>NC_080168.1:115324866-115924866 GCF_950295315.1 Erinaceus europaeus | reverse complement strand
GATCAAAAAGGATTGAATCACCTCGACACCACCAGCTCTGTTCCTGGGTCATCTCTCTGGTCACTGAGTGAGTAGCAGCCCAGGCTGGCTCCGTTTTTTTTTTTTTTTAATCATAACCTTAAGGCATATGTGACACCCATCTGCCTCCCATGCCCACCACCACAAATAAAAAAAAAAAGATTAAGAACCACTATGGCTAAGCAACACTTTATCCACTGCACCACCTCCCCTGACACATCGCTTGCTTTTGATAGAATGTATCCATCCATGAGTTTATCAATAATACTCAATAAACAGTTTTTGAATGGATGAATAAGCAGCCTCCACAGGGCTAGGATGTCCTGAATGCTTTTTCAAGGGAAAAAAAAATTGCAGCAGAACCCTTGCCAGTAAAAGTTAAATGCTAGAGTTGGGGAGACAGCATAATGGTTTTGCAAAAGACTTTCATGCCTGAAGCTCTGAGGTCCTAAATTCAATCCCCAGCTCCGTCCTAAGCCAGGGCTGAGCATTGCTCTGGTCTTTCTTTTTGTATCTCACTATTTATTTAAAGTAAAATAAATGAAATGCCATTTTTAAAAAAAAAAAAAAAGTTAAATGCCCCTCACCCAGCAGGGCCGACAGTTCCAGACCAATGCTTCAGAGACTCGCAGTCCCAGCCAAAACCCATCTCCTGTCCTGAAATCCACCTACTGCGCCTTTGCAGCCTGTCAGCTGAAAATAATGTTGGGGCGAGGGGGCGGCAGCGGCGAGGAGGGAGCCCTGCGGAAGGTCCGGGTGTGGGAGACGCTGCCCCCTCCTGGCCGCCCCGCGCCCCGCAGCGCCCGAGCTGAGAGCCAAGCCGGCTCCAAGAACCAGGTCAGACAGAGAAGGCAAAGGGCCTCCTGCTAAAGGCAGGGTCGCCAGAGGAGGGGGCGCGCCCCCAACACTGGACGGTCGTTCTCCTTGAGGTGAGGCTTTGCCTTCCAACCTGGCAAGTGTGACAGCTTTGCGTTTGGCCGGATCCCTCTTTTCTGCTCCCGATTTAGGAGTTCAGGGGTGGAGCTACTTTGGGAGCTCCAGGGACGCCCAGCCGCTCGGACTTGGCTTTCTCATCCATAGCTCCTCCGGGAGCCTGGCTACTGCCCCCGACACCTTAACATCCTGAGCCCCTGAGCCGCACTCAGCATCGCCTACTCTCGCCGCTTGCAGGGTACCCGCCTCCCCGCATCACCATGGAAACAGGAGCCTCTGCTTCCAGCCCAGAGCCCAGTTTGTGAAGCTCTGAGAAGAATCTGGATTTGGGGATGAAGTGCCTCGGAAGGGCGAAGGAGAAAATGTTCCATCATAGAAATGATGGAGAGAGGGAGTCGGGCGGTAGCGCAGCGGGTTCAGCGCAGCGGGTTAAACGCATGTGGCGCAAAGCCTAGGCCTCCCCACCTGCAGGGGAGTCGCTCCACAGGCAGTGATGCAGGTCTGCAGGTGTCTATCTTTCTCTCCCCCTCTCTGTCTTCCCCTCCTCTCTCCATTTCTCTCTGTCCTGTCCAACAGTGACGACAACAATAATAACTACAACAACAAGGACAACAAAAGGGAATAAATAATAATAATAATAATAAAAGAAATTATGGAGAGAAAGGAGGTTAGAGTGGGGTGGTTTTTTTTGTTTTTTTTTAAATTATTTGGGAGTCGGGCTGTAGCGCAGAGGGTTAAGCGCACATGGCGCAAAGCACAAGGACCGGCATAAGGATCCCGGTTCAAACCCGGCTCCCCACCTGCAGGGGAGTCGCTTCACAGGCGATGAAGCAGGTCTGCAGGTGTCTATCTTTCTCTCCTCCTCTCTGTCTTCCCCTCCTCTCTCCATTTCTCTCTGTCCTATCCAACAACGACAACAACAATAATAACTACAACAATAAAACAACAAGGGCAACAAAAGGGAATAAATAAATAAATAATTTTTAAAAATTATCTGTATTTATTGGATAGACACAGCCAGAAATTGAAACGGTAGGGGAGAGAGAAAGGAGACACCTGCAGTACTGCTTCACCACTCACAAAGCTTCCCCCTCCCCCGCAGGTGGGGACAGGAGGCTCAATCCCGGGTCCTTGAGCACTGTAACATATGCGCTCAACCAGGTGCACCACCACCCGGTCCCTAGTGGGATGTTTTTTAATTATTAAATTAAAATTTGTATTATTTATCTCAGAGCACTGCTCAGTTCTGGCGTATGGTGGTGCTGGGGATTGAAAGGGGTCCTTTGGTGTCTCAGCCATAAAAGGCTTTTACAAAGCCATTATGCTGGCTCCCCAGCCCAAGTAGATTAATTTATAAGAAGTTTGTTTTTTTAATGATTTATAGCCTGTGAAGAAAGGCAGTTTGTATGGCAGGCCAAAAACAACCAGTGGCCAGTTCAAGCTGGTCTTCCCCTCCCCACCCTCGCCTACAGGCTGTCCTTCATCACTGGGTAACTTTGGGAGAGTTACACTTTTCTCATCTGTAAAATAAAAATAATAGCAGCACTTACTTCACAGGGTTATTGTAAGACTCCAATGAGGTAATGCCTGTATGGCACTTAGTCTAGTGCTGAACACATGGGGAGCACTCAGAAAGGCAGGCAGAAAGGCCACACTTGTGCATCTCTGTTTTTCACTGTGACTCCTTTCAGATACTGCCAGTCCTTCACTAACAATAATAATGATAATCATGACATCACAATCGTACTTCATAATTTTCAAAGTGATTTTACACATATTCTCTCATTCATTCCACCCCAAATCTAAAAAACAGGAAAGAGGTGGGCCAGGTGGTGACACACCCAGTAGAGTGCTCTTGCTAGAGTGTGCAGTGACTCAAGTTCAAGTCCCCTGGCCTCACCCGCAGGAGTGAAACTTCACAAGTGGTGAAGCAGTAATATAGCATGCTCTCGCTCTCTCTCCCTCTTCCCCTTCCCATCTCTCAAATTCTCTCTCCCTTTCTCTCTCTCTCTCTTCTTTTTTTGACCAGAGCACTGCTCATCTCTGGCTTATGATGGTGCAAGGGATTGAACCTGGGACTTTGGAGCCTAAGGCATGAGAGTTTCTTTGCATAATCATTATGCTATCTACCCTACTCTATGTACCACCTTTCTGTGTGATGCTTTGCCCAACCAACACTTCAGGTCTCTTGGCATTGGTTCCAGAGCAGAAAGTTCAGGAGGAGTTAATTCTGAAGTGTGGGCATTAGGCTTTGACTGGGGAGAAAGAATTTTTGTTTTCCCCAGAGCACTACTCAGCTCTGGCTTATGATGGTGCTGAGAATTGAACCTGCAACTTTGGAACCTCAAATATGAAAACTTTTTTGTATGGCCATTATGCTGTCTCATCCAATCAAAAGCAGAAAACTCTTGAATGAATCTATAATTAAAAGCATCTCCACAAAAGGGAAGTGACTGCTGCTGGTTTGGGGTTTCACTGTGGGGTGGTGAAAATGTTCAGAAATTGATTGTAGTGAGGATTGCACAATTCTTAGTTCTGTGAATGGACCAAGAACCATTGAATCCTACATCCAAATGGGTGAATTGTGTGCTATGTGAATTATGTTGCAACAGTTATTATTATTTTTTTTTAAAGTCTACAATCAGGCCCAGATGAATTCTGGCGCCAGTGAATTCGCCAAACATTTAAGGAAGAAATTATGCCAATTGGACAAATTTCTTCAACATAAGAGAAAGAAAGCCTACTGGAGGAAGTCAGGCGGTAGCGCAGCGGGTTAGGCGCAGGCGGCACCAAGCGCAAGGACCGGAGTAAGGATCCCGGTTTGAGTCACTTCACAGGCGGTGAAGCAGGTCTGCAGGTGTCTATCTTTCTCTCCCCGTCTCTGTCTTCCCCTCCTCTCTCCATTTCTCTCTGTCCTATCCAATAACAACAACATCAAGAACAACAATAATAACTACAACAATAAAACAACAAGGGCAACTAAAGGGAATAAATAAATAAATAGCCTACTGTAGTCTCCCTAAATCATTATTATTACTAGTTTTATTATTACTATTATTATTATTGACCAAAGCACTGTTCAGCTCTGGCTTATGGTGGTGTGGGGGATTGAACCTGGAACTTTGGAGCCTTAGACATGACAGTCTGTTTGTATAACCATTATGTTATCTACCCTCCACCTATTATTACTTGTTTTTTTATTTTTTTATATTTATTTTCCCTTTTGTTGCCCTTGTTTTTTTTATTGTTGTTGTAGTTATTGTTGTTGTTGTTATTGATGTCGCCGTTGTTAGATAGGACAGAGAGACATAGAGAGAGAAGAGGAGGAGAAGACAGAGAGTGGGAGAGAAAAACAAACACAGAACGAGGATCCTTATGCCAGTCCTTGAGCTTCGCGCCACATGCGCTTAATGCGCTGCGCTACCGCCCTATTACTCGTTTTATTTTTTTAAATATTTATTTATTTATTCCCATTTTGTTGCCCTTGTTGTAGTTATTATTATTGTTGTAGTTACTGATGTCGTCATTGTTGGATAGGACAGAGAGAAATGGAGAGAGGATGGGAAGACAGAGAGGGGGAGAGAAAGATAGACACCTGCAGATCTGCTTTACCGCCTGTGAAGCAACTCCCTGTAGGTGGGGAGCGAGGGGCTTGAACTGGGATCCTTGCACGGGTCCTTGTGCTTTGTGCTTTGCGCCACGTGCGCTTAATCTGCTGCGCTACCGCCCGACTTCCCCTATTACATATATATATATATTTGCCTCCAGGTTTATTGGCGGGGCTCGGTGCCTCCACCACAAATCCACTGCTCCTGGAGGCCATTTTTTCCCTTTTGTTACTCTATTTGTTTTACCATTGTTGTGGTTATTATTATCGTTGTTATTGATGTTGTTATGTTGGATAGGAGAAAGAAGGGGAAGACAGACACCTGCAGACCTATTTCACCGCCTGTGAGGCGACTCCCCTGCAGGTGGGGAGACGGGGACTCGAACTGGAATCCTTCCGCGGGTCCTTGCACTTTGTGCCGCGTGCGCTTAACCCACTGCGCAACCACCCCACTCCCTTCCTACCATTACTTGTTTTAAAGAAGAAGCAGAGGGGGCAGGGATAGATGGCATAACGGTTATGCAAACAGATGCTCATGCCTGAGGTTCCAAAGTCCTAGGTTCAATCCCCCGCACCACCAGTAACCAGAGCTGAGCAGTGCTCTGGTTAAAAAACAAACAAACAAACAAACAAACAAAAAAACCCACACCTATGGACATCTAATCTTTGACAAAGGGGCCCAGACTATTAAATGGGGAAAGCAGAGTCTCTTCAACACATGGTGTTGGAAAGAATGGGTTGAAACATGCAGAAGAATGAAACTGAACCACTGTATTTCACCAAATACAAAAGTAAATTCCAAGTGAATCAAGGACTTGGATGTTAGACCACAAACTATCAGATACTTAGAGGAAAATATTGGCAGAACTCTTTTCCTCATACATTTTAAAGACATCTTCAATGAAACGAATCCAATTACAAAGAAGACTAAGGCAAGTATGAAACCATGGGACTACATCAAATTAAAAAGCTTCTGCACAGCAAACGAAACCACAGCCCAAACCAGACCCCTCACAGAATGGGAGAAGATCTTTACATGCCATACATCATCAGACAAGAGGCTAATAACCAGAATATATAAAGAACTTGCAAATCTCAACAAGAAAACAAATAACCCCATCCAAAAATGGGGGGGAGGACATGGACAGAATATTCACCACAGAAGAGATCCAAAAGGCCGAGAAACACATGAAAAAATGCTCCAAGTCCCTGAGAAATGTGCATCAAGACAACAATGAGATATCACTTCACTCCTGTGAGAATGTCAGACATCAGAAAAGGTAACAGCAGCAAATGCTGGAGAGGGTGTGGGGTCAAAGGAACCCTCCTGCACTGCTGGTGGGAATGTCAATGGGTCCAACCTCTGTGGAGAACAGTCCGGGGAACTCTCAGAGGCTAGAAATGGACCTGCCCTATGATCCTGCAATTCCTCTCCTGGGGATATATCCTAAGGAACCCAACACATCCATCCAAAAAGATCTGTGTACACATATGTTCTTAGCAGCACAATTTGTAATAGCCAAAACCTGGAAGCAACCCAGGTGTCCAACAACAGATGAGTGGCTGAGCAAGTTGTGGCATATATACACAATGGAATACTACTCAGCTGTAAAAAATGATGACTTTACCGTTTCTAGCCAATCTTGGATGGACCTTGAAAAATTCATGTTAAGTGAAATAAGTCAGAAACAGAAGGATGAACATGGGATGATCTCACTCTCAGGCAGAAGTTGAAAAACAAGATCAGAGGAGAAAACACAAGTAGAACCTGAAATGGAATTGGTGTATCACACCAAAGTAAGAGACTTTGGGGTGGGGGTGGGTGGGTGGGGAGAATCCAGGTCCAAGAAGGATGACAGAGGATCTAGTGGGGTTGTATTGTTATATGGGAAACTGGGGAATGTTATGCATGTACAAACTATTGTATTTACTGTTGAATGTAAAACATTAATTCTACAATAAAGAAATTAAAAAAAAAAAAAGGCAGTGGAAGAGAGTGAAAGATGCCACAGCACTGAAGCTGCCTTCGACATAGTGAGGGCCAGGCTGGCTGGGTTGTGAACATGGGAAGGCAGCACTGTATCCAAGGAGCTATTTAATCAGTATAACCCCAACTCATCAAGCAATCAACCGTTGATACCACACCTGATAAAGACATTACAAGAACCCCACTAGGGAAAGAGAGAGGCAGACTGGGAGTATGGATTGACCAGTCAACGCCCATGTTCAGCGGGGAAGCAATTACAGAAGCCAGAACTTCCACTTTCTGCATCCCACAACGACCCTGGGTCCATACTCCCAGAGGGATAGAGAACGGGAAAGCTAGTGGGGAGGGGACGGGATATAGAGATTGGGTGGCGGGAATTGTGTGGAGTTGTACCCCCCGTCCTATGATTTTGTTAATGTCTCCTTTCTTAAATAAATAAATAAATAAATAAATAAATAAATAAATAAATAAAAAAGATATTACAAGAGGGGCCAAGAGGGGCCGGGAGGTGGCACACCAGGTTGAGCGCACACATTACAATATGTAAGAACCTGGGTTCAAGCTCCCCAGCCCCCCTCCCCCACCTGCAGGGAGGGGAACTTCACAAGTGTGTGTGTGTGTATTGTTATTATTATTTTAAAGTTTATTTATTCCCTTTTGTTGCCCTTTTTTATTGTTGTAGTTATTATTGTTGTTATTGATGTTGTTGGATAGGACAGAGAGAAATAGAGAGAGGAGGGGAAGACAGAGAGGGGGAGAGAAAGACAGACACCTGCAGACCAGCTTCACAGCTTGTGAAGCGACTCCCCTGCAGGTGAGGAGCCGGGGGCTTGAACTGGGATCCTTATGCCAGTCCTTGTGCTTAACCTGCTGATCTACCGCTCGACTCCCATATCTTTCCTCCTCTTAATCTCCCCCTCCATTCTCAATTTCGCTCTGTCTATATTCTAAAATAAATTAAATTTTTTTTAAGTATTACAAGAAAAGAACATTACAGTGATCACCACTGTTTTATTTTTAAATTTTTTATATTTATTTATTTTCCCTTTTGTTGCCTTTCTTGTTTTTTATTGTTGTTGTAGTTATTATTGTCGTTGGTATTGATGTCATTGTTGTTGGATAGGACAGAGAGAAATGGAGAGAGGAGGGGAAGACAGAGGGGGGAGAGAAAGATAGACACCTGCAGACCTGCTTCACCGCCTGTGAAGCGACTTCCCTGCAGGTGGGAAGCTGGGGGCTCAAACCAGGATCCTTACGCCAGTCCTTGTGCTTCGTGCCACCTGCGCTTAAACCACAGTGCTAGTGCCCGACTCCCTAGTCTATTTTATTTTATGAGAGACCAGACAGAGCACCTATTCCCTCACATGCAGTGCTGCAAATTAAACCCAGAGCCTCATGCATACAAACCATGTGCACCACTGAAGCTCCTCTCTGAATACAATAAAAGCTGAGGAAGGAGGCCAGATGGTGGCGCACCAGTGCCAAGGACTCAGGTTCAAGCCCTCAGTTCCCAACTACAGGGGGGAAAGCTTCCCAAGTGGTGAAACAGGGTTGCAGGTGTCTCTGTTTCTCTCCCTCTTTCTCTCCCCTTGTCTCATCTCAATTTCTGGCTGTCCCATTTTTTTAAAAGAAAAGATTTTGTTTATTTATTAATGAGAAAGATAGGAGGAGAGAGAAAGAACCAGACATCACCCTGGTACATGTGTTGCTAGGGCTTGAACTCAGGACCTCATGCTTAAGAGTTAAGTGTTTTATACACTGAGCCATCTCCCAGACCACGTGGCGGTCCCATTTGTGTGTCAATGGTTATTAAGGTTGTTTCTGAATGAGCTATTATGAATAATGTTGCTAAGATCATTTTCATGCAAGGTTATGTGGAAATGTTTCAGTTTCCCTTATGCTGATACCTAAGAGCTACACTGCTGAGTCACATGGCAAATTCATATCATATAGATATATACATATGCATACATATTTATCTTCAGAAACTGCCAAACTGTTTTCCAAAATACCAGCAACATTTTTTGATGCTTTTTTAATTATTATTAGTGATTTAATATTGATTTACAAAATTACAAGATAATAGGGCTACAGCACTGCACAGTTCCAACCACCAGAGTTCTGGGTCCCCAACCCCTCCATTGTAAACTACAGCAGTTCTCCCAAGGTTGCAGAAATGGGACCGACTATTATTTCTACAACCCTCTGTCTATATTTGTATGTTTGAACTTTTTTGGGGGGGGTCTCATCTTTCTTCCTTTCTTTTTTTATTATCTTTATTTATTGGGTAGAGACAGCCAGAAATCAAGGGGAAAGGGGCAGATAGAAAGGGAAAGAAACAGAGAGACACCTGCAGCCCTGCTTCACCCCTTCGAAAAGCTTTCCCCCTGCTGGTGGGGACTGGGAAGCTGGACCCCAGGTCCTGTGCATTGTTAACATGTGCGCTCAAGCAGGTGCGCCACCACCTGGCCCCATCTTCTCTTCCTTTTCAAGTCACACAGGGGCTTCAAAGTCTCAGACATGAGAGTTTCTTCGTATAACCATTATGCTATCTCCCCCGCACATGTCCCTCCTCCCACTTTGTTTCCTCCTCTCTAGTTTCTGAATTTGGTCCAGCAACATTTTGCATAGCCACCAACAGTCTATATGTTTCTCCACATTCTCTCCAAACTGATACCTGTATTTTTGTTATCTGTGTGCTTAAATATAGCATGCTGTGGGAAACAAACAAATAAAAATATTGTGAAAGATCTAATAAGAAGGCTAGGGCTTTCGAGAAGAAAAGCGTCTCAAAATCTGACAGGCAGAGGTCCTCCAGCCGAGAGGCGGCGCTCCAGGCCAGGGCCTCTCCTCGCAGCCTCCCAGTGCCGGCTCCACCAGACCCTTGTTGCTAGGAAACGGAGATGCGGCTTTGGGCTGGAGAGCTCTGCATCCCGGCTCCCGCAGGCTGTGCTTTGCGCTAAGGACCTGGATCAAAGGTCCCGTTGCTGATCTGGGCAGCTCCAGAAGGTCCCTTTCTGGGGGGCGTTTTCCTCCTTAGAGCGTACCCCCTCTCCCTCCCCAGCCCCCTAAAGCTGGCCAAGGCAGAACAATGACCCTCACCCACATCTAGTCCTCGACGCAGCGATGCCCAAGAAAGGGAAGAAGGGCAAGGTGCCCCTGTCTGATGAGGAGCAGCTGCTCCTCTACCAGCAGAAGCTGCTCGCAGAGGAGGAGATGGCCAAGAAGAAAGAGAGGCTCCTGAGCCAGTTCTTGAAGGTGACGGCTTTGGGCATAACACCCGCTCCACTCACCCTCCGCCCTGCCTCAGATGCTCTGGTTGTAGCAACTTCACGTTCATGTTGTTCTCAGACATTTGGAGACCCAGATAGACTCAGATTCGGGGCGAGGGGCAGTTCTGTATAATCTTGGAGCAGGGTTGGTGGTATAAAGCTTGTTACTGGAACAGTACAGTGACACCTGCTTATAAGGGCTGGGCACTTGTTGAGAACTATGCCATCCCCCTCCTTCCCCCATTTTGTTGCCCTTGTTATTGTCATTACTGTTGTCACTGCTGTTGTTATTGCTGGATAGGACAGAGAGAAATGGAGAGAGGAGGGGAAGACGGGGGGGGGAGAGAAAGGCACCTGCAGACCTGCTTCAACAACTGTGAAGTGACTCCCCTGCAGGTGGAGAGCCGGGCGCTCGAACGGGGATCCTTACACCGGACCTTGTGCTTTGCGCCACCTGCGCTTAACCCGCTGTGCTACCGCCGGCACCCGCCCCCCCCTTTTAAACCAGAGCACTGCTCAGCTCTGGCTTTTGGAGGTGCAGGGGATTGAACCTGGGACTTTGGAGCCTCAGGCATGAGAGTCTGTTTGCATAACCATTATGCTATCTAGCCCTGCCTGAGAGCTGTGTCCTTAGACAAGCTCATCCTTAAGAGAACACGGTAGCACACACGCCCAGATGTATAGTGACTACTAACACATACCTAGGCTGGATATATATTGTCCACCATCCTGCAGTCACTCCTTTGCTGGCCAAACTTTCCTTTTAGCCACCTACCATCAATTATGTGAGCTGCCTGAAATTCTGATGTTCCCCCAAGGCCAGGTCATTACAAACAACTTCCTGTTCAATACCTCCATCCTAAAGGAATTCACCCTTGCTTTCCCTGATATACTGCTGGGGTGTGCCTTTCTACTTCACACACTCCCACAACAAGAACAGCAGTTCCCTGTTAGAAAAGACAGAGTGTCAGTTGAAAGATGGATCTAGGGGGCTGGGCGGTAGCACAGCAGGTTAAGCACACATGGTGCAAAGCACAAGGACCAGCATAAAGATCCCAGTTCGAGCCCCTGGCTCCCCACCTGCGGGGTGGGGGGTCCCTTCAAAGGCAGTGGAGTAGGTGTGCGGGTGTCTATCTTTCTCTTCCCCTCTCTGTCTTCCCTCCTTTCTCCATTTCTCTCTGTCCTATCTAACAGCAACAACAGCTATGACAACAACAATAATAACAACTACAACAAGGGCAACAAAATGGGAAAAATGGCCTCCAGGAGCAGTGGATTCATAGTGCAGGCATCAAGCCCCAGCAGTAACCCTGGAGGCAAAAAAGAAAGATGATCTAGTAGAGCTGGGCAGTGGCTCACCTGTTTATGCACACACATTACAGTGTGTAAGGACCCAGATTCAAGGCCCCAGTCCCCACCTACAGGGGGAAGGCTTCATGAACTGTGAAGCAGAGTGTCAGATCTCTCTCTCTCTCTCTCTCTCTCAACCTCTCTTTCTCTCTCCTGTCTCCATCTCTGCCCCTTTCCTCTTGATTTCTCTTTCTCTAATGAATAAATAAATGACCTCATTCAATAAATAGATTAAGTAAAATAAAAAACTGATCCAGTCATCTTGTTCATTGTGAACAAGAGCTTGTAAGTTTATTCACTGGGAGTCGGGTGGTAGCGCAGCAGGTTAAGCGCAGGTGGTGCAAAGCAAAGCACAAGGACTGGTATAAGGATCCCGGTTCGAGCCCCTGGCTCTCTACCTGCAGGGGAGTCACTTCACAAGTGGTGAAGCAGGTCTGCAGATGTCTATCTTTCTCTCCCCTCTCTGTCTTCCCCTCCTCTCTCCATTTCTCTCTGTCCTATCCAACAACGACAACATCAATAACAACAACAATAATAACTACAACAACAATTTTAAAAAACCAGGGCAACAAAAGGGAAAATAAGTAAAAAATAATAAGTTTATTCACTGTGTGGCATCAGGGTCTTTTTTTTTAATATTTATTGATTCCCTTTCATTGCCCTTGTTGTTTTTATTGTTGTAGTTATTATTGATGTCGTCGTTGTTGTTGGATAGGACAGAGAGAAATGGAGAGAGGAGGAAAGACAGAGAGGGGGAGAGAAAGATAGACACCTGCAGACCTGCTTCACTGCCTGTGAAGCGACTCCCCTGTAGGTGGGGAGCCGGGGGCTCGAACCGGGATCCTGACGCCAGACCTTGTGCTTTGTGCTGTGTGCTTCACCCACTGCGCTAGGCATCAGGGTCTTTACCTGAGTGTGCTTGTATTCCTCCACACAGGACAAACTAGCCAAGGAAGAGCACAACAGCGCTCTGAACCTCAAGAAGATTAACACACAGTGGAGAACCGTCCTTCGAGAAGTTAAGACCAAAGAGCTTCATAAGGACATCGAGGTCCTCAGCCAAACCTTTGAACGCGTGGTGGACTGCAAGGACAGTGTCGTCAAGGTAGGCGCGCTTCCAAGGAAACTCCTGAGTATGACTACTTTGATCTTATGTCTTTTAAAAATTTTTTTTTTATTATCTTTATTTATTGGATAGAAACAGCCAGAAATCGAGAGGGAAGGAGGAGATAGACAGAGAGACACCTGCAACCCTGCTTCACCACTCGCAAAGCCTTCCCCCTGCAGGTGGGGGCCAGGGGCTCGAACCCCGGTCTTTTCGCACTGTAAAATGCCGCTCAACCAGGTCCGCCACCACCCAGCCCCGATCTTATCTCTTAACAGAATACCTCTAATGAATTAATTAATCTGTCTCAAAGCCCTCACAGAATGCAAGCTGTCACAAGGGCTGGCTGTTGATAAGGGTTTTCACTGAAATGAAAAATAGATTAGGTTGTCTTTCCTCACTTGTCAGTTATGGCCCCAAACAGTAAGTTGTAAAGCACAATATATGGATACATCTCCCAATGACCTGAACTTGGCCCCATGCCTTCATTTATTTATTTTTCACTACCACCAGAGTTATCACTGTGGCTTGGTGCCAATACTATGAATCTGCTGTTCTGGGAAGCCATTTCTTTTTCTATTTTATTTGATAGGACAGAGATATTGAGAGAGGAGAGGGAGGTAGAGAGGGAGAGGGAAAGATAGACACCTGTACTATTTGCTTCACTGCTTGTGAAGCATCCCCCCCGCAGGTGTGGAATGAGGACTCGAACCTGGATCCTTGCACAGGGTAATGTGTGCTCGACCAGGTGAGCCTCCCCCCGCCCCCAGCTTCATTTTAATGTGAGAGGACTCAGTGGGGAACCTGCTTGCACAAGGCCATACTGCTGGTCAGTGAAGCTCCCCTGTGAAGATGGGGAGCAGTGGCTTAAGCCACTATCCTTGCTTATTTTTGAGTAGGTCATGCATTCACAGTATTCAGACTTCAAAAGATAGTTTTTTTTTTTTTCCCCTTAGGTAGACACCAAAGAATGCAGAGAGTGAAAGAGACCACAGCATTGGCCATTTATTTTATTTAATGGGGGCTGGGCTTGAACCTAGGTCACGCACAGGGCAAAGCAGCATGCTATCCAAGTAAGCTGTCTCATCAGCCCCCACAACAGAAATATTCTACAGAGAAAAGTCCTTGCTGTGAGTGCCTTCCAGCTGCCCAGTGCTCCTCCTAGTAGCAGAGGCCTCGTGTGAAATCTTGTACATGGTTGCTAGCATCACATTTGTTCTGCGTCTGGCCTTTTTCATTGAGCAGTATATCCTGAGGATCATTCCACAGTAGCCCATAAAGAACCTCTCACTGGGGCCGGGTGGTAGCACACCAGGTTAAACACATATATGAAGCACAAGGACCGGCACAGGACCCTGGTTCGAGCCCCCGGTTCCCCACCTGCAGGGGGGTCACTTCCTAAGCACTGAAGCAGGTCTGCAGGTGACTATCTTTCTCTCCCCCTCTCTGTCTTCCCCTCCTCTCCTTTCTCAATTTCTCTCTGTCCTATGCAACAACAGCAACAACAACAATGGATAAAAGATGGCCGCTAAGAGCAGTGGGTTTGTAGTGCAGGCACTGAGCCCCAGTGATAACTTTGGAGGCAAAAAAAAAAAAAGACCCTCTCATGTTAGTTTTCTATAACTTTATCATGTTCTGTATTACAGTTTAACATATTCCTTTGTTCTCTATATTTTGTATATCCTGGTCATTGTGTCTGGAAACTTGGAGATGTTGTGTTCATCTTCCAGGAGACATGTAATGTCATATTATTATTTATTTTTTTAAAGATTTTATTTATTTATGAGAAATATAGGAAAGAGAAAGAACCAGACATCACTCTGGCACATGTGCTGCCAGGGATTGAACTCAGGACCTCATGCTTGAGAGTCCAAAGCTTTATCACTGCGCCACCTCCCGCACTACCCACATGTCATAGTATTATTATTATTAAAGATATATGAGTTGGGGGGGATGAGAACTAGGGCATCACTCTAACTAACACATAC
This sequence comes from Erinaceus europaeus, assembly GCF_950295315.1. Classification (NCBI taxonomy): domain Eukaryota; kingdom Metazoa; phylum Chordata; class Mammalia; order Eulipotyphla; family Erinaceidae; genus Erinaceus; species Erinaceus europaeus. The sequence continues at coordinate 115,910,606 of NC_080168.1, read as the reverse complement.
GTTCCCAGGAGAGGATTGAACTCAAGACTTATGCTTGAGAGTCCAACACTTTAACCCCTGTGTCACTTCCCAGGCTGCTGATCTCCCTTTCACTCGACCTCCTTCATTTTTCAGAAAGAGACAGAGAGGCAGAAAGAGTGAAAAGAGACAGAGAGAGTGAAAGAGACAACAGTAGCAAAGTTTCTTTCAGTGTATGACCCTGGGTCACATACATTACAAATCCCCCCCCCCCACTCCATTAAAAAAAATTAGTCAGTGTTAAAATTGGAAATATTTGAGGGGCCAGGTGGTGGCGCACCTGGGTGAGCGCACAATTACAATGTGCAAGAACCCAGGTTCAAGCCCCTGGCCCCCACCTGCAGGGGGAAAGCTTTGTAAGTGGTGAGGCAGGACTGCAGGTGTCTCTCTTTCCCTCTCTATCTCCCTTTACCCCCTTGATTTATGACTGTCTCTACCCAATAAATAAAGATAATTTAAAAACTGGAAATGTTCTATTTACTGCTACATTAAAAAAAAAAAATCACCCTATCAGGCAGGGGTAGATAGCATAATGGTTATGCAAAGAGACTCTCATGCCTGAGGCTCTGAAGTCCCAGGTCCAGTCCCTCGCATCACCATAAACCAGCTGGGGGTTAGATGTCAACTGGGGGCGCAGTCACCTGCAGGCTTGGCTGGCTTGGATGTCCAGGATGACTGACAGCAGGAAACTCAGCTGGGCTACCGGCTGCAAAGCTGTCACATGCCCTTCCTTCCACATGCACTGGGTTTCTCAAAGCCTGCTAGCTGGATTCCCAGAGCAAGCATCCCCAGAATGAGTGTCCCAAGGGACAGGAAACAGATGCCAGGCCAGTGGAGAGCTCTGTCTGTAACTGGCACAGCGTCACCTTATAGGATGCACCCAATTCAGGGAGCTGGTGACTAGCTCTGGCCCTCCACGGAGGAGCAGGAGGGTAACATTGCCGATTATAAGGGAGGAGTCGTTGTTCTGCCACCGTGAGGTGCCTTCTGTTGGTTCCCAGGCCCATTCAGCATGACCCTCTTGGTCTTTTGATAGCTCCTTTGCTTATCTTATACAGGATTCTCAAGGTTCAGCCTGGGGAGATAGTATAATGATTGTGAAAAAAAGACCTTCGTGCCTGAGGCAGCAAAGGTTTCAGGTGCAATTCCCTGCACCTCCAGACACCACTAAAAGCCAGTGAAAAGCAAAAAACAAACAAGTAACTCAAGATTCAACTTGTTTGCTTTCTGCCTCCAACCTTGGAACAGCCACTTCTCCAAGAAGCCCCAACTCCTCTTAGCAGCTCCATGACTGTGCTACATGACTGTTTGTTGTCCCAAGGACACCGGCTAGCTACATGGGGCTCCCTGATGTCACTTACTACCCACTCCTCGAGCCAAAAGGCTGACATTATGGTCTAGCGGAAACTCCCTGCCTGATGCCCAGCTAGCCAGCTGAACACACACCCCAGAAAGCAAAGTCATAGCTCGCTGTTTTCTGCCCAGTCTTTAGCTAAGGACCTGTCAGAAGCTGAGGAGCAGTACGCTCACGCCCTCCGAAGCCACTTACACAACATTGACCAGCTCTTGGCCCTGCAGAGAAGCCGACTCAGCCTCCTGGAGGAGAGCTACAACATGGAGCTGGAGGCACTAACCAAAGAGTTTGAAACCGAAAGGTACTGGCTTGAGTCTAGGGGCTCGGACTGTGTGTCCAGAACCTGATTCCTGACTCCATCTGCCTTGGTTATTATGCCATGGCTTTTGGCAGAGAGGTACTGAGTTCCGGCTAAATGCCGATGAAAACGTGAGGCCTTAGCCTCCCTCTGCCGGTGCCAGGTCTAAGTGTAAAATCCTCACCACCCACTCTCAACTCTCAGAATCCTACCTGTCCGGCAAGAGCAGGGGTGGGCACAAAGCATCTCACTGTAACCATTTGTATTTTTTTAACTTTTTGTACTATGTGAATATATCACTTATTTTGAGCCAGGAAGATAGCATAATGGTTACACAGACTCTCATGCTTGAGGCTCTGAAGTCCCACATTCAGTCCCCCATACCACCATAAGCCAGAGCTGATTTACCTAGGCTTATATCACTTATTAAAAAGTCAAAATAAGAAGTCAGGCGGTAGCACAGCAGGTTAAGTGTGTGGTGCAAAGCACAGAGCCGGCTTAAGGATCCCAGTTTGAGCCCCCAGCTCCCCACCTGCAGGGGAGTCGCTTCACAGGCGGTGAAGCAGGTCTGCAGGTATCTGTCTTTCTCTCCCCCTCTCTGTCTTCCCCTCCTCTCTCCATTTCTCTCTGTCCTATCTAACAACAATGACATCAATAACAACAATAATAACAATAACTACTACAACAGTAAAGTAAGGGCAACAAAAGGGAAAATAAATAAATAAATAAAAAGTCAAAATAGGGCTGGGGAAATAGCCCAATGGTTACACAAAAGACTTTCATGCCTGAGGCTCCAAAGTCCCAGGTTCAACCCCAGCACCACTAGAAGCCAAAACTAAACAGTGTTCTAATAAATAATAATAACAGTAATAGCCAAAATATTCTTTTTTTTTCCCACCAGGGTACTGCTCAGTTCAGGCATATGGTGGTATAGGGGACTACACCTGGGGTCTTGGAGCCTCAAGCTGGAAAGTCTTTTTTGCATAGCCATGATGCTATCTCTCTAGCCCTCAAAAATAATCTTTTTATTTGCCTCCCAGGGCTGTCACTGGGGCCTGGTGTCTGCACCACAAATCCACTGCTCCTGGGGGCCATTTTTTCCCATTTTGTTGCCCTTGTTGTTGCCATTATTGTTACTGTTGCCATTGATGCTGTTGGATAGGACAGAGAGAAATCAAGAGAGGGGAGACAGAGAGGGTGAGAGAAAGACAGACACCTGCAGACCTGCTTCACTGCTCGTGAAGCGACCCCCCTGCAGGCAGGGAGCTGGGGGCTTGAACTGGGTTCCTTCCGCGGGTCCTTGCACTTCGAGGCATGTGCATTTAACCCACTGCGCTACTTCCTGGCCCCTGGCCTCAAAATAATTTTATTTGTGCTGGGGGGGATGGGAGACATGCTGGGGTAGATAAGTGGAGGGCCCTATTTGGTGTGATGGCACAGGAACATTGATGCGAGTGGCAAGTTGTATACACACACAGACATAGGTGTGAAACTATATCCCTAAAGTCTCACAATATTGTAAAGTGATGTTAAATCAATAAAAATAATATTTTAAAAATATTTGTTTATAAGAGAGAGAACCAGAGCATGACTCTGGCACATATGATTCTGGGGATCACGTTCACTAGTTCAGTTCCTTATGCACTACGCCACCTCCCTGCCCACTAAGTTTGTACCATTCACACAATTTTGTTAAATGCTGTTCTGAGTTGTTACTAGCCTAGGAACTTTACCCCTCAGAACAGAGACAGTATCATATCTCTTCTAGGAAGACAATTATTGACCAACATGATAAAGAGATTCGCTACCTACAAGATGTCTTCATGGCCATGGAGCAGAACTACATAGATTCTGAGTATGAAAGCAAGCTGGAGTTCCAGAGCATGTGGGATGATCTGAAGAACAAGGTACAGGGGAGGCAGACGGGCAAGAGCAGGAGACAAGTGGGAGGACATTGCGCATGGCTCCCAGGGCTGGAAGAGATGCCTCAGGGGGGCTGGGAGCAGCTCCCCTATAAAGCACACACATTCTGTGCACGTGTGACCTGGGGGTGGACCTTGGGCTGTCACACAGGAGCACCTGGAGAGGGCAGCTTCCCCTGCAGTAGATTCATGCTGTGAGTCTCTCTTGCTTTCTCTGTCTCTATCTTTCTCTCACCCTCTATCTCGAGGAAAGAACAAACAAACAAAGGTCACTGGGAGAGAAAGGCTATAGATATCCTACTGCTTTTTGTGGTTTTGTGAAAATTATCCAGGAAAGAGAACATTTTTAATGCAAATAGTCCATTTTATTTTATAGATTAGTAAAGATTTATTTCATGAGTGACAGTCATACACACACACACAAACACACACACACACACACACACACACACACACAAGATAAAAGCCAAAATTCTGGCATATGCACTGTCAGGGGTTGAACTTGGGACCTCGTGTTTACAAATCCAAAGCTCTACTACTTCACCTCCTGGGCCACGAGATGAGTCTTTTTTTTTTTTTTTTTTTGCCTCCAGGGTTATCGCTGGGGCTTGGTGCCTGCACCATGAATCCACTGCTCCTGGAAGCCATTTTTCCCATTTTATTGCCCTTGTTGTTATGCTTATGGATGTTATTGTTGTCATAGCTGCTGTTGTTGTTGGATAGGACAGAGAGAAATGGAGAGAAGAGGGGAAGACAGAGAGGGGGAGAGAAAGATAGACACCTGCAGACCTGCTTCACCGCCTGTGAAGCGACTCCCCTGCAGGTGGGGAGCTGGGGGATTGAACCTGGGTCCTTCCACCGGACCTTGTGCTTTGTGCCACGTGCGCTTAACCTGCTGCACTACCACCGGCCCCTGAGATGAATTTTTTTTTTTTTAAATTTTTTATTTAAGAAAGGATTAATGAACAAAAACATAAGGTAGGAGGTGTACAACTCCACACAATTCCCACCACCCAATCTCCATAACCCACCCCCTCCCATGATAGCTTTCCCATTCTCTAGCCCTCTGGGAGCATGGACCCAGGGTCGTTGAGGGTTGCAGAAGGTAGAAGGTCTGGCTTCTGTAATTGCTTCCCCGCTGAACATGGGCGTTGACTGGTCGGTCCATACTCCCAGTGTGCCTCTCTCTTTCCCTAGTAGGGTGTGTCTCTGGGGAAGCTGAGCTCCAGGACACATTGGTGGGGTCTTCAATCCAGGGAAGCCTGGCCAGCATCCTGGTGGCATCTGGAACCTGGTGATTGAAAAGAGAGTTAACATATGAAGCCAAACAATTTGTTGAGCAATCATGGATCCCAAGCTTGGAATAGTGGAGAGGAAGTGTTAGGGAGGTACTCACTGCAAACTCTGGTGTACTTCTGCTTTCAGGTATATATTTTGCAGTAGTTTATGGATACGTGTGCACATAAGCTCTCTCTCACAGAAACTGGTGTATATCTAGGTTATGGGACTTTGTTAGAAAGTGAACCACCTGAGATGAAATTAGAGTGTACTATAAAAGGAAAGGTCTCACCCGAGTAATGAAGCTGAAGGGTTGTCATTCCACACGTGAAGTCTCTGGACACAGTCTGAGGTGAAGCACGTTGAGGTGGCAATCGTTGCGTTGGTTAGGCTGTGATCGGCGGATGCAATATTATTTGGTTTGGATTGGGAGATGCATACGGGAAAGTGGGCCCTATCCAAGGGTTCCAGGACTGGGGGAAGTAAGAGCTCTATAGTGGAGATGTGAGGTTCCTGCTGTCTTAGGGTTCAAAAAGACAATCGATAGTTAATGTTATCATCACATTATTTGTTAATTGGGTTAACTTTGAAAAGTCCTTTTGTTATGGTTTACTGTACAGTATCCAGTATCTTGTATATAGCTGTGCTGAGATGAATCTTAGAGCTAAAAAAGCACTTAGATTATTTGGCTTCACAAAAGGACCAAAGAAGTAGAATGATTCGCCAACTCCATGCTGCTGGTTTGCAGTAGAAGAAGGAAGTAGAAGGAGGGGGCCTCCTGCCCCTTGACCTCAAATGTTTTTCACCATCCTGGCTGCTGCAAACTTCATCAAACTGCAGACCTGGCTTTGGGTATGGTGTGTGTGTGTGTGTGTGTATTATTATTGTTATTTTAAAGCTTATTTATTCCCTTTTGTTGCCCTTGGTGTTTTTTTTTATTGTACTATTTTTTTTAATTGGGGAATTAATGTTTTACATTCAACAGTAAGTACAATAGTTTGTACATGCATAACATTCCCCAGATTCCCATATAACAATACAACCCCCACCAGGTCCTCTGAATCCTTCTTGGACCTGTATTCTCCCCACCCACACCCACCCCAGAGTCTTTTACTTTCGTGAGATACACCAATTCCGCCCTTGTTGTTTTATTGTTGTAGTTATTGTTGTTATTGATGTAATCCTTATTAGATAGGACAGAGAGAAATGGAGAGAGGAGGGGAAGACAGAGAAGGGGAGAGAAAGATAGACACCTGCAGACCTGCTTCACCACCTGTGAAGCGACTCCCCTGCAGGTGGAGAGCTGGGGGCTCGAACCGGGATCCTTACGCCAGTCCTTGCGCTTCACTCCACGTGCACTTAACCCGCTACCAGATTCCCTATTATTATTATTATTATTATTTTTAACTAGAGCACTGCTCAGCTCTGGCTTATTAGTGGTGCTGAGGATTGAGTCTGGAACCTTAGAGGCACGGGCATGAAAGTCTCTTTGCATAACCATTATACTATTTTCCCAGCCCTCTGTTTCTATTTTATCCAAAAGTATTCTGTAAATAATAATAATATAGGGGGTGGGTGGTGGCGCACCTGGTTGAGCATACATGTTACAATGTGCAAGGATCCAGATTCAAGCCCCCGGTCCCCACCTGCTGGGGGAAAGCTTCAAAAGTGGTGAAGCAGGGCTGCAAGTGTCTCTCTGTCTCTTTCCCTATCTCCTCCTTCCTCTCAGTTTCTGGCTGTCTCTATCCAATAAATAAATAAAGATAATTTAAAAGTAATAATGATAAATACATTTTAAAAATGAATAAGATTTCTGTGTTTAAAAATGAGGAACTTTAGGGGGCTGGACGGTAGCACACCAGGTTAAACACACATAGTACAGAGCCCAAGGACATGCACAAGGATCCTGGTTTGAGCCCCCGGCTCCCCACCTGCAGGGGAGTCACTTCACAAGAGGTGAAGCAGGTCTGCCGGTGTCTGTCTTTTTCTCCCTTCTCTCTGTCTTCCCAATCTCTCTCAATTTCTCTCTGTCCTATCCAACAACAGTAGCAACAACAATGGAAAACAAGATGGCCACCAGGAGCAGTGAATTTGTAGTGCAGGCACCGAGCCCCAGTGATAACCCTAGAAGCAAAAAAAAAAGGGGGGGGGAACCTTCCATATAAAACCCAAAACTTTGACGTCCCTTGAAAGAAAGTAAGGATCTGGGAACATTGGGCCACATCTTCAAAGTGGGCAATCACAGGGAACCCAGCAGCCCCACCCACTGTGCAGTGTTTTATTCCTCTGTGGTTTGCCACAGGACCCAGCCAGCCCCCAGAATTCACTTCCGTCCTCTGCCTGGCTCTTGTGGGCATTTTGCTAATTGTTAACCCTTACACTGTTTTATGCTACAGACAGTGCAAGAGGGCGAGCTTGCTGGCAGAAGTGAAAAGGCCCATGAATAGGCTCACTCTCAGCACTGGCTTATTTGAGAACCCCTTTCTAGAATTTAGAAGAGAAGCACTTTCTACGACTGCAACTGGAGAACATTGTCGAAGATCTGTGGAAACGGTTCCAAGACGCACTCAAGAATTACACGGAAGCAACAGAGGATCGAAAGATTGCCTTTGAGACCCTGAAAATGAAAGACGAGAAGAGCTCCAAGGAGATTGAAGCCCAGATGAAAAGAATACAGAAGCTACAGGTCAGTGCGACCGTAAGACGTCCACTGCTTCAGCTGCTCCACTGTTACCTGTTCCTCTTGCCCCAGTTTCCACTGGGGGCCCATCACTGGCTGGGGGAAAGTTTGACATGCTTTGATCTCAGTCCCCAGACAGTCCTCTTAGCTGTGTGACTTAAGACCCTCAGCAAGTCGAGTGCTCCCTCTGATCTGCTCTGTTCCTCCAGGAGTCTATAATGATTGTAAGAGGCAAGATCCTGGTGCAGATCCGAGAGAGTGATGATCAGAATCAGTACATTCGTAACGACAAAGAGGCGATTCTTGTGCAACTGCGAAAACTGAAGGTCCAGAGAACCCGGACCCGAGGAGTAGCACAGAAAAACTTAGTTAGACTCACTCTGGAAAGCAACACCACTCTCAAGACCCTGAGGGAGATTGTGGAAAAGGTAATTGTGAGGTGAGAGTGGTCAGAAGACCAGGGAAGCTGGTCCTCTCCAAGGCTCAAGGGGCGTCGGGGTGCTGGAGGGCTTCCTGTTTCCTGCCTGAGAGGACCCTTGGAATGGACACCATTTTGTTTTGTTTTACCAGAGCACTGCTCACATCTGGCTTATGGAGGTGCTGGGGATTGAACCTGGGACCTGTGAGGCTCAGGCATTAGAGGTTTTTTTAAAATTTTTTAAAAAAATATTTATTTATTCCCTTTTTTTGCCCTTGTTTTATTATTGTAGTTATTATTGTTGTTATTGATGTTGTTGTTGTTGGATAAGACAGAAAAAAATGGAGAGAGGAGGGGAAGACAGAGAGGAGGAGAAAAAGATAGACACCTGCAGACCTGCTTCACCGCTTGTGAAGCCACTCCACTTCAGGTGGGGAGCCGGGGGCTCGAACCGGGATCCTTATGCCGGTCCCTGCACTTTGCGTCACCTGCGCTTAATGTAGAGAGGTAGAAAAAAAGAGAAACATCTGCAGCACTGCTTCACCATTCATGAATCTTCCCCTCTGCAGGTGGGGACTGGGCACTTGAACCTAGGTCCAACTGGGTGCACCACTACAAAGTCCCTGAGTCATACTTTAAATTAATAGGGTCATCAAGATAACTCATTTTGGGGGCCAGGTGGTGGTGTACTTGGTTAACTGCATGTTACCTGGGCCCCACCTGTCAGGGAAAGCTTCATGAATGGTGAAGCAGGGCTGTAGTTGTCTCTGTCTCTCTTCCTCTCTCCCTCCTCCCCTCTCAATTTCTCTTTGTCTTATCAAATAATAAACAATTTAAAAGATATAAATAGGGGGGCTGGGCAGTAGCACATCAGGTTAAGCGCACATGGCACGAAGCGCAAGGACCGGCATAAGGGTCTTGGTTCAAGCCCCCAGCTCTCCACCTGCAGGGGTGTCACTTCACAAGCGGTGAAGCAGGTCTGCAGGTGTCTTTCTCTCCCCCTCTCAATTTCTCTGTCCTATGCAACAACAACAACAAGGGCAACAAAATGGGGAAAATGGCCTCCAGGAGCAGTGGATTCATAGTGCAGGCACCGAGTCGTAGCAATAACCCTAAAGGAAAAAAGAAAGATACAGCTTACCTGTCTGGTAGCCCAGCCCCCACCTCACTGGGGGAAGCTTCAGTGCTATGTATGGACTTTCCCTATCTGACTCTATCAGAAAAAGTTGGCCCAGAAGCCCTGGTAGTGACAAAAAAAATGATAATAATGACTGAGTTGTTTTTTTAAATACTTTTTTAATGAGAGAAAGACATCCAGAACACTGTTCAACTCTGGCTTATGGTGGTGCTAGGAATTAAACTTGGGACCTCAGAGTTCAGACATGAGAGTCTTTTTTTTTTTTTTTTTTTGCCTCTAGGGTTATTGCTGGGGCTTGGTGCCTGCACTATGAATCCACTGCTCCTGGAGGCCATATTTTCCCTTTTGTTGCCCTTCTTGTTTATCGTTGTTGTTATTGCTGTCATTGCTGTTAGATAGGACAGAGAGAAATGGAGAGAGGAGGGGAAGACAGAGAGGGGAGAGAAAGACAGACACCTGCAGACCTGCTTCACCGCCTGTGAAGCGACTCCCCTGCAGGTGGGGAGCTGGGGGCTCGAACTAGGATCCCTATGCCGGTCCTTGAGCTTTGCGCCACATGCGCTTAACCCGCTGCGCTACCGCTCAGCCCCCTACTTATTAATTTTGAATGAAAGAGAGATGCAGAGAGAATGACACAGAGACGAAAGTACTGCTCAGCTATGGCTTATGGTGGTGGTGGGGATTGAACCTGGGACCTGAGCCTCTGGCATGAGTCATTTGCATTAACTATTATGCTGTCTCCCTGGCTCTAGTTCTGAGTTTTCTTCGAATATAAAATATGTGGACCAGTACTTGGGAAGCACTATTTTCATGACTCCTGACTCCCACTTGGAAGAGTAGCTTCCCTGGGATCAAGCAAGGGAGGCAACTTCACTCTACATTGCCCCACCCCCGGCCCGCCTCAACCTCCTTTCCTAATAAAAGGGCTCTGCCTCTTTCCTGTAGGGTGAAAAGATCCTTAAACTTGCTGAAATATGTAGGAAATTTGAAACAGAGGAAGAAAAAGTACTGCCTTTCTATTCATCAGTGCTCACACCTGAGGAACAGAAAGAGGTGGAGGGAAATATCCAGGAGGAGCTCACTGAGGAGATGGCAAAGGTAAAGTTCCTGAAGCACAGAGGCCTGTGGGAGGAGAAGGGGGTGGGCACTGTGGTGCACTGTGAATGGGCCCCCTCAAGACACACTTGCTCCGTAACTCAGCTCCCCTGGCCCCCAGTTGATAGGGGACTACTCAGGGATGGAGAACTTCTGGAAGAGGTATAACAAAGTGAAGCTGGAACAGCTGAGCCTGCAGCACAGACGTACTCAGCTACTGGAGATCAACCGGAAGCTGCGGGAGATGCTCAAGCAGTACCTGGATGGCATCTCGGTGAGCGACGAGGTGCTGAGCCAGCTCAACCCGCTCCTGATCATCAACAATCGCAGCAATGTGCCCCGGCCCCAGCCCCAGCCCACACCTGGAGCCCACCCAGGTGGCAAACCCCATCCAGCCGTCCACAACATCACTGAGGCAGCCCACGTGGCCTCGAACCTCCTGTGAGCCAGGTGGAAATCCCTTGTCGGTTCCCAGACGGAGGGGTAATGTTTGTTTTTGAGACCGGAATACTTAGCTATTAAAAATGTCCATGGGAACACCTTGCGTCTTTGCTACTTTGGACAAAGCCGTGTCCCTTGAGAACACTGGGAATACTGCAGCCCCTGGAGCGGGGGTGGAGGCACTAGCTCTCAGTAACTGCCAAGATGGGTGCTGCTCAAGCGGCAGGGCACCCTGGGAGCCAGAACTTGTACTCAGGAGCCTGCGGGAAGATTCAAGGCCAGGTCCTTGATGTAAGTTAGGACAGAAAGAGGAAGTCAGGGAGCTCAAACCTCCGCCCACCCCAGTGGCAGGCAAGATACAACTCAGAATGCGCCCCCCCCCTTCTTAACCCCAATTCCATGGATCAACAGCAGTCTCAGAAAAAAAAAAACAGATGAAGAATGCAATGTCATTTTAAAAATTTTATTTCTTTTTGCTCTTGTTTCTTTTTTCTTCCTTGAGCTTCTTTTTGGAGACTCTGGGGCTGTTGGCTTTTTTGTATAGGTGATACCCAATGAGGCCCAGGAGGGCTGGCACCATGGCTATGCCTACCAGCGGCAAAATGCCCTTCACCAGCTTTTGCCAGTAGTTGGCTCGGATCAGTGCAATCAGCTCCACGTCAAATTGCAGCACTGCATCCGCTGGAGGCAGAGAGGAAGCAGGGTTAGAATCCATGTGCATGCCATCCAGGGCTCAGACTCCTAATAAAAACAGGGCGGCAGGCCGCACCAGAGCCATAACTGCAGAACTGGCCAGTATTCCAATGCTGGGCTGAGGCAGAGGAGGGTTAAGAGCAGATTGCAGTGAAAGGCAGCCTGTGAATAAAGTAGAGCTGGTCCGTGCTTGGTGACTGACCTTGAATAGCATGGGGCTCTGAAGCGTGAAGGCTGCTCTCCATTTGTAAGTGAGAGCGCCATCCTACCTTGACCCCACCTGCAAAGAGCCACACTGAATCTTTGCAGGCCTGGAATTAGTTGGATTTAAATTAGACTTAAACAGGGAGTCAGGCGGTAGCGCAGCGGGTTAAGCGCACGTGGCGCAAAGCGCAAAGACCAGCATAGGGATCCCGGTTTGAGGCCCTGGCTCCCCACCTGCAGGGGAGTCGCTTCACAGGCGGTGAAGCAGGTCTGCAGGTGTCTATCTTTCTCTCCCCCTCTCTGTCTTCCCCTCCTCTCTCCATTTCTCTCTGTCCTATCCAACAACGATGACATCAATAACTACAACAATGGCAACAAAAGGGCATAAATAAATAAACAAATATTTTAAAAGATTTAAAAATAAATAAATTAGACTTAAACAAAAACCACCGTCACCCAACGAGCATACGCAGTGACTGCCAGCCAAGCATTTCAACATGAGCGCCAGAAAGGAAGAAGGAAGAAGGAAGGAAGGAAGGGGCTGGAGGTACTGCACTTAGTTGCGTGCACATGTTACCGTATGCAAAAGTCTGGGTCTCATCCCCCATTCCCACCTGCAGGGGGGCAGCAGTTCTGTAGGCGTCTTCCTCTCTCCCCACCCCTCCCTTCAATTTCTCTCTGTTCTATCAAAAAAAAAAAAAAAAAAGCATGGGGGAATGAGTAAGAGTGTGACAGAGAAGCAGCCTGGAAATATGAACACAGTGGGGCTTTGGGTCTAAGTTTCTCTTCAGTCCCCCTACCTTCTTGCCATGTCTCCCTCTATGCCGGAACTAGAGTAAGAACTCTTGCTACTCCTATACCTTGAAACACAGCGCAGTTTAGCTGAGAGACCATCTGTTATGACCTAAAGCAAGAGAATTGCATCTCGGGAAATCTGACCAGCCTCAGGTCTTCCTGAACAGACAGACCTATGAGGGCTCTTTCAAGGTATGGAGTGGGTTTGGATTTTACAAGATGTCTACGTTGTTTCTGGATTACTTGACTATGATCCTTGTCAAATTCTCTTCCCTGGTGCAGGCTAAAAGGAGGGGTAGAGCTGTAGTGAAAAACCATGGCACACCTGTACAGACAACACTGCCTGGCAGAGTAGGAAAAGCCAGGGAGAAGCCCAGAGTGCAGGCAGCGTGGCACAGGCCACATGACTCAAGGCGGGTGTCTCCTCGAAAAGGCGCCTGGTGCTAAAGGGGATGGCATACAGGGCTACAGGCTGTAACCGTCAGTGGCCTGAAGAGGAGAAAAAGGGCCTCTTGAGAATCCCAGCTGTTCTTGTCCCTTTCAGCAAACCGAGTCTACACCTTGTCTAGCTCCAAAGTGTGTCGTCCCCCCTCCAGTTCTTAGGGGCTAGGTATGGTGCCCATGGCCTGAAAGGGAGGCTTTGCGGGATTACCTGGGATAGATGGTGGGAATCCCCGTTTTCCATAAGCCAGGTGAGAAGGAATGATTGCCCTTCGCTTCTCCCTGAGGGAAGGAATGTGAGTGTCAGCCAAAGGTGGGGCTGGGGGCCAGCGCTCTCAGTCCACCTGAAGCCCACCAGCAAAGCAACACCCTCTGGATAATCACCCCCAGAACATGAACCTGGCCACCAAACAGGCTGACAAGCAAAGGTGTCCATTGCAAGTCTTCCAACAAAACGCACACACAGAGACCTGGGATGCCCCGAAGGGTCCCAGAGCCAAGTCAGACGCCTCTGTGCTGTGCTTACCCACCGCCTCTGGGGGCAGCGACACAGACAAGGGCAACGCCAAGTCCCCCTGCCGGGATACTTACCCCACACACATGTCTAGAAGGCTCTGCTCCAGACCTTCAGGAAGAAAAAACACATGAGCAGGAACTACTTAAATGCCCCACGTCCCAGACCTTCAACTGAGGTCCCCAGTGGGGTGAGGGGCAGGAGTGCTGGAAGTGGGGGTTGGTCCTCGGGAGGTGGCCGGCAGAGACCTGCGGTCTTATGCAGCCCAGGAGGCATTTTCAGGGAAGTTTGAGGGATGAACAGGTTGAAGAAAGGGCTTGGGTTGGGGCAGAGGTGGACCAGGAGAAAGGCACGAGGGTCAAGTACCTGGGATCACCTGCTTTTGGCCAAGTTCTATAACCAGAGGGTCTCTGGTCAGGGAGGTGTCAATGATGCGCCCATCCACCAAGCTGCCCTGGGGGGAGAGGGCATCAGGAGCCGACCCCCTGCACCCCTGGCACCCGGCAGGTGTAACAGGCAGGGCGGCTGCAGCCCGGTGCTTCCCTGGGGACTGGCAGGAGCGGGGAGCCCCACAGGCCTGCCGCCGCTCCCGGCTCCCTGCCCCCGGCTCCCTGCCCCCCTCGGGGAGCGGCGCCCCTCCCCCGCGCCACGTGCTCGAGGACCCCGGAGCCCCAGTGGCTCCCCAACCGCCTGCCACGTGTCCCCGCCAAAGCTGACGTGTGTTTCTGCGGGGCGCCGCCCCCTGCCGGGCCCCGCCCGCCCCCCGCCCGCCCCCCGCCCGCCCCCCGCCCTCACCGTGTAGTGGATGTGCAGCGTGTCTCCCACGGCGGCCGACTCGGCGCACGGCTCCGGGGGCTCCACCTGCGGCCGGACGCGGGTCAGGCGGGCCCGCACCAGCGCCCCCCGCACCCCCGGCGGCCGCCCCCACCCCCAGGCGCACGCACACAGCCTGGGGCGGGGCGGCAGCTCGAGTCTGGGGCTCGGTCCTCACCAGAGTCTCCACTTGCAGGGTCCGGACGGGACTTTCGGTTTCGGAGGCGGTGTCGGCCCCGCACGCCGCCCCGCGCAGCAGCAGCAGCAGCAGCGGCAGCAGCAGGCGCAGCGGAGGCGGCGAGGGGCGCGGGCTCATGGCGGGACGCGACGGCGGCGGGCACGGCGACTCCCGGGGCGCCCAGGCCGGACTGGACGGGACAGGGCGGGTCGCTGCGCACCAGCTCCTCCCCCCGCAGCCCTTCCTCCATCCACCTAGTCCCCACCTCCAGGGGGGAGGAGGCCTGGGGAGCCGGCCCTACCCTCGCAGATGCCGAGGTCGCGGGTTCTGACCCGGCGGTTGGCGCGTTCGGTTCCGTCCCTTGGCGAGGGGCTGGGCGGCAGGTTGGCTCCCATTTATCATCATTCCCTACGGGCTGCCGGGCTCTCGTCTGTCAGCCGCAGCCTCCCGCACAAGCATTTCCATTTGACAGCAGAGGAGCCGGGGTCAGGCTAAGGAGCTCGCTCAGAGGCCGGACTCAAAGCCAGTGTTTGCCCCACTTCTCTTCCCCTGTCCTGTCCTGGCAGCACCTGGCGGACACACCCCCCCCCCCAATATTTGTGGGAGGTAGGAACCCTCTCCCAGCTCCATTCTCCTTTGTCTATCTGGAGGCCACATACCTAGAGGGAGGCAGGGAGTTTTAGTTTCCCATTTCTCACCCCCCCACCCTCCTTTTGTTGCCCTGTTGTTGTTTTTTATTGTTATTATTGTCGTTGTTGGCTAGGACAGAGAGAAATGGAGAGAGGAGGGAAGACAGCGACGGGGAGAGATAGACACTTGCAGACCTGCTTCACCGCCTGTGCAGCGACTCTCCTGCAGGCGGGGAGCCAGGGGCTTGGACCGGGATCCTTAACGCCGGTCCTTGTGCTTGGCGCCATGTGCACTTAACCTGCTGCGCTACCGCCCGACTCCTACCCTCCTTTTTAATTCTGATTATTGAATACATACAGAAATTGAGAGGGGAGAGGGAGATAGACACACCTGCAGCTCTGCTTCACTACTCGTGAAGCTTTCCCCCTGCAAGTGCGGACCAGGGGCTTGAACCCGTGTCCAGGCGGGCCACTGCCCACCCCCCCTTTTTTTTAATGTTTTTGTTTTTGTCACCATTGGGTCCTCACGGCTCCAGGTTGAGGCCAGAGGGGGAGAGGGAAATGAACCACAGCATGGACGCTTCCACTAGTGCCCTGGGGCCAGGCTCAAAGTAAGCGCACTACCTAAATGAACTATTTCGCCGTCCGCCCGCATCCTCTTCTGTAAGGATGGAGTGCTGATCTTCTGACAACACTTTTTCCTTTCCCCTTTCAACAAACTTCTCAAAAGGGCAGCTGCACGTAACCCTTTATGCTGTGCCAGTGCGGTTTATTAAATCGTTTCAGGTGCCCCACCAGTCTCTTCTGCATGACTGAAACCCTCACTGCCCCTCAGGTCGTGGCAGTCTGCTCCCCCAAGTCCTCTGTAGGCTCACAGCCACCATGATCTGGAGCCTATTTCAGTCTCTTGTTCTCTCAGCAGCGTCTCTGTGGTGTCCGCACTTGCAGGGGGAAAGCTTCACGAGCGGTGAAGCAGGGCTGCGGGTGTGCCTCTCCCTCTCTACCTCCCCCTCCCCTTTCAGTTTCTGTATCTATTCAATAATAAAAATTAATTTAAAAAGGGAGCATGGGGTGGGTGTGAGAAATGGGAAACTAAAACTCCCTGCCTCCCTCTAGGTATGTGGCCTCCAGAGACGAAGGAGAGTGGAGCTGGGAGAGGGTTCCTACCTTCCTTCCACAATGCCACTGAACTAGGAGTGTCCCCCTAAAATCTAGACACAACAGCTTACTGGGGCTCTCCACCTGGATGTCTGTTCTCCCTGAAGTTCAGTGTACCATTAGACTTATCCCACCGTCAACGACTTAGGTTTCCCTCCCAATTTACTTTTCTGTCGGTGGCTCTGGGAATTCGCATGCATGCTCTTTGCCTCTTCTCATGGACCACGTTCAGTCTTCCCTGGCTTCTCCCTCCCTAGCTTTTTCCCCATTCCCAAGGGGTGTGTGTGTGTGTGTGTGTGTGTGTGTGTGTGTACACGCATGGTATCTTTGCCCTCACCAGGGTTTCACCATTCCAAGCTTTTCCACAGATGTACAGAATGACACCATGGCACCAGTGTCCTTCAATGTGGTGGAGCTGGGCTTGAACCCAGGTCTCACGTAAGGGCAAAGCAGGTGTACTATCCATGTGAGTTATTTTTCTGGCCCTAGGGTTGATATCTTTATAGGGATGTGAATTATATGTTAACACTTAACCAGATGCACCACTACCTGACCCTCTTGAATTTAAGAAAAAAATAATAAATTTAAATAAAACTTTATTTCCAAGTGTCCCTTGAAACTAGATACAACTGGGGAGTTGAGCGGTAGCACAGTGGGTTAAGTGCAGGTGGTGCAAAGCTCAAGGACCAGCATAAGGATCCTAGTTTGAGCCCCCCCCCCAGCTCCCCATCTGCAAGGGAGTCGCTTCACAGGTGGTGAAGCAGGTCTGCAGGTGTCTGTCTTTCTCTCCCCCTCTGTCTTCCCCTCCTCTCTCCATTTCTCTCTGTCCTATCCAACAACAATGACAATAATAATAACTACAACAATAAAACAAGGGCAACAAAAGGGAATAATAATAAACTAGATACAACTATGTGACTGAGTTCTGGCCAACAGGAATCAAGCAGAAGTGTCGCAAATGAAGAACTGTACTTCCAGGAAGTTTGCGGATGTGGCCAAGAAGCCCTTGCCTGCTCCTCTCCCTGACCTCGCTCTTGCCACGTATGTGAATCGCAGCTCTGCCGGCCATGTCAGAGCAGGACGTGGCTGTGGGGATGTAAGGCGTGTGTTAGGATGGCGAAGCAAAGCGAGTGGCTGAAGTCCCTAATAACCACAGAATCGCCACAGCAGTTCTGGATGACTAGCCACCAAACACCTTTCAACTGAGGTGTAAATCCAGTTCTGTCTTCCTGAGAGAAAGGCAGGCCTCTCGCCCGTAAATTCTCCTCCTGTAGCCCACTGTCTAACTACTGCCCGCTCAGCTCCACTCCTGTCACCTGCCCACTAGAAATGTGGGCAGCCTGCCATGGCTCCCCATTGCCTGGGGAATACAATTCAGACTCCTCCATGTGCCAACCACAGCTTTCAGCTGGCCCTAATCTGCCCTTCTAAACCTGGCTTTTAGCTCATTGGAGGGGGTCAGAATCTGGTTAATACAAAACTGTATCTTTCTCATTCTGCATTTTCATTGCGTATCACAGTCCCTGATAAATGTTCTCAAATTGAGACAGCTGCCTGGCTGCTCGCGGCCTGTGGTCTGGCGTCAGGAGAGCCGGCCCTGTGTTTCCATCTTCACACCCGGCCTGTGTCCTTCCACTGCCAGTCAAGCTCCCTCCACGCCCAGCTGCCATGGCGAGCTCACCTCTGAGAAGCCTCGATTCCATGAGCTAGAGGTGACCTCTCACTTGTGAACTTCAGACAGAGACTTGCAGTATATTCTTCCTTGTGCAACTATTTGTGTATAGCCTCAAATCCCTCTCCATCAGTGATGACAAGGACAAAGCTAGGGTCGTGTCTGGAGTCGAGCAGGGAGCACAGTGCTTGCCACATAACAGATTTAGATGAATGTATCTTGAATAAATATTACACAATGCAATGCATACACTTTCCCCTGCCATGGTTTTTACTTGGGCTTCATACCTGCACAATTCCACCACTCCCAGCAGATTATTATTATTTGTAGCTAGAGACAGAGGAACGACAGTTTCATTCGTAAAGTTTCATCCCTGTAGGATGATCTCATAACAGGGTCTTGAACCCAGATCTTCAGGCATGGAAAAGTATGTGCTACACAGGTGAGCTATATCCTAGTCCCTATGCCTAACTTTTATTTTATTTTTTTAAGAATTTAGTTAAAATTCACATATTTATTTTTACCAGAGCACTGCTCAGCTCTGGTTTATGGTAGTGTGGGGGATTGAATCTGGGACTTTGGAGCCTTAGGCACGAGAGTCTCTTGGCATAACCATTATGCTATCTATCCCCACCCTAATTATATTTCTTCATTTAGAAGCAGAGGAAGCAAATGAAAGCAACCACAGCACTGAAGCTTCTTCCAGTTCAGTGGGATCCTGGCTCGACCTGAGTCATGCACCTGGCAGTGTACTGTCCAAGTAAGCTATTTCAACAGCCTCCTATTCTTTTTTTTTTTTTTCCCCCACCAGGGTTATTAATGAGGCTTGGTGACTGCAATACAAATCCACTGCTCTTGGAGGCTATTTGTTCGTTTTTGTTGCCCTTGTTATCGTTGTTGTAGTTATTATTATTGTTATTGCTGTCGTTGTTGGATAGGACAGAGAAATGGAGATGGGAAGACAGAGAGGGGGGAGAGAAAGATTAAGACACCTGCAGACCTGCTTCGTCGCTTGTGATGTGACCCCCCTGCAGGTGGGGAGCCCGGGGGCTCGAACCAGGATCCCTATGCCGGTCTGTGCACGTGGCACCATGTGCGCTTAACCCGCTGTGTTACTGCCCGGCCCGCCTCCTATTCCAAGATTTATTTATGGGTCAGCAGAACAGCTCACTTGGATAGTGTGTGCTGCTTTGCTATGTACATGGGTTTGAGCCTGGACCCCACAACAGTCTCTTTCACACACACACACACACACACACACACTCTCTCTCTCTCTCTCTGCCTCTATCAAAATAAAGTTAACTA
The DNA here is from genome assembly GCF_950295315.1 of Erinaceus europaeus. NCBI lineage: Eukaryota > Metazoa > Chordata > Mammalia > Eulipotyphla > Erinaceidae > Erinaceus > Erinaceus europaeus. Next base: position 115,891,562 of record NC_080168.1, on the reverse strand, counting down.
GTGAAAGAACCAGAGCAACACTCTGGCACAGGCAATCCGAGGAACCAGATTTGGGACCTCATGCTTGAGAGTTCAGTACTTTATCCACTGTACCACACCTCATGGGACACTACACCTAATTTTTTATTTCTATTATTATTTTTAAATATACTTTCATTTTTAAAAACTATTTCCTTTTGTTGCCCTTGTTTTATTGTTGTTGTTACTGATGTTGTCATTGTTGGATAGGACAGAGAGAAATGGAGAGAGGAGGGGAAGACAGAGAGGGGGAGAGAAAGACACCTGCAGACCTGCTTCACCGCCTGTGAAGGGACTCCCCTGCAGGTGGGGAGCCGGGGCTCGAACCAGCATCCCTATGCCAGTCCTTGCATTTTACGCTACGTGCACTTAACCCACTGTGCTACCACCTCCCTCTTTCTTTTTTTAAAAATTTTTTAATATTTATCTATTCCCTTTTGTTGCCTTTGAAGTTATTATTGTTGTTATTGATGTTGTTGGACAGGACAGAGAGAAATGGAGAGAGGAGGGGAAGACAGAGACAGACACCTGCAGACCTGCTTCACCGCCTGTGAAGCGACTCCCCTGCAGGTGGGGAGCTGGGGGCTTGAACTGGGTTCCTTACGCCGGTCCTAGTGTTTTGCACCACGTGCTTAAACCGCTGCACTACAGCCCGACTCCCCCTTTTTTCAAGATTCGTTCAGAGAAGCAGACAGAACCGTGAGTATATTCTCTGTGCCGTTTCCCAGGCTGCCGCTTAGTTTTCTCTCTTTTTCCAGAGCACTGTTCAGCTCTGGCTTACGGTGGTGTGGGGAATTCAACCACTGAAGTATCCACACTGTGGACACTTAATTTTTAAGGCAATACTAGGGGTCTCAAGCATGTGTGGTATTTCTGCTGAACAGCCTCTCCAGATGAATTTGTTCATTCATGGGGGGGGGGGCAGAAGAGACACCATTAACACTTTTCCGCCACCCACAGTGCCCCCATGTGGTGCAGGGTTCAAACCTAGGGTCCTTCACGTGGTAAGTCACTCTCTCTACTCTCTACTGGGTGGGCTATGTGCTGGAGCAAATGTGTACACTCTTTAAAAAGAACCAACAGGGGAGTTGGGCGGTAGTGCAGCGTGTTAAGCGCAAGTGGCACAAAGCACAAAGACTGGCTTAAGGATCCCGGTTCAAGGCCCCAGCTCCCCACCTGCAGGGGAGTCGCTTCACAAGCAGTGAAGCAGGTCTGCAGGTGTCTTATCTGTCTCTCCCCCTCTCTGTCTTCCCTTCCTCTCTCCATTTCTCTCTGTCCTATCCAACAATGACATCAATAATAACTACAACAATAAAAAAACAACAAAGGCAATAAAAGGGAATAAATATATTTTTTTAAATAGGTGTGATATGTACCCAGTCATATTTTACACCCTCTCAGAATGTGTGTAGCTGTACATATTGAGAAATGAATAGGAGGGGGGCCAGACGGTGGCACACCTGGTTGAGCACATTACAATGCCCAAGGACACGGGTTCAAGCCCCCCATCCCTACCTGTAATTGAGGAAGCTTCACAAATGGTGAAGCAGTGCTGTAGGTGTCTGTCTCTCTCCCTCCTCCTGCCCTCACAAAGGGCCTCTGTCCAGTAAATAATAATCTATGAATCAAAGGAAAGGAAATGGACAGGAGGAACGTACACCAGGTAGCTGGAATGCTTCCCTGTAGTGATAGGACTGAGGACAAAGGCCCAGGTTCTATACCTGTTCTCTGTGTTGTGACTGTTTGGATCTTTTAACAATAAAAATGACTTTGTTCCGTGGTCTGGGAGGTGGCACAGTGGATAAAGCACTGGATTCTCAAGCATGAGGTCCCGAGTCCAATCCCTGGCAGCACGTGTATGTCTGGATCTTTCTCCTGTCTTTCTCATTAATTAAATAAATTCTTTTTTTAAAAAAACTTAGTTCACAAAAACGAAACTTCAAACATTAAAGGTGCACAATGATACAGAGCAATCCAAGGCGATGTGTGGGAGGTGTTGAGTGAGTTGTGTTCAGAGCTAACGGAACCTGACTGGGGCGGGGGGAGTCCTGTGACAGCAGCGGTCACGGGCAGCAATGCCAATCCCAAAGAAAAGGGGGCCTGGGAACCAGTGAGAAAAGAAGGAAAGGCACAGGGCCAGATGTCTAGGGAGATCCAATGGAGCAGTGTGACTGGAGGAGAGAATTTAGCCCGAAGAATAGAGAGGTAGTGGGAGGGCTGGTCACCAGGACCTTTGAGTGAACCCCACTGACAGGTTCAGAGTAAGAGAGTGACAATGCACAATGTACCGAGGCACCCACAGGCTGAAAGGATGTGCGGACTCCTCACCTTGTCCAAGTCTAAGACTTCCTTTCGCGAATCTGAATGCAGGGCGGTAAGACAGCATACTGGTTATGCAAAAGGACGGTCACACCTGGGCCTCAGAAGTCCCAGGTTCCCAGGTTCAGTCCCCTGTACTGCCATATGCCAGAGCTGAGCAGGGGTCTGGTTAAGAAAAAAAGAGGTGGGGGAGTCAGGCGGTATCGCAGCGGGTTAAGCGCAGGTGGTGCCAAATGCAAGGACCAGCAAAAGGATCCCGGTTTGAGCCCCCGGCTCCCCACCTGTAGGGGAGTCGCTTCACAGGCGGTGAAGCAGGTCTGCAGGTGTCTATCTTTCTCTCCTCTTCTCTGTCTTCCCCTCCTCTCTCCATTTCTCTTTGTCCTATCCAACAACAATGACATCGATAATAACTACAACAATAAAACAACAAGGGCAACAAAAGGGAATAAAATAAATGTTAAAAAAATTTTTTTAAACAGAAAAAAAAAGAGGTGGCCCAGGAGGTGGCGCAGTGGATAAAGTGTCAGACTCTCAAGCATGAGGTCCTGAGTTCGATCCCCAGCAACATATGTGCCAGGGTGATGTCTGGTTCTTTCTCTCCTCCTAGCTTTCTCATCAATCAATAAATAAAACATTTTAAAAAATAAAGAAGGGAGTCAGAAGATAGTGCAGCGGGTTAAGTGCACGTGGTGTGAAATGCAAGGACCAGGCTTACGGATCCTGGTTCAAGCCCCTGTCTCCCCACCTGCAGGGGAGTCGCTTCACAAGCAGTGAAGCAGGTCTGCAGGTGTCTGTCTTTCTCTTCCCCTCTGTCTTACCCTCCTCTCTCCATTTCTCTCTGTCCTATCTAACGACATCAACAACAATAATAAATACAACAATAAAACAACAAGGGCAACAAAAGGGAAAATAAATAAACAAAGAAAAAAAAAGAGAAGGCATCTGAATAGGAAGGAGAAGTAGGGGTGAAGTAGAAGGTAGCAGGAATGGAAAGGGCAAGAGTGGGGGAAGTAACACTTCACCACTCACAGAGGGCAGTGCAGGTCTGCCTGGACCTGGAAGAGGACCAAGGAGGAAGGACTTTTCACCTTGCACCAGTTAAGAACCTGAGTGGAGGTAGACAGCATAATGACTAAGCAAACAGACTCTCCTGCATGGGCTCTGAAGTCCCAGGTTCAATTCCCCGCACCACCATAATAAGCGAGAGCTGAGCAGTGGTTTAAAAAAAAAAAAAAAGTGGTCCGGGAGGTGGCACAGTGGATAAAAAGCATTAGACTCTCAAGCATGAAGTCCTGAGTTCAGTGCCCGGCTGCACGCATACCAGAGTGATGTCTGGTTCTTTCTCTCTCTTCCTATCCCTCTCACTGATAAGTAAATATTAAAAAAAAAAGGAAGAACCTGAGAGGACGGTGAGCTGGTTCTGGGAAGATAGGAAAGCTTACTCAATCCTGACCGGGGTCATTTCCTGGAAAAGCCTTGACCTTCACTTGTCTGTAGGAAAGGAAAAACTCTTAGTTCTGGTCATCCCAAACATATGGAAAACACCACACCTGGCTTATTAAGGAAGATGATGTTTATTCATTCATTAGGGCTTAGTGACTGATGGACAGCAAGAAGGGAACTTTTGAATGTTCTTTTTTTGTTTTAAAGCAGTTTATCATTAATGGAGTTTTTTTTTCTTTTTTATTTATTTTCCCTTTTGTTGCCTTTGTTTTTTATTGTTGTAGTTATCATTGTTGTTACTGATGTCGTCAACATTAGATAGGACAGAGAAATGGAGAGAGGAGGAGAAGACAGAGAGGGGGAGAGAAAGATAGACACCTGCAGACCTGCTTCACCATCTATGAAGTGACTCCCCTGCAGGTGGGGAGCCGGGGGCTCGAACCGGCACCCTTACGCCAGTCCTTGCGCTTTGCGCAATGTGCGCTTAACCAGCTGCGCTATTTTTAAGAGATTGTTAATACTGGTCTAGGAGGTGGCACACTGGATAATGTGTTGGACTCTCAAACATGTGGTCCTGAGTTTGATCCCAAGCACTGCATATGTAAGGAGTGATGATCTGATTCTCTTTTTCTCTGTTAAAAAAAAAAAAAAAAGAAGAATCTTGGGAGGCTGGTGGTAGCACAGTGGGTTAAACGCACATGGCGCAAAGCACAAGGAATGGTAGAAGGATCCTGGTTCGAGTCCCTGGCTCCCCACCTGCAGGGGAGTCGCTTCACAGGCAGTAAAGCAGGTCTGCAGGTGTCTGTCTTTCTCCCCCCCCACCGGTCCTATCTAACAACGACATCAATAACAACAATAATAATAACTACAACAATAAAAAACAAGGGCAACAAAAGGGGGGGAAAAAAAGAATCTTGGGCTGGGGAGAGAATGTAAAAATTATACAGAAAGACTCTCATGCCGGGGCCAGGTGGTGGCATACTTGGTTGAGTGCACATGTTATAATGAGCAAGGACCAGGGTTCCAGGCCCCAGTCCCCACCTGCAGGGAGAAAGCTCTGCAGGTGAAGCAGGGCTGCAGGTGTCTATCTCCCCCCTCTTTCCTCAATTTCTGGCTGCCTCTATCCAATAATAAATAAAGGTTAAAAAACAGTAAAATAAAACACAAAAAGACTCATGTCTGAGGCTCTGAGGTCGCAGGTTTAGTCTCCAGCACCATCATAAGCCAGAGCTGAATGGTGCTTCCCTCTCTGTATCCCTCTCCTTAAATAAATACAACTTACTATTATTTTTTATTTAACTTTTTTCCCTTTTGTTACCCTTGTTTATTGTTATTATTGTCCTTGTTGTTGGATAGGACAGAGAAATAGAGAGGAGGAGAAGCCAGAGAGGGCAGAAAGACACCTGCAGACCTGCTTTACTGCCAGGAGCTCGAACCAGGATCCTGATGCCTGTCTGTGCACTTTGCGCCATGTGCGCTTAAACTGTTGCGCAACCACCCAGCACCCTAAATAAAACATTAAAAAAATCTTTAGAGTTGGGCAGTAGTGCAGTGGGTTAAGTGCACATGGTGCAAAGCGCAAGGACCAACGTAAGGATCCTGATTCGAGCCCCCAGCTTCCCACCTGCAGGGGAGTCACTTCACAGGCGGTGAAGCAGGTCTGCAGGTGTCTTTCTCTCCCCTTCCTTCTTCCCCTCCACCCTCCATTTCTCTCTATCCTACACAACAACGACGACATCAATAATAACTACAACAACAATAAAAAACAAGGGCAACAAAAGGGAATAAATAAATAAAATATTTTTTAAAAAGATAAAAATTTTTTTTAATCCATCAATAAATGTTCTCTTTCCAGATCTTTTCGTCCCCCACAAAAAAAAAAAAAAAAAAAAAAAAACCGGTCAGGTTTAAGTGCCACAAGAGGGCACCCTTCACCTCCTCCCTGGTATCCAAAACAGTACTGAGAAACTTGGTCTTCCTTTCCCCAATTTGCTCAGTGATGAAAACCCCACTGGCCTGCCACTCAAAGTTCTCTTCGTTGTCATTTTCTTAATATTTTTAACAAACTGAGAAGGGGAGGTAGAAAAGGAGAGGGAGAGGGAGAGAGGGAGGGAGGGAGAGAGGGAGAGAGGGAGAGAGGGAGGGAGGGAGGGAGGGAGGGGGAGAGGGAGAGAGGGAGAGAGGGAGGGAGGGGGAGAGGGAGAGGGAGGGAGGGAGAGAGGGAGGGAGAGGGAGAGGGAGGGAGGGAGAGAGGGAGGGGGAGAGGGAGAGGGAGGGAGGGGGAGAGGGAGAGAGGGAGGGGGAGAGGGAGGGAGGGGGAGAGGGAGAGAGGGAGGGAGAGAGGGAGGGAGGGGGAGAGGGAGGGAGGGAGAGAGGGAGGGGGAGAGGGAGAGGGAGGGAGGGGGAGAGGGAGAGAGAGGGAGGGAGGGGGAGAGCGGGAGGGAGGGAGAGAGGGAGGGAGGGGGAGAGGGAGGGAGGGAGAGAGGGAGGGAGGGGGAGAGGGAGAGGGGGAGAGGGAGAGGGAGAGAGGGAGAGAGGGAGGGAGGGGGAGAGGGAGAGAGAGAGAGGGAGGGAGGGAGGGAGAGGGAGAGCGGGAGGGAGGGAGAGAGGGAGAGAGGGAGGGGGAGGGAGAGGGAGAGAGAGATCTGCATTTGTGAAGCTCCCCCACCACAGGTGGGGACTGGGGGCCTGAAGCCAGGTCCACGTGCACTGTGCCTTGTGCACTCAGCCAGGCGCAGGGAGGGAGGGGGAGAGGGAGGGAGGGAGGGAGAGAGGGAGAGAGGGAGAGGGAGAGAGGGAGGGAGGGGGAGAGGGAGGGAGGGGGAGAGGGAGGGAGGGAGGGAGAGAGGGAGAGAGGGAGAGGGAGAGAGGGAGGGAGGGAAAGAGGGAGAGAGGGAGAGGGAGAGGGAGAGAGGGAGGGAGGGGGAGAGGGAGAGAGGGAGGGAGGGGGAGAGGGAGAGAGGGAGGGAGGGGGAGAGGGAGAGAGGGAGGGAGGGGGAGAGGGAGAGAGGGAGGGAGGGGGAGAGGGAGAGAGGGAGGGAGGGGGAGAGAGGGAGAGAGGGAGAGGGAGAGAGAGAGCTGCATTTGTGAAGCTCCCCCACCACAGGTGGGGACTGGGGGCCTGAAGCCAGGTCCACGTGCACTGTGCCTTGTGCACTCAGCCAGGCGCACCACCACCACCCCCCCCCCCCCGTCATTATCATGATCTCCTGAAAGGTTGTAGCCCCACAAGCTATCTATGGATCCAGTTATACATAAGCACTTGAGAAGGGGGCTAACTTGTCAGTAAACTCAGCCATCAAGCAGGATTTGAGGAGGGGGGGGGGGAGTGCCATCTGATTTCGAAGGGGCAAGCAGTTCATGTTCAAAGCTGACAGGGCTGACTTAAGGGCTCTCCTAAGGGTATCTCTGGTCCTTGAGAGTCATAGCTTATTAATAAAAGAAGCAGGGCTGGGAAGCAGAGTTGGGAGAGGAGGCAGCAGGGAGGTAACAGAATATAAATGACGTGCATACTTCAGGTGGGTACTGGGGACGCACAAGACGGTCACGTGACTAAATCCTGTACCGGCCCCACAGCATCAGGTGGGAAGACCTCTATGCTCAGAGCTCAACAAGGCGGCAGCAGGCACAGGCAGTGATGGCCCGCGGTGAGTGCGCACGTTATCATGTGTGCAGGCCCAGGTTCAAACCCCCCAGCCCCCACCTTCAGGGGGAAGCTTCACAAGTGGCGAAGCAGCGCTACAGGTGTCTTTCTGTCTTCTCTCTCTCTCTCTCTCTCTCAAAAGAAAAGGAGGCAGGGCAGATAGCATAATGTACTGGTTAGGCAGAAACTCTCATGCCTAAATCTCCAAAGTCCCAGGTTCAATCCCTGTTACCACCATAAGCAAGAACTAATAAAATGTTCTGGGGGGAAAAAAAAGGAGAAGGAGAAGGAGAAGGAGAAGGAGAAGGAGAAGAAGGAGAAGAAAAGTGGCCACTCAGAACACCGGCATGATGCAGACAGGGATCCCTGCCACAGGAGCAACCCCGTTACCCAGATGGCAAAAACAAACGAAACAGAGTGAGGAAGGCCTACCTGGCTTACTTAGCCCTCTCCTACCTGGAAAGTAACACTAGCCTCTGCTTTGTATGGAGCCAGACAGCAGCAAGAAAGCAACAGAGAAGTGGAGAGAGTGGCCTGAAGGGATGGGAGTTGCCTTGCCGGGGAAATAGCTCACCTGGCAGAGCACAACTCGCAGGTCTGAGGCCCCTGGTCCGGCCCCCAGAGCGGTGCTCTGACTTCTCTCTTGCTCTCTCATGTGAACCTCTAATTCATATGAGATAAACCGATCTGTAAGATATTTTATTTCATTTTAATGAGCGAGGCAGAGGGAAAGATAGACCAGAGCATTGCTCAGCTTATGGTAGTGCTAGCAAGTGAACCTGGGCCCCCAGAGCCTCAGGTATGAAAGTCTTCTGCATAATCATTAAGCTGTGTCCTTACCAATAAGTTAATCTTAAAAAAAAAAAAAAATGAGGGTCGGGTGGCAGTGCAGTGGGTTAAGCGCACATTGCACAAAGCACAAGGACCGGCATAAGGATGACGGCTCAAGCCCCTGGCTCCCCACCTGCAGGGGAGTCGCATCACAGGCGGTGAAGCAGGTCTGCAGGTGTCTATCTTTCTCTCCCCCTCTTCTCTCCATTTCTCTCTGTCCTATCCAACAACGAACGACATCAACAACAACAATAATAATAACCACAACAAGGCTACAGCAACAAGGGCAACAAAAGGGGAAAAAAAAAAAAAAGGCCTCCAGGAGCAGTGGATGCATGGTGCAGACACCGAGCCCCAGCAATAACCCTGGAGGCAAAAAAAAAAAAAAAAAAAAGATGAAGACACTTGTGGACTCTTCGCTGAGGCTCGGTGCCCTGATGGTGAAGTGTGTGCTGCTGAAGCAGAGGTGGCCAGACGGCCCCCGCCCAGACCGCTACCGCTCAGGCTGACTACCACAGTCCAGGACTAGAGAGCTCAGGAGGCTCCAATTTTCCTTCTCTTTTTTCTTTTTGAGAAAGACAGAGAAAGCAGAGAGAGGGGGAGAGAGTTAAAGAGACCCAAGCACTGAAGCCTCCAAGCAGTGCAGTGGGGCCGGACTCAAGCCTCGCACATGTGCTCTGTCCAAGCGAGTGACCTCACCAGCCCCAGGGAGCTCCAACCTCTGGGGGAGGGGGGCTCTTAGTAGCTAGAGGCAGCAGATGCACAGTCCTGGGGGGACTCAGCGTGGAGGCAGGGAGGGCACCCAGGTTCGGAGGGTGGAGTCACTGAGGTCTCTGAGCCTACCAACGGGCGGTGGATGCAGCGCCGTCAGGAGTCGCGACCACTGAACGAGAGGAGGGCAGATGCAGGGCCCACAGAGCCCGCCACCCAGCAGGGAAGACGGCAGCTGTGTAGAGGTGAGTCCTACCCACAGCCCGTAACCTCACAGTGCTCCGAGTGCCGTCTTTACCCCTTTGCTGACAGGAGTCACACAGCGACCGGAACCACCGTCCCAAGGCTGCTGCACATCAAGGACTAAGGTCGGCTCCAAAGCTGCATAAAACACGTTTAATTTCCAACCAGGGTCACAGTCATCGCGAATCCCACATTTTGAGCAAGGAGAGAGGAGAGTTATTAAACATACACAGTCTACATTCCAGAGGAGGAAAAAAAAGGAGAGAAACCAGTTCAGAACTGCAGTCACTACTGTAACACCACAAACAAACTTGGGGGGGGGGCAAGGTGGGGGGTGAGAAGGGCCTATCCAGGAGGAAGAAAGGCTGGAAGCATGAAATTAAACCCACCATAGGGCCACGGAGGAAGGAGTGGGCAGAAACAGAGTGAAACACCCAGCCCTGAAAGGGCTTTTAGGCGAATGGGAATGTGGAAAGAGCTGCCACTACCTGGGGCCTGGCCACCAGGGCTACAACCAGGGTCACTTACTGCCCCCTGCTGGAAGAATCGTGAGCAGCACAAGGCAGCTTCCTAACACTCAAGCCCCACTGGTCCCTGGAACCCTATCCAAAAAAAGGGTGAAGTGGGCCTGAATTAAGGAAAACTTATTTGGGCCTGACATCTACCTGGGGAGGGTGAGAGAGAGAGAGAGAGTGACGCAGGAGAAGCAAAATCCTCAGAACTAGGAATCCCGAGTAGGAGCGACAGGCCACAGCAGTGAGTGAGTGAGTTCTAAGGCAAAGGAAAGAGCTCAGCGAGGGAGAGGCAATGACAGAAGATTCATCACTGGGAACAGAGGAAAAAAGAAATCTTAAAGAAACACAGAGGCAAAGAAAAAATATGGTGGGAAGCATCTGTGAGGTCCAGGGGGTGAATACATTTGAAGATGAAATAGAAGTTCCAGTACACCCCTTGCCCCTCCCTGGCCCCCAAACACACATGCACGCACAGACAGGTCTAGAGAGCAAGAGCCCTGCACACACCCACTGCATCCTGGGCAAGCAACACACCGCTAAGGAACTGGCACTGAGGGAGATGCCCCTGGAGTCTCTTTCACAGTTCAATCTGGGTAGGGTGGGGTGGAGCTGGGCAGGGTGGGGTGGAGCTGGGCAGGGTGGGGTGGAGCTGGGGACAGCTCTTCCAGGAAGGGGTCCCTCAGCCTGCTGCGGGGGGTCCTGGGCCCTGACCTTGGCAGAAGGGTTAAGGGCGGCTGTCTTGGAGCTCAGGCGCAGCCAGCACACACAGGAGCCCACAGAGAGCCACGGCTTCACAGAAACCGCAGGGGTCAGAACCCAGGCCAGGGTCCCAGGGACAGCATCCCCTGTGGACAGACACACAGCAGCAGCAGCTTCTCAACAATTACACTGTGATGGGGGAGGGCCCTGAAGCCCACTGCCCCACACCAGCACCAACAGCCACTTCAGAGCTGTTCCTTCAGCCCTAGCCCCAGATACACATATGGGGGGGGGGGGGACCAGGATAGAGAAGAGGGACAGCAGGGGGGTCTGAGGGTCTGGAGACAGAACAGAAAGTGCTGTTCATCCTTCCGTTCATCTTGGACTAGGAAAGAGCAGGACACAGGGGAGACGGGCACTGTGGTCTGCTAGGCCACTTTCCTCTCTTCCCTGTTCCCATGAGACCAGCCAGCCAGGCCAGCAGGGCCACTCAGCCCCCCAGAGCAGAAGCTAAAGAGGGGCCCCAGGGAGAAAGGGGAGGAACTGTGCCTCACCTCCTAACAACCGAAGAGGACGACGGCAGAGCGCCTCAGCAGCCCCCTGCCCCCACCGGCCCAGCATTTGGGCTCCACAGACGTCATGGTCTCGCGCTCTTCCCGCCTCCCCTTCAAGCCTCTGAGGAACAGATCTGAGGGTGTGGGGGAGGATCCACCGAGCACTCTGGGTGGTACGAGTGAGTGGGTTCCCTGCTCCTTCCAACCAGCAAACGCAGGGCAGAATGGCATCTCCTTGGAAACGGTCATCAAAGATAAATGCCACCCACTGCCAGAAGCAGGGCAGAGAACGGGGTACGAGGGAGATGGCGGTGGCATCCAGGGAGACCCACCTGCAGAGGGGCTGCGGAGGCCTTCCTCTACCTGCTTCCTGTACCCCACCAACCTGGGAGGGGCAGCGCCCTGGTCCCAAGCCCTGAATTCACTACACCCCTCCCCTCCCCCGGCCCCCATGTATCTCTCTCCAACATGTATGTATCTCCACGCGCACACATGCACACGCACGCAGAGGCCCGTGCGATTTCCATGGAGAACAGGGAGAGGGCTGAGGAGAAGGAAGGTGGGGAGTGGGAGCAGGGTCCATGGGGAGAGCAGAGGGACTCAGATGCCAAGAGCATAGCAACCGGAGCCAAACGAAAGCAGACGGACAGACTGCCCCCACCCCACCTCCCAAACCCCAGAGGACCGGGATGGGAGGGCCACTCCATGAAACCATAACAACCTTGTTTTTGTTTTAAATCCAGTAAATTGGAATGATTCACCATCAGGACAGCAGTTGGGGCCCGGTCATGTGGATGGACGGAAGAGAAAAGGGGCAGGGGAGACTCGGCTCTTGTCGGGCATGCGGACACGATACCCAGGGCCCTGGCCACACTGGCAACAGGAGGGACGGGCAGGGCAGGGGCGGGGTACAGGAGGTACGTGGGACGGCTGGGGCGGCTGGACGGGCTGCCCGGCTCATTTCTTGTTCTTGAGCTGATTGGCCAGCCAGTCCAGGCCTTCGTACAGCCCGTCCCCGCTGGTGGCACAGGTGGCCTGAATGTACCAGTTGCGGTGGCGCAGTGAGTGCAGGCCCAGCTTGTCTGTGATCTCAGCGGCGTTCATCGCATTGGGCAAGTCCTGGAGCACGAGGGAAACATAGAAACGGAGCTTCAGATCACACAGAGCTGTCTAGGGCACCCATCTACCAGGGAGCATCCCCTCTATAGGTGGGGAGTGGGGGCTCAAACCCAGGTCCCTTGCACATGGTAACGTGGGTGCTCAACTCAGAGTGCAAACACCCAGCCCCCTCCTTTTTCTTATAGAGGTGTAGAGAGGGAGAAAAAAAAGACACCTGGGGGGTCAGGCAGTAGCACAGCGGGTTAAGCACACATGGCGCAAGGTGCAAGCACCGGCCTAAGGATCCTGGTTCAAGCTCCCGGCTCCCCACCTGCAGGGGAGTCCCTTCACAGGCGGTGAAGTAGGTCTGCAAGTATCTATCTTTCCCTCCCTGTCTTCCCCTCCTCTCCATTTCTCTTTGTTCTATCCAACAATAATAACAATAATAGTAATAACCACAACAATAAAACAACAAGGGTAACAAAAGGGGAAAAAAAAGCCTCCAGGAGCAGTGGATTCATAGTGCATGCACCGAGCCCCAGCAATAACCCTGGAGGCAGAAAAAAAAAAAAAAAAACACCTGAAGCACTGCTCACCACTCATAAAGCTTTCGCCCCTGCAGGAGGGGATGGGACGGGACAGGATGGGACGGGACAGGAATGTGGGAGAATGGGGCTGGTAACGTGAGGTCTACTGGGTGCACCACTACCCCACCCTCTACCACGGAGAGGGAACAACCTCCACCATTACAGGAACCCAGAAGAGGACCCCTAGGAGATGCTTTGATTTAGTCACCCCAAGACCCCAGCTTCTCAGCACTAGAGGCCTCCTGTTAAAGCAGGGAAGCAGGGAAGTGATCTGACAGGGCAAAGAAGTCTGTCCAAGCGGTCCGGGAGGTGCCGCAGTGGATAAAGCACTCGACTCTCAAGCATGAGGTCCTGAGTTCAATCCCCGGCAGCACATGTACCAGAGTGATGTCACATTCTTTCTCTCTCTTCTCCTATCTTTCTCATAAATAAATAAATTCTTTAAAAAAGGAGGAGGAAAAGGAGGAGGAGGAGGAGAAGGAGGAGAAGAAGAAGAAGTCTGTCCAAATGCAGGAGTGCGAGCAGATTTACTGAAGTGGGCCGTGGAGAGGATGAGGGAGGGAGGGGTCTGCAGTGACATGAGGATGAACTGGTGCTAATTAATGCAGCTGGGTGGCTGCGGGGGAGACAAGGAAAAAAAAAAGCGGCCCATCAACCCTCTCTCCCCTATTCCCCAAACTGCGCACAGTCACAGGGCTCCCCACACCGCCAGGCCCTGTGAAGTCCGGCTGCTCTGCTCGTATCAGAGGTGGCAGGAACCACACCTGTTTGTTTGCGAAGACGAGCAGCACAGCGTCCCGGAGCTCGTCCTCTGCCAGCATCCTCATCAGCTCCTCCCGGGCCTCGTTGACGCGCTCCCGGTCATTACTGTCGACCACAAATATCAATCCTGGGGAGGCAGGGCGTGAGCTGCACACACAGGACAGGCGAACCCCCCCACACACACACACACACGGGGGCAACACCCTTCCAACACCCTCCATATACGAGCCCCCTTGCTCTTTTCCTCTCACCCCTGGATGTGCAGGGGCAAGGACGGGCTGCCCTAACCAAGAATGCCAGCCCTACATTCTGCTCACGCCCAGCCAGCCCCCGCCCGGGCCTGGGTGATTCACATTCCGTACCTTGGGTGTTCTGGAAGTAGTGCCTCCAGAGAGGGCGAATCTTGTCCTGGCCACCCACATCCCAAACTGTGAAGCTGATGTTCTTGTATTCTACTGTCTCCACATTGAACCCTTAAGGGAGAGAGAAAACACACACACACACACACACACACACACACACACATGGCCATTTGGTCTCAGAAATCAAACCTGCAGATGATGTCCCAGTGGGTGTGTTTTTATTTCCCCCAGGCAGCCATGGGCCCAGTGAGGGAAGGAAAGCTGAAGTGTCCTAAGAATTGGTGTTCCTGACCTAGCAGTCCAAAGGGAAAACCTGGCTGGGCATGTGTCTTGGTAACAGAGCACAGGCTTTTTCACGGTCAGGTCTGGGTTTGATCATCAAAAATAATCAAAAATACTACAAAAATAATCACCTCGACTGGGGAGGTGTTGCAGGGGACAAGGCATCGGTCGAACTGGACAGAGTATGAGGTCCCAAGTCTGATTCCCAGCACCGCGTGTTCCAGAGTGGTGCTCTAGCCCCCTTTCATAAATGATTAAGACTTTGGGAGTCGGGCTGTAGCGCAGCAGGTTAAGCGCAGGTGGCGCAAAGCACAAGGACCGGCATAAGGATCCCGGTTCGAACCCCGGCTCCCCACCTGCAGGGGAGTCGCTTCACAGGCGGTGAAGCAGGTCTGCAGGTGTCTATCTTTCTCTCCTCCTCTCTGTCTTCCCCTCCTCTCTCCATTTCTCTCTGTCCTATCCAACAACGACTACAACAATAAAACAACAAGGGCAACAAAAGGGAATAAATAAATAAAATAAATATTTAAAAAAATGATTAAGACTTTATAAAAAATAAAAAGAAGAAGGTTTAAAATAAGAAGGGGGGCTGGGTGGTGGTGCACATGCACAAGGACCCAGGTTCAAGCCCTTGGTCCCCACGTGCAGGGGGTAAGCTTCACGAGCAGTGAAGCAATGCTGCAGGTCCCTCCCTCTCCCTCTTTATTTGTTTCTATCCAATAAATTATATACATATATATATATATATTCTTTTTTTGAAAAAAAAAAAAAAAAAAAGGAGGGAAGAGGAGAAACCAAAGAAAAGCTAAGAAAAATGGGAGAGGATGTCTTTGGCCAGTTGGGATGTTGCCAACAGTCTGGGAAACAGAAACCAAACTCCCCCTCACTCCCTGTCTTTGGCTCTCCTCTGATAAAAAGCTGACTCAGCCCAGCTCCTGGGTCTTGACCACCAAGGCCTGCTCCAACCAAGTGGAGCCTGCGAGGCAGGGTGAAGGAGAAAGGAAAAAAAGGGGACAAGTGAGCTGCAGTTTTGGAGCCCCAAGTGCAGAAACACCTGTGGGTGAGGAGGATCTGGAGTCCCATCTCCAAGGCAAACACTCTCTCTCCCACAGGCAGGTCTTAACCAGGATCAGGGCCACCGAGGATCTAAACTGAAGCGATTCCAGGCCTCTGGCAAGAACATCAAAGTCCTTCACCTGCTTTCCAAACAACACAGAGAACAAACCAGCTCAGTGCCCCAGGGCAGCTGCTGAGTGCCAGGCTGCGGAAGTTCCCGCATCACAGAGGGCTGGGGGAGGCGCGCAGACGGCAGCCCCAGCACCTGCTGGTAAGAAAGCTAAATAACCAGCCTTCCCCGAAGTCCGCAGGTTGCAGGGACTTGCCTGCGGAGGAGGCCAGGTGGGGGATCTCAGAAGAGGCCCCCTACCTGGCCCAGCTGCCACATGCGCCGACTCCCCAGCCGCACCCTTACCGATGGTGGGGATGGTGGTGACGATCTCCCCGAGTTTGAGCTTGTACAGGATAGTGGTCTTCCCCGCGGCGTCCAGGCCCACCATCAGGATGCGCATCTCCTTCTTCCCGATCAGGCTCTTGAGGAGGTTTCCGAAGATGTTACCCATGGTCACGGCAGTGGCGCGCTAAGCACAGCAGGCCCCGGAGTGGCAGCAGTGGCAGTCTGGGTCGGGCCTGGTCCCTGGTGTGGAGGCCTTGGTCCTAGACAGAGATGCGAAATCATTACTCCCCTGCTAGCTGGGACTCCCTGCAAAGGGGGGGGGGGGGTGGTCCACCGAGGTCGTGGCTAGCGTTTCCACATGACAAACTGAGAGCCCGGGGAGACTGTGAAGACTGGGGCCCATGAAGACACAGCCTGAGCCTTTGGGCTCACCCGCTATAAGCAAGATGAAGCAGTGAAGACCAGGACACCCCTGCGTGGCAAGGAACCTCCCATATGACTTCAGGTGAGCGACCTCACCTGTCCACATCTGCACCTGTAAGCCGAGGGTTGAGCTGGATGGCGGCTCAACTCCTTCCTCCTGACATCCCACTCCACTGCGAGGGGCTGCCTGTAAGGAGATCATCACTGCTCCGCCCTTCCCCACCGCCCCCAGGACTTCTGGAAAGGGTGGGGGAGGAGAGAGTGGAATGAGGAGTGGCTCTAGGTGACTCCCGGCAAAGTTCAGGCTTGCCAGGTTCCCAAGGTTTGCACTCTGCTTCTTCCCTTCCTGTATTTCTGCATCCTACCTTCACTCTACACACCAAAAGAAATGAGAGAGAGTGAGAGGGCAACACTCCTGGCAGCGGCGGGGGAAACGGTCACATGGATAGTGTAGTGTCCTGCTGCCCTGTGTGCAGCCCAGGTGCCCATCTGGCTCCCACCACGATCAAGTGAGCTTCAATGTGGTGGTTTCTTTCACACGCTCTCTCTGCCTCTATGGAAGGAGGAGGAGAAGAGGAAGGGGAAGGAGGAGAAGAAAAGGAGGAGGAAGGAGAAGGAGGAGAGGAGGAGGAGGAAGATGATGATGATGATAATGACCTAAACAAAAAGAGCCAGAGTCAAAAAAAATAGAGGAAGAAGAAAGAAGAGGAGGAAGAAGAAGAAGAAGGAGGAGGAGGAGGGGGAGGGGGAGGGGGAGGGGGAGGGGGAGGAGGAGGAGGAGGAGAAGAGAAAGGAAGGAAGGAAGGAAGGAAGGAAGGGAGGAAGGAAGGAGGCTACCACTTTCCCTTTCCTTGTCCGTCCATACAGCAAAGCACTGAGAGCCGGGGAAACCACCTCTCAGTCCTCAGCAGGGAAAATCCGAGGCCAGCCAGGCCACATGGCCACCTGCAAGAGCCATCTCTCAGCCTGCCTCTTCCCTGACTACTTCACTCGTCATCCGCATCACAGCCAGCCTGACTGGTCAACCTGAGTCGCGTTTTTTTCTCCTTCCCTTCGACACTCCCTCTTGTCTCCACATTTGTCTTTCAGAGCCATGGGTCTGCAAGGCGCTGCAGGCTCTGAGCCACCAGCACTCCCACTCCCCCAGCCTGTACTTCCGGCTCCCCCCCCCACCCCCGACTGCTGTTCACCCTGCCTGGGCTGCCCTCTCCCTGGGACCCTCGATGGCGCTCCCGTCCTCAAGGTCTCCCCTATCCAGCTGTGACACACACGCCCTGCACACCAACCACTCTACACCAGTTCTCCCACAGCATTTTTATTTTTGACTTTCGTTTTTAAACTATGTTACTATTAATTTATTTATTGAAGAGAGACAAAGGGAAGGGGAAGATAGAGAGGGAGAGAGGAAAGATACCCACAGCACTGCTTCACCATGTGTGAAGCTTCTTCCCCCAGCAGGTGGAGACCAGGAGCTTGAACCGGTGCTCTCGCACATGGTAATATGTGCACTTATCTGGGTACACCCCCCCTCCCCCCACCGCGTCACACACTCAACCATCCAGCGTGTAGCCTGTCTGCTTCCTGCTATACCGTTTCTCCCTTCCCAACACCCAGGTCTTGAACAGCTGGCCCATGGCAGCTCAGTAACTGGACCGACTCCTGGCATCCTGACTGGCCTCCCTAGCATCTCGTTTCATCTGGACACTTACGTAAGATACCCACTAGGCACTTAAATGCTCACTGAAAAAATAAGCAGCAGCAGGAAGCGTGTGAAAGCACAAAATACCTACCTGCTCATCCCACCCACCGCCCCCAGCAGACAGAATCAGAATCCTTCATTCCCTCTACACCACCCCTCCCTGCTCTGTGGCACAGGACAGCCACAAAAAAGGCATCTTTGAAACAATGAAATGGAGTTCAGAATCACTAGTGCCAGCCAGTTCCGTGCCTGCGGGAGGCATGCGTCAGTGGGCAGCTTACTCAGCAATCAGCATATGCCAGCTGCCGGCGTTCTCCACAGAGTCTGGGAACCAGAGAGACACACACCCCAAACCCAGCAGGCGAAAGAACAGGTCAAGACAGAGTGCACCCAGACCCAAGAATGTGAAAGGTGGACAGGGAGGAATTCCATTTACAAGCTCAAGTGAGGGGGTTCGGTGGGATTTCATTGTTGTTTTTCAAGAAAATCTTCAGGCCTGTTTGGTTTTTTTCCTCCTCTCCTCAGTTTGCAGCAAATTCCAGACGAGTACAAAGAAGCTAGATCAACAGCCCCTAGAGACCAAAGTATGAGTTTGTCCAAAAAACAGAAACAATGAGCACTTATGGAGTGTTTCGTCTTCAAAGGCCTCCCCAGACATCCACTAATGAGCCAGGCGTGGTGCTCCCAGGAGGCTCCCCAGATGAGCCCTGCCCCTGACCCAAAGGGCTCACACCCAGGGAGAGGACCTGGCTCAAACCTAAGGCTCAACCTCAGCCAAGTCGCCCACTGGCCATGCTAAGCCCTGCCCACCCTGCTTCAACCCACCCAGGCAGACAGATTCCCAAGGATCCCTGAGGCAGGACGAACACCTGCCCAGCTGTAAAATCAAATCCTTGGCAATCTGTGGCCGTCAGACTCCTGGTCCTGCTGCGAGTACAGTCTGCAGGAATGCAGACCTCCCCCAAGTCCTCCTAGTCTGGATCTCACAGTCTCGCTTGGGTGTTCCTCCCTTCAGTTTCAGAGACTCGGCTTTAACAAAAGAAAACTTTGGCAGCAGCCTGGGCAAAGCCTTGGACTCTCATCTTTGGGGTCTTGAATTTGACCCCTGGTATCACCTAAGCTAGAGTGGCAGTGGCATGCTGATTTTCTGTTTTCTCCCCTCATTAATAAATATTTTTTGAAAATATAACAATGTTGGGAAATAGCTGTTGGCCCATGTTGTGTGTGTGTGTGTTGCTGGGGATCAAACCTAGAGCCTCATACATACTAAGCATGTACTCTACCACTGAGCTACATTCCCAGCACCAAATTCTTCTTTTTTGCCTCCTGGGTTATTGCCGGGGCTCGGTGCCTGCACTACAAATCCACTGCTCCTGGAGGCTACTTTTTTCCCCTTCTGTTGTCCTTGTTGTTTATCATTGTTGTTGCTATTGCTGTCATTGCTGCTAGACAGGACAGAGAGAAATGGAGAGAGGAGGGGAAGATAGAGAGGAGAGAAAGATGGACACCTGCAGACCTGCTTCACCACCTGTGAAGCGACTCCCCTGCTGGTGGGGAGCTGGGGGCTTGAACTGGGATGCTTACGCTGGTCCTTGGGCTTTGCGCCATGTGTGATTAAACCGATGTGTTACCGCCCGACCCCCCCCCCTTTTTTTAAGATTTTGTTTATTTTATTTTTTTTCCTCCAGGGTTATTGCTGGGGCTCTGTGCCTATACCACAAATCCACTGCTCCTGGAGGCTATTTTGTTGTCCTTGTTGCTTATCATTATTATTGTCATTACTGTTGTTAGGACAGAGAAATCGAGAGAGGAGAGGAAGACAGAGAGGGGAAGAGAAAAAATAGACACCTGCAGACCTGCTTCACCACCTGTGAAGTGACCCCCCCACACCGCAGGTGGGGAGCCGGGGGCTCAAACCAGGATCCTTGTGCTTTGCACTGTGTGCGCTTAACCCGTTGAGCTACCATCTGGCTCCTGATTTTATGTTTATTAATGAAAGACAGGAGGAGAAAGAACCAGGCATCACTCTGGTACGTGTGCTGCTGGTAACTGAACTCAGGACCTCATGCTTGAGAGTCCAATGCTTTATCTACTGAGCCACCTCCAGGACCACATCCCCAGCACAGAATTCTAACCTCAATTTACACCACACATTGCTGTCCCTCCTGACAGGAACGTTATGGCTGATGAAATATCACCAGCTGTGAGTATGGCAGTGACTGAAAACAGCCCTAGCTCCAGAATATGTACATGCTGCCCTTTGGTTTGCCTCTCTGCTAAGCTGTCATGCCAAAGTACTGGTTCAAAAGTTGATCCCAGCGTCACACGATTTCTCCTCGGCATGCCACGTCAAGGCCTCGGAGTTAACTGAATCATTCTTGTGGCTCTTGCTATTTCGTGGAACTTTTTCCTTCAAGTCTGTACATGTACAGTCCCCCCAACTCCAGCAGCTAATCTTCACAGGCAAGGAGCGCGTCTTGCTTTTATTTTGGATCTCTCCTCACCCTGGTACCCAGCTCACTGAAGGTGTTCTAAGTGTCCTCAGATCGTTGGTTCTACCCTAGCTGAACTTGGTAGTGCTAGGCAATGCACAGATGGCTGCTGCTTCCATAGCCTGCTGGTTCTTGGCCATTTTCCTCACATATGTGACCCTGAGACTGGTTTGAAAGCACCGTGAAAGAACTGGAATTTGATAGGATTCTCTCCTGACATTTACTACTCAATGCGTCTGATAGATAGCCAATACAATAGCCAAGTAGTTACCGCATGTCCCCTGGGGCAACCCTGGATCTTGGAATTAACAGGAGTATGAACTCTCTTTAATACAATCAGGATCTGGACTGGAAGCAGCATTCCAAAGGGCAGGCTGGCTTTGTCCTGGCTTCCTCTGTCCCTGTCTATTACCAGACAGCATGCTGCCCCTGCTACCAGGATGTTACCAGCTTTCAGCTTTGTGTCTTGAACACAAACTGCTGGTTACGGAGTCAATTTCTGTTTCCACCATACTGCATTTCTAGAAAAAGTTATGGACAGCAAAATAGGAAGGGGGGGGGGGTCATACTTTGGTACAAGGATAAAGGGGGAAAAAAGTCTACCTTGGATTGTCTCCCCTTTAGTCTATGTTCCAATAGTTAGTGTCTTTTACCACAGATGGCACTCCCATGTTGACAGGGCAAAATGCCAGGGCACCACGGGCTGCCGGACACCAGAAATCAGCAGTTAAAACTGACAGTGAGGGCTCATGAAGAAAACTGGAGTCCAGCAATGTTTCCGTTGATAAAGAGGACCATACTGATACTCTGTTTCTCCACACAAATGGTAACAAAGTAACAGGACTTCTCAAAACATGTTCGCTTGACTGCCTGGGATGACTTTAGCCACATCTGAGGCTGCTTCACCGGGCACCACCTGCTCCTGCCAAGCCCACCCTCCCACCTGCCCAGAAGCAGCAGGCTTTGCTGTCGCTGGCTCTAAGCCATCCTGGCTTGCCTACGTTGTGGGAGGATGCCCTCCCTGCTCTGCAGGCGATTCTGAGAGTCACAGCTTGGTTTGCCTGAAGTTATCCTCCATCCCTACCCCACAATTCCAGTGACCAACTTCGGCAGTTTTCCCAAGACACCTTGGCACAGATGCCTCATCAGACACCACCAGGATCCTCTTCATGGATCCACAGAAACAAAGACCAGAGTCTCTCTTAAGCACCCTGCTGCCAGACTAGGGCACTCTTAAGAACAGATTTATTCCCAAATTTCAAATTGAGCTATCACTAATGGGGCCCGGTGGTGGTGCATCTGTTAGAGCATTCACACTGTCATGCCCAAGGACATAGGTTCAAACCTCTGGTCTACCTGCAAGGGATAAGCTTCACAATCAGTAGAGCAATACTATTGGTATCTCTTCTTCTCTCTATCACCAAAGAAGGAAGGAAGGAAGGAAGGAGAGAAGGAAGGAAAGAAGGAAGGGAGGGATGAAAGGAGAAGAAAAAAAAAACATCACCAATAAAAAAACTTTTTTTTAACCAGAGCATTGCTCTGTTCTGGCTTATGGTGGTGTGAGGGATTGAACCTGAGAATACGGAGCCTCAGGCATGAAAGTCGTTTGCATAACTATTATGCTATCTCCCCAGCCCCTAAAGACACTTTTCAGCAGTCCATGAAAACCCAGCAATAAAATTTAAGGAAACAGAAGCAGGGGACTCGCTGCTTAGTTTCCTTGTGGAGCTGGCTTGCAACCTCTGTAAACTTTCCAAGATTTTGTCTCAAGAGCAAACTGGAATCAGCACAAAGAACTCCTAGATTAGGATCTTGATGACTTCTACTGGACTCAAAGATTTCCCAAAGACATCAACTAGCTTCTGATGGCAGCTTCCATGCACTCAGTAGGCACTGCAGAGACTGAACTAGGCATGCAGAGAGGAAGGTGGTTTTTGCCTTTATGGAAGTCTGTCAATGAGGAAGACTTGGAAACAGGATCACAAAGCAGTGATCCTGTTTCTGTAGCAACAGAAAACTGTAGCAGTTCATCAAAACTGAAGGTAAAGGACAACCCCCAGACAGGATTCTCGGGGGACATACCATAGCTACAGGAAGTCATCAAAGAAGAGGTGGGAATGGCAGGGAGGGGCAGCATGTGCAAAGCTTCCAATGAATTGAGGTAGAGGTGGTTCTTATTAGCGAAGGTCACGTAAAACTGGGAGGAAGTTCATTTGGACGCAATGATAGTCTGGTCTGGCAGGTAGCACAGCGACAGAACACAGGGCTTGTATGTGTGAGGTCCTGAGTGGGGCCCTGGTACCACACAGGCTACAGTGATGCTCTAGTCTTTGGTGTGTTTTTTTTTAATTTTTTAATATTTATTTTCCCTTTTGTTGCCCTTGTTGTATTTTATTGTTGTTGTAGTTACTATTGTTGTTATTGATGTCATCGTTGTTAGATAGAACAGAGAGAAATGGAGAGAGGAGAGGAAGACTGAGAGGGGGAAAGAAAGACACCTGCAGACCTGCTTCACCGCCTGTGAAGTGACTCCCCTGCAGATGGGGAGCTAGGGACTCGAACCGGGATCCTTATGCTGGTCCTTGCGCTTTTCACCACATGCACTTAACCTGCTGCGCTTCTGCCCAACTCCCCAATGCTCTGGTTGTGTGTGTGTATGTGTGTGAGTTAAATAAATGGGCCTTTTTTTTTTTTGCCTCCAGGGTTATTGCTGGGGCTCAGTGCCTACACCATAAATTTACTGCTCCTGGAGGCCATTTTTCCCACTTGTTGCCCTTGTTATTTTTATTGCTGTTATTGCTATTGTTGTTGGACAGGACAGAGAGAAATCGAGAGAGATGGGGAAGACAGAGGGGGAGAGGAAGATAGACACCAGCAGACCTGCTTCACTGCTTGTGAAGCGACTCCCCTGCAGGTAGGGAGCCAGGGGCCCGAACCCGGATCCTTGTGTGGGTCCTTGCGCTTTGCACCATGTGTGCTTAACCCACTGTGCTATCACCTGGCTCCCATAAGTGGACTTTTTAAAAAATGAAGGGAAGGAAGGCCAGGCAGTGGTGTACTTGGTTAAGTGCACACACTAGTGTGCAAGGACCCAGGTTCAATCCCCTGGTCCCCATCTGCAGGAGGAAAAACTTCACAAGTGAAGTAGAGCTGCGGGTGTCTGTTTCCCTCAGTATCTCCCTCCCCTCTCAATTTCTCCCTGTCTCTATCGAATTAACAAATAAAATTTTTTTTAAAAAAAAATGAAGGGAAAAAGAAGTCAAGAGACGGGAAAGACAAGCAGCCTTAAACTAAGATGAAGGGCCTCAAAGGCGACAGCGAGTCACATGATCGAGTGCGCTTCTGATGGATATTTAGAAACAGCCGTCAGACGATCTTTACAAGAGCATCAGGGCGGCAGCGTGAGGACTAAATCAGAAGGGAAAGACTGGAGGTGAAGAGACCCGGAGGACAGTGACACAAACGAGAAATCAAAAGTTCTTAAGTAGAGGCAGCAACAGAGAAGAGCGATCAGACATGGCACGTCCAAACAGTAGTTACAGGATTGACTGAATGGCTCACTCAATGAGAAAAGGAAGCGCAGGTGGGTCAAAGATATTCCCAGCCTTCTACCCTGGGTAGCTAGGTGGCATTATGATCTTTATTACTGAAGAGAGAAGTAGAGCCTCACTCTGGCACATGGAATGCCAGGGATCAACCGAGGACCTCAGGCTTGAGAGTGCAATGTTGTAATCCCCGTGCCAGCTTTCAGGTCATGTTAGATAAAGCACTTTTTTAGACAGAAAAGAGCAGACGAGGAGTGAAGACACACGTTTTGAGATCACATGCTGGTGAGAGCTGCTAAGGGAAGAAGCTCAGGAGAAGTGTCCGGGCTGGGCATCTGGGAATTCTCTGTGCAGGTGCCAGCTGAAGTCTCAGAGGAGCCACGATGCTCCAGGATAGGCCAGCACTTCACCCACTGCACCACCTCTGGCTCACGACGTGCCAGGACCACTGTAGTTCCAAACTATAGACCCAACCGTCATTATCACCGCAGAACCAATAACTCTTTACTCAGACGTGCGGGCAGACGGCATGCGGCACAGCTCCTCAGCCCAAGGATGTGAAGACTGGTCAGTTCAGTGAATGTGGACACTCCATTTCCTTTACCAGTGATGGATTTATGAATGGTCATGTGCTCATTCTAGACAAAGAGGGAGGGAACGTCTGCTGGAAACGCATCGGAGAATTTTTTTCCTTAATCTTGGAAAGATAACACAAGGCAATGTTTTCTTGTCTAGTATCCGAGTATCTTCTTTAAAAAAAAAGGGGGGGGGGGAGTTGGGCAATAGAGCAGCGGGCTAAGCGCACATGGCACAAAGCACAAGGACCGGCGTAAGGATCCTGGTTTGAGCCCCTGGCTCCCCAGCTGCAGGGGAGTCGCTTCACAGGCGGTGAAGCAGGTCTGCAGGTGTCTATCTTTCTTTCCCCCTCTGTCTTCCTCTCCTCTCTCCATTTCTCTCTGTCCTATCCAACAATGACATCAATAATAACTACAACAATAAGACAAGGGCAACAAAAGGGAACAAATAAATATTTAAAAAGAAGCAGCAGCACGAGGTCCTGAGTTTAACCCTAAGCATCACAGGTACCACAGCAGTGCTCTGGTTCTCTCCTAAATTGTGTGTGTGTGTGTATGGCCCAGGAGGTATCGCAGTGGCTAAAGTGCTGAGCCAGGAGCATAAGGTCCTGAGTTCACTCCTAGCGTCACAAGCACCAGAACAATGCTCTGGCTCCCTTTCCTCTCACACACAAACCTTGGCAATAAATACATGGGTATTTTACAGATTTGGGCTGGATAGTCTAGCTACTTTGCTAGGTTGTGGCCAAGTCCACAACAAACCGAAGGAAGTTTCAGTGCTATGCTATCTCCCCCTCTGTCTCCCCACCCTCCTTCCTCTCTAAAAACAGCTATTTTTTAAAAAATATTTATTTATTTTCCCTTTTGTTGCCCTTGTTTTTTTTTCATTGTTGTTGTAGTTATTATTATTGTCATTGATGTCGTCGTTGTTAGATAGGACAGAGAGAAATGGAAAGAGATGGGGAAGACAGAGAGGGGGAGAGAAAGACAGACACCTGCAGACCTGCTTCACCGCCTGTGAAGCGACTCCCCTACAGGTGGGGAGCCGGGGGCTTGAACCGGGATCCTTATACCGGTCCTTGCGCTTTGCGCCACGTGCACTTAACCCGCTGCGCTACTGCCTGACTCCCAAAACAGCTATTTTCTTAAGTAAAGGGCTAGACGATAGCTCACCTGGTAGAGTAGGTCCCTTACTAAGAGACCCTGGGCTCAAGCCCTGGCGCCACATGGAAACACTATGGAAGGCACTGTGGCATCCTGCCCTGTCTCTGCCTCTCTCTTAAATAATGAAGAAAAATAAATAAAGGCCAAGTAGGCTGCTCGGCAGTGGGATTACACACACACACACACACACACACACACACACACACACACACACGAAGCTCCAGGCTCTCTCCCTGAAATCACAGTAAGTACATAAATAAATAAACCTAACAATTAGGCCAGGGAGGCCACCCAGTGGCATCCCACATATCTGAGACTCCGGTTCCTTCCCAGTGCTGCGTAAAGATGGAGAAGACAAAAAGAGAGCGAGTCAGAGCACCACTCTAGCTTCTGAGGTGCCAGGGGTCCAATCTGGGCGCTCACACAGGCAAGGCACCAGTGCCCAGCCGCCTCCCTCCCCAATACGCCTTTCAGTGCTGGCAGAGAGAGATGCTGGGGTGACCTTTAGACCAAGAAAGGGCGGACAGACACCAAATTCCAGCGTGTCTAAAGAGAGAAGCTGAGTCCTTAGTAACACTGTCAAGTTGGAGGGTTGAGAAAGAAAAATCGAAACGCACTCTGTAGCCTGAAAGTGGCCTAGTGGGCAGAGCAGGGCCTTGCACGGCTGAGGTCCTGATGGTTCCCTGGCATCGAGTGTGCCAGAGTGCTGCGCTGGTTCTCTCTTTCATTAACACATAAACCTTAGAAAAATAAAAAAAATTTAAAAAAGCAAGGACCGACATAAGGATCCCGGTTCAAGCCCCCAGCTCCCCACCTGCAGGGGAGTCACTTCACAGGCGGTGAAGCAGGTCTGCAGGTGTCTATCTTTCTTTCCCCCTCTCAGTCTTCCCCTCCTCTCTCCATTTCTCTCTGTCCTATCCAACAACGACGACAACAACAATAATAACTACAGCAATAAAACAACAAGGGCAACAAAAGGGAACAAATAAATATTTTTTAAAAGTTCTCTTACCTTGTTTGTGTGTATGTCTAAGTATGTGTGGCTGGGTGGTGGCACATCTGGTTAAGCACACGTGTGTGTGTGTGTGTGTGTGTGTGTGTGTGTGTGTGTGTGTGTGTGTGTGTGAGAGAGAGAGAATATATCATAACAAGGCTGGGAGAGAAGTGTGGTAAAGCACACACCTTACCAAGCACAAGGACCCAAGGTTAAAGTCCAGCACCTCATAGGAACACGACACCGAGAGAAGCTGCAGAGCGTGAGAGTGTGTGTAAGAGAGAGTGTTTATATGTGTGTATGCATATATATATTTACCACTTCAACCATTTTTAGCAGCTGTGGTGCTGGGGACTGAACCCAGGGCCTCACACAAGCAGGCAAGGTCCCACTGTAATCATTTGTCAGACATACAGCTCGGGGCGCTCGCTAAGTACATTCACACTGCTGTGCAACCATCATCACCATTTATCTCCAGAGTTTTTTCATGATTTCAAACTGAAAGCACCCCCACCCACCCCTCCCTCCTAGACACCATCACTCACTCTCCTTTTGTTTTCTGAGTCTGACTATTTAAAGGACTACACAGTGTGTGTCCATCGCTGTCTTTCTTCTCTCACCTACATTTTTGGCTTTTTTGTTGGTTTATTTTTGTCAGCACGGGAGCTCCACTGCTCCAGATTGGCTTTTTCAGAGCGAGACAGAGAACGGGAGAGACGGGAGCCGGGTGGAGGCGCACAAAGACCTGCCTGTGTGAGCCCCCAGCGCCCCACCTGCAGGGGGGGGGGTCACTTCACAAGCGGTGAAGCAGGTCTGCGGGTGTCTGTCTTTCTCTCCCTCCTCTCTCAATTTCTCTCTGTCCATTCCAATAAAATGGGGAAAAAATGGCAGCCAAGAGCAATAGATTCATAGTGCTGGCACTGAGCTCCAGCAATAACCCTAGAGGCAGGAAACAGAGAGAGAAAGAGAGAGAATGAGAATGGGAGAGACACCATGACGCCAAAGCTTCCTCAAACCTGTGTGACACGAACGGCAAAGTTGATGCCCTTCCAGGTGGGTTAGCTCACCAGTACCTAGATCTTTTTTTTTATTATTTTACGCTTAATTATTTCTTGGGAGATGACTCACCCAGTACAGTACACATTTTAGCATTCATGAGAACCCAGGCTCCAGACCCCCAGCCACCAGATGGAAGCACCACACAAAGAGGAAGCTTGGTGTGTGGAGCAGCAGTGCTACAGTATGTCTCCTTCCTTCCCCTTCTCCCTCTCAACCTCTACCTAGAAAAAGAAAAAGAAAAAAAGCCTGTCAGGAGCAATTAAATAAAGAATATACTGAGTCTGAGTCTGAGTCTGAGTAGGAGAAAGAGAGGATGAGATTTACAGGTTGGAGAGGTAGACTAATGGGTTACGCAAAAGACCCCAGTACCACCATAAGCCAGGGCTAAACAGTATTCAAGTTTAAAAAAAATCATGTGAGAGGCAGAAACAGATCAAAGCACAGCACAGATCTTCCCAAGTCTTGACATTTTTTACATTTATTCTGGATAAAGAGAAAGAGCAAGAGAGAAGGGGGAGGGGTTGGGGGAAAGGCCAGCAACACAACTTCACTGCTTATGAAGCTGCCCTCCCTGCAGGCGGGGCCTGGGGGATTGAACTTGGGTCCTTGCTCACTATAATGTGTGCCACCCACCTAAATCCCTCCTTCCCTGTTCCCGTCCCCTGATTTTTTTTAAAGAACTTTTATTCTTTTTTAAGAAACTATTCAGGGAGTCAGGCGGTAGGGCAGTGGGTTAAGCGCACGTGGCACAAAGCACAAGGAATGGCTTAAGGGTCCCGGTTCAAGCCCCCGACCCCCCATCTGCAGGGGAGTCGCTTCACAGGCGGTGAAGCAGGTCTGCAGGTGTCTGTCTTTCTCTCTCCCTCTCTGTCTTCCCCTCCTCTCTCCATTTCTCTCTGTCCTATCCAACAATGACATTAATTTAATAACTACAACAGTAAAACAACAAGAGCAACAAAAAGGGAATAAATAAATAAGAAAAAAGAAAAAAGTTTAAAAAAAAAAAAAAAGATTCACATTAATGAGAGAGATGCAGAGAGAGCAAAACCAGCTTTGGCTTTGGCAGTGCTAGCGACTGAATCTGGACTTCGGAGCCTCAAGCATAAAGCACTTGGTGTAACCATTATGCTGTCTTCCTAGCCCCATATCAGATAGGCACGAGAGAAAGACAGAATCCAGACAGGGCCCATGGGCTGCTAGACCGAAGCAAGAGTCTCAGGCTCTCCCAGCCTGAGCTATGTCTCCTGGCAGCGGCTCTGGCCTCTGTGATGGAACCCCAAGTCCGCAAACAGAAGTACTGCACTCTACCTGCTGGACCAGCGAGGCCTCTAGCTACAGGGTTTACTAGGTTCTGGCACTGCCTGTGACACACAGGTGGCCTACCTACAAGAGTGTTCAGTGAGGTAGGAGGAAGGCCCAACGCAGACACCCGGGACAACAGACACTTAAAGTAGGGGGCTGAAGAGGAGGCCACAGAAGAAATTAGGAAGCAACCAGAGGGTAATCATCTGAAACTTAATTTTTTTTAACTTGTTTTATTTATTTATTATTGGATAGAGACAGAAATTGAGGGGAGAGGGAGACAGAGGTGGAGAGAGACAGAGAGATGCCTGCAGCCCTGCTTTACAACTTGTAAAGCTTTCCCCCTGCAGGTGGGGGAGGACCAGAGGCTTGAACCCAGGTCCTTGCACACTGTAGTGTCTGCACTTAACCAGGTGCGCCACTGCCTCACCTCCTCATCTTTCCAATAAGGAAAGAAGGCTTTTCAAAAAGGAAGAAAGGTCAAAGGCTGCAGAAAAGTCAAGTTAAGATAAGGTCTCAAAGATACCTAGTGAACTCAGCTGCCAGGTAATCACCAATGGCCTTATCACTGAAAGTAAAGCCTATCTAACTAAATGTACGTCCCACTCAATTCAATTAACAGTGTTTGGACTTGGGCCAGGATTGTTATGTCAGCTTCCCTTCTAGTCAGAAACAAGACAGTAAAAATTTTAAAAAGAAACAAGTCCTGGAAAAGAGGACACAGACACAGATAAGTGGGAGGTAACGCTATCTAGAAAAGCAGAATCCTGACTCACCCTGACAGGGGCCAACGCCAGGGCCTTGAGGAAGGGGCTGGCCTTCCCCATGGGCAGCCCTCAGCCAGCAGGCCAAAAGAAAATACCGAGATCTGGCTCAGAATAGTGATAAAACAATGAACAGATAAAACCTTGGCTCATTCGGTTCTTTGGGACACTCTGTGGCAGTGCCTTCGCACAAAAGCCTCCAGCTTTCGCTGCCCTAGAACCTGGCTAAAATCTGCTATTTCACAACTGCTCCAACGCCCCTATCTACAGCTTTAGATAAGCCACACCACTGTACCTTCCAAATTACAAGATCACTGAAATCCTAGGCCTAATCTGCCGAACGCCTTGATGAACCTTTGGCCCGCTCTGTGCAGGCCCCACTGCGTAGTTCAAGAGGGAGCTGCCAGTGAACAACAGACGAGTCAGGAAGATGTGATCTCCACAAGCAGCCACTACAGAGCAGCCTAAGGATACAGAAGTCAGGGAAATACCTACCTTGGAGGGGTAAAAGATGACTGCAATCTCCAATCTCCTTGCACCACAAACACACTTCTGTTTTAGGGCTCCTCGACATACCTACATTTTATTCACGTGTGTCTGTTTTGCTTTCCGGGGCTGGAACTTTCCACATGCAGTGACTTTAGAGCACTACAGCTCAGCTGGAGATACTAATCCCATCAGGACTGGAAGGCCAGGCTGGGCATAAGTGCCCACAGCCCTTGGGCCAATTATCTAGACTGCAAAAACCTAGGTCTCTAACCATTTCCCGTGCATGCAACTGGTCTGTAGCTAGCAACTGACACACTTATTGTCATGAAGCACGGTCGTGCTGCAGGTAGCCAAGTATCTGTGAGGCTGAAGGAGACAGTACAGTGTTCTCTGGGTGCTCTCTGATCTTTCTTCCATATCCACTATGTCCTCGAGGTTGGGGTGGGGCAGGCAGTTGAAAGGCTGCTGGGCAGAAGGGAGAACCATCTAAGATGCTCTAATTATGCTTCTTCACTCGCACCCAGAATAGCTCCCTTGCTTTTTAAAAGTATTTTTTCTTTATTTATATAATTTTATTTATCACTTATTTATTGGAGAGAGAAATCAAGAGGGAAGGACGAGATAGAGACACCCACAGCACTGCTACGTTGCTTGTGAAGCTTTCCCGTGTGTGGGGACCCGGGGCTGGAACCTGGGTCAGGTCCTTGCATGTCGTAACGTGTGCTCCACACAGAACACCACTGCCCGGGGCCTGCAGCTCCCCTTTTATTATATATATATTTAATTTATTTATATTTTATTTATATTTATTTATTTTCCCTCTTGTTGCCCTTGTTATTTTTTTTTGTTATTATAGTTATTGTTGTTATTGATGTCGTCGTTGTTGGATAGGACAGAGAGAAATGGAGAGAGGAGGGGAAGACAGAGGGGGAGAGAAAGATAGACACCTGCAGACCTACTTTCCCACCTGTGAAGCGACTCCTCTGCAGGTGGGGAGCAAGGGGCTGGAACCGGGATCCTTAAGCTGGTCCTTGCACTTTGCGCCACGTACGCTTAACCCACTGTGCTACCGCCCGACTCCCTATTTATTTATTTATTTATTTTATATTTGTTTATTTTTACCAGAGCACTGCTCAGCTCTGGCTTATGGTGGTGTGGGGGATTGAACTTGGGACTTGAGAGCCTCAGGCATGAAAGTCTCTTTGAATAACCATTAGGCTATACCCCCACCCTATTTATTTTTAAATATTTTATTTATTTATAATAAAAATAGGAGAAAGAACCAGACATCACTCTGGCACATGTGCTGCCGGGGATTGAACTTGGGACCTGATGCTTGAGAGTCCAAAGCTTTATCACTACACCACCTCTCGGACCACATTTATTTTTTAACTAGAGCACTGCTCAGCTCTGGTTTATGGTGGTGCGGGGGATTGAATCTGGGACTTTGGAGCCTCAGGCATGAGAGTCTGTTTGAAAAACATTATGCTATCTCCCCTCCGCCCCCCACTTTATATTTAAACAAACACAGGCAGGTGGGATCACTTGGCAGGAGGTGGGGCAGGGGTGAGGGAGCAAGAACCATCCAACTGAGAAAATTATCCGCATCCTTTTTTCCTTTTTAAAATTACCGTTATTCATTTATTGAATAGAAACAGCCAGAAATCCAGAGGGAAGAAGGTAACAGAGGAGAGAGACAGGGGGGCAGGCAGTGGTGCACACCGGATTAAGCACACAGTGCAAAGCACAAGGACCCACACAAGAATCCTGGTGCGAGCCCCCAGCTCCCCACCTACAGGGGAAAGTCGCTTCACAAGTGGTGAAGCAGGTGTGCAGGTGTCTTTCTCCCTTTCTATCTCCCCTTCCTCTCTCAATTTCTCTCTGGTCTAATTTTTGAAAAAATGGCTGGCAAGTGGTGGATTTGCAGTGCAGGCACCGAGCCCCGGAGATAACCATGGAAGCCAAAAAGAGAGAGAGAGAGAGAGAAGACAGAGAGACATCTGCAACAGTTCTTCACCACTGGCAAAGCTTTCCCCTGTAGGTAGGGAATGGGGACTTGAACCCAGGTCCTTGCACACTGTAACTAACATGTGCACTCAACCAGATGCACCTCCACCCAGCCCCCGGCAGCCTAAACCATGTTAAATTTTACATGTTCACACTCAACACTCTTACACAGAAACTCACAGAGGTCTATGCAAGCCTCTCATCAGTAGTGGGAGAGCTCAAAGGTCCATGAGACCTGCCACACCCAGTCATCTCACCATCTTCAAGAATATGGTGGGTGGGGGAGACAGCATAGTACTGATGCAAAGTGACTTTCCAGCCTGAGGCTCCAAGGTCTCAGGTTCAATCCCTCCACACCACCATAAGCGAGAGCTGAGCGTGCTCTGGTAAAAATAAACAAACAAACAAACAAATCAAGAGAATGTGTATGCTGATAACAATGGCTCCCTGCGACCCCCAGTTGTTTCCCTTCCGGTCCCCACGATGCAGCCAATCCTTTGCAGAAGCGTCCATGACAAAGGGTCACAGAATCCTTACCTTAGTCCCATCTTTCCCAGTCCAGGACAGGAAGCCTACAAACCTTTGTGAACTCTTTCCAAGTGCTTCCTTCCCATGTCTTATCAGTGTCAAAAAAGAGTGTTACCAGCACTCTACCTCGATTTGCAACAAATGTTGGGAAAGGCAGGGGGACACAATTCTGGACAGACAGCACAACTCGGGATCTTAATATAGTACACACTCTGAAACACGCTTGGAGACAGACATATAAAGGAGCCAGACCAGATGAACAGAGCAGTCCAGGAAGAGCAAGACGCTGAAATGCTGGCTGAGACCTAAACGACGGGACCCAGGACCTGAAATCCCCGACTGAGGTCAAGCAGGGCTTTCTTCTACGGAAGAGTCATGCTGACCCTGCCAACATGAGCCTCACTGCTGAGGCCCACATGCTCAGCCTACACTCAAGGTGAAGGCTGAGGGCCCCTGCTTTGCTTTGGCTTCACTCCCACTCAGGCAGCAGGAGCTGCTTCTGTGAGGCTGATGCTGAAAAAAGATTCCACTGCTCCCAAGCCTATGACCAGCACAGAAAAGCACAGAATGACACAGTAACAATTGTCCCTGTACACAGGCAGCAAATTCTTTCTTTGAAAGGCTCCTTCCTTTAAGGCAGCCCAGAGTGTGCTAGTGTGCTCATATTAGTATTATGACGGTGGTTATTAATAGCAGCTAACATTTGTTTGGGACTTACTATGTGCTTTGTACAATACGAAGTACTTTCTGTGTGTTATTTAATTCTCAAGACAGCAACATGGGGAGTCGGGCTGTAGTGCAGTGGGCTAAGCGCAGGTGGCGCAAAGCACAAGGACCGGCATAAGGATCCCGGTTCGAACCCCGGCTCCCCACCTGCAGGGGAGTCGCTTCACAGGCGGTGAAGCAGGTCTGCGGGTGTCTATCTTTCTCTCCTCCTCTCTGTCTTCCCCTTCCTCTCTCCATTTCTCTCTGTCCTATCCAACAACGACAACAACAATAATAACTACAACAATAAAACAACAAGGGCAACAAAAGGGAATAAATAAAATAAATATAAAAAAAAGAAAAGAAGACAGCAACATGAAGTAGGTACTGTCATTACTATGCTCTGTACTGATAAGGAAAGGAAGCTAAGAGAGGACAAGTAATATCACCAAAATCATACAACTAGTAATCAGCATAGGATATGGACCCAATTTTATGTGATTCCAAGGTCCATGCTCTTAATTACTGTGTCATTTTGCAGCTAAAGAACCTACAAGAAAAATGGTCCATTGAGGCAAATGCAACCAAATGCTATGAACCTTGGAATCCATCTCTAAAGGTATACAAGAACACATTCCCGGGAGTCGGGCGGTAGTCCAGCGGGTTAAGCGCATGTGGCGCAAAGAGCAAGGACCAGAGTAAGGACCCCGGTTCGAGCCCCCGGCTCCCCACCTGCAGGGGAGTCGCTTCACAGGCAGTGAAGCAGGTCTGCAGGTGTCTGTCTTTCTCTCCCCCTCTCTGTCTTCCCCTCCTCTCTCCATTTCTCTCTGTCCTATCCAACAACAATGACATCAGTAACAACAATAATAACTACAACAACAATGAAAAACAACAAGGGCAACAAAAGGGAAAAAAAAAAATTTAAAAATTAAAAAAAAGAACACATTCCCTAATTCCCTGTTAACTCAACTTCAGCCAGCCTGTTTTTACAGAACTTCTTCTTCTAACCAACAAATCCCGCCCACTGCCCTCTGAGTCCACTTCCTCTTATGTGGAAAACAAGAGTAGCGGAGTCGGGCACACAGTGCCACCCTTTCTGTACTCAGCCGCCAGCCTCCTTTAGAGAGGGATGTGCATTCAGTGCGGCAGTGGCAGCAGCCACCTTTCCTGGGGAACCAGCTCTGTGCCGGCCAGCAGACAAGACTGCTTTCCTCCTCCACAAGCTCCTGGACTCCAATTTGCCGACAAGACTCAAGGACTCGGGTCTAATAGAGAAAGCCCTTTACCCAGAAGCGTGACATACTGTATTCGAATTCTATTCTCTTGATTACTATTATTTATTATCTTTACTTGTATATTGGATACAGACAGCCAGAAACCGAGAGGAAGGGGGTGATAGACACCTGCAACACTGCTTCACCACTTGCAAAGCTTTCCCTCTGTAGGTGGGGCGGGGGGGGGGGTTTCAAACCTGGTCCTTTCACACTGTAACATGTGCACTTAACTAGGTGCACCACCACCCTCTAAATCTATTTTCTATTATCTAATTCCATTCTGGATCTGAGTTTTCACTATCCACTCCTGTTCTGTATCTACTACAATGGTGGAGAGGCCAAGATGTCTTAATTACACAAGTTTAAGGATCACTGTGCCTGTGCCCTGCTACCTCCAGTCACACTTCCTGACAGCCATCTCATTCTTTCCTTAAATAAGTCAGAAAGCTTGAATGCTACCCATTCATATCCTGCACTCACCATGAGTGCCTACTGTGTGCCTAAGTATTGTGGGAAACACAAGTGAGATCCAATTCCTGCACTCAAAAAGAAAAAAAAAAAAAGAGCTTCTAGACTCATCAGAAGAACCAGACATAAAAAAAAATTCTGACTATGCAAGGTAAGACTTCTACTCAGGGAGGCAGGCAGGCAGGAGACGTGTGAATGTGTGACCCGTAAGGGGTCCTTCCCAGCTGAGCCAAAGGTCACTGAATCATGCTGGGAAAAGGTGAATTCAACAGGCTCGGCTTCTTTCTTAGAATGAGTCTCACAGATATGTTATCCCAGCTCCGGTCTAAAGGGCAGAGAGCCATCCACTGGCCCCTGTCACTCACGGCAAGTGGAGCTGCTTTCTCCAACAAGCAGCTTCAAACAAAATGGCAGCAAAGACTGTCACCACCTGATTAGGGCACAGGGCGGGGAGTTTGCAGAAACTGTTATTTGGTCCTGTTACACTGGCCCAAGCAATCAGACTCCTGCAGCAGATCACCTACCAATAAAACTTTCATACCAAAGACCAGGGGTGACCCAAGCCAACAGCAGCAGGGCCCGGTTTTAAATTACCCTTCTCCATCACCCAGACGACCTCACTATTCCCGCTCGCTCTTGACCACACACCACACTCCTGCAGTCGGGCCAGAGGGCCACTGACAAGTCCCACAATCCAGAGAGATGGGAACCCCCCGCCCACACACACACCCCCAAAGAGGAGCTGCTGCTACTTTATAGATCAAATGGCGCAGGTTGCGCAGGGAACTCTACCACCACCACCACCACCACCACCCCGTTCCCTCAGACATGGGTGTATGCAAAGGCTCCGTTTCTTCTGTTCCAGGAATCCTGCTACTTCCTAAAGAAAGAAAGCGGACTGGAAGGGGCCGGGTGGTGGCGCACCTGGTTGAGCGCAAGTATTACAGTGCGCAAGGACCCGGGTTCAAGTCCCTGGTCCCTACCTGCAGAGGGAAAGCTCTGCGGGTGCTGCAGGTGTCTCTCTGTCTCTCTCCCTATCACCCCCTTCCCTCTTGATTTCTGGCTGTCCCTATCCAATAGGTAAAGATTATTTTAAAAATTAAAAAAAAAAAAAAAAGCGGATTGGAAGACACAAATTCAGAGTCAGTGACAACATGCTCCCTCCTCTGGTGAGACCGCCCGCGCTCTGCCTGGGGGAGGAAGGCACCACCTCTCTCTTCCAAGCAGGAGACCGGGCACGGAGAGCGCAACCTCCACACGAATGGCAATGGCGCTGCTAGGTGCCTCCTAGTCAGCGCCCCTCCACACCCCAAGGCTGTGCAGGGGCGAGGGGGAGAGAGCAGCCCCTTCGGGTGCAGGGGCGAGGGGGAGAGAGTAGCGCCCTCGGGTGCAGGGGCGAGGGGGAGAGAGCAGCGCCCTCGGGTGCAGGGGCGAGGGGGAGAGAGCAGCACCCTCGGGTGCAGGGGCGAGGGGGAGAGAGCAGCACCCCAGCCCTTCACCAGGGAAAGCGAGCAGTCACCGCCGCCCCCGCACCCCCTCTCCTCCAGAAGCTTTCCTCCCCCTCCACCCCGGCCCCCCAAAAGCCCATTTCCTAGCGGCCATGGGGACCCTCACCGCAGCCCAGGTCGCCCCCTTGTGCGGAGAGGACAGACCCGTACGCGGCCCCCCGCCCCGCGTCCTTCCAATGCGGGGGCAGCAGGGAGCCCCTCCCCGACCTCGGGGTCGGCCGGGCAGCGGGTGGGGCTCCCCGCCCGGCCCAGTCTCTCCTCCAGCGGGACCCGCCTTTCCTCGCCGGCCCCTCACCTGTTCCCGCTTCCAGCTCCGCCGCCGCGGCCGCAGCCTCCGCCCCCGCAGGTTCCGGCCGACTGTCGCTCCGCTCCCCCCAGCCGATTTCGGTTCGGCTGCTGCCCCGGGCCCCGCTCCCCCGGCTTCCTCCTTCCTTCCCTCCACCAAGCACCGGAAGCCGCGACGGCGACGGGAGCTGTGCGGCGCTCCCCCACCCCCAGACCAGGATACTTCCCACCTCCCAGATCGCGCGAGAGCTGCCGGCGGCGAGCGGCCGTTCTCGCGAGATCCATCACCATGGCAGCGGCTGCAGCAGAGGCAGCCCGGATCCCGAGCTGGAGCTGAAACCTGGGCGGGGGCCGGTGTGGCGGGGGCCGGTGTGGCGGGGGCTGGAGGCTGCAGAGGCGGAGGCTTGGGGATGAGGATGAGGCAATGGGGACCGAGGTGAGAATTCCAAGTTTTAGGACCAGGCCTGAAAATTCAAGGGCTGGGGCTGCTGTGCTGATCACACTGGAGCTTGGGCTTGAAGGGAAGAAGGGCCAGCAGCTCCGGAGGCACAGCCAGCAGCCGGGCAGGACTGACTGACTGGTGCAGGCTGTGGCCCGCCTGCCCCTGCACACCCCGCGCTGACGGCCTCCCGAAAGCTGCCTGCGTCCGCTGAGCGCTTCTGAGGCTAGGTTAAAGCAAGGTCCAGGTCAAGAGAGCCTTTCCTCATAGAGAGGAAGGAAGGTGACCAATTTAAGAGACTGGACTCTGGGGCAGTTAGGAAGTTAGCATTTGAAAGGCAAGCTGAGAGGGAGTCGGCAGCATAAGGATCCCTGTTGGAGCCCCCCCCTCCCCACCTGCAGGGGAGTCGCTTCACAGGCGGTGAAGCAGGTCTGCAGGTGTCTGTCTTTCTCTCTCCCTCTCTCTGTCTTCCCCTCCTCTCTCCATTTCTCTCTGTCCTATCCAACAACAACGACATCAATAACAACAACAAGGGCAACAAAAAAGAATAAATAAATATTTTTTTTAAAAAAGGGCAAGCTGTTGAAGCCTTATACTCAAGAGGCTACCAGCAGACCTTAGAGGAGACCTCTGTCCCTTTTGTCCTGTGCCCTCTAGCTTCCCTGCCACCTTATGGACCCAGTCAGCTTCTTCCTCAACAACAAGTGTGGTTTGAAGGAACCTAGATGAGTATTGTTTCATCACCAATCCAGGATGACTTTTTCAGACACAGACCAAGAGGCAGTGAGAGTGAAAGAGACCTCAGCACATCAAGCTTCCTCCAGTGAGCTCCGGACTGGAATTGAGCCTGAGTCAAACACACGGCAAAGCAGTGCATTATCCATGCCAGCTATTCCGCCAGCTCATGAGAATGAATTTGAGGATCCCCAGGAAAGTGAGGGGCTTGTTTCTTTTTTCCTGCTCACCCTCACTTCCTTCACAGTCGTGTCTGCGCCTGGTCTAGGCTTCCAAAGCTGTCTTGGAGCAGCCTTGTCTGTCACAGAAAGGCACTAGTAATGCTAAAAACAGAAGGTGTTTTAAATGGCCCCTTTTCTCATTTAAGGTAATATAAGGAAACACATGGCTCTTCTCTAAGACTTGAGACAAAATCGTTACTTTTCTGAATGTCTTGCATATTCCTTGTCTCCTTCCAAGCAGAACAGGGCCAGTAGATCTACTCTTTGCCCTATTAAGTCCCTGGTGCATGTGTGCATTCATTAAGCCGTCCCATTTCTCCCTGTCTGTTTTCTCTCACTTTAACCTGGAGAATAACATAATCGTAGAATATGAAGTTAAGTGGAGCTTATATTGAGATAGTGAAGGATGAGATGGTTAACAAGAAACATGTTTATTATTAAACAGTGAATTCTATCTGCCCCAGGCTGTTACCATTAAGAACCTTTGCCCTGGGAGTCTGGCGGTAGCACAGTGGGTTAAGCGCAGGTGGCACAAAGTGCAAGGACTGGTTCCAGCCCCCGGCTCCCCACCTGCAGGGAAGTCGCTTCACTGGTGGTGAAGCAGGTCTGCAGGTGTCTGTCTTTCTCTCCCCCTCTCTGTCTTCCCCTCCTCTCTCCATTTCTCTCTGTCCTATCCAACAACAACATCAATAACAATAACTACAATAAGACAAGGGCAACAAAAGTGAATAAATAAAAATAATTTTAAAAAGTACCATTGTGTACTCAAACCAGGAGACCCCTCACAGAATGGGAGATCTTTACATGCCATACATCATCAGACAAGAGGCTAATAACCAGAATATATATAAAGAACTTGCAAATCTCAACAACAAGAAAACAAATAACCCCATCCCAAAATGGGGGGAGGACATGGACAGAATATTCACCACAGAAGAGATCCAAAAGGCCAAGAAACACATGAAAAAATGCTCCAAGTCTCTGATTGTCAGAGAAATGCAAATAAGGACAACAATGAGATACCACTTCACTCCTGTGAGAATGTCAGACATCAGAAAAGGGAACAGCAGCAAATGCTGGAGAGATTGTGGAGTCAAAGGAACCTGCACTGCTGGTGGGAATGTCAATTGGTCCAACCTCTGTGGAGAACAGTCTGGAGAACTCTCAGAAGGCTAGAAATGGACCTACCCTATGATCCTGCAATTCCTCTCCTGGGAATATGTCCTAAGGAACCCAACACACCCATCCCAAAAGATCTGTGTACACATATGTTCTTAGCAGCACAATTTGTAATAGCCAAAACCTGGAAGCAACCCAGGTGTCCAACAACAGATGAGTGGCTGAGCAAGTTGTGGTATATATACACAATGGAATACTACATAGCTATAAAAAATGGTGGCTTTACCATTTTCAGCCGATCTGGGATGGACCTTGAAAAATTCATGTTAAGTGAAATAAGTCAGAAACAGAAGGATGAGTATGGGATGATCTTACTCTCAGGCAGAAGTTGAAAAACAAGATCAGAAAAGAAAACACAAATAGAACCTGAACTGGAATTGGCGTATTGCACCAAAGTAAAAGACTGTGGGGTGGGTGGGTGGGTGGGTGGGGAGAATCCAGGTCCAAAAAGGATGGCAGAGGACCTAGTGGGGGTTGTATTGTTATATGGAAAACTGGATAATGTTATGCATGTACAAACTATTGTATTTACTGTTGAATATAAAACATTAATTCCCCAATAAAGAAATTTAAAAAAAAAATACCACTGTGGTACAGGAGATGGCACAGTGGGTAAAGCACTGGACTCTTGAGCATGAGGTCCCGAGTTCAATCCCTGGCAGCACATGTATTTGAGTGATGTCTGGCTCTTTCTCTTCCTTCCTTTCTCATTAATAAATAAAATCTTTTAAAAAATACCATTAAATAAAAAGAGAACCTTTGCCCTTTTAAATTTTGTATATTTCCTTGTTGCCTCTGGGTTTCACTCACACACAATTCCACAGATCCCAATGAACTCTTTCTCTCTCTCTCATCTGTAATAAAATACATTTATTTTTTTATTATATTTACTTACTTTATAGAGCCAACCAGAAATTGAGAGGAAGGGGGAGATAGAGAGGTAGAGATAAAGAGAGACACCTGCAATAGTGCTTCACAGCTCATAAAGCTTTCCCCCTGTAGATGGGGACTGGAGCTCAAACTCGGGTTCTTTCACATTGTAACATGTGCTCTCAACTAGGTGAGCTACCACCCAGCCCCTAAAATACATCTTTAAAAAATCAAATCAAATCAAAGCAGAGGCTGGTAGAGCACACACTTTACCATACTCAAGGGCCTGCATTTGAGCCCGCAGCCGCCAGGTGGGTTCATCATGCAAAGAGGAAGCTGTGTTATCCTCTCTTCGGTCTCTCACCCTCAATTTGGGGAAGAGAGCGAGAGAGAGAGAGAGAGAGAGAGAGAGAGAAAAAATTACATGAGAAAGAAGCCAGAATCATTTATCTAGTGGACATTCAAACACTAATTATGCACCCCTATGTTCACAGCTACATTATTCACAATAGCCAAAGAGTGGAAGCAGCCTAAATGCCCATCAACAGATGACTGGCTAAAGAAGTGATGGGATGGGAGTCGGGCGATAGCGCAGCGGGTTAAGCACAGGTGGCACGAAGGGCAAGAACCGGCGTAAGGGACCCAATTCGAGCCCACGGCTCCCCACCTGCAGGGGGGTCACTTCACAAGTAGTGGAGCAGGTCTGCAGGCGTCTATCTTTCTCTCCCCCCTCTGTCTTCCCCTCCTCTCTCCATTTCTCTCTGTCCTATCCACCAACAACACCAGTAACAACAACAAGAATAACTACAACAATAAAAAACAAGGGCAACAAAAGGAAAAATAAATACTTTTTTAAAAATCTTTAAAAGTTGGGAGTCAGGTGGTAGTGCAGCGGGTTAAGCACAGGTGGCACAAAGCGCAAGGACCGGCTTAAGGATCCCTGTTTGAGCCCCCAGCTCCCCACCTGCAGGGGAGTCAATTCACAAGCAGTGAAGCAGGTCTGCAGGTGTCTCTCTCAATCTCCCCCCTCTATCTTCCCCTCCTCTTTTGATTTCTCTCTGTCCTATCCAACAACGATGGCATTAATAACAACAACAATAATAACTACAACAATAACACAAGGGCAACAATAGAGAATAAATAAATATTTTTTTAAAATTTTAAAGTTATGGGGTATATATTCCATAGACTACTACTCTATAATAATAATTTTAAAAAATGATGCAGTGTCCTTGGGACAAAATGAATGGAACTGGAGGTAAATATTCTCAGTGAAATAAGTAAAGACATGAAAGACAACTACCAGATGATTGCACTCGTGCGGAATCTAGAGACCTGGTTTACATAAACATGCCCCCCAAAAGCCCAAACAAAACAGAAGCAAGCAAACTAAGATTTGTGAGAAGTATGGTGGTGGGGATACGGAGCTTTGGTGGTGGGTGTGGTGTAGAGCTATACATTGTAATATTACAGTCTTGTAACATACTAGTAATAATAGATTTAAAAAATATTAAAAAGAAAAAAGCCAGAATATCATTCTGGTTGCTACATATGGCCAGATCAACTGGGAATCGCAGGCACTCAAGTCGAATGCTCTTGAGTCACCTCCCCAGCCACTTGTTTTTATTTTATTTTATTTTTGAGAGAGATGCAGAGAGAGAAAGACGCAGAGAGAAACACCAGAGCACTGCTCAGCTCTGGCTTATTGTGCAGGAGATAGAACCTAGGACTTCAGAGCCTCAGGCATGAGAGTCTCTTTGCATAACCATTATGCTATCTATCCCCCCCCCCTACTTGTTTTTATTTTTTTAATTAAGCTTTCTATTTAAATTTTTTAAATATGCATTTACTGAGAGAAAGAGGATAGAGTGGTGGTACAGCCAGTAGTGCTCATGTTCCTATGCTTTAGGACCCCAGTTCAACCCCTACGCCCCACCTACAGGAGGGGAACTTCACAAGTGGTGTTGCAGGTATCTCTCTTTCTCCTCTTCCCCCCTGCTCCTCTCTGTCTCTGTCAGATAAAAGAAAGGGGGGGAACACCTGCCAGGAGTGGTATAGTTGTGTAGGTAATGACCCCAGCAATAAACCTGATGACAAAAACGAATGAATAAGTAAAATAAAATAAAAGCAGGAGGAGAGAAAAAGAAAAAGAGAGGAGAAAGAACCCAGAGCACTGCTCTGCCACAAATTGGT
Source organism: Erinaceus europaeus (assembly GCF_950295315.1). Classification (NCBI taxonomy): domain Eukaryota; kingdom Metazoa; phylum Chordata; class Mammalia; order Eulipotyphla; family Erinaceidae; genus Erinaceus; species Erinaceus europaeus. The sequence goes on along the minus strand of NC_080168.1, from coordinate 115,849,124 downwards.
GCCAGGGATTGAACCTGCAACCTCTGGGGACTCAGGCATACAAGTTGGTGCTCTGACCCAATACATGATCTCCCGGGTTGCATTGGATCGACCTTCTCGTGGTGCATCCCGTGAGTACTGATGATCCTTCCTAGCCGACTGAATCCACATGGATCCCAGTCACTTTCAAAGCCAGCAACAAGCAGCTCCTGACAGCTTTGCTGTTGACTGGCTACGGAAGAAGGGCAAATGCTAGAAGAAGAAGAAGAACATGATCTCCCCATTCTTGAACTGTTTTAAATGACAGAGGACACCTCCAGGGTTACAAACTCAGGTGAATCCTCTGATAATACCTCAACATGATTGGGGCCAGGTGGCGGTGCAGCTGCTTGAGCGCACAGGTTACAATGCGCAAGGACCCAGGTTCAAGCCCCCAATCCCCACCGGCAGGGGGAAAGCTTTGCAAGCGGTGAAGCAGTGCTGCAGTTGTCTCTCCCTTTCCTTCTTTTCCTATTTATCTCCCCCAATTTCTGGCTGTCTCTATCCAAGTAAAAATTAAAAATAAATAAAAACATAAGCACCCAACTATTCTTTTCCTAGGAATTTCTTTTTCTTTTTCTTTCTTTTTTTTTTTAACCTGAGCACTGCTCAGCTCTGGCTTATGGTGGTGCAGGGGATTGAACCTGAGACTTCGAAGCCTCAGGCATGACAGTCTGTTTGCATAACCATTATGCTATCTACCCCTGCCCTTCCTAGGCCTTTCTAGAAACACCTTATCAGGTTTACTGTCTATACTGACCACCAAAAGTAGGTTTTACAGTCCCACTTTCTTGTGCACAACCCAGGTTCAAGCCTGGCCCCCAAGGCATTGAAGAAAAGTTGGTCTCTTTATGGTATCGTTCACTCTCTCTCTGCCTTCTCTCTCTATCTAAAAAAGAAAAAGAAAAAAGAAAAGAGGGAGTCAGGCGGTAGCGCAGTGGGTTAAGCGCAGGTGGCGCAAAGTGCAAGGACCGACATAAGGATCCGGGTTCGAGGCCCTGGCTCCCCACCTGCAGGGGAGTCGCTTCCCAGGCGGTGAAGCAGGTCTGCAGGTGTCTGTCTTTCTCTCTCCCCCTCTCTGTCTTCCCCTCCTCTCTCCATTTCTCTCTGTCCTACCTAACAACAACGATATCAATAACTACAACAATAAAACAACAAGGGCAACAAAAGGGAATAAACAAATAAATATTTTTTTAAAAAGAGGGAGTCGGTCGGTAGCGCAGTGGGTTAAGCGCATGTGGCGCAAAGCGCAGGGACCGTGTTAAGGATCCTGGTTCCAGCCCCCAGCTCCCCACCTGCAGGGGAGTCGCTTCACAGGCGGTGAAGCAGATCTGCAGGTGTCTATCTTTCTCTCCCCCTCTCTGTCTTCCCCTCCTCTCTCCATTTCTCTCTGTCCTATCCAACAACGACAACATCAATAACAATAATAAATACAGCAACAATAAAACAAGAGCAACAAAAAGGGAAAAAGAAAGAAAGAAAGAAAGAAAGAGAGAGAGAGAGAGAGAGAGAGAGAAAGAAAGGAAGAAAGGAAAAGAAAAATTTCATTTCCTAATGCCCGAACCACACTAACATGCCTTATGGGACTCTGCTAAGAAGTGGGAAGTGGCAGCCTGGGAGGCTTTGTAGCAGTAGGCAAACCAATGAGCTTACATGCGTGAGACCCCCCTCGTCCAATTCCCAACATTTCACACGTCAAATTGATACCCTGGTTCTCCCTTTTCTTCTATTTTCTACCAGAGCACTGCTCAGCTCTGGCTTATAGTGGTACAGGTGATTGAACCCGGAACCTGGGAGCCTCAATCATGAAAGTATCTTTGCTTAACCATTATGCTATCTCCCCCATCCTGGTTCTCTCTTTCTGTGTCTCATCAATATATAAAAACTTTAAATTTAATTTGTTATTTTTAAGTAAGCTTTAAAAATGTTTATTTATTTTGAATAGAGACAGAAAGAAATTGAGAGGGAAGAGGAAGATAAATAGAAAAAGAGAGACACAGCATTGTTTCACTGCTCATGAAACTTCCCCCTTGCAAGTGAGGACTAGTGGCTTGAACTTGGGTCCTTTGTAATGTGTGTACTCAACCAGTTATGTCACCACTTTATCTAAGTTTATTTTTTTAATAAAATTTATTTCAAAATTTATTTATTTTCCTTTTGTTGCCCTTGTTTTTGTTGTTATAGTTATTGTTGTTGTTGTTGATTGGATAGGACAGAGAGAAATGGAAAGAGGAAGGGAAGACAGAGAGGGGGAGAGAAAGACAGACACCTGTAGACCTGCTTCACCACCTATGAAGCGACTCCCCTGTAGGTGGGGAGCCAGGGGCTCGAACCAGGATCCTTAGGCCAGGTTCTTGCGCTTCACACTATGTGTGCTTAACCCGCTGCACTACCACCTGACTCCCCAAATAAAATTTATTTATCTTGAGTGGGAGGTGGGGGTAGGTAGCATAATGGTTATGCAAAGTGACTCATGACTGAGGCTCCAAAGTCCCAGGTTCAATTCCCTACACCACCATAAGGCAGAGCTGAGCAGTGCTCTGGTAATAAATAAATAAATAAATAAATAAATAAATAAATAAAATTGTGTGGGGGTAGATAACATAGTGGCTATGCAAAGAGACTCTCATGTCTGAGACTTCTATGCCCACTCACCACTTTAAGCTTTAAAAGCTGAGCAGTGCTCTGGGGGGGGGTGGTGGAAATATTTATTTATTTATTTATTTTGTTCTCCTTAATTATTGGATAGAGATGACCAGAAATAGAGAGGGGAGGGAAAGGAAGAGTGTCAGAGAGACACCTACAGACCTGCTCCATCATTCATGAAGCTTTTCCCATGCAGGTGGGGACTGGGGACTTGAACCCGGGTCCTTGCACACTACAATGTGTGCCCTTTACCAGGTGCACCACCACCCAGCCCCAGGAAAAAGTCTTTATCTTTACATTTTTATTTTATTTTAATATTTATTTTTATTAAGGAGAAAGGAGGAGTGAGAGGAAACCAGAGCATCAGGCTGGCACTTGCAATGCCTCCAGGAGCAGTGGATTTGTAGTGCAGGTACTGAGCCCTAGTGATAACCCTGGAGGCAAAAATAAAAAAATAACAAATAAAGGGCTGGGCTGTGGTGCATCTTGTTGAGTGTACACATTACCATGCACAAGGACCTGAGTTTGAGCCCCCAGTTCCCACCTGCAGGGGAAGCTTCTTGAGCAGTGAGGCTAGTATTGCAGGTGTCTCTCTGTTTCTCTCCTCTATCTCCTCCTCTCCTCTCAATTTCTCTCTATCCTATCAAATAAAGAAAAAATGGGGGGCCAGGTGGTGGCGCACCTGGTTAAGTGCACGCATCACAGTGCACAAGGACCCAGGTTCGAGCCCCCGGTCCCCACCTGCAGGGGGAAAGCTTCATGAGTGGTGAAGCAGAGCTGCAGGTGTCTCTCTGTCTCTGTCTCTCCCTCTCGACCTCCCACTTGCCTCTCAATTTCTCTCCCCCTCTCTGTCTTCCCCTCCTCTCTCCATTTCTCTCTCTATATGTTGGTTATTAAACTCTTATCTGATGTATGACATGTAAAGATCTTCTCCCATTCTGTGAGAATGTGGTTTCTTTTGCTGTGAAGAAGCTTTTTAATTTGATGTAGTCCCATAGGTTTATACTTGCCTCAGTCTTCTTTGTAATTGGATTCGTTTCATTGATCTCCATTTCTCTCTGTCCTATTCAACAACAACATCAATAATAACTACAACAATGAAACAACAAGGGCAACAAAGGGGAATAAGTAAATATATTTTTAAATTTTTTTAAAAAAGATTTGCTCATAGATTATCTCTTTGATGTTTAAAGAAAATAAAAAAAAAAAGAATCAAGTTTATAGATGATCACTATTGAAGAACAGTATCCCGCCCGTAAGATTTAATATTTCAGCCTGTTAATAAATCCACTTAAAGGAGTGGTTCACTTCAGTGGTTCACACAGAGCTAAGACCTGATACAGCTGAAGGTCAGTAGGTTTCCTTTCTGGATAAGATTCAGTGGCACAGGGTACGTAGCACAATGGTTATACGAAGAGACTTTCATGCCTGAGGCTCCAAAGTCATATATATGGCAGTAATAGGACTTTTAAGAGAAAAAAAAAAACTTTTTTTTTGCCCCCAGGCTTATCGCTAGGCCTTCACTATGAATCCACTGCCCCTGGAGGCCATCTTTTTTCCATTGTTGTTGTTGTTGCTATTATTTTTGTTGTTGTCATTGTTGTTGCTGGTAGACAGGACAGAGAGAAATTGAGAAGGGAGAGGAAGACAGAGGGGGAAAAGAAAGACAGACACCTGCAGACCTATTTCACCGTCTGTGAAGCCACCTGTCTGTAGGCAGGGAGCCGGGGCTCAAACTGGGATCTTAACTCCAATCCTTGCACTTCACTTGTGCTTAACCCAGGGCACTACCACTCAGCCCCAGAGAAAAACTTTTAAATGGGGGAGTCGGCTGGTAGCACAGTGGGTTAAGCGCATGTGGCGCAAAGCACAACGACCAGCATAAGGATCCCGGTTTGAGGCCCCGGCTCCCCATCTGCAGGGGAGTCACTTCACAGGCGGTGAAGCAGGTCTGCAGGTGTCTGTCTTTCTCTCCTCCTCTCTGTCTTCCCCTCCACTCTCCATTTCTCTCTGTCCTATCTAAGAATGATGACATTAATAACAACAACAATAAAAAAACAACAAGGGCAACAAAAGGGAAAATAAATAAATATAAAAATAAGAAAAACTTTTAAATGGAACCTGGGTCAGAGAGATAGCTCACCAGGTAGGACACATGCCTTGCCATGCATGTGGCTTAGGTTCAAGTCCCAAACTACATGTCAAGTCCTTTGGTACTGGAGGGAGGAAGTGCTAATGGATGCTGTGATGTCTCTCCCTTTCTCTATGTGAATGAAAACCTAACGACCCTCTCCCCAGCCCCCGGCAGAGAAATCTCATGTTAGGGAGGCCACAAAAAGAAAAGGGGAAAAAAGGTGGGAGCTCTCAATATTCCTGCTAAAGATAACAGATCCTCTTGAGGCTGAGGCCCAGGTATGACAGGACAGAGGGATAATAACGGAGTAGTTAGCAGCAAGCACTGTGGTATTTGAGTCATGACCAATGAAGCCTGTAGTATCTCCAGCCACTCTGGCCTTCACCATTCTGGCGTCTGGAGAGGAAAGTGTCTGTCACAGAGACACTGGGAGGTGCCCAGGGAGCAACCAGGAGCACAGAGAGCAGAGATTAGACAGGCAGTCACTGCCTCTCCCCAGTTTCGTAGCCACTTGAGAAGGTTAAGGGAGAAAAACTCATCCGGAACTAAGGAGGCCCAGAGGTCTGCTTACCACCACCACCACCCCCAGCCAACACCCACTGCCGCTGGAGCTCAGCAAAGGCTGCAGTTGTAGCCACCAGGCCTGGGCCTCAGCCCAGTGTGTGTGCCCAGAGGAAGGGTGGGGAGGGGAGGTGTTGGCCTTGCTCACAAAATCCCTTCGGAATCTCTCAAGGTTGTGGTTTGGGGCTTAAGAGTTTGCCACAGAGTGTGTCTGACCATAGAATTGTGGGGGGGGGGGAGCCCGAGGGGGAGCCCGAGGGAGGACGGAACTGGGGCAAAGCTACATGATTCTTGCTGCAGCTCTACCTGAGCTGCTCCTCCTTGTCCAGAATGTGAACCCCCACTCCAGATTGCCCTACTAGCCTCCCCTCTCATGGCTTACTTCCCTTCAGCTGCGACCCTTCTCTTCCCCATGCCCCTGTGCACACTCGAGACTCTTTGCCTGAAGCAAAGGAGAGTCTCGGGCCTGGTGGTGGCGCATCTGGTTAAGAACACACAGTACAGTGTGCAAGGACCCGGGTTCAAGCCCCTGGTCCACACCTGCAGTGGAGAAGCTTCACAAACAGTGAAGCAGGGGCTGCAGGTGTGTCTCTGTCTCTCTCCCTCTGAATATCCTCCCATTCCTCTTCTGCTTTTTTCTTTCTCTCTCTTTCTTTCCTTCTTTCTTTCTTTCTTTCTTCCTTTCTTTCTTTCTTTCTTTCTTTGATAGAGACAGCCAGAAATTGAGATGAAGGGGGAGACAGAGAGAGGAGACAGTACCTGCAGCACTGCTTCACCACTTGTGAAGCCTTCCCTCTGCAGGTGGAGACCAGGGGCTCGAACCCAGGTCCTTGCACACTATAAAATGTGCGCTCAACCAGGTGCGCCACCACCCGGCCCCTCAACTTGTGTTTCTTTTTTTTTATATATTTATTCCCTTTTGTTGCCCTTGTTGTCTTCCTGTTGTAGTTTCTGTTGTTGTTATTGATGTCATCGTTGTTGGATAGGACAGAGAGAAATGGAGAGAGGAGGGGAGGAAACAGAGAAGGGAAGAGAAAGAGAGACACCTGCAGACCTGCTTCACCACCTGTGAAGCGACTCCCCTGCAGGTGGAGAGCCGGGGGCTCCAACAGGGATCCTTACACAGGTCCTTGCGCTTCGTGCCATGTGCGCTTAGGCCGCTGCGCTACCGCCCGACTCACTCAACTTCTGTTTCTATCCAGTAATAAATAAATAAAAACAGGAGGCCAGGTGATGGCGCACCTGGTTGAGCGCACATGTTACAATGTGTAAGGACCCAGTTTTGAGCCCCTGTCTCCATCTGCAGGGGGAAGCTTCTCAATTGGTGAGACAGTGCTACGGGTGTCTGTCTTTCTCTTTCCCTCTCTATCTCCCCCTCCCCTCTCCATCTCTCTCTGTCTCTATCTAACTGGGTGGGCCACTGCCCAGCCCTTTAAATTTTATTTCTGACAGAGACAGACCAGTCCTCTACTCTGGCACTTGTGGTGTCAGGTATTAAACCCAGGGCCGCTGAGTCAGTCACCGCCCCAGAAGCTACGGTTTTCTCTTTTTAAGAATATTTATTTTCTGGGGTCAGGCAGTGGTACACATGGTTGAGTGTACACATTGCTAAGCACAAGGACCTGGGTTCAAGCCCCTGGTGCCCACCTGCGGGAGGACAGCTTCATGAGTGGTAAAGCAGGGCTGCAGGTGTCTCTCTGTTTCTTTTCTTCTCTCTATCTCCCCTCCCCCTCTCAATTTCTCTGTCTCTCCCCAATAATAAACTTTTTTTTTTAAACCAGAGCACTGCTTAGCTCTGGTTTTTGGTGATACAGGGAACTGAACCTGGGACTTTGGAGCCTTGAGCACAAGAGTCTTTTTGCTTAACCATTATGCTATTTACCCCTGCCCAGTAAACAATTTTTTAAAAAAGAATATTTATTTTCTTCTTTAAAAAGTATTTCTTCGGGAGTCGGGCTGTAGCGCAGCGGGTTAAGCGCAGGTGGCGCAAAGCACAAGGACCGGCATAAGGATCCCGGTTCGAACCCTAGCTCCCCACCTGCAGGAGAGTCACTTCACAGGTGGTGAAGCAGGTCTGCAGGTGTCTATCTTTCTCTCCTCCTCTCTGTCTTCCCTTCCTCTCTCCATTTCTCTCTGTCCTGTCCAACAACGACAACAACAATAACAACTACAACAATAAAACAACAAGGGCAACAAAAGGGAATAAATAAATAAAATAAATATTTTTTTAAAAAGTATTTCTTCTGGGACTGGGTGGTAACACAGCAGGTTAAGCACACATGTTGCAAAGCACACGGACTGGCATAGGAATCCCAGTTCGAGCCTCCGACTCCCTACCTGCAGGGGGGTCACTTCACAAGCAGTGAAGCAGGTCTGCAGATGTCTATCTTTCTCTCTCCCTATTTCCCTTACTCTCTCAATTTCTCTCTGTCCTATCCAATAAAAATGGGGGGAAAATGGTCTCCAGGAGCAGTGGATTTGTAGTGTAGGCACTGAGCCTCAGCGATAACCCTGGAGGCAAAAAAAAAAAGAGAGAGAGAGAAAATATTTCTTCTTTATATTTCATATGAGATCAAAAGTTTCACATGAGAGATACTAGCCAGAGTGCCATTCTAGTGGACATGGTGCCAGGGATCAAACTGGGAGCAACAGGTAAAACAGGCCTATGTTTTACCACCTCAACTAGTTCCCCAGTTGCAATAACATCTGATTTCACTGGCTTACAGAAGCGGGGAAAAAAAGAGAGACCAGAAAGGTAAGTCAACAGTAGAGTGCAGGGAGTCGGGTGATAGCACAGTGGGGTAAACACATATGGCGCAAAGCACAAGGACCAGTGTAAGAATCCCAGTTGGAGCCCCCGGCTCCCCACCTGCAGGGGAGTCGCTTCACAGGCGGTGAAGCAGGTCTGCAGGTGTCTATCTTTCTCTCCCCCTCTCTCTCTGTCTTCCCCTCCTCTCTCCATTTCTCTCTGTCCTATCCAACAACAATGACATCAATGACGATAATAACTACAACAAGAAAACAAGGGCAACAAAAGGGAATGAATAAATAAATATTAAAAAAAAACTAAAAAATAGTAGCGTGCAGGCTACACATGTATATATGTCTGCAGTTCTGGGTTCTGCCTCGTGCAAATAAAAAAAAAAAATGAAAGGAAGAAAAAAAGGAGAAAAATGAAAAAAAAAACAAGAAAAAGAGGAAGATGAAGGTCCACCTCGAACCTGAGTCCATGTGCTCATCCAAGCGCACCAACACCTGGCCCCTTGAGTCTGGGTTCTATATTGAGACACATTCAGAACTAAAAGCCCAAAACAAAAGTAACCCCCTGGTTCAGGGTAGGGATCAACAGAATGCAGTACGGACTTCCCTGTCTTCCAGTTCTCCTCCCACCTCCACGGGTTATTATTACTCTGCTTGGTCAAAGGATGTGACCCACCCAGAAACCTGGGGGCTTTGGAAGATGCTGGGTCAGGTATAGGACCAAATCCAGTCCTGTTTCATCATTTAAGTGTGTTGGACACCGCCATGTCCATTGGTTTATTTGTGGTATATGAATGGCTACTTTGGGTCTACAGTAACAGAGCTGAGTACCGATGGCAGAGTAGAATAGCTGGAACAAAGGCCATGGGAGCTAAATATTGTTGCTAGTAAGGCCTCTACAGGAAAAAAGAGAAGCCAACCCTTGTTCTAGGGCAGTGATCAACATGAAATCTGGGTCTATGTTTGAGTGTCTGGCGCCTCACACCCATAAGTCTCCCATGGCAACTAACTAAATGGTGTGTCTGGACAGTATTTCACAGACTCAAGCCACTGAGGGCAGCTCACTCTCGGGGAAAAGAAGTCCACAGTCTGGGATCCCAAGTGAGGGCGTAAAATGCACCATCAGCATCCACCGTTCCAGTAACTTAATTTATTTTAGTTCCAAACAGCAACCAAGAACGAGTCTCAGTACAATAAATTATCCGTTCCCATCCCTCTTGCTGAAGAAAGACAAAGAGACAGAGAGTCTTGGGTGAAACTCTTCCTTCCTATGGAGGGTGTGTCCTTTGACCTCTAGACAGACACAGGCGGAGCTAGTTTTCCAAAAGGCCTGGACAGAAGATGTGGGGAAAGCTTTCATTGCACCTCCACCCCCAGCAGCACTCTAGTCCTTTTCCAAGGAAAATTCCTCTGTCACCCTCTCCTCAGCCCCTAGGGGCCTAGGCTATAGCAGAGGAGTGAGATGAGAAACAGCAAGCAAGAACGTAGTCTCTTTCTGTGCACAGGCCTTTGGGCTTCCCCACACCTGCAATCTGGGACTACTCCTTAAAGGAGAGGCGTGGTCAGACAATAGGGATGCCACAGCCAGAAGACTCTACACCAAAGTTAAAGGGATCCCAGGGACAGAGGATGGGAAGCAATACAGTGTACTTTACCTTCATCCCTTCAGGTGTCTAAGGAGCAAAAGCGGGGTGACAGCCTCCCCCACCAGACTCCCCATGTTGGGGGAGGGGGCCGCACCCCACAGCACCCAGCTGATCTCTGCCACCTGCAAAGCTATTTCCAAGTGGGACATTTAGAGGCTCTAGGTGACAAGACTGGCCCCTGAAGACAGAAATTGGAACAAAATTTTGGCTGGAGTTGGGACCCTCCATCTCCCCAGGCCACCGGGAGACCGACCCTCACTTACAGACGTTGACCCACTCTGTGACCTTGCACTCATCACACAACACATAGCAGCACCAGTGGAAGCGGCAGTGACAACGCTCCACGCGTGTCTGCCGGAGCACGTTGTGCCCACGGCCACAGCACAGGCTGCCACAGCTGTCCAGCAGGCGGCTGGTCTTGTTGCAGGCCCGACCCCTTGTGCCCGGAGAGCCAACAGTAGGGTCCCGCTCGCAGAAGTCTGGAGACTTTTCAAAGTAGACCAGCTCTCCCGAGAGGCGCCGGGGTCTCAGGCGGGGTTGGAAGGCTCCGGAGTTGCGGTTATGGGTGTCAATGAAGATGGCCCGGCCCAGCCGCTCCTTCAGTGCTGCCCCCACTGCCCGGAACTCAGGGGCCGCCCTCCAGCAGGTCTTGAACTGGCAGCTGCCAGATGTGCCGTGGCACTTACATTTCCGCTTCAGGTTTTCCGTTACCACCTAGAGCATCAGAGGGGAGAGGTGAAGGGCAGAGCCCAGAGGCACAGGGGAGGGGAATTAGCAAAAGGCACCAGGAGAGAGAACTCAAGGCAAGAATGGCCATGGAACATTGGAGCAGAGAGGGAGGGCCCTGAGAGGCTGACTAAAAGCCCAGCTCCCTCATTCTGTGCTTATAGAGCTAAGACCAGTGACTCATTCATCTCTAATCACTAGCTGATAACAGTAAGATTCAGCTGTAAATGACTAGTGCTAGGCCTCAACTCCAGTTGCCCTGACTCCCCACCCCCAGTCCAGGGCCTTTCCGGGGTGAACACTGCTGAAGCACGGAGTCTGGCCCGCGGCACCTCTAAACCCTGCAGAGAAGGCCGCTGTAATAAGCTGCCAGGTAATGAGCACCTGCCAAGGCCTAGACACTAAGCTGGCTGTGCTGTTTGCTAGCTCGCGCTGAATGGAAGTAAAGGAGGTATCATTAGATTCTCGTTACACAGGCAAAACTGAAGCTGAGTGACTGGCCTGAGGCCACCCAGATGGCGCGTGGCAGTCACCTACCACATCTCATTCCCTCACTCCGCTGTGTCCCCCGAACTCTAGCCAGCCCTCTCAAGGCGGAGGGCCAGGTCATGCACTGCACCCACATACACATACCTGGCGCCCCACTCTGTTGTTGTGGATTCGCATCCGAGCTTGGATGTCCCGAGGACCTTCTCTGGAATCCAAGAAATCTCGAGAGAACTTCTCTCCAAAGTCCATGTCGTGGTTACAGCCCCCCCACTCCCAAGTGTCCTGGGGACCAGGGCTGGGGCCTGAGCCAGGCCCAGGGCTGGGCAGGGAGTGGGGGAAGCTTTTGCCCCGGGACAGTGTCTGCAGCTGCAGCAGCTTGGCCCGCAGCCGATCCTGCTCGCCGCTGCCCTTCCAGCCGCACCCGCAGCTCACCAGCTTGCCCAGGCTGCAGGCCGTGGCCACCGCATGCATGACGCCCGCAGCCAGCATGGAGAAGGAGAAGGCGCTCTCGCGGAAACCTGCAGGCAGACAGAAAGGGTGTGATGGAGGGGCTCAGGTTGACAGTTGGTCGACAGAACGCTGGGAGTGGGAGGCAGAAGGAAAGAAGCAGCCACTCTTTGATGCCAGGTGGTGAGGATTCCTGGCCCTGCCCTGTGCTTGCTGGGTTTGCCAGCCACCTAGTGAGGATGACAAAGGAAAGAGAAAGCACCAAGCTCCCACTTCCTCCTCTATAGAGAGAGAGGGGAGCTCTCTGAGATCCCTGCTCACTCTGTTCTTCTGGGGTTTTCAGGTGTGGATGAAAGAACTAGCCCGGGGAAAGACCCCTGGGGTTGGGACATGACTAAGAGGGAGTCCCAGAAGCCTTTGAAGATGTGCTGCTGAGCTCAACTTCTGAAAGCCTTAGAAATCCCCCAGCCCTGCAGGGAGCTTGGGTGGGGTAGGGGGCCTTGGGGGTTCTTTTTTTCTTTTTTCTTTCCCAGCATCCTTTTAATCCATCTTTTAACCAATATATCCTCAAACACCCCAGCACCCCCAGAACATCTGGAGCACTGGAGCCTTCCTTCCACTTTCCAGTGTCTAGTTTTATATTTGTTCTTCAAAACTGCCCTTTAAGTTTAGCCTAACCTGCTATTACTCTATAAAACTTTGGGAAGGGGAGTCCCTTTAGTGTTTGGGAGGGGGAAGCCCTTTAGAAATGTTGGATTCTTTGGTGTGTGTGTGTGTGTGTGTGTGTGTGTGTGTGTGTGTGTTTGGGGGGGGGGTCACTGAGGCTTAAGGTGATAAGCCTTTTCCCAATCGCAGATAGACAAGCTTCTTTCTCATTTGACTATCATAGCCTCCCCCAGGTTACATGGAGAAAGGGGTCTCTAACTTCCTCTTAGGCAGGGGGTTCCTGGAGCTCTGAGAGGATAAGAGCCAGCACCCCCTTAGGGGCCAGGCCTCTTCCACCCCAGGATGCAGGGCTCCTGGCCCAACCTCCCCATTACCCCCAACCCCAAGCCTCCAGGGGTGAAGCTGTTTGCACACGTCTTGGGAATTCCCCCACAGATGGCAGCTGTCTGTTAACCCTGTAGTCCCCAAGAGACTGCCCCCACGAGATGTTCACTCCTCCCTCCCAGGAGCAAAGGCCAGCTGGCAAGAGATCTCTGAGACCAGGCCCACACTGACCTGTCCCCTGTCCCTCCAGCCCTTCCTCACCTGCTCAGGTGAGAGGCACCTGGGGCCCTGGCAGCACAGAGGAGGGGGCTACTCCTCAGGTTCAAAGCCACCAGGGTCTTTGTTCCCAGCTTTGGCTCCTGGAAACCCCGGCAATTAGGGGAGTAGATTTAACCCTTAAACGGTTGGGGGCGTCACCCACCCCCGCTGAGGCTCTGGGGACACCAGCCTGGACTTGTCCCTAGAAGGGGGGTGACAACTGGGGGTGGGAGAAGCTAATAATGGGGGGGAGCGTTTGAAGCTTTCAGGGCTGGGAGCATCTCTCGCTCACAGGTGCAATCCAGAAAGAGCTGGGCAAAGGCCGGAAAGGGGGGGGGGGCTAGGGAAGCGGAGCAGAGACCCAGCTGCCTTGCCCGCAGCGCGCAGGTGGAAGGCAAACGCTAAGGGGCCCGACCCAGCGCAGTTCAGCGGCTCCCGGCCGGGGAAATTCCCAGAGAGGCCCCTCCCCATTGCTGAACTGCTGCTCGCCCCGGGCCCCCCACGCCCACGCCGGGCTCACCCCGCTTGAGGATGGCACTGTGGTGCGGCAGGCGGCCGCCGCCCTCCAGGGCCGAGCAGTTCCAGCGCTGGTCGTGTAACTGGTGCTGACACTCGTGCACCGCGATCTGCAGGCCCTGCAGTGCCGAGGCCGTCACGTCGGGGCTGCGCAGACACAGGCCCAGCTGCCGCTTGCTCAGGCCTGACAGCGTCAAGCACACGGTGTTGGCGGTCAGCGGAGGCTCGCCAGGCAGCTTCAGGCCCAGAATCTCATTACTGAGAGTCCTGGGGAGGGAGAAGGCATTGGGGGTATGTGTGTGTGGGGGGGGGGGGGGTGGTCCCAGCCTGGCATACCCTTCAGCCTCCCCCACCCTGCACCAGCAGGCTCTCCTCCCCAGGGCTGGTCTCTCTCTCAAGCTGGGTGAGGACGGCCTGGGAGGGCTGCTCACCGACTGCACAGTGCCAGGAACAGGAGACCCGCGAGACCCGAGGGCGGAGGCCGAGGCCTGGGCTCCTCCAGCTTAGGCATGTCCAAGCCCAGGCCCCAGGGCCCCGGTGGGCAGATGGATCAGGGCCTGCAGGACAGGGAGGCTTAAGGAGACTGAAGAGGGACTTGTCTCAGTCACTCAGTCACCAGTGCCACCCACTAGCCTTTCTTCAATGCCCCTCCTCAATAAAAAAACCTGTAAGAACAGCCCCTAGGTTCCCAGAGCCCCAGAGCACTGCAGGGGGAGTACAGGCCTGGTAGCTGGGGTCATGCCAGTGTCCCTGGAGCCAGATACAGTGCCCAGCACACAAACATCCATGGGCAAATTCAGACAGACAGACAGACTCACAGACACCACTCCCTGGGCAAGGTCTCATCCAACATAGATTCATGCCCTCACAAAGCTAGGAAGGGAGATGCTGGGAGGGGGTTCATCACCTAGACTGGCAGGGCAGGGACAAAGGGGGACTATGGGGATGTCACCCCCAAGTACAACCAGGTTGGCAGCCCCCAGGAGGAGAGAGGAGGGGACCATCCTCAGAGGACAGACAGGGGCTGCCACTCGGTGAAGTCAAGACTTGGAGGAGGCCAGGCTGCATCCAGAATGGGACCTCGGGGTGCTGAGTTGCCCTCCATTCCCTCCGCCCATCCTGACAACAGGGCCCTCTCCCTCACATCGCCTCATCTGGTGCCTGAGGGCCTCCTCCCCTCTGCCCATCCAGATCTGGGGCTCACCTTGGTTTGCCCCTGCCCTATCTCTAGCAGTGTCTCTGGTCCTCTCAGCGTGTCTGTGCCCCTGTAGGAGGCTAGTGTCTGTCCATCTCCCTACCTCTGTACCCCAGCCTCCCTCCCTCCTGGCTTTCGCATTCCCCATTACCTCCAGCTGTTCCAGCTCAGGGTGCGACACCAGTGGGGAGAGTGCCCAGGCTGGGCTGGGCTGCTCAACCCGCGGGGAGACTGTCAGGTTCTGCCCCCTCGGTAGAGCCACATTCTTCCAGGGCAGGGCCACTCCTCTCTGCAGCTTCCCCGGCAGCCGCTGGGAGGAAGGGAGGGAGAGAGGGAGGGAGTGCCGGAGAACACGAATGAGCGAGCGGGTGAGCAGAGAGCTAGGGGCTCTGGCTCTCTCTCAGAGCTCACAGGCTGCTCAGTCTCGGCTGACAGAGTTGCGGCCCCTCCCAGAGCCCCGGGCATCCACACCCCACTCCTCACTCACCCCCCCCCCGCCTTGACCCGGGGAGCACAGCTGCTCCCCCTCCTCCCAACGTGTACACACACACACACACACACACACACACACACACACACCCTCTCCCCCGACGCCTGGGCTCAGCTTAGCCCTGCAGAAGGGGAAGGTAGCAGGAGCCCCTCTCACCTGCCCCAGGTCTGGCCAAGGCTGCACTGAGCCCAACTGGGGAGCCAGGAGCCAGTCCCAGGGAGCAAGTCTCTCATCGTCTTTGTCTCCTTTGCCTCAGTCTCCCCCGCAGAGCAGAGCGGCTGGAGGGCACGGTTGACGGGGTAAAGGCACAACGGGGAAAGGACTCTGGGTGACTGCAGAGCCTCCTGCGAGAGAGGAGTGTGTGGACGGCACTGGAGTGGAGCCGCAGAAGCAGCTCTCCTCTGGGTGGCTTGGCTTCCGCCCACCTCTGCGCCCTGTGCCTGCCCCTTGGGAGGGGTCAGTGCCAGCCTCGGAGCCTGGCCCAAGAGAGCAGAGGCCTGCGTAGCCCCTGGAGATCTCCTGCCCTCCTGCCCTTTCACGTCCCTTGGCCACCAAGGCACCACTGCCCCCAGAAAGCTGCTGTCCTGCAGTCCCAACTCTCACCCTGGGTGCCCCCCTTCTGCTCCAGGCTCACAGACCAGCTTCAAAAGAGACAAGAAGAGCCTCAGGATCCCAAACAAAGCCCAGCCCAACTTGGAGGTGGGGGTTGATCTTGGGGTACACAGACCAAGGCAGGCTCACTTAGGGAGCTCCAGCAGCAGCGAAGGGGTTAGGCACCACCACGCTCCTGCCTGACTCACCCGCCCAGTTCTAACCACTGTGGGCTATTTTTGCCAGAAAGGGCCCCCAGGCTTCCCAGCCGCCCCCCCCCCGCCCCTGCCAGACCACAGCCCAAAGCATGGCTGGCCCTGAGCACCCAAGACTGGCACGTTGACTCAGAGACACCCCACACAGCAGAGCCACGGGGCTGAAACCCACAGCCACAGTCGCCTCTTCCTTGGTGGCGGCCCTGCAGCTCAACTGCACAGCCAGATATAACTCTGTGGCGCCCTAGGTCCTGCCCAGGCTGCAGGGGGCACTGCTAGCTAAGGGGCAGAGCAGTTGAGATCAGCGACCGTCACTGGGATTTTATCAGTCACCTTTAAGTGTCAGGTCATGAACAATCTGGAGGACAAGTGCCACCAAAGCTTTTAAGAGTAACCAAAAGTGACCACAGAAGGAAGCTTGCTTTTGTCTGCTTTTTGGACTTCAGGGGTTGCAAGATGAAGTCCCACACTCCTGTTCCTCCATCTTATGAAGAGGGCCCAGGACCACTGTATGTGACTTCTGAGACCACCAGAATCTGCAAGACCTCACTTACTAGCTTTGGTCCTTAAGCCTGGATTCAGTGTCTCCACGAATGTGAAAGGACAATGGTCCTTTGAGCCTAAGGCTCTTACCCAGGTCCCTCAAAGAGGGGGGAGAGGTTTGATATGCCCCCTCCTCCCACGGGGGACTTTTGGACAGGCATCTCCTCAAGTGGCTCCCTCTGACTCCAGTCAGGCGTAGTACAGGCAGGTGCCACCACGGCAGAGCCAGGGTCAGCGGGAACTGCCGGCACCACGGAGGCCGATTTCCAATGGCCTCAGGACTCCTAGGTCCCCAGGGCCCCTGCTGCTGGTTCTTCTCCCTGCACAAGCCCCGCTGTGAGGCAGGAGGCCACAGGCAGGCTGACTGGGTGGCCTCAGCTGGCCCGCAGTGCCCTCTGCCCGACCGCTTGGCCTGAGGACTGACCCGCAAAGCGAGAGGGTGGTGGGGCAGGCGGGGCCTGGCCGGGGCTGTGGGTGCACACCCTTTGCCTAATACCCCAAGCACGCGGCCAGCTCCAGGAACGGGGAGGGGCGGGGACTGGAGAGACCTGGACACGGGCTGGGGCCTTGACTGGAGGGGAAAGAGACTGATCTTGGGGTACACAGATCTTGGGGTACAAGGTGTGGGGATAGGATCTAGCTGGCCCCCCTTTCCCCCGGAGAGAATGATGCGATGCGGTGCGCGGCCTCGCCCTGCTGGGGATGGAGGGCGTAGCAGAGCAATCTAGGAAGAAAGCTGAAGGGCGGGGGTGAAAGAAAAGAGTGGGGGAGGCGGGGTTGGAGATCAGGGGATCGAGCAACCCAGGCGATGGCTAAAGGCGAGCACACTCGCCTCGGGAACCTCCTCCTCCGCTGTGTTTGACTTGGCCCGGGGTCCCGTGTGACTCATCTATTGGTGAGTCGCTGATAGGGGCGGCGAGGCCCAGGGAACCCAAATTATAGGCCCGGGAGGGATGGATGCGCCCGCAGCGATGAGCTCAACTGCGCTGCCCACCCTGACTCTCGGGCCTTCGGCTGCAGCACCACTATCTACCACCCGGGGGCAACAAAGAGTCCAAAGCCTGCCGGCGCCGGAGTCTCAGGGAAACCCCTGGTAGGGCAGTTACCCTACAAGTCTGTGGGATCACCGGAGGCAGAATTGTGTCTTCCCTGCCAGAGGAGGCAGTGTCCCTGCCGGTGCTATAAAGGAAAGCTGGCTTCTCTACTAACAGGCTCCCCGACACGTGTCAGTTCCCTTTTCCCTCCAGCATCTCTCTCTACTTCAGTTCAAGGGGACTGGGAAGTGAGGATGCTTTCTTTCTTTCTTTCTTTCTTTCTTTCTTTCTTTCTTTCTTTCTTTCTTTCTTTCTTTCTTTCTTTCATTGCTTCTTTCTTTCCTAGAGCACTGCTCAGCTCTGGCTTATGGTGGTGTGGGGGATTGAACCTGAGACTTCAAAGCCTCAGGTATGGAAGTCTCTTTGCATAACCATATGCTTTCTACTCCCATCCACTATTGATTTTCTATTTCAAACTTTAAAGATGTTTGTGGTAGGTGCTGGGCAGTGGCACAGGCAGTAAAGCTCTAATGTTACCATGCTCAAAGACCCAAGTTCAAGCCCCCAGTCCCCCACCTGCAGGGGAAAGCTTCATAAGAGTTGAAGCAGTGCTGCAGAATGTCTCTCTATCTCTCCATCCCCCCCCCATATAACCAGGTGTGCCACCACCTGGCCCCCAAATAAATAAAACTTTAAAAGAGAGGGAAAAACTTCAGCTGGGGCGAATAGCATAATGCCTATGTGAAAAGACTTTCATGCCTAAAGCTCTGAAGCCCCACATTCATGGGTTCAAAAATCTGGTCAGAGAGAGAGAAGAGAATAAAGAAAGTGTTGCTAATGAAGACATGAAGATATAGGAAAGTGAAAACAACTGATAAAAGTGCCGACTTCAGGTTCGAGCCCCCGGCTGCCCACCTGCAGGGGAGTCGCTTCACAGGCGGTGAAGCAGGTCTGCAGGTGTCTGTCTTTCTCTCCCCCTCCCTGTCTTCCCCTCCTCTCTCCATTTCTCTCTGTCCTGTCCAACAACATCAATAATAACTACAACAATAAAACAACAAGGACAACAAAAGGGAATCAATAAATTTAAAAAAATTTTAAGTGCCGACTTTATTTGAATGTAACTTTGGATCAGGTCACACTGAGTGTGACTCAGATTTAGAGCCTCCTCCTGGACAGAATGATAGAACAAGGCTGCCAGTTGATCTTTTCCTCTTTTCCTGCCTCGCCAGTGGCCACAGTAGGGACTTCCCTGTCTTCCAGTTCACCTCCCACCTCCATGGGTTATTATTACTCTGCTAGGTCAAAGGATGTGACCTGCCCAGAAATCTTGGGGCTTTGGAAGATGCTGGGCCAGGTACACAACGGGTCTAGGAAGGATATTTCCATCAAAACCAATCTTCAGCAGACTTCATTTGAGTTCATGTGAATTTAAACTACAAGTGTCTTTGTTGTCTGGGAGATGGTGCAGTGGATAAAGTGTTAGATTCTCAAGCACGAGACCAGCATTCAATCCCTGGCACCACATGTATCAGAGTGATGTCTGGCTCTTTCCTCTCTCTCTCTCTCTCTCTCTCTCCCTCTCTCTCTCTCTCTCCCTCTCTCTTTCTCTCTCCCTCTCTCTCTCTCTCCCTCTCTCTCTCTCCCTCCCTCCCTCTCTCTCTCTCTCCCTCTTTCTCTCCCTCTCTCTCTCTCTCTCTCCCTCTCTCTCTCTCCCTCTCTCTCTCTCTCTCTCCCTCCCCCTCTGTCTCTCTCTTCTTATCTTTCTCATTAATAAATAAGTAAAAATTTAAAAAGTATCTTTTGGGGGCCTGGCAGTAGTGCAGTGGGTTAAGCACAGGTGGTGCAAAGCTGCAAGGACGGACGGGCGTAAGGATCCTGTTTCAAGCCCCTCTCTGTCTTCCCCTCCTCTCTCCATTTCTCTCTGTCCTATCCAACAACAATGACAGCAATAACAACAACAATAATAACAATGACAAACAACAAAAGGGAAAAAATAGTCTCCTGGAGCAGTGGATTTGTAGTGCAGGAACAGAGCCCCAGCAATAACCCTGGAGGCAAATGGATATACATATCTATTTACATATATATGTATCTTTTAGTAAATTGAAAAAAAATGTAACTGTCCTAGAAAGATTAATTATACTAATCAGGGTTGGGAGACAGTCATCAGGTAGTAAGTACATCAAGCTTTCATGACTGAGGCTCTGAAGTCCCACTGTTACCCAGCAACACCATCAGCCAGATCTGAGCAGCGCTCTGGTATGGGAGGGGAAAGAACTTGGGTCAGGCAGTGGCGCACCAGGTTAAGCACACACATTGCCATACACAAGGACAGCTGTTCAAGGCCTTGGTTGGTACCTGAGTGGACAAGTTTCATGTGCAGTGAACCAGAACTGCAGGCGTCTCTCTCTTTCTCTGTCTCTATCCCCCTCTCAATTTATAACTTTCCTATCAAAATAAAAGAAAGAAGAAAATGGGGGTGGATCTGTCTTGCAAGCACTGAGCACCAGTGACATCTCAGTGACAATAATAAAGAAAATAAAGAATTGTGATCCGGGAGGTGGTGCCATGGAATAAAGCACTGGACTCTCAAGCATGAGGTCTTGAGTTCAATCTCCAGCAGCACATGTACCAGAGTGATGTCTGGTTCTTTCTCTTGTTCCTCCTATCATTCTCATTAATAAATAAATTTTAAAAATTTAAAAAAGAAAATACATAATTTATCAAGGATTTGCTCCTTAACAGTGACTTCCCTAACTTGAAGAAGAAATCTGATAATTTATGAGACTTGGAATTTAGGCTTTTTTGATCTGGCATGGGTATGTTAGTCAGAAAAGCTTCATATTTTTTATCCCTGGGGCTCTGAGATCCCAGGTTCAATCCCCAGCATCAACACAATCCAGAGCTAAGCAGTGTTCTGGTCTCTCTATTTTTGTGTGTAGCTTTCTCTATGTCTGTCTCACTCATTAAACTAAAATATTTGTTTGGTTTGTTTTTAATTTTTAATTTATTATTTATTTACTCCATTTTGTTGCCCTTGTTGTTTTATTGTTGTTGTTGTTATTGATGTCATCATTGTAGGACAGGACAGAGAGAAATGGAGAGAGGAGGGGAAGACAGAGAGGGGGAGAGAAACACAGACACCTGCAGACCTACTTCACCGCCTGTGAAGCGACTCCCCTGCAGGTGGGGAGCCGGGGGCTCGAACCAGGATCCTCACGCAGGTCCTTACGCTTTGTGCCACCTGCGCTTAACCCGCTGTGCTACCACCCGACTCCCTAAACTAAAATATTAAAAAGAGGAAGACAGGCAGATAATCCAAGAAGGCAGAAAAGACAGGAAAGACAGACAGATAATCCAAGAAGGCAGGAAAGTCTCAAAGATCATTACCTGTCAGTTTTAAGAAGGGACCAAATATTCACTGGCATCTGGCAAGGTCTGAAGAACATGGGCATTGGAGCTGGGTGGTGGTGCACCCAGTTAAGGGCATATATCTATCACCATGTACAAGGATACAGTTTGAGCTCCCGCTCCTCACCTGCAGAAGGACACTTCATGAGCAGTGAAGCAGGTATGCAGATGTCTATCTTTCTCTCTCCCTCTCAATCTCCCCTCCCCTCTCCATTTACCTCTGTCCTATCAAAAAAATTTAAAAAGGACATGAGCATTAAGTTAAAATCTTCTGGGTTTGAGCCCTGCTCTATCAGATAGATAGATAGTGGGCCTTGGACAATTAACTGTCTAGGCTGGCTTGGTTTTCCTCTGTAACACAGGAAGAGAGAGGAGATAGAAAGGAAGAGCTCTTCTCTTCAAGAAACCTTCTGTGTCAGACTGCCAGTGCCCCCTATGCCCCACATAGGGAACAGCAACTACTTATTCAGCAGAAGTCGAAGTGGCCTTAAAAATGAGTTGGAGGGAGTCGCTTGATAGGCGGTAAAGCAGATCTGTAGGTATCTTTCTCTCCTCCTGTCTCCAATTCTCTCTGTCTTATCCAACAATGATGACATCAATAACAACAACAACAACAAAAACAACAAGGGCGACAAAAGGGAAATAAATAAATATTTTTAAAATCCTTTAAAAATGAGTTGGAGTGAGGGCACACTCTGTGTGTTACCATGCACAAGGGCCCAGGTTCAAGCCCTCAGCTCCCACCTCAGGGGGAAAGTCTTACAAGCAGTGAAGCAGTGCTGCAGGTGTCTCTCCCTCCCTCTCTCCCCTTTCCCTCTAAGTTTCTCTGTCTCGACCCAATTAATTAATTAATTAAATGTAAAAAACCCGGGTCAGAGTGTCTGGGAGGGAAGAGAATAGGGTGCAGCCGAGGCACTGTAGTGACGGTAGGCATCCCAGGATGATGAGAGTGGAGTGAGACAGAGTTCTGGAGGAAGACAGAAACCTAGCAGGAAAATCTACCAGAAGATGACACAGGAGGGGCAAGCCTTTCTCTTCCCAGAGCCCCCCACGCCCCTCTTACACACTCACCCGACACCTCCCTCTGCCCTTCCAGTTGAGCTCAGCCACTCCAGACCTAATCCATCCTCATCCTCATGCTGCTTTGGCTGTTGTAACCATCGCCCCCACCCCATGACATACACAGGTTGGCACATGCCACAGGGTGACACACCATAGGGTCACACAAGGCACACAGGGCAAGAATGACACACACACACACAAGCACTTTCAATCTCCCCATGCACACTCATCCATCCACCTCCACACACTGTCCCAGACACTGTCTACCCCTCAGCCGACCTTCTGGGTCTCTCCTGACCATCGGCTGCCACCCCCGGCCCGGCAGAGGATGATGAGGCACTGCTCCAGGTGGCGTCTGTGACAAGATGACTCCTTGGGCTCCTCTGATCTGAGCTATATCCCAAGAGGCTTTAGAAAGGCTCCTGCCATCCCTGACCAGAACACACGCATGCACGTTTTCTTTCCTTCCTCCTTTTTAAAAGATTTATGTTATTTACTACCCAAGAGAGAACATGAGACAGAGAGAGGGAGAGAGAGGCCGGTCACCAGGTGGTGGTGCACCTCGTTAAGCGGTTAAGCGAACATGTTACAGTGCAGAAGGATCCTAGGTTGGAGCCCCTGGCCCCCACCTGCAGTGGGAAAGCTTTGTGAGTGGTGTCTATCTCTCTCCCTCTCTATAACCCCCTTCCCTCTCGATTTCTGGCTGTCTCTACCAATAAATAAGTAAAGATAACAAAAATGGTGTGTGTGTTTTTTAAGAGAGAGAGAGAGGCACGCCAGAGCACCCCACGGTGCAGTATGGGGACTGGCGGCAGGATCCTCAGGCAGGCAAGTGGGGTGATCTGACAGTCGAGCCCCCTCCAGGGCAGCTCACAGTCCTTGTCACACGTGAAAACGGACACACTGCACTCTTTCCAGCTGGCTGCCTAGGTTTCTCCCCACAGCCAGGGTCTGTTGGGCCAGCACATCCTCCAGCCCACCCAGGAGATTTCTCGGGCCACCGTTCCACCTTCGGGCTGGCGCAGAGGCAATGCCGCCCGCGAGGTCCGAGGTGGCGTCGAGGGGACAGACCCGAGGCTAGAAGCCCAGCGGCGGACTCCCTGGCTCATCCGCCCCCAGCGCATGGTCGCCGCGCCCCCTAGCGGACATTAGGCCCCGACGGGCTTCAGAAGCCGAGCGGAGCCTGGCGGGCGCGCGTGGGAGGGTGCCCCAAGGGGAGGGGTCGGTGGCCAGTGCAGCCTGGGGGGCGGGAGTCACCGGGCAGGGGGCGGGGGTGAGCCCCGACGGCCAGCCTGCCAGCTCTCGGCGCAGACGGGCGGGAGCCAGGGCCCCGCTCGTGGCCCATTGTCTGCGCCCCTGAGCCGTGCGCCCTAGTGCCACAGCGGCCGGCGGGGCAGCCTCCCCTCGTCACTGCAGCCCCGCCGCAGCTATAAGAAGCGGTGCCGCCCGCCGTGGCTGCCTCAGCCCACCAGCGGGGACCGAGAGCCATGCTGCCCGCCGCCCGCCCCCGGGGCTGGTAGAGCCAGACTGCCAGCGGTCGCCGCCACCGCGGAGACGCGCCCCACCGTCGCGGGCAGGAGCCACAGCCGCCCCTTCTCAGCCCCGGGCAGGTCATGGGGCGCGGGGCGCTGCCCGCGTGGGCTCCCGCCGCGCTGCTGCTGGCACTGGCCGCCCTGCCCGCAGCCCTGGCTGCCAACAGCAGCGGCCGATGGTGGTAAGTGAGCCAGTGAGGGGTCGCCGCAAATTTGGGGGCGCGGTCAGGGGCCAGCCCCATCCAGGCTTCCTCATCCCCAGCTCTGTCTCTCTCTCGGAGTCTGAACCTCTGGGTGCCAAGCGGGGAGCCCACTCCCGTCCAGTACTGCCCTTCTCTGAACCCCGAGCCGGGCTCAAGGGGAAGCCACACTACAGGTTCCCTGCCTCGGGGAGCCCGGAGAGCCCAGGCCCAGGCTTGTGCGCAGAGAGGAGGCTGGGACTCCTAAGACCTCATGCCTTGGTTGGGCTTGGACCACAGACCAGAAGCCCTTCCAGCCAGGCTCTGAAAGCTCTCGGGGTGCCCTCCGCCTCCCCTGGACAGCTCCAGGCAGGCCCCCAGGGCCCCCTAGACTGCAGAGCCCTCCGCGACAGTTACTGTCAGGCGACTGTCGGGGCGCTGCTAAGCTGGTGAGCTCGGAAGCAGTGGGCGATACCTGGCCTGGGCTCGTAGGAAGAGGGCAGGGTGGGCACCGGCTTTTTGGTTAGGGTACAGGTCCCCTTCCAGAGCCTGAGCTCCTGTCCCCGTCTCACCAGGGGTATCGTGAACGTCGCCTCCTCCACAAACCTGCTGACCGACTCCAAGAGCCTGCAGCTGGTGCTGGAGCCTAGTCTGCAGCTGCTGAGCCGTAAGCAGCGGCGGCTGATCCGCCAGAACCCGGGCATCCTGCACAGCGTGAGCGGAGGACTGCAGAGCGCCGTGCGCGAGTGCAAGTGGCAGTTCCGGAACCGCCGCTGGAATTGCCCCACGGCTTCTGGGCCCCACCTCTTCGGCAAGATCGTCAACCGAGGTGGGTACCCGGGAAGGCGACGCTTCCGGGCCCAGGGGACTGTGGGGTCACCCCAGGGGCAGGGGCGGGGGAGTGCAGGGAAGTGTCGGCTCAGAGCTACTCTGGGCCAAACTTCCTCCGCAGGCTTCCGCAGCCCCCCCTGCTCTGCAGTCCCTGTCCTTGGCGCCCGCCTGGGAAGCTGCAATCCGAGACCGTGCATTTGGCCTCGGCCTGGACAGCCTGCACAGTCTTCTGCTCCCCTCTTTTCGGGCTTTTCCTCCGGGCTGCCCCTCTTGCACTGAAAGGCCAACATGCTCCCCAAGTCTCAGTAAGACATGATTACAAGCATAGATCACCCACGTGCTTTCTCCGTGAGCCCCTATTCCACCTCGGTTAGAGCCGGGCTCTCCAAATGCCATGGTGCGTGGAACTCAAGGACCTCAGGTTGTCCGCTGGAGAGTGCTGGCTGCACCTCGTTCTCCTCGCCGACCACCACCCACCCCAACTTGCCCTCCTCAGGTTGTCGAGAAACAGCTTTCATCTTCGCCATCACCTCCGCCGGGGTCACGCACTCGGTGGCGCGCTCCTGCTCCGAGGGCTCCATCGAATCCTGCACCTGCGACTACCGGCGGCGTGGCCCCGGGGGCCCCGACTGGCACTGGGGGGGCTGCAGCGACAACATAGACTTTGGCCGCCTCTTTGGCAGGGAGTTCGTGGACTCCGGGGAGAAGGGGCGTGATCTGCGATTCCTCATGGACCTTCACAACAACGAGGCGGGCCGCACGGTGAGCCTAGTTGCAGGCTCCTCACCCGCCAGTGGGGGGAGGTCGGGAGCTTGCCCACCCCCACAGGGGCAAGCCTGGACTGGGGAGTCACAGCCCGCGTTAACCCCTGTGAAGGCGCCCCGAGGGAGCAGGAAATCAGAACATGGGGTTGTTGTGGGGGCTTAGATGCGAAGGGATGCTCGGGTCTCAGGGAGGATGACTCTAAGGGTGGAAGGCCATCAACTCGTAGGATGCATTGTTTCAGCACCTCGGATGAGCAAAGTAAAAAGAATAAAAGGGGGGGGGTGCTGAGACTGAGACTCTGGTGTGCAGTGGAGTTGGGCCTGGCGTCCAAATCTCCGCGGGGCATTCCGTTCCCCGTGGGTACCCCCTTATTCTGGGTCTCTGCTGAGATCCCGGCGGCGTCCGGGAGGGGGCGGCCTCCGGGAGGGCGGTGTCTCTGCCAGCTCCCGAATGGCCTCTGCTTTCGCCTCCCCGCCCCAGACGGTGTTCTCCGAGATGCGGCAGGAGTGCAAGTGCCACGGCATGTCGGGCTCGTGCACCGTGCGCACCTGCTGGATGCGGCTGCCCACCCTGCGCGCCGTGGGCGACGTGCTGCGCGACCGCTTCGACGGCGCCTCCCGCGTCCTGTACGGCAACCGCGGAAGCAACCGCGCCTCGCGGGCCGAGCTACTGCGCCTGGAGCCCGAGGACCCCGCGCACAAGCCGCCCTCGCCGCACGACCTCGTCTACTTCGAGAAGTCGCCCAACTTCTGCACGTCCAGCGGCCGGCTGGGCACGGCGGGCACGACGGGGCGCGCCTGCAACAGTTCGTCGCCCGCGCTCGACGGCTGCGAGCTGCTGTGCTGCGGCCGCGGACACCGCACGCGCACCCAGCGCGTCACCGAGCGCTGCAACTGCACCTTCCACTGGTGCTGCCACGTCAGCTGCCGCAACTGCACGCACACGCGCGTGCTGCACGAGTGCCTGTGAGGGGGGCCCACGAGCGCCCCCAGCGCCTCCCTCCGCGCCTCCCACCTCCCGCTACCCTGGGGCTCCTGGAACCACTAGCGGGCGGCTCCGACCCCCTGACACTCTCGTTGGCCTCGCCCCACCTACCTCCTTTCTTCCCTGCAGGGGACCCCAGCTCCACCGCCACCTGTTAAGGTCTGGGGGCGGGAGGCAACGCCCCCTTCCCCATGGGGTCAGCTCCCCGCCTCTGCCTCTCTCCTTCCCCGCTAGCACACACTTTTCCTTCTGGCCCCCCTCACTCCACGAGCCCCTCCCCACTTGGCCCAGGGCACAGAGCCGGGCCGGACACCTGGGTACTGGGTCGTTCTCCCCTACAACTAAATGTAGGGGGGTTGGGCCTTGGGGTTGGGAGGGCAGCTGTGGTGATGTGGAATGAGGTTGGGGGACCCAGCAGAAGTCCCCTACCCCCAGCATGCCCCCAGCCTCTCCTGGGGCCACTGAACAGCTGTGAGGTGCCTCCCTCCGCCACCTCCTACCCCTTCCTGCCCTGCCTCCTCAGCAGTGTGTAAATAATTTGCACTGAAACGTGGACAAGCGAGCCACGCGTTTTGGTTGTTGTAAATACAATTATTTATTGTGCTGGGTTCCAGCCTGGTTTGCAGAGACCACTTACAGTCCAACCCACCCCTCTTCTTTCCTCTCTGCGTGCTATGCCCTTCCTCCCACCCCTTTTCTGACCTGGCTCCTCTCCTCAGCTTCCCAAAGATGCCTAGCCTACTGGAATCAGTATTTCCTGTAGCTATTAGTGGCTCCTCGCCCCCACCACTGTAGTATCTTCTTCTGCAAAATAAAGTCTCTATTTTTATCAATGACACAGTGGCTTTTCTTTTGAATCCAGAACACCTTGTTGTTTGCCTCTCTTCAACAAAAAGTGTATGTTATAGGCCTTAGATGTGGCGTGGCACAGGGAATAAAGCACTGGATTCTCAAGCATAAGGTCCTGAGCTTGATCTCCAGCATCACACGTGCCAAAGCGATGTCCTGGTTCTCTAACTCTTCTCTCCTCTTGGTCATAAATAAACCCTTAAAAAAAGAAAAAGGGACTAGATGGTGGCGCAAGTGGTTAAGTGCACACATTACAGTGTGCAAGGACCTGGGTTTGAGCACCCAGTCCCCACCTGCAGGGGGAAAGTTTTGCAAGTGGTGAAGTTGGGCTTCAGGTGTCTACCTGTCTCTCTCCCTCTCTATAGCCCCTGTCTCTCTTGATTTCTGGCTTTCTCTATCCAATAAATAAAGATAATAAAAATTAACAACAAAAAAAAAAGACAATTGGGGATGGGGAGATAGCACAGGGGTTATGCAAAAAGTATTTCAGGGCTGAGCCACCAAAGGGCCCATGTTCAATCCCCAGCAATGGCAGAAGCCACAGCTGAGCAGTGCTCTGCTAAAAATGTTGAGCGGCTGGTTCTTGGTCTTGCAAGAGTACCCTAGGATTCTGACCCCTGGGTGACCTTAGTGGGGCCCCTGGGGGTGCAGATCTCCAGAAGAAAGCCAGTACAGGAAAGGCAGCACCCACTGGCTGTGGGATTCCAGAGGAGTGCAAAGCCACCTGTTACCTCCATTGCTGAATGGGGACTCGACAAACTCTGACCTGCCTCTCCTCTGGGGAAGAGTTGTAAAAATAGCTACAACTGAATGATAGCCATAACCATGTTCTGAAAAAAACAGCCGAAAGAGAGAAAATGAGAAGAAGCAGTCGGGGTGCTGCTGCCCTCCCCCAACAGCTACTGCTCCCCAAAGCTTGCCTGGTGTGTGTGTGGGGAGATGCTCCCCTCTGCCTCTCAAAGCCAGGAAATACCTTATTAGGATCCTAACTCCCCACCTTGGACTCAGGAAGGACTCTAGTCCTGGTGCCAGAAGCTCAGAGATGATGGTAGAGGAAAAGAAAGGATGAGGAGAGGTAGAAGCCAGACACAGGCTAGGACTAACCCAACATGGCCAAAAAGAAACCTTAAGGGTAGGCCACAAACCAACCTTAAAGTAGTGGCCAACAGTACCCTGCTCCAACGCTGACACCTCCCCAGCACAGACAGGGAAACAATTGCCCACAGCACTGCACCTGTCTCTAACTCTAATCCTCCCCTGCCCCTAGACCAGGGCTAACCTTAGCCTTAACCCTAACGTCAGACAAATGCTGACACCTTCCCTAATCCTAGCACTTCTCCCCAGGGGAGGGGTGGGGGAGAGGGAGGCAACAACAGATTCCAGTCACTGGGGAATGCCCCCTCTCCCTGGGACTCTTCTGCTGCCCCCCACCTTTCCCTGGATCTGTGAACTCTGACCCCTACTGGCCTTTGGGATCTATGTGGGGTGGGGGGTAGGTGGGTGGAGAAGGAGCTGCTCAGCCCTGCAACAAATCCCTTTCCCTTTATCTCCACCGCCCCCCCCCCCCCCAAGTGAGCAGCTGCTCAGTTCTGCTGGGCACTTGAGAAGGAGGCAGAGAAACCTGCTTGATCCTGGATTGAAGGCACCTGACAGGCCTTGAATTTCCAAAAAAGAACCACCTGCAGAGAATAGCCAGTCTATAATCCAATGAGCTACCAGGTCCTCTGGTTGTCTAAGCAAGCAGAGAGCAGGGACAGTGGGCATGATAATGCCCAGAGCTGGGGAGAGGCAGCAGGGTGGATTGGCAGCTGCCCACAACCACTCTCACTTGACTCCAAGAGCAAGAAGCAGTGTTTGCTTGCTGGGGTGGGGTGGGGGGGACATGCATGGGGACAAGCAGCTCTAGACTAATTGACCTTTAGAAGTTGGAAGGAGTACAAGGGAAAACTATGGCTCCTGGCCTGACCTAACTAGATTTTCTTGTCTTACTTATTCTCTCTCTCTCTCTCTCTCTGTCTTTCCTTACCAGAGCACTGCTCAGCTCTGGCTTATGGTGGTACTGGGGATTGAACATTGAACCTGGGATCTTTGGTGCCCCTGGCATAGTCCTTTTTTAAAATTTTTATATTTATTTATTTTCCCTTTTGTTACCCTTGTTGGGTTTTATTATTGTTGTAGTTATTGATGTAATCGTTGTTAAATAGGACAGAGAGAAATGGAGAGAAGAGTGGGAGAGAAAGATAGACACCTGCAGACCTGCTTCACCACCTGTGAAGTGACTCCCCTGCAGGTGGGGAGTGGGGGCTTGAACCAGGATCCTTAGGCAGGTCCTTGCACTTTGCACCAGTGTGCTTAACCCGCTGAGCTACTGACCCCCGGCATAGTCTTTTTTGCATAAACATTATTTTGTCTCTCCAGTCATGTTTATTTATTTATTTAATCAGGACATCTCTATTCATCTCTGGCTTACAGTGGTGCAGGGGATAGAACCAGGGACCCCAGGGCCTCAGGCATGAGAATCTGTTTGCATAACCGTTATGCAATCTCTCCCATCTTGATTTTACTTACTTACTTATATAATTTTCCCATCAGAGTTAACCACCAAATGAGGTTTAGTGTTTGTAGCAGCGACTTTTACTTTTCTTTCCTCTGGATAGAGAATTGGAGATAGAAAGATGGAGAGGGAGAGACAGAGAAGCTGAGATAAAGCAGGATTGCTCCACTGGAAGGCCCTCACCTCCTATTCCCATGTGCTGGCGGCCCTGGGGCTCACACCAGGATAGAGAGCCAGAATAGAGCATCACTCTGGTATCTGTAATGCCCTGGACCCAACTCAGGACCTTATTGCTGGCAAATCGAAGCTTTACCCACTGTTCCACCTCCTGAGCCAATTTAACTAGATTGCCAACCAATCTCTTGCCCTCTCTGCCTCTGAACCAGAACAGTTGTAAGTCAGATGAGATCATGCAGGTGCAAGCTCAGGTCATCTGAACACTAGCTGACCTCCTTCTTCTGTGCCAGGCACTCCCAGATGCTGAGGGGACCTACAGCCAAATGCTGTGTGACCACAGCACCATCCTGCAGGAGTTGATGGCCTGTCACTCAAGCACACCAAGAGATGGCTAGCCTTTTAACGCAGTGAAAGCTGGGAGGTCATGGCAGCAGGTGCACCTGAAGCGCAGGCTGAGCTCTGCAATCCTAGGCATTAGAGCATTAGGCCCTCGGGATCCAGGCGGGTGGAAGGCTCACAGTCAAAGGAAGTGACCAGCAGGAGGGCTGTAGGCTCTGCTACCGCCCCCCCACCGGCTGGTTCAGTCCTGCCATCTTCTGTGCTGCATTAAGAGTGGAAGAACCCTGGGGAGCAAGCCAGGTGCCCCAGAGAGGACTCGCGGGCGGCTCAGGGCTATGCTGTCAGGAATGGACCTACGCCCAGGTGCCAGGTGCCACCCACCTGGGGCATCGGAGGCTGGCGGGGACCCCGACACATCCTGGCCCCAGCGAATGAGGGAGGCACTAATCCTAAAATATGCCTAGAGGAGCGGAAAAGCTGAGAGGCCCGAGCAGCCCCGGGGTGGGGGGTGGGGGGGCTGCACCACACCCGCCCTGCGCATGAACCGACGCACGCACCCTGGAAAAAGCCGGTCAGTAGGGCTGCAAATACTCCAGGGTCTAGGTGCTCCCCACCCCCCGCCCCCCGCCCAGGCTGGCTCAGTCCTCTGGAGGCCAGAGGGAGAAAAATAACAAAACGAGGAGAAAATAAGCTGTTTGGCTGTGGTGTGAGCAGGAATATCCGCGCAGAGCTGCCCACCACTCACCCTTACTCACACTTTCCACACCCAGCCGGGGCGCCCGGCGTGAGACAGACCACCCCCCAGACCCCTCCCCCGTCTGGGCTAAAATCAGACGCTGGTGAGCGAGCGGCAGGTTATAAATATGCCCGGCAACTGCGGCCAACTCGCTCTCCTGTCATCCCCTCGGGGGTGGGGGGAGGAGGGGTGGCTCCTGGGGCGGAGCCAGGACTGCTCTGCTCCCTGAGGCCCGGAGGACACTGCGGGTTTTTTTTTTTTGTTTTTTTTTTAACAGTCCTGGGGCTTCATGCAAGAGTGCACTGCTCCCAGGCCGATATATATATATATTCCCCCAGATAGAGACAGAGGGAGAAAGAGACACCAAAGCACCACACCTTCACCTGTGTGGGTTCCCAAGGTGCTCCCATGTGATGCCGAGACTCAAACACAGGGCCTCCCACGTGGCTAGGTATGCACCTTAGTCAATGAGCTAGCTCCTGGCTCCTGCCATCCCCCCCTTTTTTTTTCAAAGAGAAAAAAATTTCCCTGAACCTTTGCTCATCTGCTTCCTGGAGGGACAGGGGACCACCCTGTGCTCTGTGCTGGGCTGCAGCCGGTAGCACCTTTCTCTCCACTCTCAGCAAAACTGGAGCTCATGCTTTCATTCATTCATTCAGCAGGCATTTGTTGAGGACCTGCTAAATGCACACGCCTGAAGTATCCCCTCCCTGATAAACCAGGGCTCCTTTCTCTATGCCCCACCCACTGATCCTCCAGAGTAAGTGTGGGCGGAGGAGGAAGAGGACAACCACTCTGTGGGATGCTGGGGGCACCTGCCCAGGCTGGCAGAGCTGCCTGTCTTCCGGCCACTTGCCAAGGAGGTGCCAAGCTGTGTGAGAGGGGGCAGTACCAGCCTGGGAAGGTTCCAGCTCTGCTCCCCAGGGCTGGGCCCTTCCCTCCTCCCTCCTCCCTCCTCCCCATTAATCCTCGGAAGTGAAGGGGCCGTCCCTAGCGGCCCCTCAGTCCTATTGTGGCCCCTCGCCCTCCTCCGCTGGCGTCTAATTAACTCCTCCTGCCCCCCTTACCCCACCTTGTCGGCCCCGCCCCTCCGCTCGGCCTGCTCCCCCCCACGGACATTCCAGCCCGGCCGTGCTGCTGTGCCAAGGCAACCAGGGCCCAACCGAGGCCTAATCCCCCCACTGCCCGGCCGGGCTGGGGGAGCCCCACTCACCTCCCGGCTCTCTGGGGGCTGCCCGGCTCTGCCGCGGCGGAGACACACAATCGGGACAAAGGCGCAGCCCCCAGGGGGCTAACTCAGCCTTCACGCCCAGGTTGTGCTGGCATTTGGGGAGTTTAATGAATTGTCCATCACGCCTTTCAGGGCCCGCCCGTCAGCCTGGATTAATCTTCGGAGCCCTGGTGGGGTAGGAGACACTAAGCCTGTATTTATTACTCTCCCATTGTCACTAATTGAGGTAATTATCTGTGACTCTGGCCTGGCCAACAATGCGGCATTCACTCCCGGGACCTTGATGGCCTGGATCCCACTCTCAGCACCCACCCTCCCTCCTCTCCTCTCCCAAACCCTCCCAGGGCTAAGTTGAGCCCTGGAGCATGTTGGGAAAATGGACAATGTCCCACGATACTTCAGTTCCCCACCACCAGGATGGAGAGGTCTCATACAGGAAGCAGGCGCGAGGCAGCCTGCCTTGCCTAGACCCAGGTGTGCTCAGGCCATGCAGGGGATGTTGCTGGACTCCCCCAACTCCTCTGGGCTGGGCTGGTGGTGACCCTTCATGGATGCACCTCACATTCCCTCCAGAAGGTTCCAGAGCCCTAGGTGTTGTGAGTCCCCAGCCCTTGTGAGACACACCCAGCAGAGCTCTTAAGGCTCCCAGAGCTGGCAGGATGCCTGGGAGGGGGAGGCAGCAGCCTTGGGGGAACCTTGGGTTTGGAGGAGAAGATGTCATTTCCTTAGGGACAGGGACTATGTCTTGGTCTCTGTTGTTTTTCTAGGGGACCTAACATTACATCTGTCATGTAGTAGCTATGGGTGGGTGGGTGGGTGGGTGGGTGGGTGGGTGGATGGATGCATGGATGGATGCATGGATGGATGGATGGATGGATGGATGGATGGAGTCTGCAGTTGTGTTGTGAAAGTCATCTGTCGGCTCTTCTCTTCCACAGATACACTTGTTCCACAGGCTCCTCATTCTCTCTCAGGACTTGTGGGAAGGAAATGACTAGACCATTCCTGAACAGTTCTTGAATGGGCACCAGCTGCAAACATTTTAAAAAGCCTTTGGCAGAAGCCAGAGCTCCAGTGGGGGCAGCGCCACCTTCCCGTGCTTCTTGAGGGAGTTTGAGCAAAGGGTCTTGGGTCCTTCCTTTCCTGTGGTGGGGAATGTAGGGGACATATCAGACGGAAGCCACCCTATCACCTCTACCTCATTCCACACCCTGAGCTGCACCTCATCCCCATCCCACGTGTACCTTCCTCCGTGAAGTTTCTCTTAAGTTCCTTTGACAAAGTGATTGTGTCTCTGAGCTCCTAAACTTCTTATCGGCAGGGCTTTTGCTGGCAGCACATACTGACTGCCCTGTGGGTGGTTATCTGTGCACTTACTCATCCTCCTACAAGGCGTAGAGCTTCCTGAAGACATGGGCTCCAGGTTTTGTTCCTGCTGGTCTCCCTGGAGGCACTGAGCCAGGCACATTGCATTCTCTCATTAAGCGAGTAGATGGATGGGCGAGCAAAGATGAGAATGAATAGACAGATACACGCCTGGATGGACAGATGGATGGCAGATGGGTTGATGGACAGATGGGTGGGATATATGTAGAGATGGGAGAATGCAAGTTGGGCAAGCCAAGTGGTGGATGCATGCATCTTGTCTCACAAAGGATTCACAGCCAGATCTGCAGTAGCAGGGGCTTTAAGGGGAGGAGCCCCCACATGCCAAGCCATTCTGTGGAAGGACAGAAGGCAGGCCAAGTCCCCCTTCAATAGCACGAGCGTCTTCAGTGTACGCCCCACACCCCAGAAGCAAGCCTCGCAGGACCCTCCTGAACACTTTCCATGGTGTGTGACTCCCACACATTTCCAAGGACCTCATCCCTCTGCATCCTCATGGGCACCCTCTGCCATGCCACCCCCCATCACACACACCTGCATCCTGGAAGACAGCTCCCACGGCAGAGTCTCTTCTGTGTCAAGGGCCTAGTGCACATGTGTTCAGGGTGAGGGAATACATGGATTCTTTAGTGAACTATCTCTCTCTCTCTTTCTCTCTCTTTGTCTCTCTTGCCAGCAGGTTTGTCTCTGAGTCTCAGAAATCCACTGCTCCCAGTGGCCAATTTTTTCCTTTGCATTTTATTTGATAGGACAGAAAGATGTTGAGAGGAGATGGAGAGACAGGGAGGGAGAAAGACAGCTGCAGAACTGAAGTGTCTCCCCTGCAGGTGGGGAGCAGTGGCTGGATCCCAAGTCCTTGAACATGGTATATGTGTGTGCCCAACAGGGTGTGCCACTGCCACCGTGAACTTAACTCTTGCCCCCCACACTGCATGAGCTCTGCATGCATGTTTGCTTGGCACCACCCCGAGCTGTGGTACTCTCCCCCCCTTGCCCCCTGCCCCCACTATTGGTGGGAAACCTCAGAATTAAAGCCTGTTCTGTGCTTCCTTTAACCATCTATGCCTGATCCAGGGAAGGCCCAGGGCTCGCCTGAGAATCTTCAAGGAGAAGGAGCTCTTACTTAGCTTCTGGAAAGTCAGATCAAACTGACCTCATATTTTCCCACCAAGCTTATCTCTGGGGCTTGGTGCCTGCATGAGGAATTCATCATTCCTAGTGGAGTTCATCATTCCTTTCTTTATTTAATAGAGACAGAGAGAAACTGAGGGAAGGATAGAGAGAGAAAGAGAGGGAGTGGGTGTAGATAGCATAATGGTTATGCAAAGAGACTCTCATGCCTGAGGCTCCAAGGTCCCAGGTTCAATCCCCCGCACCACCATAAGCCAGAGCTGAGCAGTGCTCTAGTAAAAATAAATAAATAATAATAAAGAGAAAGAGAGAGAGACTTGTAGCACTGTTTGTCTCACCACTCACAAGGCTTCTACTCCCACCCCAGGTCCCCAGAGGTAGGAACTGAGAACTTAAACTTGGGTCCTTGCGCACTGCAATGTGTTTGCTCTACTGGCCACACCACCACCTGGCCTCATGGCTGTTCTGAGTCCAGCACACCACACAGAATTACTATAGCACAGAGGGGTCTGTCCCCTCTCTGTGTCTCTCTGTCTGAAAGATGATCTAGGAGTAGTGAAGGCTGCACATGCACAAAACCACACACACACACACACACATACACACACACACACACACAGCTGTTGTGAAGGGAGAAGCGTCCCCATGCCGAGCCGGGACCTGCCATCCCAACCTGACCATGCCCTCTCATGACTGCGACCTGTACCTGACCTGGGAGGCTGCCCCAGGGAGGGGTGGTTGTGGCCTCCATCCTGCATGCTGAAGCTGTCTGGCTGGCAGACTCGCCAGATTTAGAAGTCATTTTCGCAGCAGGGAGCCTCCAGCCTCCCACCCACAGGGCTCTGCAGGCCAGCCTGAGACAGGCTACCAGGGCTGGTCCCCAGAGCTAGTGCCCTGTCCCTTCTCTCCCTTTATTATTTTTTTAAAATTTTAAAAATATTTATTTATTTATTTATTCCCTTTTGTTGCCCTTGTTTTATTGTTGTAGTTATTACTGTTGTTATTGATGTAGTCATTGTTGAATAAGACAGAGAGAACTAGAGAGAGAAGGGGAAGACAGAGAGGGGGAGAGAAAGATAGATACCTGCAGACCTGCTTCACCGCCTGTGAAGTGACTCCCCTGCAGGTGGGGAGCCGGGGTCTCAGACCAGGATCCTTACACTGCTCCTTGCGCCTTGCACCATGTGCGCTTAACCTGATGAGCTACCGCCTGACTCCCTAAATTTTTTTATTACCTTTATTTATTGGATATAGACAACCAGAAATTGAGAGGAGGAAGGGAGATAGAGAGACAGAGAGACATCTGCAGGCCTGCTTCACCACTCACAATGCTTTCCCCCTGCAGGTGGGGACCAGGGCTCGAACCCGGGTCCTTGTGCACTGTAATATGTGCGCTCAACCAGATGCACCACCAACCAGCCGCCCTCGTCTCTCCCTTTCTCCCTAGATCTTCAGAGCTAGTGTTGGCCCCACTCTTAGGCAAAGGTGGAGGCAGTCCCTGGAAAAGAAATATTTCACTGATACTCTAAAACACCTAAGTGTTCCCAGAAACCACTCAGCCATTCAAGTGACTGTTCTCACAGGAATCCTCTTCCCTCCCCACCTGGCTTCTGCCGCCTATTTCCCCTCCTCATCTGCCTCTGCTCCTCTCTTTTGAGCTTGTTGTCCCTGTGTCCCCCACACTGATGGAAGATCCCTAGAGAGAAATAACATCCAGATTATAGCACTTGTGATGTTTTCTATGTGCTAGGCATTCTTCTAAGTGTTTTATACCATAAGCCATTCCAGAAAAAACAAAGAAGGAAAAAAAAAATTAAAAGCACTATTATAGGTGAAACTTAAGAAACAAGAAAAGAAAGAGGAAATAGAAGGTGAAACTTGGGCTGGGTGTGGTGTACTTCACCAGAGCAAAGGATTCTGGGGGAGGAGAGGGCGAAAGTAGGTGGAGCAGGCATTGGGGTTGAGGTGTCAGACAGTGGAGGAGGAACGCATTGGGGGCGGAAGTGCGCAAGCGACTATCATGGGGAGGTGAGAGGCTGTATCTGGGGGTCAACAACTGTAATGTAAACCATTGTCCCCCAATAACATGATTTTAAAAAGAGAGAGACAAAGCACTGTTATAATACATATGTGTGTGTGTGTGTGTGTGTGTGTGTGTGTGTGTATTCCCCTGTACTGTAGCTGAGGGATCAAGGCACAGAGAGGTTGAGTAACTTAGTAGCTTGCCCACAGAGCATATGAAGTTTAGACAAAAATTTTATATCTAGTCTGTCGAAAGTCAGGCGGTAGTGCAGCAGATTAAGTGCCGGTGGCACAAAGCGAAGCGCAAGGACCCGCGTAAGGATCCCTGCTCAAGCCCCCGGCTCCCCACCTGCAGGGGAGTCACTTCACAGGCAGTGAAGCAGGTCTGCAGGTGTCTGTCTTTCTCTCCCCCTCTCTGTCTTCCCCTCCTCTCTTGATTGCTCTCTGTCCTATCCAACAACAATGACAAAACAACAAGGGCAACAAAAGGGAATAAATAAATAAATATTAAAAAATTTTTTTAGGGAGTTGGGTGGTAGCACAGTGGGTTAAGCACACGTGGCATAAAGAACAACGACCAGGGTAAGGATCCCAGTTCGAGGCCCAGGCTCCCCACCTGCAGGGTGGTTGATTCACAGGCAATGAAGCAGGCCTGCAGGTGTCTTTCTCTCCCCCTCTCTGTCTTCCCCTCCTCTCTCCATTTCTGTCTGCTTTATCCAACAACAATGACATCAATAACAACAATGATAATAAAACAACAAGGGCAACAAACGGAAATAAATAAATATCAAAAAAATTTTTAATGTTTAAAAAATTTTTTTAATCTAGTCTGTCAAGCCCAGAGTTCTTTTGTTTGTTTGTTTGTTTGTTTTATGTTTTCCAGAACTGGTTCCCTCACATACACAATTTCACTTCTCCAAACCACTTTTTCATTTGCGTAGGGAGGCAGAGGGAGGGGTCTGGGCTATGGTGCATCTGGTAGAGTGCACATGCTATAATGCACAAGTACCCAGGTTCCCGTTTCCAGTTCCCACCTGCACAGGGGAAGCTTCCAACGTGGTGAGGCAGTGCTGTGGTGTCTCTCTTCCTCTCCCTCTCTATACGCCCTTCCTCTCAGTTTCTCTGTTTCTACCCAAATGAATAAATTTAAAAATTAGGAGAGGGGAGTCGGGCAGCAGCGCGCATCTGGTTAAGTGCACGTGGTGCAAAGCGCAAGGACCGGCGTAGGATTCCAGTTTGAGCCCCCGGCTCCCCACCTGCAGGGGAGTCGCTTCACAAGCAGTGAGGCAGCTCTGCAGGTGTCTGTCTTTCTCTCCCCCTCTCTGTCTTCCCCTCCTCTCTCCATTTCTCTCTGTCCTGTCCAACACCGATGACGTCAATAACAACAACAACAATAACTACAACAATAAAACAAGGGCAACAAAAAGGAATAAATAAATATTAAAAATAATAGAGGCCAGGCGGTGGCACACCTGGTTAAGCGCACATACTACAGTGTGCAAGGATCCGAGTTCAAGCCCCTGGTCCCCACCCGCAGGGGGAAAGCTTCGTGAGTGGTGAAGCTGGTGTGCAGGTGTCTCTCTGTCTCTCTCCCGCATTATTCCCCCCTCCCCTCACAATTTCTCTCTGCATCTATTCAAAATAAATACATAAATAAATATAAAAAATAATGATAAATAAAATAAAAATTAAGAGAGAGAGAGAAACAGACAGAGGGAAAGATACCAGAGAACCAGAGGTTCCTCTAGTTCATAGCACCTCCCGTGTGGTGCTGGGGCTCATGGTATGGCACCAGCTATACCTGATGAACTGTCTTTCTTTCTGGCCCTTTACTTTTTTAAAATTTTTTTTAAAGTTTTTAATATTTATTTACTTATTTTCCCTTTTTGTTGCCCTTGTTCTTTTATTGCTGTTGTAGTTATTGTTGTTGTTATTTATGTCGTCTTTGTTAGATAGGACAGAGAGAAATGGAGAGAGGAGGGGAAGACAGAGAGGGGGAGAGAAAGATAGACACCTGCAGACCTGCTTCACCGCTTTCCCCCTGCAGGTGGGGGCCAGGGGCTTGAACCTGGGTCCTTGTGCACTGTAATGTAAGTGCTTAACCAGGTGAGCCACCACCTGGCCCCTCTGGCCCTTTAATTTTATTAAATAGTTAATTCTAAAAGATTTATTTACTAGCCAGTGAAATAAGTCACTTGGCTAGTGTACTGTTCCACCATGTGCATTACCTAGATTTGAACCTAGCCCTACCACATTAAAGGAAGCTTAAGAGCTGTGGTCTCCTTCTCTCTCTCTCTCTCTCTCTCTCTGTAACACACACACACACACACACACACACACACACACACACACACACACACACACATTTATGTGAGCAAGAGAGAGACACCAAGAGCACTGCCCAATTCTGGCATATGGTGGTGATGGGGTCTGAACCTGGGCCTTCTGGGGTCTCAGGTATGCAAGCCGGGTGCACTACTGGATGTACTTTCCCCAGCCTATTTATATATCTCTTAGGAGGGAGACAGAGACCAGACCACTGCTCGTCTCTGGCATATACAGTGCAGGGATCAGACCTTGGGCCTCCGGCATGCAAGTCCTGAGCCCTACCACTGAATGACCTCCAGACACCCAGAGTTCATTCTAAATAAATATGGTGCAATGATACCCTGGTTCTTTGACCATGTAGCCGTTAGCTACTGGCTTCCTCTGTGTCCTACTTCCAAGAAGCTGGGGTGGATGATGGAGCTCTCCTTCAAGGGCCAGCCCTTCCACCAGCCCATGCAGCTCACTTCTCCAGTCAGTGCAGAGCCTGCAGCTCTTGGGGTGGAGAATGCAGGCTGATGTGCCCCTGCAGCCCCGGCTTACTCAGTCCTCCTCTTACCCTGAAGTCTATCCTCCTCTCAAGCCCAGAGGAGCAAAGCTCAGATTCTTCAACTAAGCCAGGCTCACCCCCACCCCCACTCCCATCCCCACCCCACCCCCAGCTGGTCACAGTTTTCACTCCTGTTTTTTTTTTTTTTAAGATTTTATTTATTTGTTAATGAGAGAGAGAGCAAAGAGAACAAACCAGACATCACTCTGGCATACAATCTGCTGGGGATTGAACTCAGGACCTCATGCTTGAGAGTCCAATGCCTTATCCACTGCTTCAACTCCTGGACCATGAATTTATCATTCTTTTTTTGTTTTTTGTCTCTTTCATTTCTTTTTTCTTTTTTTTTTTTTTTGACTTTTTTTTTTTGGGGGGGGGAATTAATGTTTTACATTCAACAGTAAGTACAATGGTTTGTACATGCATAACGTTCCCCGGTTTCCCATATAACAATACAATATAACACTAGGTCCTCTCAATCCTTCTCGGACCTGTATTCTCCCCACCCACCCACCCCAGAGTCTTTTACTTTGGTGTGATATGCCAATTCCATTTCAGGTTCTACTTGTGTTTTCTTTTCTGATCTTGTTTTCAACTTCTGCCTGAGTGTGAGATCATCCCATATTCATCCTTCTGTTTCTGACTTATTTCACTCAACATGATTTTTTCAAGGTCCATCCAAGATCAGCTGAAAACGGTGAAGTCACCATTTTTTACAGCTGAGTAGTATTCCATTGTGTATACAAACCACAACTTGCTCAGCCACTCATCTGTTGTTGGACACTGGGTTGCTTCCAGGTTTTGACTATTACAAATTATGCTGCTAAGAACATATGTGTACACAGATCTTTTTGGATGGATATGTTGGGTTCCTTAGGATATATCCCCAGGATCCTAGGGTAGGTCCATTTCTAGCCTTCTGAGAGTTCTCCAGACTGTTCTCCACAGAGGTTGGACCAATTAACATTCCCACCAGCAGTGTAGGATGGTTCCTTTGAATCCACAACCTCTCCAGCATTTGCTGCTGTTCCCTTTTCTGATGTAGGACATTCTCACAGGAGTGAAGTGATATCTCATTGTTGTCTTGATTTGCATTTCTCTGACAATCAGAGACTTGGAGCAGTTTTTCATGTGTTTCTTGGCTTTTTTGGATCTCTTCTGTGGTGAATATTCTGTCCATGTCATCCCCCCATTTTTGGATGGGGTTATTTGTTGTCTTGTTGTTGAGTTTGGCAAGCTCTTTATATATGTTGGTTATTAACCTCTTGTCTGATGCATGGCATGTAAAGATCTTCTCCCATTCTGTGAGGGGTCTCTTGGTTTGGGTAGTGGTTTCTTTTGCTGTGAAGAAGCTTTTTAATTTGATGTAGTCCCATAGGTTTATACTTGCCTTAGTCTTCTTTGTAATTGGATTCATTTCATTGAAGATGTCTTTAAAATGTATTC
This sequence comes from Erinaceus europaeus, assembly GCF_950295315.1. NCBI lineage: Eukaryota > Metazoa > Chordata > Mammalia > Eulipotyphla > Erinaceidae > Erinaceus > Erinaceus europaeus. The sequence continues at coordinate 115,808,355 of NC_080168.1, read as the reverse complement.
GGAAAAGAGTTCTGTCAATATTTTCTTCTAAGTATCTGATAGTTTGTGGTCTAACATCCAAGTCCTTGATCCACTTGGAATTTACTTTTGTATTTGGTGAAATACAGTGGTTCAGTTTCATTCTACTGCATGTTTCAACCCATTGTTTCCAACACCATTTGTTGAAGAGACTCTGCTTTCCCCATGTAATAGTCTGGGCCCCTTTGTCAAAGATTAGATGTCCATAGGTGTGGGGCCTCATTTCTGGGCTCTCAATTCTATTCCACTGGTCAGTGTGTCTGTTCATGTTCCATTACCAAGCAGTTTTGATGACAATGGCCCTATAATACAGTTTGAGATCTGGGAGTGTGATGCCTCCAGTTCTGTTCTTTTTTCTCAAGATTGTTTTGGTAATTCTAAGTCTTTTCTGGTTCCAGATAAACATTTGTAGCATTTGTTCTAGTCTCCTAAAAAATGTGCTTGGGATCTTGATGGGGATAGCATTAAATTTGTAGATGGCTCTGGGTAGTATATTCATTTCGATGATGTTAATTCTACCAACCCATGAACATGGAATATCTTTCCACTTCTTTGTGTCTTTTTCAATTTCCTTGAGTAGTGACTCATAATTTTCAGTATACAAGTCTTTCACTTCCTTGGTTAGATTTACTCCTAGATATTTTATTGTTTTTGTTGCTATAGTAAAAGGAATTCATTTCTGGATTTCAATTTCTTCTAGCTTAGTGTTTGCATAGAGGAATGCCACTGGCTTTTGCATGTTAATTTTGTAGCCTGACACCTTACTGTATTTCCTGATGATTTCCAAAAGCTTCTTGCTGGATTCCTTAGGTTTTTCTGTGTATACTATCATGTCATCTGCAAATAGGGAGAGTTTGACTTCTTCTCTTCCAATCTGTATCCCTTTAATTCCTTGCTCCTGCCTGATTGCTATGGCAAGAACTTCCAACACTATGTTGAATAGTAATGGTGATAGTGGGCAGCCCTGTCTAGTACCTGATCTGAGTGGAAATGCTTCCAGTTTTTCACCATTGAGTATGATGTTGGCTGTAGGTTTGCTATATATAGACTCCACTATCTTCAGGAATTTTCCATCTATTCCCATTTTTTGTAGTGTTTTGATCACAAAGGGATGTTGTATTTTGTCAAAAGCTTTCTCTGCATCTATTGATATGACCATGTGGTTTTTGGTCTTGCTTTTGTTGATGTGGTGGATCACATTGATTGATTTACGTATATTAAACCAACCTTGCATGCCTGAGATAAACCCCACTTGGTCATGATGAACAATTTTTTTGATATACTGCTGTATCCGGTTGGCTAGAATTTTGTTCAATATTTTCACATCTATGTTCATCAGAGATATTGGTCTGTAGTTTTCTTTTTTGCTTGTGTCCCTGTCTGCTTTTGGTATCAGGGTGATGTTGGCTTCATAGAAGCTGGCAGGGAGTATTCCAGTGTCTTCAATCTTCTGGAAGACTCTTAAAAGTAGAGGTATTAGTTCTTCTTTGAAGGTTTTGTAGAATTCATTTGTAAAACCATCTGGTCCAGGACTTTTATTTTTGGGGAGATTTTTGATAACTGTTTCAATTTCATTAGCTGTGATGGGCCTGTTCATGTTATCCATTTCCTCTTTACTTAGTTTTGGAAGTTGGTAGGTATCTAGGAAATCATCCATTTCTTCCAGTTTCTCTAGCTTGGTGGCATATAGTTGTTCATAGAAGCCTCGCATGATATGTTGAATTTCTGTGATGTCTGTTGTGATATCTCCTCTTGCATTTAGTATCTGATTTATTTGGGTCTTCTCCCTTTTTTGTTTTGTGAGTCTGGCTAAAGGTTTGTCAATTTTGTTTACTCTTTCGAAGAACCAACATTTACTTTCGTTGATCTTTTGTATGGTTTTCCTATTCTCAATGTTATTTATTTCTGCCCTAACTTTAGTGATTTCTGTCCTTTTGGTTGCTTTAGGGTTCCTTTGTTCTTCTTCTTCTAGGTCTTTAAGTTGTGCAATCAGGCTATTTATTTGTGCTTTTTTCTTGTTTCCTAATGTGTGCTTGTATAGCTATGAACTTCCCTCTCAGTACTGCCTTAGCTGTGTCCCAAATATTTTGATAGCTTGTGTCTTCATTTTCATTGAAGTCTCAAAACATTTTGATTTCTTCCTTGATTTCCTCTTTGACCCAGAGGTTGTTAAGAAGTGTACTGTTGAGCTTCCACATTTTGGGACTATTACTAATCTTTTGTTGATTGTTAAGTCTTAGTTTCATTCCACTGTGGTCTGAGAAGATGCTTGGGATGATTTCAATGCTCTTGAATTGGCTGATGCTGTCTTTGTGGCCTAACATATGGTCTATCCTTGAGAATGACCCATGTGGATTTGAGTAAAATGTGTATTCCAGTTTCTTGGGATGAATGACTCTGAAAATGTCCAATAGTTCTAGTTTATCTATCTCTTCATTTAGCTCCCTTATGTCTTTATTGATTTTCTGCCTGGATGATCTGTCAAGTTGAGATAGTGGGGTGTTGAAGTCCCCTACTATGATTGTGTTACTGTTAATATATTTCTGTAGCTCTTTCAGTAGAAGTTTGATGTATTTAGATGGCTTCTCATTGGGTGCATAGATGTTAATAATTGTTAAGTCCTCTTGATTGACTGATTCTCTGAGCATTAAGTAGTGTCCATTCCTATCTTTTTTAATCTTATCTATTTTAAAGTCTATCATGTCAGATATGAGAATAGCTGTTCCTGCCCTTTTTTGTGGGCCATTGGCTTGTATGATAGTTTTCCATCCTTTCACTTTTCTTCTGTGTTTGTCTTGTTGAGTTGGGTGGGTTTCCTGTAGATAGCATATTGTTGGGTTGTGTTTTCTGATCCATCTTCCTACTCTGTGTCTTTTAATAGGTGAATTCAGGCCATTGACATTTATTGATATCAAAGATTGAAGATATTTTAACGGCATTCTTGTAGAGTTTTAGAGTGTTCTGATATATGTCCTATTTGTGGTGGTCTGACTGTTTATAGAAGACCTTTCAGAACTTCTTTCAGGGCACCTTGGTGATAGCTGATTCCTTCAACTGTTGCTTGTCTGAGAAGGTTTTGATGCTTCCCTCTAGTCTGAATGACAGTCTATCAGGATATAGTATTCTTGGTTGAAAGCCTTTCTCATTGAGAACTCGATAGATATCTTGCCATTCTCTTCTGGCCTGTAGTGTTTGTGTTGAGAAGTCTGCTGCTAATCTTATGGGTTTTTCTCTGTAGGTGACTCTGTTTTTCTCTTGCAGCCTTCAGGATCCTTTATTTATCCTTATTCCTTTCCATTCTAAATATGATGTGTCTTGGTGTCTTTAAGTCTGGGTTAATTCTGTTTGGGAACCTCTGGGCTTCTCGAATCTTTATGTCTTTGATGTTGTCTAGACTAGAGAAGTTTTCAGCTATTATGGCCTGAAGAATGCTTTCTTCCTCTCCCTCTCTTCCTCTGGTAAGCCAATAATGCGTATATTGTTTCTTTTGAAGTCATCCCATAGGTCTCTGTTGTTGTTTTCAGCATCTCTTAATCTCTTTTTGAGTTCTCTTACTTCTTTTTTAGTTGTCTCTTATTCGTCCTTGATCTTGCTAATTCTGTCTTCAGCCTCATTGACTCTATTCTCTCTGCCCTCTACTGTTTTCTGGAGTTCATCTATTTTGTTTCCCTGTTCTGATACTGTTTTAGCTTGTTCAACTAGTTGTGTTCTTAGCTCAGCTATTTCAGCTTTCAGCTCTCTAATAACCTTGAGATAGTTAGTGTTTTCTTCCAGAGTCTCATTTGTTGTTCCCGTATTTCTGACTACAATTCTTTCAAACTCTTTACTCACTCCTGTGATTATTTCCTTAGCTAATGTTTGGATGTTGAACTCGTTATTTTGTGCTTCACCCTTTGGGGAGCTTTTAGTTGGACTGTTGTCCTGGTTAGTTTCTCCAATATTTCTTCTTGTTGGTTTACCCATTTTATATATTATGTTATGAGTTCCCTCTCTTAGTACTTTTCAAATTACTGATCACTATTTCCTGGATTGACTTGTGTCTAAGTGAGGTAATTAGAGGGTTCACAGTGGTGGAAGTTAACAGTTGTTTCAAGAGTCTTTTAATCCCTGAGTTGAAGCTCAGTGATTTAAAAGCCTCTTTTTCTCCTTCTTCTTCTTCTCTGTGGGCTATGGGAGCCTGAGGGCTTCTAACTATAAGTAGGCTTCTTAGCTTAATCACTGACTCCTGACCAAGAGATAAAGCAGGGTGTGGCAGAGATAGTCCAGTGGTTATGCAAAGAGACTTTCACAGCCCCACAGCTATGCCACTGAGGTATAGGTCTTCTCCTGAGTTTCCTGGATAGATCTCTGTCCCCCAGTGACCCTCCCTGCTGCTGCTCCAGATTCTGAGGGCGGTAGCAATGGAGACTCAGAGTTGCACTTGGTGAGTCTCTGGGGAGTCCTCTCCTCCCTTCAGCTGTCCCCTTGTTGGTGGAACAGACTGGAGGTGGTATCTCTGATAAACTGCTGGACTGTTACCAGCCACTTAATCTCTCCCTAGGCTCTTCTCTGTCCACCAGCCACACGTGTTTGCACTCACCGGTGATTTGGTGGGTTCCTGTAGTCGTTCTAGTTCTGTCTTGTTTCAGTCCCAGGTGGTCTCCTTTGGTATTCCTAGTTGATTCAGGAGAGGAGAGGAGAGGAGAGAAACAGATCTGCTGCTGCTCGTAGCCCCGCCTCTGAAAGTCTCTCTGTTTTTTTTTTTTTTTTTAATATTTATGTCTTTATTCCCTGCTGTTGCCCTTGTTGTTTTATTGTTGTAGTTTTTAAAATTCTAATAATGATTTATTCTTTGAAATATTAAGTCTCCTAAAAGCTTAGAACAGAGAGAACAGAAGTAACTGGTGCATTACTTTTTAAGATCTAGCTATATTTAAATAGCATTAAAGGACATACAGAAATCGTGGTGAGGTCTTCTATGATACAGCAAATCTTAACAACGGGATTCTCAAAGTTAACCCAATTGCCAAACAATTTGGTTACAGCAACAACCATCCCTTGCCCTCTTAAACTCTAAGACAGCAGGAAACTTCCCCTTTCTCTATAAAGTCTGTATTTCTCCCAGTCCTGAAGCCTCTAGGGTGGGGCTCACTTTCCTGCATGCTTCTCTCAATTCACACCAACTGATACTGCATCTGCTGATCCCATCCTGACCAATGCAACCAGTACCACCTCAGCATGCTTCACTTCAGACTATGTCCAGAGATGTCAGGCGTGGAATGTCAACTCTTCGACTTCATTACTCTGGTGAGAACCTTCCTTTCTCATAGGACTCCTTAATTCCATTTTGAGTGGTTCACTTTGTAACAAAGCCTCAAAATGGCCCGGCTTCGCCACTGTAAAGCTCTCTCCACCTACAGGTGGGGAACAGGGGCTTGAACCTGGGTCCTTGCACACAGTAAGGTGTGTGCTTAATCAGGTACACCACTACCTGGCCCCTCAACTTCTATTTCAAGTGAGGTCTTCTGAAGGTCAGAATATTTCTGGCTCTCACCTAGCCAGTCTCCCAGCTACTAGTGACCCTGTGCCAGCTGGCAGGGCAGCTAAAGCCATCGAGGAGTAACTGGGATGCCGGGCTTGGTGGGGGCGGAATTCAGTCTGGGCCCTGTGGGAGTGCTCAAGGGCCCACACTACAGGGCCACCCCTCCACCATTGTTGTAGTTATTGATGTCATCGTTGTTGAATAGGACAGAGAGAAATGGAGAGAGGGGTGGAAGAAAGAGACAAGAAAGAGACATACCTGCTGACTTGCTTCACCGCCTGTGAAGTGACTCCCCTGCAGGTGGGGAGCTGGATCCTTCCGTGGGTCCTTGTGCTGCGCTACCGTCCAACTCCGTTTTTTTTTTTTTCTTCGAACACCTGCAGACCTGCTTCACTACTTTTGAAGCAACCCCCCTGCACCCCCTCCACCCCCTACAGGTGGGGAGCTGGGTAGCTTGAACCACCGGAGCCTTCCCCCTTTCTTGTTGCAATTTTATCAGACTTTACCAGAGCACTGTTTAGTTTATGGTGGTGCTAGGGGTTGAACTTGGGACCTCCGAGCTTCAGGCATGAAAGCCTGTTGGCTAACTGGTTGTACCACCTGCCCAGTCCCTTCACCCCTGCCTTTATCTCTCAGAGCTCTGGAGGCTCGAGGCTGTACTCTCAGCTCCAATCAAGTCAGCTCACATCCATGCTTCTATTTGTGCTGTTCCCTGGACTTGGCATCCACCCACCCCCACCCCCAGTTCTGTCTCAGATGCCCCCTCCTCCATGACATCTTCGCTGAGCTCCTGAGCTGGCATAATCCACACAAACTCACTGTTCACTGCTGTCATGTCAGTGCTGCGTGTGGCTTTCACATTCGCCCCATTGCCAGGCTCCCATTCCTGGATCCCAGCCCAGAGCCTGACTCCTCTCCAGTGTTCAGTAGTTAGCTCTGGAGGTGGAAGGGAGGCAGACTTGGGGAAGTTTTGGTCCCTGCCTGTGGTGACCCCCACTTCCTTTACCTCCTCTTCCAGGAGCTACTTTGAGGCCTGGGAGTGTGGGTTCTAGAGGGGCCATCTGGGGAGCCTCTTACCAGTGCTGTCCTATTAGCTTCAGACCCAAAGAAGCCTCCCCCCATATGTCCCCCAAGCTTAGGGTCGGGTTCAGCAGCTGCCCGGGACACCCCGGGCTGTCTGTTCTCCGGGTGGGTGGGGAATGACGTCGAGATAATTGGAGACCAAACCTGTAGGAGGTTTGCAAGCTACTCTGGGTGCTGGGTGCTGGGTGCTGGGTGCTGGGTGCTGGGTGCTGGGTGCTCAGCTCAGAGCCTGAGCTGGGCCGGTGGGGGCGGGGGCAGAGGCGGGGCGAGGCGAAAGGCCTGACGGGGACTCCGCGACTGACTCTGGGCGAAGCCCGCCGAGTAAAGTGGCTAAATTTACCCAGGTTGACTCAGTCCTTGCCCGGAATGGGGGGGCGGCTGGGGCCAGTTTGCCGGTGCAGTGGGAAGAGCCAGCCAGGGTGGGGACGGGTGCAAGGAAGGGAGCTCCGCACTGGGGGGAGACAAGGGTGGGCCGGGAGTTTCCATCCGAGAAAGGAATCCCCACCACCCCAACCCTACCGAGACGGAGGAGCCCTGGGGGAGAGGCGTTGTGGGCGATGGGTCTGAAGCAGGGAGATGTCCAGGCTGGACAAAGGGAAACTTAGATTTATTAAGCGCCTACTGTGTGCCAGGCACTATGCAAGGCGCTTTACACACATTGATCTCAGTAAGTCCTCACAACAACCCTGCGAGGTAGGTGTTTATAAACCCCCATTTGACAGATGAGGAAACTGAGGCTCAAGGAGGCAAAGTGATTTAGCCGAGTTCACATGGCCCGGTAAATGGCAGAAACAGGAGGTGCCCGAGATGGCAGAAAATACTTTCAGTGCCTGAGTCCCAAGCCGGCTGGCATGAAGGAATACACGGAGGACAGGGGGGCTCTGCGCGCTCCCCAGGTCTGCAAGGCCAGAGCCCAGTCCGGGATCGCCGGAGACCCCGCGCGGTCATTGGGATTCAATTGATTGACAGGCAGTACCCGGCAGAGGGAGCTCAGGGACTATCTACGGGGGAAATCCACGACCTGCGCGCGCCCCCTAGTGACTTCAGTGAGTATCTCACCCCAAGTCTATAGTTTCTATTTTTCTTTTTTCTTAAGGCCCAGACTCCCTCTTTCTTCCCTGGCAGGTTTCTGGAAGGGAGAAGAAAAGAAGCTCAGGGTTCCTTCAGATGGGTGATAATTCCTGCCTGGGAGATCGTGGGATCGACTCAGAGCATCATGAAGGAACACCGGCAAGAAGGACAAGGGGACGCCTAACAAGGTCCCAAGCCGATTCACTGGCTGCCTTCCCTCCCCAGCTCGGACCGCCACAGGCTCTCCTGCTTTGGGAACTCTCGCCTAAGCCAGAGAGATTGGTTGAGGAGCCCTTGCCCACTTACTCAGCTCTTCCGCAGACCCTGGACAGTCGATGGCTTGAGAATGAGGGCAGGTGACAATGACGTCACCCAGGGGCCCCGGTGGTCTGTTCAGTTCTTGCTAATGAGTGTGTGGATTGGGGGAGGAACTAGAAGCCAACCCCAGCTCACTCACAAACGTCAGGGATGGCCCTCAAAGCGTCCTCATTTTCCACATGAAGAGGCCTGGGGAGGGGAAGTGACTTGCCTAAAGTCACCCAGCAAGTCGCTGGCAGAACTGAGATTGTAAGTCAATACTTATGGCAGCAAATCGACACTTCCTCCTGCTTTGCTAGCTGCTTCTGGACCTTCTCCTCTTCCGCTAAGAGCCTCTCTGAGACACCTCTAGGTGTCTCAGCCTGAAGCCTCCCCATCACTTGTGTTCGACCCTGCCCCCCACACACCAGCAGGGTGACCTGTGACTGACTGGCCCTGGCTATGGCTCTGCCCACACTTAGCACAGGGGCGCCTCCAGGCACCTCACCTGTACGGCCTGAGTGCGCTGCGCCTTGAAGCCCACTGCTCACCTTCACCTCGCCTGGGGAAAAGTGACTCTACTGAGGCTCCCTTTCCTTGGAGAAACTTCAACTTTTCTTTTTTTTTTTTTTTTTTTTTGAGTACAGGAACAAGAGAGAAGGAAGTCTGAGGGCAGGAAAGGAGAGCTGCGTGCCCAAGTTTGGGGTACGTAAATACAAGGAAGAGTCTCACTGCCAGTCCCTGTGTCCCTGTGGGCCCCCCCGAGCGTCCCTCGCCCCGAAGAGGGTCTCCTCGCTTCGGCTGATGACACCCAGAATCTCCGCTGTCTTCCCGCCTTGCCTGGGCTGGGTGGAGCTCCCAGTCCCGGGCAGGGCCGGCTCGTTCCGCCAGGAGGCGCCCGAGGCTTCCGTGTCGCTGCCATCAGAAGAGCCGCTATGGACACTGAGCTCCGCAGCTTCGTCCGAGTCCGAGTCCGGGGCTGTGTGGCGGCGGATGCGGGACACGGCTTCCCGCAGGGCGCCTGCGTAGGGCCCCGGGGCTCGCGCCCAACCCCGGCCCGCGCACCGCGCCGCCGCCGCCGCGGGCTCCGAAGCCTCCGCTCTGGCCGCGCCCCCCGCCGCCGAGTGCCGCGGGCTGCCCCGCTGTGCCGGGGCTTCCTGCGGAGCTGCGCCGCCGGCCGGGAGCCCCGGGATGCGGGAGGCGCGCGCCTCCGGAGAGGACGCACCCCGCTCCCCCGCCCCGGCTGCGAACCCGCGCTCCCCAGCCGGCTGGTGTGACCCGCGATCGCTGTGCGGAGGCTCCGGGCCCCGGGAGGGGCAGCCCGCGGCCCGCTCGCGCTCCTCGCCTGGGGGCTTCGGCGGGCTGGAGGCGCCCCGCACCGCCCCGGGGGCCTCTCCTTGCACGCGCGGCGCCCCCGGGGGTGCGGGCTGCACCTGCTGCGGTCGAGGGCTCGGGACATACTGGGAGCGGATCACCACGCATGTGGCGTCGATAACAAACACGCCTTCTCCTGCGGGGCCGCGGGAACCGCGGGGCAGGGTGTGGGCGCGGCGGGCCTCCTTGCACCCCTCTGGGGCCCCGGGTCCTGCCCCCTCTCTGGGACCACCCCGCCACCCCGTGCCTCCTGGGGCCCAGGGTCTGGGGAGGGTCTGGCTCTGTCGGGGCAGCTGCTTGCTGAGTGAGGGGACCCAGCCCTTGGAAGCGGGGGGCACAGCCCTGTGCTCTCTGCCTTCTTTCCCTTCCCCGGAGCCCTTGGGGTGCGGCCTGGACCTGGGGGCCGGGCGCGGGCGGCTGGGGGACCCCGCGGGCGCCGGCTCCGGGTCCGAGCTGCCAGCCACGGGGGCTCGGGGGTGGCCGTGACTGCCGCTGCTCAGGCTCACGGCTGCCGGCCCCGGGCTTTTCTCCGCCGTCCCCCTGGCAGCTTCCAGCCTCGGCCTGACCGTCCCGCAGCCCGGGGAGCCCCCCAGGAGGCCCCGCCCCGGCCGGAGACCCCAGGCCCCGAGGACGTCCCGGTAGATGCGAGGATCCAGCCTCTTCTTCGCGCCCCCTCCCTCTGTCCGGGTCGGGGTCGGCGCAGGGCCCGGGGAGGCGGGCGCCGGGGACGGCTCGGGGCCTCGCTTGGTCCCCAGGGTCCTGTGCGGGCCTTCGTATGAGGGGGGCGCCACGTAGGGGGGCGGCCGGTCCCAGCGACGGCGCGGGCCCGCGGCAGCAGCGCCCCGCAGCAGCAGGTGTGCCTCGTAGCTGGGCGGCCCGGGCCGGCGACCCCCCCAGGGCCCCGCCCCCGCCACCCCCGGGTCGCCGTGCGGCTGCGCCGATGGACGGGGCGACCGCCCCAGCGGCCCCGGGCGCTCCCGCCGAGAGGGAGTCAGGAGCCCTGCGAGCTGGGCCCCGCGAGGCGCGTTCCGGGGCTCCGGGCGCGGCCGGCCAGGGGGGCTCCTTCGGGCCCCGGCGGCCCTGCGCCTTTTCCGCTCGATCTCCTTGGCCTCCCGCTCCTGCGACGCCGCTTTCCTTTTCTCTTGCTCCCGGGCTCGGGCCTCGGCCGGGGGCCCCGCCCGCCAGTTGGTGGCCTCCTGCAGCACCCTGGAGGCCCAGGGTCGGCGGGGCGGCGGCTCAGGGGATACCGGGCGCGGCCCACACCTGGGACAATGAGCAGGAACCCAGGTGAGCAGTTTGTGGGGGAAGGGAGCCTTCGTCCGGGGCGCTGGGAGCACAGGAGGCCACTTGGGACAGAGTGGAGGGGGGTGTGCGAGCGCGCGCGGGTGTGCACGTGCGAATATGTGCGGGCCGAAGTCGAAGCGGGACTCGCAGCCATCGCTCCAGGCACACTGGATCAGCGCCTGACCCATTTCACCTCCTGGCCTTCCTCACGCACACGCCTTCCCCCCCCCCACCGGTGAGGCAGGTGAGGCAGACCCCGGACCTGGGGCAGGGGTGGTGGTGGGTGGGGGCGGGGAAGGGGACAGGGCAGGGGTAGGAGGGGGGCAGCAGTCAGGTTGGTGCCTGCGTGGAGTTCCGCACCGCACCCGCCGCTCTCTTCCCCTTCGCCCCCGCCCCGCCACGCACTGCCCTGCACCCCTCTTTCACTCACATGCGGCTCTGGGGCCCGCGGGCCCAGTAGCTGGCCTGGAAGTCCATGGGCTGTCGAGGAGGGAAGCGGCGACTATAATGACAGGAAATAGTCTTCACTTCGATCACCAGCAGCTTGGATTTCTGGACCCAGAGGCAGCTGCCCGACTCCTCATCCTGGGGCTCCCGGGGGCTGTCGGGCCCCTCGGAGAATAGCTGGCCATCCAGCATCCTGCCCCACCCCACCCCGGCCCCCCACCCTCCCACCCGCCCCGAGAGCCCCCCTCCCAGCTCGGGGAGCCGGCGCCCACTGCAGAGCGGCGGGCCCAGCGACTGGGGACTATATATACCCGGGCACACGTGTGTGCCTGTCTGTGCGCGCGCATGTGACACGCGGACGGCGCGCGCTGCTGCCTCCCCCGTGTGCAGGCCGCCCCCCGGGGGCCTTTGCTGGGCTCCCCTTTCCACCTCTCCTGCCCCCTCTGCCTGAGGGAGCCCGCCCCGCACCGGTGGGCAGGGGACCTCAGATGCCGCCCGGCTGGCTGGCCCCCCTCCCCCGCCCTGGTTCCTTCCACCTTTCTTCCTGTTTTAACCCTTCGCTCTCCTCCGTGTCAGGGTGCCTGACCCGCCGCCGGCATTCTGCCCCTGACTTGCAGCCTCGGCCTCCAGTTTCCCCGACAGAGAGCCGATGGGGCTGGAACTCAAGGTCTCCGCCTGCCACTCTGCTGGTTTCCATGGGGCTGGGGTGCAGGAGGGGCTGGCCCACGGCTGGGGGGGGGCTATTTTTAGCGGCTGTGGCAGTTCAGTTCGGGTGCAGAGGAGATGAGTAACCAGCTTCCATGCGGTGGAAGGAGGCGGCGGTGGCTTTCTTGCTGCTTTTGTGCGACTCTAGGGGACAGCTGCCCCCCCCCCCCAGCTGAGTGACCCCTCCACGCTCTGTCTCAGCCTAGATGCCCCCTTCTAGATGCTTGTCCTTGGCCACTTGTGAAGCTTCTCCAGCAGCGCACTCTCTTCCTCCATCCAGAAGCAAGGATTTTGAGGTCAGACCATTCTGAACCCACACAGCTCTGCTTGGCCTTCTGGAGGACAAACTAGGGTGCGTGTTGCACCCTTTCAGAGGAATGGAGAAGTGGTGTGCTCCCCTGGCAAAGCCAGTCCCTTAGCAACTGAGCCAGAAACAGTGACCCCTGTTTGCTTCCCATTCCCACGGCCGCCAGGCCTAGTTTCCTCAGCCCCCACCAGAAGTGGTGTCAAGATGCTCACCTTTTGGAGCCATTCTGTCTTGGGGAGGTGTTGCTGGCCTCCACACGACGCTCCCCCCCACCCTCCCGTCTATACCAGGTGTCCCCTGGTTCACCATGGTAATGTTGGTGGCAGCACAGCCCACGCCAACCCTTCCATGCAGACTTAGCAACCGTGCCTGGCAACCATGGCAGCAGCTCCAGTGGAGGGAGGGATGTGAGGAGGTGTGGGGAAGAGTGTGTGTGGTGATGGTTCCTAAGTAAGATGGATAATTTGCTTCTCCTGAGAGGAATAGGTAAGAATAGAAAGCCATGAGACTTCCTGATTTTACCCCCTTGTTCTTCCTTCTGCTTCATCTTCACACACTGAAAAGGTTTGGGTTGTAGGTGCTGGGCATAGGAGAGGCAGGAGACTGCACTTCTCACTGGAGTACACGCAGACCCTTCTTTTTAATGGAGTGAGCCCGGCCAAGAACCAGAGGAACGAAGTTCAGGTCTCCTGCTCCCTCACAGGGACCATGAGACAGACTCTCAGCACCCCACAGCCCATCCATTTTGACCCCCCCCACACACGCACACCTTTACACCTACCAGCTGCAGTGATGGTTCTTTGAAGTTTCCTGCTTCCATCCCAAGTTTTACCAAGTCCAAAGGCTTTTTAAAGCCCCTGCCTCCTCCCTAGACAAACCCTCCTTTGTGGTGGTGGAATGTGACATAAGGAGACATCTGTCCTTTCCGCCCCCACATACACAAACATACTCTAGTTCTAATTACTTAGAAGCCTCCCTCACTCCCTCCAGTCTGGGAATGTGCTGTGAGAGCTGAGAAAAGGTGAGAGCCGCTCAGGAGCAGCTCCAAAGCCATGGTGCAGCACTGGGAGCTCAGCTCTCATGGGTGCCTGGCTGCTTTCTGGGTTCCCTCAGGAAGCCTCTGTGGGCAGTCAGTGTGGTACATACAAGTGGGCTCCACAGTGTTCGTAGCACAGTGCGGGCAGGTGCAAGGGATCGCTCCGACACTACTTCAGGTCTTAGATGGAAAATGGCAGCATGCCCACAAGGCAGTGGTGAGATGCTGCCCAGAATCTGGCAGATGCCCAGCCACCCAGGCATCCTTATGGTGTTTGGTGCCGACGACTGTTTTGGCCCACGTGGTTTCAGCACAAGATCTGTTGGGATGACTGTGGTTCATCATCACCACTGTGGAAGAAAGGCAAGGAACTTAAGTTCTAGGACTGCCAGCTCAGAAAATTCCAGCATCCTCTAAGTTGGTGGTAACGGCCTGGGAGGTGGCACAGTAGATAAAGCACTGGACTTGTGAGCATGAGGGCCTGATTCAACCCCTAGCATCACATGTCCCAGAGTGATGTTCTAGTTCTTGATTAATAATAAATCTAACAAGAAAAGGGCGGATGAAATAGCTCTCCTGGATAGTGTGCAGCTGTACCATGTGGGCAGCCCAGGTCTGAGTGTAGTGCCCAATGCACTGAAGGAAGCTTTGGTGCCGTGGTCTCTTACTCTGCCTCGGTCTTTATAAGAAATGTAAGAATTGGGGCTGAGTGGTGGTGTACCTGGTTGAGCACATTATAACGCACAAGGACCCAGGCTCGAGAGTTCCTGGTCCCCATTTGCAGGGGGGAAGCTTTCAGGTGGTGAAGCAGGGCTGCAGGTGTCTCCTCCCCACTTTATTTTTGCCTCCAGGGTTATCACTGGGGCTCTGGTGCCAGCAATAGGAATCCACTGCTCCTGGAGGCTATTTTTCCCATTTTGTCACCCTTGTTGTGGTTGTTGTTGTTCTTACATCTGTTGTTAGAAAGGACGGAGAGAAGCAAGAGAGGAGGGGAAGACAGGGGGAGAAAAAGATAGACACCTGCTTTACCACCTGTGAAGGAACCCCCTCCCCTTGCGGGTGGGGAGCCGGGACTCGATCCGGGATCCTTATGCCAGTCCTTGCACTTAACCCATGCCACATGCGCTTAACCCATTGCGCTACTGCCCAAGCTCCCCCACCTTTTATTTTTAACCAGAGCTCTGACTTGTAGTGTGGGGGATTGAACCTGGACCTCTGGAACCTCACACAAGAATCTCTGCATAACCATTAAGCTATCTACCCCCCGCCCTCTCTCCCCACCATTTCTGGCTGTCTCTCTGCAGTAAAAATTAAAAAGAGGGGCTGGGTTAGGGTGGTGGCGCACCTGGTTGAGCGCATGCTACAATGCATAAGGACCCGGGTTTAAACCCCTAGTCTGCACCTGCAGGGGCAAAGCTTTGTGAGTGGTGAAGGAGGGCTGCAGGTGTCTCTCTCTCTCCTTCTGTTTCCTCCTTCCCTCTTAGCTTCTGGCTGTCTCTGTCCAATAATTAAGAACTAAAAAATGAGCAGTGGATGAAGATGACAGGTCTCTCTTTATAAAGGAAACCCTTAGCCTGTCTACTCTCTGGAGAACTGCCAGTGTTACGGGATTTCTCTCAGATCCCAGCGATAGTCCAGGCAGAGGGAAAGTAAGGTAGTAAGAACTTCAGCAAACAGGTGAGGAACAGATACTAGTGGAAAAGCAGATGGTCTGTGGTGGTGAATAGCAGGAGCTCTGCAAACTGTGGGTTTACATCCTAGCTTTTTACTAACTGTGTGGATTTGGGCTAGTCACTGAGTTTCTCTGTGCCTCAGTTAAAAAGAAAAAATCTAGGGGCCAGGTGGTGGTGTGCCTGACGGAGTGAACATCACCATGCGCAGGGACCGGGCTCACACTTGCAGGGCGGGAGCTTCCCAATGGTGAAGCAGCACTGTGGGTGTCTCCCTGCAGCTGTCTAGCTCCCCTCCCGCCCCAGTTTCTGTCTCCATGTAAAATAAATAAATAAAGGTTGGACAGGGCTAAGTGTCTCCTTCTCTGTTTCTTTCTTTCATCCTCTATCTGGTGAAAAGGAAAAAAAGACAGAAGGACCCACTGGGAGGGGTGGGATCGTTCAGTAGCAGAGCACAACTCCAGGGTGGGAGAGAAGTCTATAAAGCTGAATTCTACTGCTGATAATTTAATAAGCGAATCTGCATAAGATACTGAGAGTGGTTCCTGGCACACAGGGGTGTGTGTGTGTGTGTGTGTGTGTGTGTGTGTGTGTCGTTATGAGCTGAAGAAGCCTTGTGAAGTAGGAAGGTTGGAACAACAGCAACTACAAAAATCAAACACTGCAATATCATAAAGACAATCCTGTCATTTCATTGTCTGCCATGAAAAGCAGCAGCCTCAGCTAACTTCACCGCCTTCCTCCACCCCAGCTCCCTTCCTATGTCCACAGCAAAGGCGCTCGGCCCTCCTCCCCACGTCCCTCCCGGTACCTCCCATTATGGGAAAAAGTGTCACAAAATGGACTCGGCCTCCTCCATTGATGAAACAGCATGAATAAAAATATCTTTATGAAGACGCTTGTTGTGCTATTATCTTTGGGTGGAGTCAGGATGAGAGACAGAGGCAATGTTTGGGTGAGGTCTGGGGATCTCTTGGAGATCAGATCTGCCTGAGGGGCACAGAGCCCACAGTTCACCTAGAAAAGGGGCTACTTGGAGAGCACAGGGGCTACGATGGGCTAGACTACGAGTTTCTCTCAAGTGCTTGTGTGAGGGTAAGAAAGCTAAGAACCCCTTCTGCTTCTGCCCCCAGCTGCTAGGTAGAGTGGCAGGGTGCTCCCGGGCAGACAGCAGTCCTAATCATGCTCTCAAGGTTTCGTCTGCAGCTCAGAACTTGGGGCAGCGGAGACTGGGGCCTAGTCTCTGGTGCTGCCTGGCCTCTGCCCCAGCTCAGGGCTTCCTCTCTCCTCTGAGCACCAGGGCTTGCAGGATGTCAGACAGGGACACGATTCCCTTGACCACATCATTCTCATCCACCACCACAAGTCGGTGAACCTGGCACAGGGCAACAAAGGAGAAAGTGGGCTGTTTAGTACCATCCTTGGTTAGGTGGAGCCCCTCAGCCCCTACCCTTCTTGGCAAACCCCACTACGAAGTCTGCTCCTCCCTGCTCCTTTGGGGTCACTGTCCCCCACCTCTGCTTCCACCAGCCGATTGATGATGGTTTCCAGAGTCTCGTGCAGGTGGCACTTGAGGACGCCCTCAAAGTAATGTGACCGGTGCTGCAGGGCTTTGGTCACAGACACATCCAGGTTGTTGTAGGTCTTTTCTGCGGCCAGATTCTGGGGAGAGAGGGCCAGAGAGTACTTGCACGGAAGGAAGGGAACCACCCAGCCTCATCAGAGGAATTTAGGGTAGTTATCCGCCATGCCACAAATCACACCCTGATCATTCCTTTCAAACAGGGGTTGAATGCTTGCAAATTCTAATACCCTTACACCCCAGAAGAGATTCTCTCTTCACACTGCACACCACCACCCGGCCCCTCCACAAGCACTCACGATAACATCAAACTTGGAGTAGATGTCCACCACACGCCCTAGGGAAACACAGACAGCTCAGCAAGGAGAGTGTGGAACCCCAGGCTCCCCTTGTCAAAATCACTTTGGGGGCTGGGCTGAAGGGAACATATTTCCCGGAGTTCCCACCACCACCCCCACCACCCCCGCCGCCCCATCCCTTTACCCAGTCAGTCTCTCACCTTTCTCATCTACTACTGGTAGGGCCGAGACTCGGTGCTGAACAAAGATGCCCAGAGCCACGTACACAGGGGTGGTGGTGCGGACCATGGCAATGTTGGCATAGGTGCCAATCTGGAGCTCTTCCAGGGACTTGGACATGAACTCTGGCTTGGGGAACTCAGTGATCTGCGGAAGAAGCCATCAGCTTAGTTGCTTCTTTGTTAAATCGTATTTATTACATATGAGAGCAGAGAGACAGAGATAACCCAGGGCAGCACGCTGGCACGCACAGTGCCGAGGATGGAGCCGGGGAGCCCTGCATGTGGGCCTGGTGCTCTAGAGGCTGAGCTATTTCCCCAGCTTCTGTTAACTTGATTCCCAACCCACGGCCTCCCCTTTTCTTCTCTTTCCCTCCAGAGAACCGCTGGGCTCTGGCTTATGGCAGTGTGTGGAATTAAACCTGAGGTTTTGAGCCTTACGCATGCAATAGTCATTATGCTGTCTCCCCCTCAACTTGACTTTCTAAGGCCACCTCCTCCCAGCCACCTATGGTCACCCCTTTCAATCCAATATATAAGAAAAAAGGGAAAAAAGTAGGCCAAGAAATTCTTACAAACAATTTGAGGAACTTGAGGATGCGCTTATGGGTGAGGATGTACAAGGTGTTGCCTGATTCCGGGTCAATGACTGGCAGCCTGTGGATCTTGTTTCGAATTAATGAAGAGACGGCATCAAATAAGCTGTGGGAAGGTGAGAGGTAGTGAGTTCCACTGTGCTGGGGCTGAGGGTGGTTAAATAGCTCTCTGGAGAGCGGCTGACAGTGTGTGTGTGGGTGTTTCTGCCTCTGGGTCTTCAGGGGCATACAGCTGTGGCTCTGTGTGGCAAGGTTCTGGACAGACATGTCACTAGAACTCACCTGGCATTAGGAGAAATGCAGACCAGCGGCTTAAAGGAATCCTGCAGGTACACCTCTGGAAGGACAAGAGACTCGTCAAATACCACCGCAGGAAGTTGATTCCCAAGGGAGCTATCCCTTAACCTTCTACAACTTCCAACTCTACACACCTCTCCAAGTTTCTATCTTGTGTTCTTCCAGCTCATAGATCTGGACCTGGAAGAAGCAACAGAATTTGAGATTTGATCTCCCTGCTTCATTAACCCCTTGTGGTTTGCTTGGAGGAAAGGAAATGAGTGATTTGGAGAAGGGGGATTAGGTCTGCTTCTTACCAAGGCCGATTTATAGTAGCGATGCAGGATATTGATGAAATCAGTGATGGTCAGCATGCCTGCAGGCCAAGATAAGAACCCTCAGAGCTGCTCAAATCTCTGCCTACCCAGCACAAGGTGCCAGTAATACTGCGTTGTGGGAGTTTTTTCACTTACCCACAAAACTTTGCTTCTTACTGTCCCACAAAGGGGCAGCTCGCACACCATTAGTCACCAGAGCAAAGAATGCTTTCTTTACCTGTGGCGAAGAGAGTGGTAATCACATGGGGAAACTCACAGGGAGCAAGACTGCAGAGTAAGAGTGCTCAGGCAAGCTGGAAAAAAACAAGACTATCACCACTGAAAGATGAGGAGACTACCCTTTGGGTTAGGTGGGGTCAGACGTATTGAACCAGAGGCCCCAGGAAAGGACAAGGGAAACGAGCACGTCGACTTACCTGAAGGGAGGTATCAAATACAACCAACTTGGAGCTTGTGGGAATCAGGTCATAGCAGCGATGGGACTTCATGAAGGAAGTGTACACACTGTTGTTGGATTCTGGAGACTCTGCGGAGAGTGGGTTCTAAGTGTCCTTCCTCACAGTCAAAAGGTAGAAAACAAAAACGTTTCGAGCATAGTGAGAGGGGAGCACATCTTTAGTTATGAGACCCTGGATTAAACACCCAACACCCCCTCAAACCCGAGTATGATCTGCTATCAGGTCTGTGCTAGCTGTTCTGTTCCTTGTTCCCATAAAACCGAGATGGTAGGTTTTGCGGCTCCAGACAGACTCTGACCCACATAGTCAACGACTGCCACCTCTCCAGATTCAAAGGAGGTCTCGAAACTTTACATCAGGCTCAACCTGATGCTGTTGACTGGCTACGGAAGAAGGGCAAACGCTAGAAGAAGAATAGAACCTAGATACTTCCAGTCCTCTGATTTAAACCGCTTGCTCTAAACTAGATAATAGTCATGCAAGTCACTTCATCCACCTTTATCTCCAAGTATCCACTGGCTCCTTAAGCCAGAGAGAGAGGGTTGACTAAGAGAGTATGTGTAGTTCCTTTTATTAACCTGTTGCAGTCTAAATTTTTCTTTGACTCAATTTTTCCTTTCACATATTTAGCACATTTTCCAAACTAGTCCTCTTTCCTCAGTTTAAGAAATTCAAGTTGGGGGGGGGGCGGTAGTGCAATGGGTTAAGCGCACATGGCACTAGGTGCAAGGACTGGCGTAAGGATCCCGGTTCAAGTCCCCGGCTCCCCAACTGCAAGGGGGTCGCTTCACAAGTGGTGAAGCAGGTCTACAGGTGTCTATCTTTCTCTCCTCCTCTCTGTCTTCCTGGCCTCTCTCCATCTCTCTCTGTCTTGCCAACAATGACAGCAATTAACAACAATGAGAAACAGCAAGGGCAACAAAAAGGGGAAAAAATAGCCTCCAGAAGCAGTAGCACTAAGCCCCAGCAATAACCCTGAAGGCAAAAAAAAAAAAAAGAAGAAGAAGAAGAAATTCAAGTTAGGATCCTACATTCTTCTAAGACTAGAAGAGAAAGCCATGGTTCAAGCTGGGCCATTTCAGAGCAAATTAAGTCGGAATCCAGTATTCAATTAACCTGGCCCAGTATATCCAGAATCTCCTGTGAATCAGAAATCTTTCCCATATCTTCTGGACAAATAGGAGACCCTGACTGTGTTTATCTTTCCAGTCCTCTGATTTTAATTACATGTTCTATACTGGAGAAGCAGTCCTCCCCTCTAATAATAGCCTGAGTGTGCTACATGTCATGTATACTTAACCATATGACGTCATCTGCTCCTCACAACAAATCAGTAAGGCAAATACTGTCCTCACTTTCTAGATGAGAAACAGATGGAAAGCAGCTGAAGAAACTGTCCAAGGTCACATCCATTAGTAAGTGACAAGAAGGACTCAAACACAGGTCCACCTGACTCCAAAAAAGTTCATGTTAATTCCTATGTCCAATTTTGTTTTGCTTTTATCAAAGTTATTCAGGACACAGCTTAAAGAGTTAAATAGGTGGTCTGGGAGGTGGCTCAGTAGATAAAGCATTAGACTCAAGCATGAGGTCCTGAGTTCAATCCCTGGCAGCACATGAACCAGAGTGATGTCCGGTACTTTATCTCTCTCATCTTTCTCATTAATTAAAAAGAAAAAAGAGTTAAGGGGGTTGGGCGGTAGCACAGCGGGTTAAGCACACGTGGCACAAAGCGCAAGAGCCGGCCTAAGGATCCCGGTTTGGGTCCACGGCTCCCCACCTGCAGGGGAGTCGCTTCACAAGCGGTGAAGCAGGTCTGCAGGTGTCTATCTTTCTCTCCTCCTCTCTGTCTTCCCCATCTCTCTCCATTTCTCTCTGTCCTATCCAACAACGATATCAATAACAACAACAATAACCACAACAACGGTAAAACAACAAGGGCAACAAAAGGGGGGAAAAAATAGCCTCCAGGAGCAGTGGATTCGTGCACGGAGCTCCAGCAATAACCCTGGAGGCCAAAAAAAAAAAAAAAAAAGAGTTAAATAGTTCTACACATTTTGTGTTAAAAAAGAAAAGAAAAAGCAGTTTTTCTTTTAACTGTTTATTCTGGTCCATTTCTTTCTTGGTGGCTAGGACAGAGAGAAATGGAGAGAGGAGGGGAGGACAGAGAAGATGAGAGAAAGACAGACACCTGCAGACCTGCTTCACCGCTTGTGAAGTGACTCCCCTGCAGGTGGGGAGCTGGGGACCCGAACCTGGATCCTTGTACTTTGCGCCACATGCTCTTAACCCACTGCGCTACTGCCCGACTCCCATTTTGGTCCATTTCTATGCTAACAAGTATGTTCAGATGCATGAGAGGTAGTCACTGAACTTGAAAGCATGAGGTCCCAAGTCAATCCCAGACATCCTATGTGCCAGAGTGATGCTCACCCGCCCCCCACTTACTATTTTATTTATTTTTACCCTGTCACTGCTCAGCTCCAACTTATAGTGGTGCTGGGTATTGAAACTCAGACCTGGGGACCTGTGCTATTTCACCCAACCCCTCTGGTTCTCTTTCTCATTAATAAATAAAAAATAACAGGGCTGATAAATATAACAAAAAATAAAAATAACAGGGGAGATAGCATGACAGTTATGCAAAAGACTGCCATGCCTGAGGCTCTGAGGTCCCAGATTCTATCTTCAGCACCACCATATACCAAAGCTAAGCAGTGCTCCAGTCTTTCATTAAAATAAATGTTTTTTTAAAATATCTTTTATTTATTTATTGATGAGAAACACAGGAGGAGAGAGAAAGTGCCAGACATCACTCTAGTACATGTGCCGCCGGGGATTGAACTCAGGACCTTATGCTTGAGAGCCCACTGCTTTATCCACTGTGCCACCTCCTGGACCACAGTAAGTACATATTTTTTAAAAAGTCTTTTTACGGGAATTGGGCGGTAGCACAGTGCATTAAGCACACGTGGCACAAAGCACAAGGACCGGCATAAGGATCCTGGTTTGAGCCCCGGCTCCCCACCTGCAGGGGAGTCGCTTCACCAGCGGTGAAGCAGGTCTGCAGGTGTCTATCTTTCTCTCCCCCTCTCTGTCTTCCCCTCCTCTCTCCGTTTCTCTCTGTCCTATCTAACAATGACGACATCAACAACAACAACAATAAAAATAAATCAACAAAGGCAACAAAAAGGGAAAATAAACACACAAAAAACAAAACAAAAACTTATAGTCTTTTTACAATCTTTTTAAAGAAAAAGAAGCATGTGAGGGTCAGGTGGAAGCACACTTGATAGAGTCCTTGTGTTACACCTTACAATGTGTTACACTGCACAAGGTGTTACACTGCACAATGTGTTATACCACACATGGTGTTACACTGCACAAGGTGTTACATTGCACAATGTGTTACACTGCACAAGGTGTTATACCGCACAGTGTGTTACACTGCACAATGTGTTACACCGCACAAGGGGTTACACCGCACATGGTGTTACACCGCACAATGTGTTACACTGCACAAGGTGTTATACTGCAGTGTGTTACACCGCACAGGGGGTTACACCGCACAAGGGGTTACACCGCACAAGGGGTTATACCCCACAAGGGGTTACACCGCACAGGGACCCAGGTTCAAGCTCCCAGCCCTCACCTACAGGGGGAGCTTCGCAAACAGTGCAGTAGTGCTGTAGGTGACTCTTTATCTTTCTGTCTCTCTCATTCTTCCTCCCCTTTCTCTACTTATCTGTCTCTATCAAATAAAAATAGATTGATGATTTTGTTTTTGCATGGTATACTTTCACTCGTGAAAGCTGAGTATTTTTAGTTCCTATCAAGACTCCATAAAAAAGCACCTATCTTCCACTTTACTCGTCTTTCCAGAATCTCTATTTATTTATTTATTCATTCATTGTTTTTCTTTTTAATTTTTTTATTATTTATTTTTCCTTTTGTTTTCCTTGTTGTTGTAGTTATTATTACTGTTGTTGATGTCATTGTTGTTGGATAGAACAGAGAGAAATGGAGAGAGGAGGGGAAGACAGAGAGGGAGAGAAAGACAGACACCTGCAGACCTGCTTCACCGCCTGTGAAGCGACTCCCCTGCAGGTGGGGAGCCGGGGGCTCAAACCGGGATTCTTACGCCGGTCCTTGCGCGTCCTTGCGCTTTGCGCCACCTGCGCTTAACCCGCTGTGCTACCGCCCGACTCCCTAATTCATTGTTTTTCTTACTGGAGCATGTTTCAGCTCTGTCTTGTGAGGCGTTGGGGATTTAACCTGGGCCGTCAAAGCTTCAGGTACTGAAGTCTTTTTGTGTAACCATCAAGTTATATCCCCAGTCCATATTTTACTTTTTTAAAAAAATATTTATTCATTCCCTTTTGTTGTCCTTGTTTTATTGCTGTAGTTGTTATTGTTGTTGTTATTGATGTCGTTGTTGGATAGGACAGAGAGAAATGGAGAGAGGAGGGGAAGACAGAGGGGGAGTGAAAGACAGACACCTGCAGACCTGTTTCACCGCTTGCGAAGCGACTCCCCTGTGGTTGGGGAGCCGGCGGCTCAAACCGGGATCCTTATGCCGGTCCTTGTGCTTTGCGCCACCTGCACTTAAGCTGCTGCGCTACCGCCCGCCTCCCAAGGCCAGATTTCTTTACTTACCTTCATCTGTTTCAGTGTTACCAGGGTCTTGCCCATTCATGGTTTCACAGCACCCAAGTCAACTTTCAAATATTTTTTATTTCAAAGAGAAAAACAGGCAGGGAGATACACCACACTACTGACCCGCCATCCATGGAGTGGCAGTCCTCCCACGTGGAGCTGGCACAGTAAAGCCAGGTGTCCTACCCTGCAAGCTACCTCTCAGTCCTTCACCCTCGCCTTTACTCACGATCTGACCGAATACAGACATCTACGTTGGAGTCTATTTCCTGTAGAGCATTAAAGGCGTTGGCTTCCTTGCCTCCCACCCGCTGATGCTGTTAAGGGCCTAAAGTGATTCTGATTCTTTCTGTATGACTATGTGACTTTTCCCACCTCCTCTCTGGAAACTCAGGAATTTTGTTTCCAGTTTTCTGAAGTATCATGATTACTCTTATTTTGGGCAGGTCAATCTTTATCCATTATGCTATATATACAGGTCCTTCTAGTAAAAAAAATAAACAAACAAAAAACTTTTCAGCTCCAGACAATGTGTCATTCTGTCTGTCCCCTCCCCTCTGTTATCACTTTTCTTAATCTGTAACTATTATTATTTACACACTCGTTTTCTTTAGATTGTTTTCTTTTTTAATGTCTCACCTTTAAAATTTATTTATATACATATGTGTATTTTTAATTATCTTTATTTATTTATGGGATAAAGACAGCCAGAAACCAAGAGGGAAGGGGGTGATAGCGAGACAGCGAGACAGCTGCAGCCCTGCTTCACCACTCACGAAGCTTCCCCCCTGCAGGTGGGGACCAGGGATTTGAACATGGGTCCTGCACATTGTAACATGTGTGCTCAATCAGGTGCGCCAACACCCGGCCCCTTAAAATTTTTTTTAAATTATCTTTATTTATTTATTAGAGACAGCCAGAAATCGAGAGGGAAGGGGGTGGTGGAGAAAGACAGAGAGACACCTACAGCCCTGCTTCACCACTCAATGATGTTAATCACCCCAATTTTGCCCAAGATTCATTCCCAGGTGATCTTGCCACATTATTCTTCTTAATTTGGCATGTTACTTGGCCCAGTTTTGATTTTTCTCCAAAGGGGCCCTGGGAAAGATTCAAAAGCATTGCTGAAGCCAAGTCCGGGCTGGATTACTGCCTTCATGCCCAGTTTCCTTTCTCCAGCACACTTACCTTGAGGACGCTCATTTTCCAGAGCTGGGGAGCTGTCTGAAGAAGTGACCTGGAGAAACAAAGGATAAAAAGGTTCAGCCTGTGGTCCGGCAGGTGGCACAGTGGATAAAGCATTGGACTCTCAAGCATGAGGTCTTGAGTTTAATCCCCAGCAGCACATATACCAGAGTGATGTCTAGTTCTTTCTCTCTGCTCCTATCTTTCTCATGAATAAATAAATAAATAACATCTCAAAAAAAAAATTAAAAAACAAAAACGGTCCAGCCTTTTCTAAGCACTATCCATTTTAGTCCAACAATAGTGTAAGAGGGTTGGTGCACTCAACTCCACCACCTGGCCCCAAATCTTACAACTTTGTATAGTTCCAAATCTCATGTACTGATATACATCGGGTCTTAAAAACAGACCTACAAGCTTCTTTCAGATCTACTTTATAAAATCATAGAGTTCTGAGAAACAATACTGGGTTGCCCCCAAGCATTCACTAAGCATAGCTGTGGACACTACTCACAGACATGCCCTTTCCCACTGAGAGAAGGTCATATCCACGGCAAGATGCCAGCACCTGACTGTCACTGAGGTGAAGCCTCACTGCCTGAGCGGTGGACGCACAGCATAAATGTTTTGAATCTGGGGATGTGAATATTCTCAGCAGCGTTGTAAGTCAAAGGCTACGACACCTCACAACATGCTGGTTTTCCCCTTTCTCTGCTCAGGACAGTCTCAGCTTACAGAGGGCTTTGAATGCAGACTTCAGAACCGTACTCTGAGCTCCCTCAAGTGGAAACATTTGGGAATTTCACTGTTATCTAGAAACCCAGGAGGAAATTATCACAAATTTCTTCCACTGGCATCAACAGTGTGGGTTTCATTTACTCTGAGCAGTATCCCAGAGCTAACTGAAAGGCATGCTTCACCTTGATAGCTCCTGTAGTAACGAGAAACTAAAGCGTTGGCTTGAACCTGGCAAGCTGGCTGGTAAACAGGGCCAAGTTGGCAGGACAGTCCTAAACTTCTCTCCTTAGTGGGGGACACGGGGATGGGGAGGGAGAAATCTCTCTGGGCTGCACAAGACCATCAGCTCAGTCTGGCATCTTGGCAGGCTACTGGAACAACAGCCTCGCCCCTTAGAAATGACAGAGACTCAACAAGGGCAACAAAAGAGAAAACAAATTAGTTTTTTTTTAAAAAAGTGGCAGAGACTGTCCTTTAGCCATAAGACGCACACCTGGTATACTA
Organism: Erinaceus europaeus; assembly: GCF_950295315.1. Lineage (NCBI taxonomy): Eukaryota > Metazoa > Chordata > Mammalia > Eulipotyphla > Erinaceidae > Erinaceus > Erinaceus europaeus. The sequence goes on along the minus strand of NC_080168.1, from coordinate 115,782,692 downwards.
AAGTCTAACAGAGATACAGAAAGTTACTTCTGCAGAAGCAGACTGTGCCCATCCTATGGTACACACACTATGCACTGTGACTCTGTTAGTTGGTTCACGATCTAGCCAAGCTGATGATAAATTCCTGGAGGTCTGGAACTACCTTAGGTTTCTTTGTATCTCCCATACCACCTGGTATGGTTTTTTACATGTAATTCTCAAGTGTATGGTCTTCTAATTCTCACACTGATAATGGTGTAGAGAGAGAACTAAGGTGAAGTCACAGGGAGAAAGCACAAACATAAAGTTAGAGATGCCTACCTAGAAGAGCCAGACAGAACTGAAGACATGACTATCTGCCCACTTCTCCACAAAGGAGGGGGGTAATTTTGTTCACTCCTCTCTACCTTTTTTTTATTAACACTGAACCTAATTTCACTCCTCTCTACTTTGAACTACACAGGAAACCTGAAAATGTACCAGCAAACTACATAAGTACAAAACATTACCACACAAACACAAGCCAGATCTGACACACGATTACTTTCTTTTTTTTTATTCTTCAAACTCCTGACCCTACTGTCAGTTATTTTATTTTTTTTTAACTTTACTTATTTTTTTTATATTTATTCCCTTTTATTGCCCTTGTTGTAGCTATTATCATTGCTATTGATGTCGTTGTTGAATAGGACAGAGAGAAATGAAGAAGGGGAAGACAGAGAGGGGGAGAGAAAGACAGACACACCTGCAGACCTGCTTCACCGCCTGTGAAGCGACTCCCCTGCAGGTGGGGAGCCGGGGGCTCAAACCGGGATCCTTACGCCAGTCCTTGGGCTTTGCGCCATGTGCGCTTAACCCGCTGCGCTACCGCCTGACTCCCTCTTTTTTTTTTTAATTATCTTTATTTATTCGACAGAGAAAGCCAGAGATCGAGAGGAGTGGGGGAGATAGAGAGGGAGAGAGAGACACCTGCAGACCTACTTCACTGCTCGTGAAGCTCTCTCCTGCAGGTGGGGACCAGGGGCTCGAACCTGGGTCCTTGCACACTGTAATGTGTGCGCTCAACCAGGTGTGCCACCGCCTGGCCCCTGAAGTGTCAGTTCTACAAGCAGAGGTCATAGACATTCCTCAAATGCTTCAAGACAAAATAGAAGACTTTATCATGTTTGAAGACCTGGGCTTGCGCCCCCAGCACCACATGGGAGCACCATATACGTGAAAGGTAGTGTGGTGTCCCTCCTCTCTATCTTAAATAATAAAAAACAAACAAACAAACAGAAATTCATAAGCATGAAATCTTGGTACATGAGGGGGAAAAAAGTTCAAACTCGGCATGGTGCACAGTATCTGTCCTAGGTCTATGGTTAGTGTTTTCTCCTACTGTGACTGAAAGCGAAAACTTCAACATCATGTCATCAGTTCGCCCCTAGTTAATCCCCGCATACTCAAATTTCTGTGTCTTGGCTCAGTGCTCTTCTCTTAACATGCATGATTCATGGTCATTTCTTCCCTAAACTACCATAGTCTCTGTTTGCATCTAAAGGACCACATCTATTACAGTCTGACAGAACAGCTGTTATTTTACTGGTGGTCATTTCTTCCCTAAACTACCATAGTCTCTGTTTGCATCTAAAGGACCACATCTATTACAGTCTGACAGAACAGCTGTTATTTTACTGGCTTGCCTCCCCACTCCCCATTCCAGCTATGCTGAGGATTTTCAGAGTTTTCTTTTTTTCCTGCCCCTTGAAATACTTTCTATCCCAAGAACCCAATTCAAAACAAAACATGAAGGATAATCTTTTAAAATTATGAAAATGCTTGAAAACCACAATGCATTTACAAGAAAGTAAAAAAAAAAAAAAAAAAAAGTGACGTTATCTTGAACTGAAAGGAACTCTGCTCTGAACATCTCCTTAATCTGTAAATCCGAATTGCCTTGCCTGAGTGACCAACTTCAAATTACCACTTTGTTGTTTTCTTCTTTATAAGCTGAGGGATATGACTTCTCTGCTGGCAGAAAAAAGGGTATAGTCAAAGAGGTTCTCTGGGCATGGAACTGATCCAGAGAAAGGTGAACCGCCACCGTAACACAACAACTACTCCAGCAGGTGTTTGAGCTGCCAAAGACAGGCAGAGTTCCTCCACCTGACAGAAGATACAAGGTTAAAAACCGGGTGGAAAGAGAAGTGAATGGGGACGGGGGTGGAGAGTTGGGGGAGAGATAGCATAATGGTTATACAGAGGGACTCTCATGCTTAGGGCTCCAAAAGTCCCAGGTTCAATCCCCCACACCACCATAAGCCAGAGCTGAGCAGTGTTCTGGTTGGGGGTGGGGGGTAGGTACGAATGCGAAGGGTTCCAAAGTCCTAGAAAAGGGTCCTAGGAGTGCGACTGCTGCCCAAAGGCGTAGCAGGCACCCTGCAGCATCTCCAGGAAGACGAGAGGGACCTGTTCGCCAAGAGTCAGCTACGCCAGCCTGGCTGCTTGGAATCACAGAGCGAGACATGACCTGAGCTTGCCCGGGGACATAGCGGCCTCTAGCACCGGGCGGTTCCCTCCTGCAGGTAAACTCCCGGGGCAGCACGAAGCGGCCTGATTCCTTCTCGGAGGCTGTCCTACAGGGGGCAGCGCTACTTGCAAGCGAGGGTCCTCGGAAGCCCCATCCCAACCCAACTCTCGGGCGAACATTTTCTAAATGGCCCCAAGAGCTAAGAGAACAGGCAGCCCAGGGCGCCGCGGGCGGAGCAGCCGAGGGGCAGGGCAGACCCCGCACCCCGCTGCCTAGGCCCGCGCCCCTAGCGGGGCCTGAGGCTCCCCGGCGGCCGCCGCCGCCCTCCCGCGCTCCTCACCGTCTCCATTGCGAGGGGCTGGCTGGCTTCGTTTGCTTTCGGAAGCCCGCTGGCCGTGCGGGCAGGAGGCGGTGGGGAAAGAGGCCCCGCCCCCGCGTCCGGTGTCGCAACGCCACTTCCGCCTACGTCAGGGGTGACGTAAGGCGGAGCTCGCCCTTCCGGCCAGGCCGGGGCTCTAGTGACCGCCCTCCCCGGCTCCTCCTGGACCTCGCGGGTCCGGATGACGGCGAGGGAGACGGGAACGGGACGGAGCCGCTTGTATTTAAAATGTTCTTTTTTTATTTGTCGTTTAAAAACAAACTTGGAAGAAGCAAAATTCAAAACTTGCCCTTTGCCTCTTGCAACATAAATTATGTACAGTTCAGAATGATCGCTGATACAAAACATGCCAAGGACAGGGGCGCTGGGGGTGGAGGGAGAGAGGGCGCTTTAAAAAAGGTAATCATTTCATCCGTTGTTACGAAGGACCAACCTTGCTGTACAGGATACACACAACACAAAAGAAAGTCTTCACGGATTCACACTTGTCAGCGATTTATTTTTTTAAAAAGGGGGGGAGGGTCCTGGAGGTGAGGGGGGAGAAGACTGGAAAGGGGAAAACTGAAAATGGAGTATGTGCAAGTGTAAACCAACCCAAAATACAGACACGGGGTGGGGGTGGGGATCCTGATGCAATTTTACAGGCGGGGTACTTAAAAAAAAAAAAAACAACCAACAACCAAAATTCCAACCTTGTAGCTTGGGTCTGAGTTAGTTTATATAAAAATTAAAAACTGTATAAGATTTCTTCACTAAACTACACGACTATTCGGATACCTAGCGCGTATGCTTACAAAGTCTGCCCCGACCCCTTTTCCTAATCCCAGGGCACAAGCCCCAACCAGAGCCTGACTTGCTGAAGCCAACCTCCCTCTCCTGGTAGCCTAGACTTTTTGTTGTTTGTTCTTGGAAAAGGAACATCCAATGGCTTTGGGGGCAGCAGCCCAGTCTCCCCACTGTCTGATTGAATTACAGTGGTTTGTGTGTGTGTGTGTGTGTGTGTGTGTGTTATTAAACATTTGCAGCTTGAAATAGTTGAGGAAGCAGCTTAAAAAAAAAAAAAAACACCTCCCTACCCCCATCAATCTGCAACCCCCCAAATTCAAAAACAAAACAAAAACAAACCTAAAATCACAACAGTGACCGTGCTCCTCCTCCAGCAGTTCTGTCCATCCACCTCCACCGAGCCCACCCCTACACTCCAGACATTTGATTCTTGAAAATATTACAAAATGCCCTTTGCCCACAGCCCCTAGGAGAGAACTGCATATAAGCTTCAACTATGTCCCCATGGCTCCCTACCAGAGAAGGGTCTGGGGTCTCACCCATCCCCTGACCCACCCCTATCCCTAGCCCTAGGAAGAGGTTCAACTGCAGCACAAGCTTGGGCAGAAAGGGAAGGAAAAAGAAGCAGGGAACTCATCACCCTCTGGCTCCCCTGGGGCCAGCTCACTTTTGTGCGTTACAACGTAGTCCAACTATACAACAGGGGGTGAGAATCGCCCAGCCTCTGTACCCCCACCTTACAGCAGTCACAGCCAGGGGGGTGGGGAGGAGGGGGTGAGGAAAAGGGCGGTAGGTTGGGTAATGGAGGGGCTCCCCCACAAGGGGAGCTCCATGTGTCCGCCCCACGTCCCCTACCATTTATAAACTGGTTTTGTAAAAAGAAAATAGATATATTTATATAGAATATATAAAGCACAAAAATTAGTAGTTTTACATTTGCTCTCCCCGGGGGGGGTTGGGGGGAAGAGGGGAGGGTTCTCACCTCCAGCCGGCTCCCCCATGCCCCACAAGACTATGTACAATCCCATGTATAAATAGATAAATACCCCCCACCCTCCCCGCGCTGACACTAAGCTCCCCCACCCCCACATCACCACCCCTTCCCACCAGACCAGCAGCAGTTTGGTGACTGAGGGCAAGTGGGAGCTCCGGGCCACACTCTGCCTCACTGGGTATGGGCATGCCACTCAGGGACTGCCCTCACCCTAGCACCCACCCACCCCATCCAGGGGCTGGAGGGCAAATGGGCTTATGATGGGGCTGGGGAAACAGGAGGCAGATATCCTTCCTGGTCCTAGGTTCAGCACCCCTCCTGCCCCCATGTCCAGATGGAGAAGGGAGGTCCTAGAGCATCTTCATCACCAGCCTCAACCACCATCCCATGCCCGTAATTCAAAACAAAGATGGATTTTTTGTTGTTGTGTTTTTTTTTTTTTTTCTTTTTTCCTCCTCCTAACCCCCTTCCACCCACTCAGAAGAGGGCAGTGAGGTGGGGGAGAGGGTTGGGGCAGCAGGGGGCTTGGAGAGGGTCTCACATTTCAAAACAGCAAAAAATCCAACACTTAAATGAGGTAGGTGTGGGTGCGGGGTCTCCTTGCCCGGCTTGCCTAGCTTGCCCTCCTGGGCGGCTGGGTGCCTCTTTCCCGTTCATGTTGCATTTGTCAGAGTGAAAACAAGGAAACACAACCCACAGAGAGACAGAAACACAGAGGAGAAGAGGGAGACAGAGACAGATCGAGGGGGAAGGGGTGGGGGTGGGGGCGGGGGCAGGACCCGGCAGGCAGGGCCAGGTGTGAGACCCGGCCTTTGGGATTGTCAAGCTTAGTCAAGTCTCTTTGCAGCCTTGAGTTGGGCCGGAGAGGTCGGCGGGAGCAGCAGAGCTGTGAGGCCCGGCCGCACATCCTCCTCCCCTCTCCCTGCTGCCTCCCAGAAGCTTCTGGGTAGTTCCCGGCCCATATCCCCCTCAAACCTGAGATGCCCAATGGCTGCTTCTAGCTGGCCCCTTCTGGAGCTGGGGGCAGAGATGCCAGCCTGGGGGCCAGTGGCGGGGAAGAGAGTTGTCCTTGGTGCCCAGGGGGGGCTTGGCCTAGGGCCCTCTGCCCCAGCTTCCTGCTCCAGGGGCTCCGGTCAGCCGGCAGCCCCAGCCCTGGGTCCTGGCCCTGGCTGCTACCTCTCTCCCCCCTCATCCCTTGCAGGGAAGAGGTTGGGGGTGGGGGGGCTCCCCTGCCTGGTAGCCTCAAAAGCTTCTTAGTTCATCCATTTCCGGCAATTCCAGGCTCCACAGTGGCAGGGGATCTTGTGCTGATCGTCCTCAAAGTCAAACTGATAGTCATAGGTCAGCTGGAAAGAGAAGAGGGCAGAATCAATGCCAGCCTCCAGAGAAAGAGCTGAACTGAGGGTGGTGGCCTTGAAACGTGGCTCCTGGGGGGGTGGAGAGGGGGCCACTGCCACTCAAGATGCTCCCTCTCACCTCCTCTCCTTTGGGGATTCGCCGGCTGGAGATGATGATGATTTTGTCCTCCTTGTCAAAGGTTACAACTTCCGCCACACAGTTAGGGGCACAGGAATGGTTAATGTACCTGGGCGGCAGGACAGAGTCAGGGAGGCCAGGTAACACGAGTTGGGATGACTCTGCTTCCTTGTCGGCCCACCCCCAGAGGGTCACCCTTAGGGACCCCTAGATCCCTCCTTCCTCTCTCACCTGGCAGGGCCTCCGGTCAACGTAGCATCGATCACATGCTCATTGTTAATTCGGAACATGTAGATGCCTCGATTCTAGAAAGGCAGAGGGTGTAGAGGGGCAAGAGAGTGAGACAACAGCAGAGGTGGTGATGGCGAGCTCAGGCAGCAGACTCGGACCATCGGCTCATCTTCCCTTCTTACTCTTCCTTCGTCCTGCCTCTCCCCAACTGCCCTCTGCCCGCTAGGCTGAGCAAGGCCCAAGGCCACGAAGGCCCCTCCGAGGCCAGCCCGTACCTGCTCCTCATAGATTTTCTCCCGCCGGTTGGCCACCTCGTTGCGGATGATGGTGCCAATGTACTCGATGACCATGGTGTGCTTCTCTAGGTCCTTGGCGGCATAGAGCCCCAGGCCCTGGATTCGGGAGCGGGCCAGGTAGACATTGTTCTTCCACTCGGTGCGCAGCCGCCGGTACTGAGACGACTTGGAGTGCACAAACTGCTTGCTGTACGGGGTGCTGGTCTCGCCTGTGAAGGTGCTCTGGTACGCCTTGGACATGCTGGTGCTGTTCAGGGTGTGCGGCCTGGGAGGCGAGACAGTCCGTGACAAGACAGCTCTCCCGCGGACCGCATGCACGCACGCACACACGCACACGGCCTGCCTCTCCTCCCCAGAGAGCAGCACGCTGGTTGGGGGCGTGTGCCGTCTTGGGAGTGGAGTGGAGGCATTGGATCTTGGCTTTTGATGAGACAGCAACTAGCTACAGGGACCCTTCCAACACCCTGGGTGATACAGAGAGCACAGGACGGGAGTGGGAAGTGGGGGCGGGGGGCACCAATTCCCCTACACTGAGCCCGCTCTCCCATTTCCCAACCTTCTACTTCTCCCAGACCCCCGAACCATATCCACAGGCCATGCTTCCCTGGGAGGTATTCCCCCAAGCAGCTCAGGCCTGGAATGTAAGCTCACAGTTTGCTCCAATAGCAGAGTCCCGCCTCCTACACTTACTGGCAGCCCCAAGGATGGGGGCCGTGCCTACCAGTGGGATGGATTTGAATGAAAACTGGCTCTGAAGTCACAACTCCAACACAGGAGCCTTTCCTCTCTTCAGACATAGCATCGGACTCTGCAGATGGCTCAGTGCAGGGGAATGACTGCTGCCTGGCAGATGCCTTCTCACCACCCTAAGGCACCAGCCAAAGTCTCACCCATCCCAGAGCAGTGGTTTTCAAATGTTTTTGGTTGTTTGTTGTCCTCTGTATTTATTTATTTTTAAAATGTCACTGAGTTCTAGTACCGATGAGCTAGATAGAAATGGAGCTCTTCTGGCTGAAACCAATTCGAGGAAGGGGGAGCTACACGGGGAGGGCCAGTTCCGCCCCTCGGCTCATGTGTTCTAGTGTTCTCTGGAACACACAGTTTGAAAACCACTGCTGAAGAGCATCAAGGACTGAGGCTGACTGGGGTAGAGCGTGACACTCTACGACAGCCTGAGGAGCAACAGAAGGTCTTCAAGAGAGCCCTGCTGCCGTGGGTTCTTCCTCCCTCTACCCAGGGACCGAGGTCAGGCCACTGTGGTCCGCAGAAAGAACAGTGAGCCACAAGTCAAGAGGGAAGGTTCTGATCCCGGCTGTGTGACCTTTGTCTAGTCACTTAACCTTCCTGGGTTGTCAGCTTCTCAGCTGTAAGATGGGGGTCATACCACCTGCCCTACCTACCTCATAAGGTTGTTGTGAGGATCAAATGAGATAATGGATGTGAAAACGCTTTGAAAAAAAAAGTATAAAGTGCTATACAAATGTAAGGTTTTATTATTTTTTTTCTAATATATTTCTAGTTGATTATTTTTTGATACCAGTTCAGCCTAGGGAAGGGAAGGGGAGGGGAGGGGGCCCTAACACTCAGGGGGCATCTGAGGTTTGGGAGAATCACAGCCCCCCTCCCCCCAAAAATAAAACAGGAGAAGGGGAGGTCACTGGATCCCTTGCACATGCCAGACAACTTCACCAGTGTTACCCAGAACCTCCCCAACAGCTACTCCCAGGGTGCCTGAGATGAGTCTGTCCTCGACTTTAGCCGACCCCACACTACGGAGAGGCTTGGGGAGGAGGAAAGGGTACCCTCTGACATCTGAGCACCCTCTAGTCAAAAGACCTGGAGTTCCCCTGGTTTCTCCTAAGGGAACTATGACCTCTGACCCCAAACTCTCCTAATTGGTCAGAGGGACCCTGCCAACCTTCACACCCACATATCCCTTGGCCCCAGCCCTACAAGCTCACCGTTTGTAGTGTGTGAGGATTTTAGGCTCTGAGCGGGCACAGCCTGTGGGGTTGATCATGAGTGGCAGCTCCATCAGGGGGTGACGTCCATAGCGGAATAAATAGTTCTGACAGTTCTCCACTCCAGGCAGCTGTAGGCACAGATCGTGCTCACCTCAGCCCGAGCACTTGGGGACAGGACCAGAGGTGCCCAGTGCCCGGATGGCGCCCAGCCCCCGGCCCTTGCTTACTGATTCAGCTATGCGAAGCACAGCGTGCACCGTTAGCCCAAAGAGCTCTTCGCCTTTCAGGTACTCGGGGAAGAGCCGCAGCATGTCAGCCTCTTTTCGCATGGCAGCCACCGGCTCGATGATGCGATTCCACACGGCTAAGAGGCAAAGACAGCACCTTTCAGAGGCAACTTCTGCTTACTGATCCCACAGCCTGGCCCCATCCACACACACAGCTGTGCCTTGTAGCCTTTAGCCTGCATGCCTCCCTGTCACAAAGGTGTGTGGGTCTACAGAGCTGCCACTTGTCCTCCACCTGCAGCCCCGAGTCCAACTCTCCCTCCACAAGCTAGGAGACTGTCAAGCCTGGAGGAACCACCAGAGAGCCCAGTACCCAGAGGCACAAACCCAGGAAACAGGGACATAGCACAGGCCTCAGGCCTTGCTGAGAGTCAGAACAGCCATGTTTTGGAGTTGGACTCAGGTTCCAGTACTGGCCAAGGGACTAAGTCAAATAGTTTCTCTCTCCCTAAATTATCTTTAATGTACTTATCGGACAGAGACAGTCAGAAATCAAGATGCAAGGGGGAGATAGAGAGGAAGAGAGACAGACAGACAGACACCTGCAGCCCTGCTTCACCAGTCCCAAAGCTTTCCCCCTGCAGGTGGTAACTGGGGGGCTCAAATCCGGGTCCTTGCACATTGTAACATGTGCGCTCAACCAGGTGTACCACCAGTGGGCCCCAATAGTTACATATCTTTCTTTCTTTCTTTTTTTTTAAGATTTTATTTATTTATTAATGAGAAAGACAGGAGGAGAGAGAAAGAACCAGTCATCACTCTGGTACATGTGCTGCCGGGGATTGAACCCAGGACCTCAAGCTTGAGAGTCCAATGCCTTATCACTGCTCCACCTCCTGGACCACGTTATATATCTTTCTAAGACTTAGTTTCTTTATGTATAAACCGACCATAACAGTAGCACTTACCTATAGGGGGTCATGAACAAAATAATCTATATTAACCACTATGGAAACTGTTATTTTTGTCACTAACAATAAAACTAAGTATCAAAAGAATTCTACTCAGGGAAAAGCAAACATAAGGAACTCAAGATTACAATCAATTGGGGGGCTAGGAAGTGGTGCACCTTGTTAAGAGCAGATGTTATTATGTGCAAGGACCCAGGTTCAAGCCCCTACTCCCCACCTGCAGGGTGAATACTTCATGAGTGGTAAAGTGGGTGTGCAAGTGTCTCTCTCTCTGCCTCTCTGTCTCCCCCCTCCCTTCTCAATCTCTCTCTGTCTCTGTCCTATCAAGTATAATAGAAAGAAAGAAAGAAAGAGGGAGCCGGGCGGTAGTACAGCGGGTTAAGCACACATGGCATGAAGCGCAGGGAGCGGCATAAAGATCCCCGTTCAAGCTCCCGGCTCCCCACCTGCAGGGGAGTCGCTTCACAGGCGGTGAAGCAGGTCTGCAGGTGTTTATCTTTCTCTCCCCATCTCTGTCTTCCCCTCCTCTCTCCATTTCTCTCTGCCCTGTCCAACAACAATGACAGCAATAACAATAACTACGACAACGATAAGCAAGGGCAACAAAAGGGAAAAAAAAAATCAAAAAATCAAAAAAAAAAAAAAAAAAAGAGGGAGAAAAGGGGAGGGACTAGGTGATGCACCTGGTTGAGCGCATGTGTCACAGTGTGTAAGGACCTGGGTTCAAGCCCCCATCCTCACCTGCAGGGGAAAGCTTCATAAGTGGTAAAGAAGAGCTGCAGGTGTCTCTTTTTTTTTTTTTGCCTCCAGGGTTATTGCTGGGGCTCAGTACCTGCACCATGAATCCACCGCTCCTGGAGGCCATTTCCCCCCCCTTTTGTCACCCTTGTTGTTTATCACTGTTGCTACTGCTGTCATTGTTGCTGGATAGGACAGAAAGAAATTGAGGAAGGAGGGGAAGACAGAGAGGGGGAGAGAAAGACAGACACCTGCAGACCTGCTTCACCGCCTGTGAAGCGACTCCCCTGCAGGTGAGGAGCCGGGGGCTCTTATTCATTTTCCCTTTTGTTGCCCCTGTTGTTTTTCATTGTTGTTGTAGTTATTATTGTTGTTGTTGTTACTGATGTCGTTGTTGTTGGATAGGACAGAGAAATGGATAGAGGAGGGGAAGACAGAAAGGGAGAGAGAAAGATACGACACCTGCAGATCTGCTTCACCACCTGTGAAGTGACCCCCCTGCAGGTGGGGAGCCGGGAGCTTGAATTGGGATCCTTATGCCGGTCCTTGCGCTTTGTGCCACCTGCACTTAACCCGCTGTGCTACCGCCCGACTCCTTCTTTTTTTTTTTTTAATATTTATTTATTCTCTTTTGTTGCCCTTGTTTTTTTATTGCTGTAGTTATTACTGTTGTTGGATAGGACAGAAAGAAATAGAGAGGAGGGGAAGATGGGGGTGGGGGGGAAGAGAAAGATAGACACCTGCAGACCTGCTTCACTGCTTATGAAGTGACTTCCCTGCAGGTGGGGAGCTGGAGGCTCGAACGGGGATCCTTACGCTGATCCTTGCGCTTCGTGCCATGTGTGCTTAACCCGCTGAGCTACCGCCGACTCCCACTCTCTATCTCCCCCTTCCTCTCAATTTCTGGCTGTCTCTGTCCAATAAATAAATAAAGATAATTTTAAAAGAAAGGGATAAATGGTTTCAAGGAGCAGGAAGTAGTGAACTGCTAATACTGGCAGTGAGGCCTAGCGATAACCCTGATGGCAAAAAAAAAAAAAAAAAAAAAAAATTGGTTGGTTGAGTCAGATGACAGAATGTGTCTCTCAGAACTCTTAGTTCCAATGCATATAAAAAGAGGAGCAAAAATACGTAATATGAAATTAGAGCAACAAAGTAGCTTCAAATACAAGGAACTTTAAGATGACTGAGAAGCTAAAACAGTTTCTCTGGGGATCATCCAGACTTCCCGAGGTGGGGGAGGAAGCTGCTTCCAAGCGCCTGCGGCTCTCTTCTGAGTACTGTAAAGGTGACTCCAGGAGGACCCTGCCCAATTCCAAACGACCGCCTCAAGGGCCCAGTGCTCACCCTGGGGAGACGCGTCCGTGAAGACCAGGTCCTCCAGGCCCTGCTCAACGACTTTGATCATGAACTCCGGCCGCCCGTTGTTCTCGCCGATGGAGCAGCGGTAGCAGCAGCGGCGGTTGTTGGTGCGGAGACTCCAGTAGATGCGCGTGGCCTCATAGCCCACGGGGTAGAGGGCGGTGGCACTGTGGAAGTCGGCCATCTGGTGGGGCAGCAGCTGCCCGATGGCATGGAACACGAGGCCCCCCACGCGGAACATGTGCAGCCGCTCTCCCCGCTGGATGATGCTGGCAATCTGCTTCACCTCATCCCGCTCGATGTACACCCGCCGGAAGACAGCGAAAGAACTCAGCTCCTGCTCGCAGGGCCCCTTGATCTTATGCATCGGACACAGCATGGTCTTGTCCTTAAAGAACATGCACTTGGTGCGGATGGCACAGGCAAAGTGGTAGACGTTGGGGCAACGCATGCGATTGCAGCTGCTGGTAGCACCAGTGCGCTGGCACAGGGAGCACTTGGTTAGCAGTCCTCGGTGCAGGGCGACCTCCACATTCATCAGGGCCCCCCCCTGGGTCTCATAGACCTCTGTGGACCACAGGGCACAGTTGAGGTGCACCCACAGGTCCAAGTCCAGGTTCAGCAGGCGGGCAGGCCCGTCGGTGGCCCCGTCACCCTCCTCGTGGCAGAAGCAGCAGCGCCGCATGTCTCGGGGCACCTTGTCGGGTCGCAGGGCGGTGCCAAGCTGTTCCATGAACTCTGCCACTTCCCGCTCGTCCTCTTGCCGCCCACCGCCCTTCTGGATGGTCAGCAGCAGCCGCAGTCGCTTCCAGCGCACCCCTTTCCACTTTTTGAGACGAGGGGGCCGGGAATCGTCACTTTCTTCAGGGGGTCGGGCCCGGGGCTTGGGCCTGGCTGCCTCAGGGGATGAGGCCAGTGGCAGAGGTGAGGGGAGTGGTGGCTCAGTCGAAGGTTCAACTGGGAGTTCAACCATGGGCTCAGCAGGGGGGCTGGCAGGAGAGGGTGCCAAAGGGGATGGGGGTGGGGAGGGCTCTTCAGGAGGCGGAGCAGAGAGCTGTCGCACGTCCAGGTTGGAGACGTTGTAGGTGTAGCTGTGCTGGGTGGGCGGCTCAGGGGCGGGGCTCTCCTGTGGGGAGGCGCACAACCTGTGTCACTGGTGCCAGCTCCTCACTTTGCCAGTCCATCACACTCCCAAAGAAGCCCTCTGTCTTCTTTGCCCTAGCCACACCTCTGTCCTGACATCCACCCTTTCTCTCCCCAGACTCACCTGTTTCAGGAGGCTCAAGATGTCCAGCTGGCTTTTGAGGGTATAGCCAGGCAGCACTGCATCAAACTGCTTCAGCCAATCTGGGCCAGCTTCGAGGTTCTTGCCTCCCAGGCCCTTTTCTTTCCCACCTGTAGGAAGGAAAGAAGGAAGGAAGGAAGGAAGGAAGGAAGGAAGGATGGATGGAAGGAAGGAAGGAAGGAAGGAAGGAAGGTCTCCCAGCATTATTCCCCCCAGGTCCCAAAGAATTTTCCTGTCCCAACTCACCAGGGCCTTCAGCTTCCCCCTTCTTAGGCCCAGTGCCCACTCGGGCAGGGCTCTCAGGGAACAGCACCTCGTAGGAGCTGGGGATCTTCATGCTTAGCAGCTCTGCCACTGCCACCATCACACCATTCAGGTTCTGCCAGAGCAGAAAGGGGAAGGGGACGCCGTGTTAAGTCTGTGGAGCGAGCACTACCACAAGCCTGGTGAGGGTGGACAAGAACACAGCTCCTCCCAGCAGCCCCTCTGCCCTCTGGCGGCCAGCTCTTCTCTCACTCCGGGGCATAACGGGGAGCTGTGCTCTCAGTGTCCTGTGGGAGCTAAGTTCAGAAAACGAAGCACACTATTGCCACAACTTAATCTCTCATGTGATTTTAAATGGGATTTCCAATTTTCTTTCCTTCTTTCCTTCCACCAGATCAGCTCTGGTTTATGGTAGTGTGGGGGATTGAACCTGGGACTTTGGAGACTCAGACATGAGTTTCTGTGCATAAGCATTATGCTTTGCTATCTATCCCCACCCCAGATTTCCCATTTTCTTTGATCATAAAACCCTGTTGACAGTTGGTGGTGGTGGGGGAATTCTGCTAAAACTGGGAATTTTTGGTATCATGGCACTGGTCACATGAGGCATTGTCCTTACTTACTGACTTGTCTTTACCACTGGACTATGAGCCCCTGGGAAGTAAGGACCCCAATCCTACAGACTCTAGCCCCACCTTCCACACATATTAGGTCCTTATCACACAGTTTTGAATGATGAAGCTTACCCAGGCCAGTTCTAAGACCTGCCCTCTGACAGTGTCCTCTCACCTCAAGGCACCCCTCAGACGCACCTTGGCTGCAGCGGCAGAGACCGTCAGCATGACTGACACCTCACTCCCTTTGCCTTTTTCCCAATTTGTGGCAGGCAGCTTTCCAGGGGCCTCCAGGTCCAGGGCTCCGTAAGGTTTGGTATCTGGGAAGACTGAACAAGGAGGGAGCACTGTCAGTTCCAGCTGCCCTTCTCCCTCTGCCTCTGATAATCCAGACCTGGCCCAGGCCCCCAGAGTAGTCCTTACCAGGTATGCTGGCTCGAGGAATGATGGGGATGACAGGGGAGAGGGCCCGGTCATCCTGTTCCCACCGGCCTGAGCCCAGTTGAGGGAAACGAGGGGCCTCCTCCCCCAGGACGCTCTCAGGGGACGAAGCTGGCACAATGCTGTCAGGAGAATCACTGTCCTCATCACTCTCCATCCTGTGGTCCACAAACAGACACTGGTTGCTGCTGCCCTGCAGCTACCCCCGCCCAAATCTAGAGATTAGTAGCCGGTATTTGTCTTTTTGGGATCTCAGACCTAGGAGTCTGGTTCTCTACCTGTTGTCCTACCTCCCAGGCCACTAGAAATCTGCCACAGGCCAAAAGCGAGGCAACCTGAGCCCATTTCCATTGCTCCTCCCCATCCCTACCTGACATCTTCAGTTTGATTGTGGGGGGGTGTAGGCAATGCGGCCAGCAGGTCTAGACTCTTCACCTCGGAAGCATCTGAGGGAGAGATAGAGAGTCAGGCTGCGGGTGGTCAGAGGATGGTGCTCTCTCCCATGCTGCAGGCTGAGCTATCATGATGTGATCTACCCATCCAGCCATCTGCTTGCTTGGGGCAAATGAGCTACATCCCTTGAGCCTTGCTGGTGAGCCAAGTCCTGGGCTGTAGGTACAGACTTCATCTTTAGTCTTTTCAGGAAACTACAGGGTGGGTATTTCATCTCAAACTCACAAGTCAACCCAGTAACCTGGCTGGAGCACCACAGCTAAATGAATACAGGAAGCAGGAAACAAACCCAGCGCTCACTTTAGTTCTATGCCTACAAAAGCAAGGTTGCTTCGGATGGACAAAAGCTTCATTAAGGCTCTTCCTGCCACCCACTGCTCTTGCTCCAGACTCCAGAGGTCATCCTTGCCCCAGGTCAGTCAGTTCTCAAGAGAGCTTCTCCATCTTTTTTTTTTTTTATATCTATTTTCCCTTTTGTTGCCCTTATTTTTTTGTTGTTGTTGTTGTTGTTGTAGTAGTTATTATTGTTGTTATTGTTGATGTCGTTGTTGGAAAGGACAGAGAGAAATGGAGAGAGAGGGAGAAGGTAGAGAGGGGGAGAGAAAGACAGACACCTGCAGACCTGCTTCACTGCCTGTGAAGCGACTCCCCTGCAGGTGGGAGCCAGGGGCTCGAACCGGGATCTTTATGCCAATCCTTGTGCTTCGCACCACGTGCGCTTAACCCGCTGCGCTACCGCCCGACTCCTGAGCTTTTCCATCTTAAGTAACCAGTTGTGTACACAGAGCAGCACGTAACCCACCCACTCTAAACTGTGTGACAGGGTGCACCAACTGGCTGGGACCTGAGCCGCAAAGCCCCACCAGAGAAGGAGAGGCCCCCCCCCTTGCTCCTGACTTACCCCTCAGTGTCCCTTCAGTCTCCCGGGCAGAGGTGGCATCCTTGGGGTGCTCCCCCAGTTCCTCAGATGCAGTGACACCATTGACCATCTTCTGCTGCACCGATGGGGGTGGGGTGGGGGGCAGCGACGAGGGTGGTGTCGGCGGGTTACTCAGGTTATTCTGGGGGTGGGGTGGGGTGTTGTGTGCAAGAAGGCACAGGGAGACTGACACGATCTCCTGGCCCCACACAACATTAGCGATTCCCTCAGTTCTCCTGCTCCCACCCTCCCCAAGAACCTCACCAACCCTGCAAGGTATCGTCCCTTTTCTGACCTTGGTAAGCAGCTGGGAATAGTAGTCAGGGCCAGTGGACAAGGCACCACTTCCAAAGGCCCCCCTCAGCTGGCACTGCCCACTGATTGGGCTGCCACTGCCAAAGGGAGCAAAGAGGCTGAAGTTGGCGGTGACGGTAGGCTCCGTCAGGGGCAGCAGGGACAGCTCCTAGAAGGGCCCAGACAACGTGGTCACAAACCTGCAGGGTGGATTTCTCTGCCACTGTATAGCTGGGGACCAGGGTGTCCCCTATCCTGGGATGGGACCAGGGAATTGGCTCCTGGAGATTACCTGTTTCAGCTGTTTCAGCAGTGCCTCGCTGGCCCTGACCCCATCCTCCTTCCGCAACTTCTTTCTCGAGCTCACCAACCTGTCGCTTGCCTTTTGCACCCGCTTGGGCTTCGGTGTCAAAGGCTTCCTTGCTGCTGTGTCCTAAGGCAGACAAACCTACAGTGAAGGCTGCTGTCCTCAGCGCATCTGACCCAGATCAGCTCACTCTGCCTGTGGGCTCCAGGCAGCTCACACATGCGCTAGAATACTCACCTCCTTGTTACTGTGAGGACCCTGCAGTTTCTGCTCCAGCCCAGCCAACTTGCTGTCAATATGCCCATTGATCTCAGCGCGCAGGCCCTCAGGCCCCCGCCCAGTGTTAAGCTGTACATTCTTTGCCCGTAGTAGCTTCTGCAAAAGCAGATGCCCAGCCTCTGAGCGGGGGCCTGCCAGCAAGAGGTGGTTGCTGGTACCCGGTGCCCCTACTGGCTCTCCATTGGCTTCCCTCTTCACTGCCTGGGCTCCAAGGGCACACGGTTCTTCCCGAGGCTCCTGCTTGATGCTGAGGCTGGGTGCTTCAGGCACCACCTGGCCATTCACCTGCTCCAGATGTCCAGGTACCATGCTGCTCTGGTCTGGCTTCTGGGCTTCTACTAGGTTATCGGGGGGGTCCCAAGGTCCCAGCCCTTTGCCAAAAAAGGTATCTGCAAGCTGGGCAGCAGCAGGGGAGACCCGCCCAGGAGGCATCTCCAAGGGCGGCCCCTGGGGTTTGGGGGTCCCTGGCTGGTTGGGGGTGAGCTGGGTGTCAGAGGGGAGCTGTGAGTTTGGGGAAGGTAATTGTGAGGAAGGTCTCTTTGGCTCTTGGGGGCTGGATGGTGGAAGTGTGGGATGGACAGGGCCAAGGACTGGTCCTGTGGATAAGGCTCCTTGTGGGGCAGGGAGCCGGGGTGGGCCCTGAGATCGAAGCCCTGCCCCTAGCTCTTGGAGGGGGCCTGTCTGGGGTCCAGGAAAGCCTCCAAGTTGGGGTTGGCGGCCTAGGAGGCCCTGGAGGGGAGAGGGCTGGGTCACAGTCTCTGGGTAGGGTGGGGCCTGGCGTACTGCCTGGCTCTGCTGCTGCTGCTGCTGCTGCAGCTGCCGCTGCATGAGGAGTGCCTGCAGTTGCTGCTGCTGCTGTGGACTCAAGTGCCGCAGCTGTGGGTTTTTGGCAAGGACTCCTTGGAGCTGTGCTCGAAGTTGACCCACTGTGGACATGACACCAACTCCAGGCAGGCCCTGTGGGGCAGGTCCTGGTTTGGCAGGCGGCGGTCCTATATTGTTTTGCACAGGCCGCTCTAGTCCAAGGGGCTGTTGGGAACCCAGAAGGTTCTGGGTCATAGATCCAGGCTGTTCCCCTAAGGAAACAGAAGAGTGGGCCAATAGGTGGGGCACAGATGAGACCTCAGAAGAGGATCCGCTGCCAGTTTGCCCATGGTTTCCCACAGCTGCTGTGTGAAGCAAGTTAACTTGCTGCTGCTGCTGCTGCTGCTGCTGCTGCTGCTGCTGTTGTTGTTGTTGTCCTGGGAGCCTCAATGGTGGCTGCAGTTGCACAGAGTTGGGCTGAGCCTGGGCCTGGGGTTGGACAAGCACGAGCTGTGAATCCCCAGAAAGTGACGGTTTTACCTCCCCTGGTTCAGTGGCCACTGACTCAGGTATAGGCCCTACTGCTAATGGCCCTCCCTGAAGAGTAGCGGGTCCCTCAGTGACCTCTGGTGGAAGGGGTGTTTCTACAATGCTTTGATCCTTGCCCATTAGCAGAAGGGTTGAGCCCAGGGCTACAGGGTTAGAGAAGTGTTGAAGAGGCTTAGCTGGCATGCCAGGGCCAAGTGTCACCTGCTGCTGCTGCTGCTGTTGCTGCTGCTGCTGCAACTGCTGCTGCTGTGGAGATAATAAAGTTCGACCCTGGTTCAAGAGGCCCATCTGCTGTTGCTGCTGCTGCTGCTGAAACTGCTGCTGTTGCAGTTGTTGTTGCTGTTGAAGTTGCTGCTGCTGCTGCTGAAGTTGCTGTTGTTGAAACTGCTGCTGCTGCTGCTGCTGCTGTTGAAGCTGCTGCTGCTGCTGCTGAAGCTGTTGCTGTTGCAGTTGCTGTTGCTGCTGTTGAAGGTGCTGCTGCTGCTGCTGCAGCTGCTGCTGCTGTTGGAGCTGCTGGTGAAGCTGCTGTTGTTGCTGAAACTGTTGCTGCTGCAGCTGCTGCTGTTGCTGAAGCTGTTGCTGCTGTTGTTGCTGCTGCTGAAGTTGCTGCTGTTGTTGCTGTTGTTGTTGTTGCTGCTGCTGTTGCTGAAGCTGCTGTTGTTGCTGCTGCTGCTGTTGCTGAAGCTGCTGTTGCTGAAACTGTTGCTGCTGCTGAAGCTGCTGCTGCTGTAAGGAGCCCATGGGTTGGGTGTTCAGTTTGGGCTGCCCACTGTGTGTAATTAGACCCTGTTGAAGATGTGAAAGTCCTGCCATAGATCCCTGTTGTTGGTGCTGCTGGGATGCAACCAGCCGGTGTCCCATCAGGCCCTGACCTTGCTGTGCCAGCTGGGGAGAACTCAGCACCCGGGATGGGGTCAGAAGCACCTGTCTGTGAGGGCCCTGTGGGCCCAAAGTTCCAGGGTGCTGCTGCTGCTGCTGCTGCAACACTGCCACCTGAGCAGGGCCCAACATCCCCTGGGGCCCCTGAGGTGGTTGGGGGGACAGCTGCTGGACTAAGAGACCTTGATGGCTGCTGGGAGGCAGAAGCCCCTGGGGCTTAGAACCCAGAGCCTGGTTCACCTGTACCCCTGGGCCCTGCTGCTGTTGCTGCTGGATTGCCACCTGTCCAAGGAGGTGGTGCTGCTGCTGCTGCTGCTGCTGCTGCTGTAGTTTCTGGGCCAGTTGCATACGTTGCTGTTGCAGCTGCAGCTGCCTTTCCTGTAAAAGCCTCGATTCAGGTCCCAGGCCTCGAAGAGCAAGGTTGCCAGGGAAAAAGCCCCCTGAAGGGCCTGCTAGGGGTCCAGGCCCACCAGAATGTTGCTGTTGTTGCTGTTGGGCCAGGGCTGTGTTAAGGAATGGGCCACCGGGCTGTCCAGGGAGTGCCATGCTGCCTGGAGGCAGGCGAAGACCTCCAGGTTGGCCACCGGGGGGCCCTTGTGGTGGCTGCAAGCCATGGCCAGGGAGAAGCTGGCCAGGGAGCTTAGTGAGCAGCCGGGGGCTCTGGGAAGGGCTAAGGGCCAGTACTGCAGAGTGCTGCTGTTGCTGCTGTTGTTGCTGTTGCTGCTGCTGCTGCTGCTTATTCCGGTATTCTGCCATAAGATTAGTGTGTTCCTTCTGCTGCTTCCGGACCTAACACAGAGGCCACAGAGGTCAGCCTGGAGCCTACCCACCCATGCCATTCCTCCCCCCCAAGCTCCTTGCTGCGAGACAGAAGCTTATTTTCCCCTACCTGATCCAGCTGCTTCTGGATCTTGCTCTGTTGTTCGGTAACAAGCTTGAGTTTCTCAGCATCAGCCTCTGGGAACTCTCGGCCAGCCTTTTTGGCAGTGCGCTGCTTGGCACATAGTGCCTTCCGGGACTTGCGGTGCACACCAATCTGCTCCTCTAGCACCTTCAGTTGCATCTGCAGGAGCTGCTGGGTGTGGAACAACCACTCCTCATACTGCTGCTGGTCAGCCTCATCTGGAAAAGGAAGCAAGGTGTCAGACATGCAGAAAGGTGATTCCAAGCCCTCTTCCTCAACACGCAGACCATTTCCTGGCCCTCTCCAGTCCTATACTCACTGATCACTCCCTGGGCAAAGGTGGGTGGATTGGGACGAGGTTGAGACGGGTCTCCAGTGCTCCGATCCTGTGATGAGAGAGACTGCTAAGGGAGGCTGTTGTTTCACCCCTTCCAAGGAAGGATGGCTTGAAGTCACAGGACACACATTCCCATCCCCTGCCCACTGACCTACCTGCCCACTCCGAGCTGCCACATGGTTTTGCAGATCACTTCCAGGTCCCCCCGAGAGCCTCTGGGCTAGGAGGGACACTTGCTGCCTGGAGTTTGCCAAAGTACAGAGGTAAGTAAAGTCGGTGATGGAAAAAGTTGAAAAGCAAAGAGATAGAATAGGATGGGGGCCAGGAAGGAGTGGGTCTGGGGAAAGCAAAAGGTTACCACCCCACCCCACCCTCAATACACACCCCAAGCCACCAAGTCTTACCTGTTCATACCAGGTGCCACTCCTATGCTACCCTGAGCCATCACCTTCTTGATGCCTTTCAAAGCCACCATCTTGGCCTTTGCAATGGGGTCAATGATATCTTCGGCAGCGAATTTGTCCAGGTCTAGAAAAGGAAGAGTAAAGTGAACTGAGTACTACGGTCAGTGCTCCATTCCACATCAGCTGTTTCTTCTTGCACCCGCCACCAATCAACCAAGCTGAATGCTGGCTGGTATGGCACACGGAATGGCACACGGAGAGACCAATGGACTAGGAGCCGGGCAGCTTTATCATATGGCAAAGTAAGCAAACTATCCAAGTGAGCTAGTCTGCCAACACTTGCAGTGCCAAGAAAAGGTGTGTACTGCGTCGGTATTTCAATGTCATTTCACATCCTTGAGCCTCAGTTTACTTCTCGCTTCATAAAGGTCATGAGCCTCTTATGAAGTTATTGGTACGAGTGCAGTGGGCTACTTGGCAAGAATCTAAGTACACTTCATAGATTAGAAAGCATTCTTTATGCGGGGTCAGGTGGTGGCACACATGCTTGAGCGCACACATTACAGTATACAAGGACCCTGGTCGCCACCTGCAGAGGGAAAGCTTTATGAGTGGTGAAGCAGGACGGCAAGTATCTGTCTCTCTCTTTCTCTCTCTCTATATATATATATACACACACACATATTTATATATATATATATATATATATATATATATATATATATCCTCCTCTCCTCTCAATTTCTATTTTACCCAATAATAAGTAAATTTTAAATGTATATTTAAAAAGAAAGCAAGCACTCTTTTTAAGTGGTGTTCTGAGAACAACTAGTACTGTCCAACAACCCAAAGTATTGAGTGTGCTATAGCCCTAGCTACCAAAGCTCCTGGGATATGCTGTGTGCTGCCTACCTACCTGCCCACCTGTCCAGAAAAAGAAAAATAAGCCCCACCAAAAGCTAATTCTGAGCCCAGTCCTCATTACAATAAAGGAAGCTTTGGTGGTGCTATAGTGTCTTCCTCTCTCTCTCTCTCTCTCTGAAGTCAGTTTGGAACAATGAGGCCCTGGCAATGACAAAAATTACACAGAGCAGTAAAAATACATAGAGCCAGTAAAATAGGTCATCTGGATAGTGTACTTCCTTTGCCATATGCACCACCTAAGTTAGAGTCAGGCCTCTATCACACTGGAAGAAGCTTTTTTTCCCTTTTTTTTTTTTTTTGCCTCCAGGGTTATTGCTAAGGCTCGGTGCCTGCACTACGAATCCACTGCTCCTGGAGGCCATTTTTCCCACTTTGTTGCCCTTGTTGTTATTATTGTGGTCTTTTTTTTCTTTCTTTTTTATGCCTCCAGGGTTATCTCTGGGCCTTGGTACCTGTACTATGAATGCTCTGCTCCTGGTGGCTATTTTTTCTCTTTTGTTCACCTTGTTCTTTATCATTCTGTTGTTGCTATTATTGTTGTTGTTGGATAGGACAAAGTGAAATCAAAAAAGATGGGGAAGACAGAGAGGGAGAGAGAAAGAGACACCTGCAGACCTGCTTCACTACTTGTGAAGCGACCCCCCTGCAGGTAGGGAGTTGGGGGCTCGAACTGGGATCCTTACACCAGTCCTTGCTCTCCACACTATATGTGCTCAACCCAGCGCCCCGGAGGATGCATTTGGTGTCCTGGTACCTTCCCCTCTCTGTGTGTCTATCTATCTGAAGAAAGTCAGTCTGGATCAGTGAAATCCCATGACAATAGTAAATAAATAAAATACTGATCCTCAGCATTGTATGTGCCAGTGAGACCATGGTTTATCTTCTCTCCCTCTCTCAAGTAAATAACTGTGACAAAAAAAAAAAAAAAAAACAACTTCCTGAAATACAGCACACTGAGTATTTATTTCTCCACTGCTCATAAAATTTGACTGCCTAGTTTTTTTTTTTTTTTTTTTTTTGCCTCCAGGGTTACTGCTGGGACTCAGTGCCTGCACTACACATCCACTGCTCCTGGAGGCCATTTTTCCCATTTTGTTGCCCTTGTTGTTGTTATTGTTGCCACTGCTGTTGGTGGTGGTAGAGGAGAGGACAGAAAGAAATCTAGAGGAGGAGACAGAGAGGGGGAGAAGTAGGGGTAGACAGCATAAAGATTATGCAAAGAGATTCTCATGCCTGAGGCTTCGAAGTCCCAGGTTCAATCCCCCACACCACCATAAGCCAGAGCTGAGCAGTGCTCTGGTTTAAAAAAAAAAAAAAAAAAAAAAGAGGGGGGAGAGAAAGACACCTACAGACCTGCTTCACCTCTGGTGAAGCGACCCCTCTGCAGGTGGGGAGCTGGGGGCACGAACCGGGATCCTTACACTGGTCCTTGTGTTTCATGTCATGTGCACTTAACCCACTGCACTACCTCCCGGCCCCACTTTTCTACTTTTAAAGTGACCAAGCAAACCCCCTTTTCCTGGTATCTTGCAGAAGTGAAACAGTTAAGAAGATCAAAGGCCCAGGGTTCAAATTCTATCTCTGGGTTGTTGGACAATACTAGCTATCTCTGACAGCTGTTTGACCCTGGACAAATTACTTCACTTTCATGACTTAATTTCCTTTCCTGCAGCCAAATATCATAATAATACCAACTACTGAGTTCACTATGATAATTAAATCTGACCAAAAAAAATGTATAGCACTCAGCATACTGCTTGGCAAATAGGAATCGTTTACTAAGTGGTACTGTAGTAATGCCATCATTAGCATATATATATACGACTTTATATACTACTGTAATACTAGACCTTCCTCAGTACCTGCCTGCTTTTTACTCAAGAGTCTAGCTCAGCAGAGCTACTTCATTCTTTGTCATTTTTATTCCCCCCAGGCCCCCAAATTCTGCTCAGCTATGGTTTATAGTGGTGTAGGGATTGAACCCAAGACCCTGGAGCCTTAGACACGAGAGTCTGTTTGCATAACCACTATGCTATCTCCCCCACCTCACCTCACTTTCTAAACCTGCCACGTGAGCTTTCACGCCACTACAGTTTCACTCAAATCTTCTCTTCTCATTATTCTCCCCCACCCCACATTTACTCGTCTTTTTCTGAACAGAGACCCAGAGCATCACTCAGGCCTATTCAGTGTCAGGGATCAAACTCAAGACCTCAGGCAAGCAAATCCTATGCTCTACCACTGAGCCACCTCCCTGGCTGCTCACGTCATCCTACCTGATTTTGCTTACATCACTGCTCTTCAAATTCTCGGCTTCCTATCTTAACACAGCTAGTCTTTGTTCATTGATACATGCATTCATTTTAATCTCTTTTTTTTTTTTGCCTTCAGTGTTATCGCTGGGGCTTGGTGCCTGCACTGCTTCTGTGGCCATTTTTTCTTTTCCTTTTCATTTCATTTATTTTCTTTTCTTTTTTGATAAAACGGAGAGAAATTGAGAGGGGAGGGGAAATAGAGAGGGAGAGAGATAAGACACTTGCAGACCTGCTTCACTGCTTGCAAAGCGACTCTCCTGCAGGTAGGGAGCTGGGGGGCTTGAACCAGGACCCTTTGTGAGGATCCTTGGGCTTCATAGTCTGTGTGCTTAACCAGGCACGCTATCGCCAGGCTCCCCATTCATTCCAATCTCTGAATCCCTGCCACATCAGGCACTATTCCTCCCCCACCCCCTTTTTTTTCTGCCTCTAGAGTTATTGCTGGGGCTCAGTGCCTAGTTGTACTACGAAACCACTGTTCCTGGTGGCCATCTTTTTTCCCCCCATTGCTGTAGGATAGGACAGAGAGAAATCCGAGAGGGGAGGGAAAGACAGAGACAGGGAGAGAATGATAGAAATCTGCAGACCTGCTTCACCACTTGTGAAGCGATCCCCCTGCAGGTGAGGAGCCGGGGATATTCCTCCCTTGTTAAAAAGCTTTAGTGCTTCCACCCACACCACAAATAAATAGTCCAAGCCTTTTCTGCCTTAACTCCCTGAACTAGGGATTACTTTAGGTCTGTGTCCTCGGAGCTTATTTAACGCTAACAGTGATCACTCCTGAAAAACTCAGCTGCTGTCTCCAGCTGAAGTTACCTGTATCCGGGAAGAAACTATTGGCCAGCTGCTGCGGCATCGCCAATGGCTGGGGCTTCATGCACATGGAATGTGGCATGGTACCTGTGGGCTTCTGTGCCAGCACTGGCTGTGGGCCCTGCTGGGGCACCAAGCCTGCCTGTCCCCCATGCTGCCCACTCATCATGTGCCCTTGGTTGGACACCATGGCCATGGATGGAGCCAAGCGCTGCTGGTGGGCATGGGCGGGTGGCTGGGTGGGCATCAGTGGCTGGGTCAAGCTAGATTGTCGAGGACCTCCAAGTCCCAGAGCAAGCTGCTGCTGGGGCCCAGCCAGGCCAGGAGCGGAGTTCTCGTGTGGCAAAGGCATGGCCTGGGCAGGACCTGGTGCAGACAGCAGGGGCGGTGGCTGCGGCTGCGGCTGCGGCGGCTGTTGGGCAGGCTGCAGCTGTGCTGAAAGCTGTTGCTTCTTCTGCAGCTCCTTTTTCTCGTGCTCCAGCAGGTCCTCGATGAGCAGGGGTAACTCACTGGCTACCAGTGAGCTCTCCATCTTATCCAGTTCGTCCCCAGAGGCTGCATGTCCACCGGGTAAGGTCAGGGGCCCACTCTCTAGCTCAAACTTTTCCAGCAGGGTAGACCCACCTGGACCACTTAGTGGGCTGGAGGTGAGCAGGTGAGCTGGGGGGCCTGCTGTGGTCCCAAAGGGGCCCTTCTCAGCTGTTTGCCCACTGCTGGGAAAGGGTCCCGGGCCCATTCGGCTGTCCCGGTTGCCCACTCCGCTCTGTGCGGGCTTCAGTCCCAGGCCCAGGGAAGGCGTAGCAGCTGCCGGCTCTGCCTTGGGGGCCGTGATGGAAAACTGGCAGGGGGAAGGGTGGCGCCCGCCCTCTTCCACCTTGGGCTTCACTTCAGGGAGCACTGATGTCAGGCGGGGCTCAGCGGCATCAGCAGCAGGGGGAGGGCGCTCCTCGGGACCCAAGGGTCCTGGCTCCACTCCCCGCAGCAGGGCCTCACGCTCAGCCTTTTCATTGGCTGACTCCACCAGCCGCAGGTGCTCATTGAAGATGTCCTTCTTGTCCCCGGTGTCCAGCTCAGGGTCAGTGTAGGCCAGCAAGTCAAACTCATCCCCATTGAGCAGGTCATCCAGGTGGGGGTCGTTGGTCTCCAGGTTTTCCAGGGTGCCCAGCTCGTCGTCCCCCTTGGCCACGTCCACACCCAGGCCCAGGTGAGCGAGTTCCTCATCATCCTCTAGGGCTTTGTGAGCATCAAAGTCATCGTCCAGCTCGGGATCCTCACAGGGTAACTTCCCAGCTTCCAGGGCCAGTGGAGGAGGGCGACCAAGCTCAGTGCCCGAGGGAGGCCGGCTGACCAGTTCCAAGCCAGCGGGCACTGTGGGGCCCTTGGCCTGGGGCGCTGGGTGGAGGCTGTTGTTCAGTTCAGGAGCTGGTGGTGGGGCTGATGGTTTCTGTGGGGGAAGGCCTGGTACCGCTAGGCCTCGAAGTCCTTCTGCAGCCAGTCGGTGAGAATCCTCACTTAGAGGGTAAAAGCGGGGTCTTTGAGGGGGGCCCTGACCGGGAAAGGGAGCCCCTCCAGGCCCTAGTCCTTTCTGTACATTGTGCCGTAGCTCGATGAACTGAGCAGGACCGGCCGGGCCGGGCACTGGCTCTCCAGGGCCAGGCAGGCGTGGAGGAATTCCAGCCAAGGGGGAACTTAGGGTCTGGCGACCAAGTTCAGGGCCAGGAGCTGATGATGGAAAGCGAGCAGACATGGCAAGTCGCATGGTGGTTGCTGCTGTTGCCTGCTGCTGCTGCCACAGTTGCTGCTGCTGCTGCTGCTGCTGCTGCTGCAAGGGCAGGGACCCAGGATAGGGTGCGCGCTGATAGAAGGCTTGGGAACCTCCCACCAGTTGCCTGCAAGGAGACACAGTAGTCAGTACAACAGTTAGAACATGGGCTCAGCCCATCTTGGATAGACAGACAGAGCTTGAAGAAATCATGTTAAGTGAAATAAGTCAGAAACAGAAGGATGAATATGAGATGATCTCACTCTCAGGCAGAAGAGAAAACACAAGTAGAACCTGAACTGGAGTTAGTGTTTTGCACCAAAGTAAAAGACTGGGGTGGTTGGGGGGCGGGGGGGAAGAGTACAGGTCCAAAAAGAATGACAGAGGACTCAGTGGGGGTTGTATTGTTATGTGGAAAACTGAGAAATGTTATGCATGTACAAACTAGTGTATTTACTGTTGAATGTAAAACATTAATTCCCCAATAACGAAATTAAAATTGAAAAAAAAAAAAAGAAGAACATGGGCTTAGGATAGCAGGGCAGAATGCACTTAATATGAGGGAGGGAGAAGGGGGAAAGGGGAACAAAGAGTGAGTGTAATTAAGTTTGATACTGCAGTAGGACTGGAAACACAGGGAAATCAGAAATGGTGTACAACAGCAGTAAAACCTATCCCCTCAGCTGACCCTCAGGGAACCCTTTGGAGCCTCACCGACTGCTCACATCCATAGAGGAAGGGGTGGCTGGTGGAGGTGGCCGAGAGAGCCTGTCATCCGTGGGGAAAGTCCCAGGCCCCAGGATAGGGCCACCCAGCTTGTTTGGGGGCAGCCCCACAAGACTACTCTTGTCCTAGGAGAGAGAGGAAGATGAAGCCACCACCTTCAGAATCCTGGACCCATCGCCCCCCTGCCACGCTACCTACCTGGGTGCCAGAAAAGGGGGTCTGGCCTCGACTCAGTTGCTCAAAGGCAGGGCCGCTGGCCTCAGCACCCCAGCCGCCTGGAGGCCCCACTGCTCCTGCAGCTGCCGCCGCTGTTTCCTTCTCTTGCCGCAGGTTGTTGCGCTGGATCTGCTGCCGAATCAGCAGCTCCCGGAGCCGCTGGCGCTGTTTTAAGACCAGAGAAGGGGTGAGTCTCCATTCTGCTCTGGCCACAGGGCTGGCGTGAGGGCGACAGAGTTTGCGGTTTGGCTCCAGGCCGCAGACTTACCTGGCGCTGCTTCTCCAGCTCTGTCTGGCTCAGGTTGGACATACTGGGGTCTTGGCTACCTGGCAGTTCAGGTGCTGCCAAAGAGCTGCCCATTCCAGCCCCTGGGTCTTCTCGCTTATCGACTGGGGAGGTGATGCCTGCCCGCTGTGAGGCTCCATGGGACAGGTAAGGAAGGGCTCCATCGGGTGCAGGTGGGAGGACCGACGGGGGACGTAGTGGGGACAGCCCATAGCCCTCTCCTGTGGATCCACTGCTGGGTCCCAGGGGGCTGCCCGATGGGTGGAAGTTCCCTGTGGCTACTGTGTAATCTGTGCTTTGAGGCTTGCCCAAGGTAGGGCCAGGCCCAAAATGGCTGTTGATCCCATGGGGTGGAGGGAGACTGGGCTGAGGGACGGGGGGCTTTAGGGAAGGTTCCCCTACAGCCTGAGGGAAGGTAAAGCGCATAGGAGGGGGGGTGCCCACAAATGCACCAGTACCAGGGGACCGGGCAAAATTGGGGGGCTGCCCACTTGGGACCTTGGCATGGAGCTCACCTCCTGGCCCAGAGGGCAGAGCTGCTGGAAAGCCCCCAGCCCCCAGTGGAGTGTGGGCTAGGGGCCCAGCCTTGAAGGCAACTTCAGAAGGCTGGGGTCGGGGTGGCTTATGTAATGGGGCAAATGGGTCACGGGACTGAGGGCGTGAGGGTGGGCGGGAATAAGGGTCAGGGGACTGGAAGCGAGGGGTGACAGGGGAGGGGCAGAAAGCCTCAGCAGACAGGGGACGGGGTGTCAGTGGGGACTGGGAGCTGGATTGGGACTGGGGGCTGGCGGGGACTCGGGAGAAAGGGTCAGAAGGCAGAGAGCGTGGGGGTAGGGGACAGCAGCTCTCGGGGGCTGGTGGCTGGGGTCTAGGGGTAAGTGGGGGCTGGGCATAGGGGTCGGGATATGGGCCAGGGCGAAAGATGTCCGAGTGACCAGGGGGAGAGGGAGCCAGAGCCTGGGCGGGAGGCGGCTCCTGGGGCCTGAGGCCCAAGCCTGGGCTCTGGGGCTCTACCTGAGATGCCCGAGGGGTCATGGGGGCTTTGAAGACATCAGGCGCCTTTAATTCCATACTGCCCAAGTGAGGGCCAGAGGAAGGTGAGTCGACAAAGCCCAGGCCTGGGGCTCCGTAGCTAGGAGAAGATGCCCCAAGCTCTTCCTTCTTCACCTCCAGGGCCTTCCGAGACTCCCCAAATGGTGGGGGCGACAGCAGAGGCTCCGAAGCCTTGCCTCCTCCTACCCCTGGGCTCTCAGGCACAGCCAGGTTGTCCAGTGAGGGGCAGCGGGGTTTGAGGAAGGGGTCGGGTGTGGAGGGCTGGTGTCGGGGGGTACCAGGTGGAGTAGTGTGGAATTCCCCTGGCTGGCCAGTCCCAGGACGCGATGAGGCACCCAGCGTTGGGGGCTGTGAGGGGGCTCCAGTTGGACTAGGATAGGGAGGGTAGGTGGGTGGTGCCGTGGGGAAGCGGGGCTCCAGAGCATAGGCGGGGGCCAGTCCAAAGGGGTCCTGCGAAGGCACTTGGGCGGGCACCTGGGGTGGCAGCTTGAGGAAGAGCTCACCGGGCGAGTCGGGGCCAGGCACTGTGCCCGCCGGCGGCTTCAGGAACCCATCCGCAGAGGTAGACAAGCCGGCGGCAGGGGCAGTGGGGCTGCCAATGAAAATGGTGGGGGCGGCAGCAGGGGGCGGACTGCCCAGTGCCCCTGGCTGGGAGGGAATGCGAAGATGAAGGGCCGGTCGGTCAGTCTTCCGGGCCATGTCCCCCACCTTGGTCTGCTTGTTGATCTGGCTCTCAGCCTGCTGCAGAGGAGAGCAGGCCCAGAGCAGTCAGGCTGCAGTAGGCAGCTCTGGCCTCCCCCCTCCCCCCAGCAAGACCACCTGCTGCAAGACTCGGGGGGGGGGGGGGTACACGGCCCAGCCTGACACCAGCTCACCTTTTGCACCTTGCTGATTCGGTGAGCCGCCCGGTTATCTTTGGCCTTTTGCTGAGGAAGAGACAGAGCACAGCCTGAGTCTTTGGGCTCAGTCCTGTGCCCAGCCCCCATCCCTCACAATGTCACTCATATTCCCTACCCAGAAGCTGATCCCTTCCGGCCCAGGTTGCTTTAGGAGTAGGGAATGGAAAAAACTGAGATGAATTTCCCAGAGGCACCCCCTTCTCTCTGTCCCCACACTGGCCTGGGGTCCCCTGTGTCTCACCAGGTAGGGAGCTTTGTCAGCAGCTGGAACCTTTCTCCAGAGTTTCATGATTTGTTTGCAACGGCTAGACCAGTCTGGAGGACAGAGGGGCTGCATGAGAGACTTGGCCTGCACCCACCTCGTTACTGGGCTCCCCCTGCCCCTACCCCAAAGGTACCTGGGTAATCTTGCTTGAGATTGGGAAAGTTAATGTTGGCATACAGCACAGGTGAGATGGTGGAGAGCTGGCCCAGCTCTTCGTCCTTCTCCCAGCGCTGCAGACTCCGCTGGTTGTAAGAGAGCCCGTCGCCCTCACCCTCGGTGGTGGGGGTGGTGGGGGTGGAGGGGGTGGTGCCCCCTGAGCCTGTCCAGGGGCTGTCTGGCTCACCGGGTTCCGGGCTAAAGAAGCCCCCGCGCTCCCTGGGGCGCAGGGGCAAAGAGTCACCAGGGAGCAGGAATGCCAAGTCCCACCCAAGACAAACTGCCCAGAGCCCCGTAGGTCACTGTCCTACCCCAACCCAAGACCATTAACAGGGGAAACAGCAGCTGCGGCACCCAGGAGTCCAACGTCCCCTCCCAGCACGTGGCCCGTTAGAGAGAAGGGATGACAGAAATTGCCCACAGAGGCCAAGCATAGATACCAACCTTGAATCCAGAAACGGTGACTGGCAGAGGCCCGGGTAGGAGTCCATTGGGCTGCTGGATGGGAGACTGCCCAAAGGGAGCCCGCCTGTAAAAGTGAGAGGATTAGCAAAAGAGAGTAAGTGGACCACGCTGGGGGCAAGTCTGGCCATACCTGCCCACCTCGTCTCTGACAACTCCCACCTGTATCACCTTGAAGAAAGGGCCTCTGCAGCGGTGTGCGGCTGCCATCTAGACCGGGGGTACCACAACCCAGATGCTGCTCTCGTTCAGAACCCAGAACATCCTTGAAGAGCTGCTGTAGGTCCTTGGATTCCATCTTGGGCAGTTCTGCGGGGCATGAATGAATGATGCCGCTAAGGAAGACTGGGGAGTTGGAGGGGACACAGGCCATAGCCAGGCGTGACGCCCCAGACTTCCCACCAGGGAAGCTACACAGATGAGTGCCACAGGGGACCCTTACACATGCAGAGTGCGGTCACCGCCTCACCTTCTGTGGGAATCCTGTCTAAGTCAGAGCTAAGCATCCCTTCACCTGGGGTGCCTGGCTTCTCAGGGTCACTGGGCACTGGGGATGCCTTCACGCCCCCATCCTCAGGTCCTGCAATTGCCAGGAGAAACCCATCAGCCAAGATGGGGATGGAGACGGAACAGGGAGCCACCCTAACCATGGAAGACGTGGGCCAGCTTCCAGCTTCCAGCCCCGAACATGTGGCACTCAGAGCAGGACAAGCCGAGAGATCAAACCAAGACAGTACATGGCCCTCCCAGGAGTCCTCACCTGGTGTGTCTGCCTTGCCCTCAGGGCCACGCGACTCTTCATCGGCAACATCCGGACCATCATCTCCTACAGGCAACAGTCGTACTTCTGTTAGATACACCTTCCACCAGAGGCCCAGAGTTGCTCCCCAGCTCCACAGGCCACCCCTATGACCCACTCTCAATTCTGGGAGACCAGTCCACTTCCCCTCCAAATTTCCTTGCTAGTTCCTAAGCATAGGAAGTTGGAAGCTTTGACTTTACCTCATTCTTCCTTTTTTGAGAAAAAAGGCCAGAAGATAGTAAAGGAGACCACAGTACCAAAGCCTGCTTCAGTGTGGTTGGGCGTGAACTATGACTCACCTTTGTGTAAGGAGGGCAGCTCCTTCCTATCTGAGCCTCCATCCCCCTTGGCTTTGGGGGCTCCTAGTCCAAAGCTCGGTCTGCCCACCCCGACTGCAAAAAGGGCTTTCCGGCTCAGGTCCAGCAGCTCCTTCCCGAAAAAGGCCTCCTGTGGGAGAAGTGAGAGACAACAGGTTTTCTCATGCCAGACAGGGCAGACACGCCGCACCCTCAGAGCCTGAGGCCTACCTGCAGGTAGGCAGGGAACATGTCCTCAAGCTTGCTCTTCTTCCGGCCTCGCCGCTGCTGTTTCTTCTTCTCATCCCCATCCGCTAAGCCTGGGTCCATGGAGCTCTCTGCGGGCAGGTCAGTAGCTATCACTGGGGACAGGGTGGAAGAGGTGTCATCGTCTCTGCATACAATGGGCGCACTGCTCCCAGTGCAGCCAGTGGACACTCTGCCCGCTCTCTCCTCGAACACCAGTTGGTCCCACCACCCTCTCGCACCTTTCAGCGAGTCCAGCCCAAGCCTCCCTGACGGTGCCCATGAGCCTCCCTTCTCCCAGGCCCCACTGGTGCCCTCACCCGTCTCACCCTCGTCGGGCTGCCCATCCCCACTCAACACCTCCGCCTGTGCAGCAGGCCCCTTTTTCACACGTGTGTGGGACTTCCGCTGTCGTACCATGAAACCACCAATGCCTGTGAGGAGGCAGAATGGAGGCTGAGAAGCTGCTGGTGACCAGTGGGCTGCCCCACAGCCACCTCCCCGCCCGGGGCCTCACCAGGCCTGTAAGGTTTGCGTTTGCGTTTCTTGCTTTCCTCGGTCTCCTCCTTGCCAGCTTCCACATCGGGGCTGGCGGGGCCCTCCAGTTTTATTTCACACTCCATGTGCTCTACACCTCCTGTGGAAGGGTCGGAAGGGGTGGTGGGTCCGAGGCACAGGCCCCTTTAACCTGGTCATCCTACCCCCCCACCCCAAGAAGGGAGTTGGGTGCCTTGCCACACCGACAATGGGTAAGCCACCCACAGTGGCTTGAGGGTGACTGGGAGTGACAATGCTGCCCCCCACCCACGATCCTAACTCTCCCAGGCCTACGATGTTGGCACTCTAGAGTCTCCTGCCCCACCTTCACCCTTGAGCAGATCGTCAGCATCCAGGTCCCCATCCTTCTTGTCATCAGAGCCAAGGGCATCTGGGGGCTCAGAACCTTCCAGCCCTGCCTCTCCAGGGAGACCCGGCCGTCCTCGCCGCTGGCGCCGCTTGTGCAGGGGTGACATGGTCAGGTTCCGAAGCACTGCCATGCCAGTCTCTGTCAGCCACACACCCTCGAAGCGAAAGTACTGAGGCTCTGAACAGATGGGAACAATACGTGAGCCTTGGATGGAGGAGGCCCCTCCCAGCAGAGCCAGAACTCCGTGTTTCAGCCTAAGTCCCTAAGCGGAATAGGAGCAGTGAGAGACTAAAGGTATCCGAGGACCGGACGTGACAGGCCACCAGCAGGCAGCAGGTGAGCTTTGAGTCCCCAAAGTGACACAGAGACATTTGGAGAGAAGTCTGGCTCTGCTCACAATGACTCTGGCTCACCAAATCTATTCTCCACCTACTTGGGGCTAGAAGGGCCCGATTTACAGAGCTTGGCATCCCAGAGGCCAGGGACCCACATCACACTGGAGAAGATGGCCCTGGCCCCTTCACGCGGGAGAAAGAGCCTGGGGAATGGGAGCCTTAGCTCATGGCCCAACTTTGCCATGACTCTACCGGGGTGACTTTAGGCAGCCCACTCCTTGGGTCTTCATTTCTCTCCTCCAGAAAGGGGGAGGTGCAGCTAGGGGCCTGTAGCTGAATGGGGCAAAGCTGCCTCTCGGTTAGCTGCTCAGTGCCTGTGACTCACCGGGCTCTTTGACCTTCACGGGCACCGACTCTGGAGGTGCAACAGGTGCTGTGGGAAAACAAACCAAGGCAGCTTGAGACCCAGCCGCAGAGGTAGGCCCTGGCGCACCCTGCTCCCCAGCCCCGACTCACCTGCAGGCTTTACCACGTAAGGCTGGCAGGAGACACAGTCGAAGCCCTCATCGGCCGCCTGTTCCACATCATCCTCTGTGAAGAGGCTCTCACAGCCGGCGTGCATCCACCTGGGGGCGGAGGACAGCAGGGGAAAGCCCGACAGTGAGAGGCTGACACGGGGCAGAGGGAGCAGCAGCAGGTGGGCAGGGGCTCACCGTTCACAGTGGCGGCACTGGATGAGCAGGTCCTCCTCCACGTATGGGGCATGGCAGATGGGGCAGGTCACCAGGCTGGCACAGGGCCCACAATGAGTGTAACTGTTCTGCCATTCACAGTGGAAACCGGGGGAGGCAGCCCCACACTGCATACAAGACACACACCTGGTGGGGGCAGAAAGACAGAGCCTCAATAGTTAATGTACCCAGGGCTCCCAGAGACAGCCTTCCTGAGAACCCAGAGCCTCACCTGGCCACACACACACACACACACACACACACACACACACACCCGTAGTGTGTACTCCGCACCGCCTCCACCCCTTCGACTCAGGCACCTCAGGAGATCCCGGGGCATCTTACCACTTGCACTTCCAGCCACCCTTGGGCACAGTGAGCAGTGGAGGGTCCAGGCAGTATGTGTGGTAGCTGATGTCACAGTCATCGCAGAGCAGCAGGCGCGAGGGGTCCGAGGCCTGGCCGCACACCTCGCACACAATGCACTCTACACAGCGCCAGCCCTTCAGCAGCATCACCTTGGTGATCTGGTGCAGAAGACGGCAATTCCTCAGCGTATGTGTGTGTGTGGGGGGGGGGGGCCTTAGGGGTGGGACCCCCAGTGCATAGATCCGATCTCCTCCTGACAACAGGGAGGCCATGCAGACAACCATGACCCCAGAAAGTGATTCTGAATTTAGGCTGTCAGCAACCTCTGTTGCTGAAAGAACAGCCTTGCCCTCCAATGCCTGCTATGAGCGGAATGACAAGCTTTCATTAGGCAAGCCTCCAAAAAGGTTGTGGAGAGAATAGGCTATATTTCCCCAGCTTTGCATTAGCACCTACTACTGTTGCGAGTATCTAAATTCATGTTAACGAAAACCCCCAAACAACTGATCACATCTGAGTCAAAAACAGTTACTGCTTTGCAGACATGGCTTTGAATTTACATTTTCTCTCCAGACCACATGGCATTATTGTTTTCTACCAGGAAAAGTCTGCATAGTTGAAATGATGGGTTGAATTATACCAGTAAGTCATGCTCTACCACAAAAACCCTGTGAAGACCACCACCATTTCCTCGAGATGAATTTAATTAACTACTAGTGACTGACAAATGACTGCCCAGCAATCACTTTTTATTATTCTTAATTTTAAAAATTTATTTTATTTTATTTATTTAATATTGGATAGAGACGAGAGAAACAGGGGAGAAGGGGAGACAGAGAGGGAGGGAGAGAGAGACACCTGCAGCTCTGCTTCACCACTCATGACGCTTTCCCTTTGCAGGTGGGGACCAGGGGCTAGAACTTGGGTCCTTTCACGCTGTAGTGTGTGTGCTTAACCAGGTGCGCTACCGCCCAGCCCCTTCTTATTTTATTGTCATCAGGGTTAATGCTGTGGTTTATTGCCAGCATTACGTATCCACCACTCCTGGTGATTATTGTTTCTTGTTTCTTTTACTTGACAGGGCAGAGAGAAATTGAGAAGGGAAGGGGAGATAGAGGGAGAAAGACGCCTAAAGACCTGCTTCACCACTTGTGAAACATTCCCCCTGCAGGCTGGGAGTCGAGTTGGGTCCTTGTGCATGGTGAATGCGTTCAACCAGTCCAGCAGCCCAAGATTAAGAAAGAAGTGGCAGGGGTGGATATCATAGTGGTTATGCAAAGAGACTCTCATACCTAAGGCTCCAAGACCCCAGGTTCAATCCCCGGCACCACAAGCCAGAGCTGAGTAGTGCTCTGGTTGAATGAATGAAAGAAAGAAAGAAAGAAAGAAAGAAAGAAAGAAAGAAAGAAAGAAAGAAAGAAAGAAAGAAAGAAAGAAAGAAAGAAAGAAAGAAAGAAAGAAAGAAAGAAATTACCTTACTTCCCAGCCTACCATACCTCTGGAGCCTGAACTCACCTTGCTGTTGACACAGTAAGGGTGGTAGCACTGAGAGCACTGGGAACAGGCAAGGAGGTGGCCCTCTGCCCCCCGGCCAAAGCTGCCACATACCACACACATGTCCTGCGGAAACAGAGACCCGCATGTCTGAGTAGGTCACCTCAACCCACTCAGTCCCAGCAAGTGCCTGCAATGTCAGTCAAGAGTCCAGTCCCTGGTAGAAGGACACTGTAAGTCACCATGCAGTTCTGCTGCTTCCCAGCTTGTCTAGATCAACTACTCATCAACACTTGTACTGACAGAGACCACGAGCTTAGTCTGACATACAATCTATAACTTACAGACTATGATAAAGGTGAAGATCATGTCTGCCCTTTTTTCATGCTGTATTCTGAGCTCAGTGCCCAGATACACTCAGAAAAACGGGATGGACAGTCCAATGAATGAGTGTGATTCTGATTTGTTGCCTATCTGCTCTCCTGCTAGATACTCCCAGAGACAGGCACTAAGTTTCCCCCCATCTCCCACCCTCCTTGGATGGGCCCATGCCAGTCAGATATGGTACCTGCATTAGGACAAACTTGTCTGTATTAGAGAAGAGGACCACGGTATTTTGCATGGTGTCATCATCATCATCTTCCTCCTCCTTGCTGGGAGAGCTATCGATATCAGCAACCTTACAGGCAGAAAATTGTGGGAAAGTCAGGCAGTTTAATTTGCCTCAAATAGGGCTAGGGAGACAGCATAATGATTATGCAAATTTGCCCCAACTAAATTGTTTTTCTCTTTGGTGTTGTGAAAAGGAGATAGAAACAACGCCCTAGGTAAAAAATGAAGGCCAGGAGCCAGGTCTAACAGGCAGAAGAATAGCCCAGCTCCCAAACTCCAGAGAATGACAGCTATTTCAGAGAAGCTGGGGGCCAAGTGGACAAAGCAATTAAGCCGCCTTACATCTTCAAGGCTAGTGGGCAGAATGGTGAGCATGCAGGGACCTGGCAAGACTTAAAGGGCATTTAATCTTGAAGGGGTCAGCAGAAGCAATGTTTAGGGGACGGGGTCCTCTCCTTACTACCAGAGTCTCAACAGAAGATGCAGTTGATTTTAGCCGGGCCCGTCCTCTCCCGCGTCCTCCGTGTGCCCCTCCACGTGGTCTGCGTCTTCCTGGAAAACTACTGCTGCGACCCTGAGTGAGGGAACGGGGAGGTTTACAGGAGCAAGTGCTGGGGCACTACACGGGGTCTGCAAGTTTGGAGTGAAGGCAAAATGTAAATGGCAGCTTAGGGGGTGGGACAGTGGATGGGACCTTCAACTCTTGAACATGAGGTCCCAAGTTTGACTTCCAGTATCACATGTGCCAGGGTGATAGTCTGGTTCCCCTCCCCACAGCTCTCCTACTAAATAGGTGTTTTTAAAAGAAGAAAACCATGTTAAGTAAAATAGGTCAGAAACAGAAGGATGAATATGGAATTATCTTATTCACAGGCAGAAGCTGAAGAACAAGATCAGAAGAGAAAACACTAAGCAGAACCTGGACTGGAGTTGGTGTGCTGCACCAGAGTAAAAGACTCTGGGGTGAGTTGGGGGGAGAGTACAGGTCCTGGAAAAGGATGACAGAGGACCTTGTGGGGGTTGTATTGGTATGTGGAAAACTGAGAAATGTTATGCATGTACAAACTAGTGCATTTACTGTCAACTGTAAAACATTAATCCTCCAATAAAGAAATTAGAAAGAAGAGTAGACACTTGCAGACCTGCTTCATCGCTTGTGAAGCAACCCCCCTGCAGGTGGGAAACCTGGGCTTGAACCAGGATCCTTGCTCAGGTCCTTGCACTTCACTCAGAGCTCCACCACTGACCCCTCTGTGATCTCTCTTTTTCTGCCTCTCTCTAAAAATAAAACTGCAGATACAGAGTTCTAGTGGTAGGAATTGTGTGGACTTTTACCCCTCTTATCCTATGTTTTTTGTCAGTGTTTCTTTTTTATAAATAAATTTTTAATAAAAATTAACAGACTAATAATTTTAAAAAAAGACTCTGGGGTGAGTTGGGGGAAGAGTACAGGTCCTGAAGGATGACAGAGGACATAGTGGGGGTTGTACTGTTATGTGGAAAACTGAGAAATGCTATACATGTACAAACTACTGTATTTGCTGTTGACTGTAAAACACTAATCCCCGAATAAAGAAATTAAAAAGAAAAGTAGACACTTGCAGATTGTATTTACTGGTAACTGTAAAATATTAATCCCCCAGTAAAGGAAAAAAAATGTTAAAAATAAAAAGTTATTCGGGCTCCCTTTAAACCTGAAGATTTATCTGGCTAGACCTGTATCACAGGTGAAATTCTGTGTTAGACGAAGAAGAAGAAGAAAGGGGCCAGGTGGT
The DNA here is from genome assembly GCF_950295315.1 of Erinaceus europaeus. Lineage (NCBI taxonomy): Eukaryota > Metazoa > Chordata > Mammalia > Eulipotyphla > Erinaceidae > Erinaceus > Erinaceus europaeus. The sequence continues at coordinate 115,744,600 of NC_080168.1, read as the reverse complement.
GGCACACTGGGTCAAGCTCACATAGTACAAAGCCTAAGGACCTGCACAAGGATCTTGGTTCCAATTCCTCTCTGTCCTTTCCAATAAAAAATGAAAGAAATTAGGGAGTCAGGCGGTAGCGCAGCAGGTTAAGCGCACATGGCGCAAAGTGCAAAGACCAGCGTAAGGATCCCAGTTCAAGCCCCCCGGCTCCCCACCTGCAGAGGAGTCGCTTCACAAGCGGTGAAGCAGGTCTGTAGGCGTCTGTCTTTCTCTCCCCTTTCAATCTTTCCCTCCTCCCTCCATTTCTCTCTGTCTTATCCAACAAGAATAATAACTACAACAATAAAACAAGGGCAACAAAGGGAATAAGTAAATAAATAAATATTTTTTTAAAAATGAAAGAAATTTGGGGCCGGGCGGTAGCACAGCAGGTTAAGCGCACATGGTGCAAAGTGCAAGGACCAAGGACCGGCATAAGGATCCTGGTTTGAGCCCCCAGCTCCCTACCTGCACGGTGGTCACTTCACAAACAGTGAAGCAGGTCTGCAGGTGTCTATTTTTCTCTTCCCCTCTGTCTTCTTGTCCTCTCTCGATTTCTCTCTGTCCTATCCAACAATGACAATAATAACAATAATACTAACAACAACAACGATAAACAAGGACAACAAAAGGGGGGGGGGGGAATGGCCTCCGGAAGCAGTAGATTCATAGTGCAGGCACCAAGCCCCAGTGGCAAAAAAAAAAATAAAATAGATGATAGGTAGTCAAGTCCAGGAGTCCTGGTCAGGGTGAGGATAAAAAGCAGAGATCTCAGATAGCAACAGCCAGGTGGCTCTGACCCAAACCAACCCACCTCTCTTGAAAAGGGCCAATGTAGTCCAGCAAGGAAAAGCAGTGGTAGAGAGATGCATTTGTCTAGTCCCACCTCCACTACTGAGTAACCCTGGACCGGGCAAGTCGTTTCCGAACACTAGGTATAGCATCCTCCTGATACACAGGGAGGAGTGAAGGGTCTCTGAGCACCTAGGGTGAATGACTCTGATGGTGACAGACTTGGGTCACATCCGGTGGCTGGTCAGTCCCTCACCTGCTTGATGCGGGATCGAGCTGGGGAACTGCGCCGCCTCCCTTTGTCCCCTTCGGCTTTGCCTCCGCCAAGAGCTGCCCCGGCATCACACAATAGGGAGTCATCAGTCTCTGGCAGAGAGTCGGTACAGAGTCGCAGGGAGCCCTCATCTCGGGCTGGACTAACGTCTGTAGAGACCCCCAGCTCCATAGACAGGGAGCCACCCCCCTCGGGGTCTGGAGAACCAAGCAGGGGCTCTGAGCCAGGAAAACTGGCGCTGGCATCGCCCTGGCTCAGGTTGGAGATCTCGTTAACGATGTCAGACTTGATGAGCGTGGGCGGGGTGGGGGCCACTGGTGCGCGTGGCTCCTCCTGCTCTTCACAGGGTGAGCCCTGCCTCGCCTGCTTGCCTTCTGGGCCATAGACCTCCATAGGGGTCACTGGAGCCAGCTCCTCGGGGTCCAGGAGCACAGGGGAACCCTTAAGTTCACTGGCCAAGCTGCCAGGGACCTGTCCAGCCTCTTGCTGTGAACCAGGAGTGTCAGTCCCATCCAAAGGGGCTGTGTCTTCCCCCAGGCCAGAGAAGTCATCCAGAGCGGGGGCAGGGCTAGGTGCAGGGCATGAAAGGTTCCCCATGGGGGAGGGGAGAGGACTGGTGGGGCTGGGTTCCAAGGCTGGGCACTCAGGTTCTGGAACTTTCTCAATCTCCATCTCATACGGCTCAGCCTCTTCTGAGATTTCTGTTGCTTTCTTCATGGGGCTCAGTGGGGAGGGAAGAGCTAGTGGCAGAGTGGGGGGAGAGCCCTGGGAAGGATGGGAGGCAGGGGGAGGCAGGGGCTGCTGAAGAAATGGAGAACACTGAGGGGGAAGGGGCTCCATCAGGAGGGGGGAGGCAGGTCCCACTGGGGAACCCGGTGATGGGGGAAGGATCATTGGGGGTACAGGCTCAGGGTCAGTGCAGTTAGCTTCTGGTGGAGGGCTGATGGGTGTCTCCAGGATGGGGGCAGCCAATGGCGACTCAGGGTCACTATCCCCTTTGGCACCAAAGGGGTACTCTAACTCCCCCAAAGGAGACAGGGCTGGTGGGGCCACAGCTGTGATGATGGGTGAGAGCGGAGGAGGAAGAGGATCTAGAGGGAAAGAGAGAAAGAGCAGCTTTTAGATTTAAACACATCAGGAAGAGCTTGGGCGGTTGTAAGAGTTAAGATACCAGCATTCCCTTACCTGGAGGCATCAGCTGAGGTGACAAGGCTGGCTCCTCAGATGGGGACAATGGCAGTTCCTCTGGCAGAGGGGATAGAGGTGGTTCCCCAGGCTCAGACAGGGCCAGCTCTCTGAGCAAGGGGCCTAAGTGTGGCTCTCCAGGCGGGAGGAACATGGGCAAGTTCTCAGGTGCAGGACACAGGCCTGGCTCCTCAGGGGGCTCTTCAGGTTGAGGAGAAAGGTGTGGTTCCTCAGGCTGGGGAGACAGGCACGACTCCTCAGGCTGGGGGGCTACGCATGACTCCTTAGACTTGGGGGATGGTTGCAGCTCCTTAAGTTGTGGAGACAGACATGACTCCTCAGGTACATGGGACAGCTGGGGCTCCTCAGGCTGAGGGGACAGATGAGTCTCCTCAGGCTGAGGGGACAGGTGCAACTTCTCAGGCTGGGGAGTCAAATGTAGCTCCTTAGGTATAGGGGAGAGGCATGGCTTTTCAGGCTGAGGGGACAGACTTGGCTGCTTGGGTGCAGGGGACAGGGCGGGTTCCTCAGGTGCAGGGGACAGGGCAGGTTCCTCAGGTGCAGGGGACAGAGGAGGTTCCTCAGGTGCAGGGGACAGAAAAGGCTCCTCAGGTGCAGGAGACAGAGGAGGTTCCTCAGGTGCAGGGGACAGAGAAGGTTCCTCAGGTGTGGGGGACAGATGAGGTTCCTCAGGTGTAGGGGACAGCTGGGGCTCCTCAGGTGCAGGGGACAGATGAGGTTCCTCAGGTGCAGGGGACAGCTGGGGCTCCTCAGGTGCAGGGGACAGCTGGGGCTCCTCAGGTGTAGGGGACAGCTGGGGTTCCTCAGGTGCGGGGGACAGCTGGGGCTCCTCAGGTGCAGGGGACAGATGAGGTTCCTCAGGTGCAGGGGACCGACAAGGTTCCTTAGGTGCAGGGGACAGATGAGGTTCCTCAGGTGCAGGGAACAGACAAGGTTCCTCAGGTGCAGGGGACAGACGAGGTTCCTCAGGTGCAGGGGACAGATGAGGCTCCTCCGGTGCAGGGGACAGATGAGGCTCCTTGGGTACAGGGGACAGATGAGGCTCCTTGGGTACAGGAGACAGGTGTGGCTCCTCAAGCAGGGGACAGAGTGGAGGCTCCTCAGGCAGTGGTGACAGGGGTGACTCCTCCAGTGGTAGGGACATGAGTGCGTTGTCTGGTGCTGGGGAAGCAGGTGAGTCTTCCAGTGATGGGGATGTGAGTGAGTCCTCAGGTGGTGGGGACACGCGTGATGCCTCAGGTGGAGGAGATGTAGGAGACTCCTCAGGTGGTGGAGACAGAGGAGACTCCTCAGGCGGTGGGGACAGGCGTGACACCTCAGGTAGGGGGGATAAGCGTGATACCTCAGGTGGAGGGGACATAGGTGAGTCTTCAGGTGGTGGGGACATGGGTGAATCCTCAGGTGGTGGGGACAGACGAGATGCCTCAGGTGGTGGGGAGAGAGGAGACTCCTCAGGTGGTGGGGACAGAGGTGACTCTTCAAAGGGAGGGAATAGACGAGAAGCCTCAGGTGGTGGTGACATGGGTGACTCTTCAGGTGGTGGGGACATAGGTGACTCCTCAGGTGGTGGAGACAGGCGTGAGGCTTCAGGTGGTGGGGAAGTAGGTAATGCCTCAGGAGGTGGGGATAAGGGAGACTCTTCAAGTGGTGGGGATAGGGGTGATGCTTCAGGTGGTGGAGAAAGAGGTGTCTCGAGTGGGGGAGATGGAGGGGACTCCTCTGGAGGAGAGAAGGGTGACGCCTCCAGGGGGGAAAAAGGTGACGACTCGGGTGGGGGAGACAGAGGAGACTCCTCAGGAGGTGGAGAGAGGGGTGATTCCTCAGGCAGCGGGGAGAGACGAGAAGCCTCAGGCGGTGGGGATGTAGGTGATTCCTCAGGTGGTGGCGACAGGGGTGACTCCTCAGGTGGGGGCAGCAGTGGCATCTCCTCATCTATGGGGGCATCCAACTGGGGCTCAAGTTGGGCCCCTGCTCTCCCTGTAGACACAACACATGATGTTCTTACCCAGGCTCAGCTCCACTCCCAGCAAATCAGAAACTGTCCCTTGCCACAGGATAGGTGGGGATGACTTTCAGGGACCCTCAAAGACCCTACTCACCTAGTGGTTTGGCTTCACATTGCAGGGGCCCCGGTTCCTTGGGTTGCATAGAGGTCACGTGCCCACCCTTTGGCTGCCCTTGGCATGCAACGTACAGAGCATCGGGCTCATCAGTGGGGGTATCGCCAGGCTCTGGGGGTGAGAATCTGCAGAGGGCACAGGGGAGCAGGAACCGTGGCTCTCATTAGCTATCAACTAGAGAGCTCACAGGGGCGAGGCATGAATGCTGGCTCATACTGCCCATACCTTAGGGTGCTCCTTGCAAAATCCACTTGAATGTGGCCCCTGCCAACCTCAGTACTTCTGATCCCCCATCCCAATCTCTTCCACCCCAGGCCACTCACCTGTGGCAAACTGGGGGAGGTTGCTCAGCAATAGAGCTGATGGGCTGGCTTCCCTGGGCTTTGTGACAACGATGACAGAGCGAGTAGTTTTCAAACCACTCTGAGTCAGGATTCAGCTCTGCTGAGCCCACCCCACAGGCTCGGCATACCCGGCATGCCTAGGAAAGGGAGCAGGCAGAACAGGAACTGGTCATACAGCAGAGAGAGGAAGGGAGCAAGGCACTTGACACAGCAGAGGAACTCCAGATGGAACTGAGGCAGAATCATAGGCGGACAAAGAAGTTACCTTGCACTTCCACGAATGAGCAGGAAGTTCCTCCATAGGTGGTTGCAGGCAGAAGGTGTGGTATCCTTTGTCACATGTCTCACAGACCAACATCTTAGAGTCATTCCCAGGCTTCCTGTAAGGGCACAGGGCACATAACAGAGTCCTCCCTGTCCTCACTTTCTTTTCTTTTTTTTAAGACTTATTTATTTATTATTGGATAGAGACAGAGAGAAATGGAGAGGGGGAGGGGGGATAGAAAGGGCGAGAGACAGAGAGACACCTACAGCCCTGCATCACCACTTGTGAAGCTTTCCCCCTGCAGGTGGGGACCGGGGACTTGAACCCTGGGTCCTTGTGCACTGTGATGTGAGCTCTTAACCAGGTGCGCCACGGCCTGGTCCCCCTCACTTTCATTCCTCACCCGTGCTTTGCTTAAGGCCTCCTTCCTGAAGTCAGGAAATGGTGCCTGGTAGCGTAAAAGATTTGCCAGAATGAGGTCCCAGAGGCCAGACGGCGGCTCCCCCGGCGGAATGTACACATCACCATGCACAAAGACCTAGGTTCAGGCCCCAGGCCCCCAGCTTGCAGAGGAGAAGATTCATAAGTGGTGAAGCAGTGTTGCAGGGCTTTCTTCCTTCCTGTTTCTCCATCCCCTCTAAATTTCTCTCTCTTAAATAAATATTTAAAAAGAAAGAAAAAGGGAAGAACAGGTTCCCATATGCCAGAGTAGTGCTCTGGTTCTTTCTCTGTCCATAAAGGAATCCTTTTTTTGCCTCCAGGGTTATCGCTGGGGCTTGGTGCCTGCACAAGTCTACTACTCCTGGTGGACAGAGAGAAATTGAGAGAGGAGGGGAGAGAAAGACAGACACCTACAGATCTGCTCCACTGCTTATGAAGTGACCCCGACGCCCCACCCCCCACGGGCAGGGAGTCAGGGTCAAGCCAGGATTCTTGCACGGGTTCCTGCACTTCATAAGAAGTCTTTCTTTTCTTTAATATTTTATTTATTTATTTATTTATGAGAGGGACAGGAGAAGAGAAAAAGAACCAGACATCACTCTGGTACATGTGCCACGGGGGATCAAACTCAGGACCTCATGCTTGAGAGTCCAATGCTTTGTCCACTGCACCACCTCCCAGATCACCATAAAGAAGTCTTTAAAATAAATATATAAGAGGCCAGGTGGTGATGCACCTGGCTGAGTGGAAACATTACAGTTCACAAGAATCCAAGTTTGTGGTCCCGGAGGTAGTGCAGTGGATAAAGCATTGGACTCTCAAGTATAAGGTCCTAAGTTCAATCCCTGGCAGCACATGTACCAGAGCAATGTCTGGTTCTTTCTCTCTCTCCTCCTATCATTCTTCATGAATAAGTAAATAAATAAATAATCTTAAAAAAACAAAAACAAGAACTCAAGTTTAAGCTCCTGGTCCCCACCTGTAGGAAGGAATTTTCACAGGTGGTGAAGCAGTGCTGCAGGTCTCTCTCTCTCTCTCCCTATATCCCCTTCCCCTCTCAATGTCTGTTCTGTTTCTATGCAAAATAAATAAGTAAAACATATTTTTTTAATTTTTTATATTTATTTTATTTATTCCCTTTTGTTGCCCTTGTTTTATTGTTGTTGTTGTTGTTGTTGTTGGATAGGACAGAGAGAAATGGAGAGAGGGAGGGGAAGACAGAGAGGAGGAGAGAAAGATAGACACCTGCAGACCTGCTTCACCGCCTGTGAAGCGACTCCCCTGCAGGTGGGGAGCCGGGGTTCGAACCGGGATCCTTATGCTGGTCCTTGTGCTTTGCGCCACCTGCGCTTAGTCTGCTGCACTACAGCCCGACTCCCGTAAAACATATTTTTAAAATTAAAGCAAATAAGTGGCTCAGGAAGGGGTGCAGTGGATTGGGTATGGGCCTCCTAAATCTAGGGTCCAGAGTTCAGTCCCCAGCATCACTATGCCAGTGATCCTGATTCTTTCTCATAAATAAATAAATCTTTATAAAAAATAAGTAAGTAGACTGGAAAGTGGTGCAGTGGACAGTATTTAACTTTTTTTTTTTTTTAATGAAAGAGAGGCCAGCACACTGCTCAACTCTGGCTTATGATGGTGCTGAGGATTTAACCTGGGGGACCTCTGAGCCTCAGGCATGAAAGTCTTTTGCGTCACCATTATACTGCTTCCCCAGTCCAAAAGCATGGTACTCTAAGCTTGAGGTCCCCCGTTTATGCCCTAGCATTCCTCCTGTCAGAGCGATACTCTGGTTCTCTCTCTCTCTCTCTCTCCCTTCCTCTTTTTCTTATAAACAAGCAGATAAAAGATTGAAAATCTTACCTGCAGGCTTGGCACACTTTGCATTCAGGGCACTGCCAGCCAGCACGCTTGCGGGCAGTCAGAGCAGTGTCCAGGCAAGCTCCATGATAGTGATGCCCGCAGCTGGTACAGAAGAACAGGTCACACAGTTCCCCTGGGCCCTCACACACTGCACAGCGAGCTTCCTCTGCAAGGGGGGAGGATCAGAGAACACAGGTTGGCTATGGGTTCCTGGTGAAGACTCAGCATAGTATTGTCTATGTAACGGGCATTCTATGGGTACTGAATGGAGGAATAATAAACAGACATCGCATGTATGCCTGATACATGCCAAGCAATGTTCTAAGCACTGCAGATACTATGGTCAACAGGACAGACAGAGCCCCTGTACTTGCAAAGTACACACTTTAGTGGAGCAGACTGGCAGTATCGAATTACCAAGTTTGATGAGTGTTCAAAGTACCAAACCCAACAACACACACTTGGGTATCTTTGCTTTGCCCAAAGGGCAGGACTCCTCACCCAGATGTGCAGCCCCCTCGCTGTGCTCCGGGCATAGCAGCTGCAGTGTTTTCATGGATAAGAAGGAACCGCTGGCAGTTGCACAGGGAAAGTGGTAAAGCCGTGGACATCCGGGGGAGCGGCAAGGGATGGAGGCGCCGAGCCTGGTGCAGTGGGAGCAGCGCTGCCAAGTGGAGACAAAGCTTCAGTCCCAGCCGGCTTTCTTTCAGAGCAACAGGTCAGGCACGCGCTCTGCCCCAGTGAGCCCACTGCCCTTCTCATTCTACCCATACTCTCAAATGGCCCCGGGCCCAGCCCTACCTGTGAGATCCCTGAGAAGATGGCCTTGTCCACACCACATAGTTCTGGGCCCTGGTGCCCCCATACACCTGCCGACCACGCAGCACACCAATGGTGAGCCCAGCAGAACCCTGGAGAGATGGGAAGAGACAAACAGGAAGAAAAGAGTCAACATAACAGATGACTGTTGCCCCAAACCACTCCCAACCCCCTTTCCGGGCCAAGTTAGTTAGTTACTCTGTTTCTCCTTACTTACCTCCAGGTTCTCCTAGATGGGCCGGTGTCAGGCCCTCGGGGAAACCAATCTGCGACAGGTCCTCACCGGGCAGCGGTGCCTCTCTGGGCGCTGCGTTTCCTCCAGGGGACCCCACTGGACACCGGGGCCAGTCAAATGGCAACTCAAAGCGCCGTAGCTCCCGCTGTCCATGGAGACTGGGCTCCCCGCAGTTACAGAGAGCACAGCGCCTCGCCAGACCCCCACTGTGGACACACAAGCATCAGCACCTCGCCAGGCTCCTGCCCATAGGTACCCTGCCCCTCAAAACCCAAGGAGTTGGCTGTCTCTGCTTCCCAAGTTTCCATTTTTCTTAAATTCTCCTCCTCAAAAGTCCCAGCCTCTCAAACCAAATGCTTATGTGGCCTCAAAGCCGATGTTCCCCAAACCAGTTACCTGCAGGCCTGGGGGGAATCCTGAAGTCTGAAACCCCCTGAACCGGGCACAGAAACCTCCCCCACATGCGGGTTGGGAAGGTCTGGCTCAGTGGTGCCTGACTCCTCGGAGGCTGTAGGTCCATCAGCTAAATCAACAAACAGAGAAGCACACGTCAGTCACCCTCTACTTAACTCTAGTCCACATTCAGACCCAGCAGATTATCCTAAACCCTTAGTGGGTTACAGTGATGGCATTTCAGTCTCTGTCCCAAAGAACAAAGTCCTTTAATTACAGTTCTATTAGATGAACTTTGGTTCTGTCCTCATTCCAGGACCAGAAATTTAAGGTTGCTTTGGAAGAGAAGACACCAGAATTGGCTGTACTCACCCGCTGGTTCTGAATCTTTATCCTCACCAGGCGGCTTCTGGCTGTCCATCCCTCTCTCCGACTGGGCTCGGCCCTCTCGGGGAGACCTGTGAATGCCAAGAGAGACATCTACCTGTATAATACGTCTCCCCACTAAGCACTTTTCTCATCACCCCAGGGAGAAGGCAGCTAATGGTGTCCAGAGCCAACAGAAATCAGAGCAAACTTTTACACTAATGACAAAAAGAGCTGTTTTTCCCTAACCTCTGTCTCACTGTCTACTTCCTTTCCAGATGAGACTCTGCCCTCTTTATAGACCCAGCCTCTTCTCCACTTCCAGCTTCCTGTGTAAGAGTTCCCAGGACAATAGCATCCAAACAGAAGCACATGCAACCTACATCGAGATGGCCCTCTGCCTCATCTCAGAGTTCTTGGTTCTGGTGGGCCCTATCCCTTGACCTTTATCCTCATGTCCCAAGCCAGCCACCATCCTAGGGCTCTGTTGCTGCCAACCCAAGAGCAGTCATAACCCAGGAAGCCCGAGTCCAGCCAAAATCCCTCCCCCAAAGACAGTCTGCGGTCTTGCAAGATGTAGAACACGACTAGAGCAAAAGCCCAGATACGAATGGACTTCTCCCACTTCCACTAGTTTCAACTAGGACATATCAATCACAGCCAGAGAAGCTCCCTCACTCCCACCCACTGCTCACCCTCATCCAGCTCATGCCCACACCCCTACCCCAAGCTGCAACTGAAATCAGGATCTCATGAAGCTCAGAGGCCTCAGGTTGTTGCTCTTAGCAACGCCAACTGCCCTTCCTCTTCATATATCCCTAGTAGTTAACAGAAGTGGGCCTCAAGAGTTACTGAGCATGTGTAGTCAGGGCTGAGGCTAGGCATGCTGGGAGTTGTAGTCTCAGGAAGCACACTGCCACTTGGAGGAGTTCTAAACAGGGCAGGACACAGGAGAGCAGAGCAGCTTCCTTCCTCTTCCGTCAAACTGGGTTTCCACATATTCTGTGGGGGTAGGGGGTAACAGTCCTCTATTCTAAGATCTACCTGCCCATACAAGAGCCAAACGAAACAAACTAGAGTTACTCTTGAGAAGGTGACCCACACCTTTGGCAGTCCTTTCCTAAACCTCAGCAGGAACTACACAGTTTAAAGACGAGCAATGTAAAGAAGAAGTATAATGGAGGTGAAGAAGAGGGAAGAGATTCTTTGGAAGGAGAAAGGAAATGGGGTCTAAAGCTCTCAGTGAGAAGAGACTTAAACAGGGAAAAGGCAGTGTCGCTAGAGAACGAGGGGGGACCCTGAGACAGAACCCTAAATAAAACGCCTGTGAAATGTATGTCTCACCTTGTCCATTCCCTTCTTTAGCCAGAGGGACCACACCAGCATTAGGAAGGCCAAGGCCCCTCTTCCCAAACCAAATATCCCAGGTCAGCCATATGGGGCTGAGTGATGCTAGCAGAAGGTACAGGGACCCTCACCGCTGCCCAGGGTCAGTGAACCAACTGCTTAAGAACCACAGTGTCACTCCTTCCCACTTCTCAGTGCAAGTGGAGCCAGCTTACACTCCATTTCCACAGACCTGTCATATGACTCCTGTGACATACCACAGGAAGGGAAATTATTTTACCACCCCGCGCGCACACACACACACACACAATCAAAATCTACTAGGTTGGAAGAGTAAAATCGCCTAACACCTGCTACCTCCATTCCCTGATCATCTTTTCCCCAAACCTGCCACACAACCACCCCTGAAGGAAGGGAGGTTGATCGGCTGCTGGCAGAGAAAAGCTATTCTAGGGCTCCCAGGGGCTGTTAGAAGCCACCCATGGTAAGAAGGAGCTGGGAGGGAGGGCACCAGCCAGGTCCCTCTTTCTATTCAGTCATTCCAGAACTGACCACACCCAGAAGGCTTCAAAGTTACCTAAATGTATCCACCTTATTGTAGCTTACCACTACAGGCCCCCAAAGATTCTTCACCTGCTCTGCTCTCAAAGTTGAGGCTAAAAGAGTCGCACAGCAAGAAATAAAAAGGAGCAGTGATAATACAGCCAGTGGGAGGAGGGCTGCCTCACACAAGGCCAGAGGGACAAATTCCTCTGCCTCCCCCAAGCGCAGCCCTCTCATGCTGTTGAGGCTGGTGCTGCTCTGTGAGGTTCAAGCCCACCTTCTTCCAGCCTAAGGAGACGTACTGGCAAGAACCTCCAAAGCTGAATCTCATTCATGGTGAGGCAAGAGATGAGAGATTAGGGAGCAAGGAGAAGAGTGTCCTCCAAGCTTTACCAAAAAGAATCTAAGTGTACCCCCAAGAAGTGTGAGCCCTGCATTTCTACCTGTGCGCTCTAGACCTATACCTTAAATGCTGAGGCCGAGACCTAAAGAGCTGAAGACCACAGATTCCCTCCATTCTATCATTCAGTCAAAAAGTGCGCACGCGCACACACAGCCCAAGGTTTTGGTTCTGTTCTTTTTTTTTTTTTCCTCCCAAGTCTGAATGGACTAACAGTACCTAGTCAGGCTTTCCCTGGGGAGCTTGAGAACCCAACAAAGTATAGATCTAAGGTTGTAGAACTATGCTGGCTCTACTTAGTACTTGGTCTAGGAGGACCAAAACAGCAAGGAAGAGGGAGGGAGGGCCTCATCTCAACCCACTTTCCACACTGCCTCTTTCCCAGACCAACCGCTTTCATTAAAATTGCCCAGCCAAAAGGGAAATGGAGGCTTGGAGAGGTGAAAGGCTGAAGCAGGCCCTTGAGTGAACAGCACTTCTGTCGGACTCAGGACTTCCTGGTTCCCAGCCTGAGACTCAAGCCACACCTCTCTCCACCCCCATTTTGGGTTGGCCCTACAGGAAGAATTCAAATGGCAACACTGGTCCTGTGGACCCTTCAGACTGTCCCTGGGTCATCCTGTGGTCAGCCACAGCTAATAAGAAGAGGTCCCTCCTGTGGAAGTTCACTAGAGACGGACAATAGGGAGAGGCAGGGGCAGGAGTATGGATGACAGCTAGTCGTCCACCAACCACTGTGCCACCTCTCACCTAAGGGTTACATCTAGAAATCTCTCAAAGGCAAAAATTCCGATGTCTTCATTTGCAAGACCAGGCTCAAAAAGATCTTGCCCCTGTATGTTAGAGGGGGCGGACGGAAGGAACAAAACACACCACCTGAGTTCCTGCAGGGGAGCAAGACAGCTGGGGGAGGATGCTGTCCCAGTCCAGGGCCCAGAGGTAGGGGGCTCATGCTGCACCCCACATTGCACTCACATACACACCCCTTTTCCCCAACACCCCACTATCCCCACCAGGGCTGGAAACACTGGCTTCAGCAGACCCAGAGAGGTACTAGTCATCCTGTTCTAGAGTTGGGACAGGAGCAGAGGGACAGCTAACATCCCAGATCAAAAAGGGAGTGTGGTTGAAAACGTTGGTGCGGCAATGGAAGGGAGTCTACAGGACTGGCCAGGGGCTTGTGGACAACCAGCTCTCCACACAAGGCCGGAGGACAAAGCAGGAGACAAAAACCTTTTTTTTTTCCTTTTCTTTTCTTTTCTTTTCTTTTCTTTTTTTTTTTTTTTTTTTTTGCAGCCCACATTTGCAGGGAACAAATCTCAACAGCCTCCTCTATAATCCCCTGGAGATTATGCCCATCCCAAGAGGAGGGGCGGCAAAGCAGGCTAAGACAGCACTAGGCCTCGCTGGGGTCACTTTGCCAGGCAGGAGCTGTTTAAAGTTAACAGCAAGGCCAGGGCTGCCCCCAGCCCCGCCTACTTCTTGCCTCAGTCACCCCTTCATCCCACTGGGCAGTTTCCACACACTCTGCCCCTCTTTGCAAGTGAAATAAGGCCTGATGAAGGAGCTCAGGTACCATGAGCTTCCCGGAGGCTGCGTTGCACGCGGGAGGGGGAGAAAACAACCTTAAAGTCCACCCTGGCAGTAAGTCCGACCTGGCAGGGGCACCTGACTCCCTCCCCCCAGTTGTTCCGCTCACAAGGCCCACAAGGAGCCCTGCGGGAGAAGCAGCCGCCTGGGATTGGTGCTGGCATCGGGGCCTGGGTCCTAGTTTAGCGGAGCTGCCCCCAACACAAAAATAAACAGGCAGAGAGGCGATCTGGCCGGGCTCCCAAACTCCCGTGGTTCCCTCGAGCCCCCAGTCTTTAAAGCGGCACACCCCAGAGCAGCAGGCCCCGGTCCTGTGCTGGCGACGGGCTCGGCTTCCTCGGCATGCCCTGCCTGCCAGCGGAGCCCTCCCCGGCCCTGGCACCCCTTTCTTTCTCCCACCTAAAGGCCGGCTCCGGCCAAGAGAGTCCATCTGGCCGTGCCCCCGGTGCAGCCCTTTCTGGGCCCGGGCCGGGCTCCGCGCACTCACCTCTTCACAGGGCGATCCAGAAATCCTCATCCGAGAACATGGCCAGAGCCCGGGCCGCTCCCCGACCTCCAAGCGCCAGAGCGATCACGGCCGCCCCCCGCACGGGGGGGCTGAGAGGGGCCAAGAACGGTAAATCCAGGTCGGAGTGGACACCCTCCTCCCTCCCCCCTCCAAGAAAAAAAAAAAAAAAAAAAGCAAAAACAAAAATGAGAAGAAGGGTTCTCTGCCTCGGGTCCAGCAGTTTAGGTTTCCACGGACAGCCCCAGGGCGGCGAGTCCCGGGCGGACACAAAGAGAGCACCGGTGGCTTTGATCTTGGGCGAGCAGGCTCCGCATCCGCGTCGCCGGGCGGCCTCGGAGTCCTAGGGCCGGGCCAGCGCCCTGGCCGGCCGCGCGGGGCCGGGGCCGGGGCCGGGGCCGGGGCCGGGGCCGGGGCTCGGGCTCGGCCGGAACGTCGAGGCTCTCCAGATGGAACGTCGAGGCGCCTCCCCGGCAGCCCGGAAGGAACGCGGCGCCGCGCCGGGCCCGGATGGAACGGGAGGCGCGAGCCGGAGCGCCGAGCCCCTCTCAGCGCCCGGCCGGCGCGCAGGGCCGCGCGAGCTTCGGCGACGCCGGCGGGGCGGCGGGGCCGCGGCTGACACACACACCCAGCGCCGGGCTCCTCGACCCCAAGCGCTCGCCCTCGGCGGCCGCGAGCCCCCCACCTTCTGCTCCCCCCCGGGGAAGGGAGGAGGGTAGGTGGGCGAGGAAGAGGAAGGGGCGGGCGGTGCGAGCCCTCTGCCCGCTCCCCTCCGGCCGCTCCAGGCCCGGCGCTTGCCTCCCTTCCCCTCTGGCCGCGGGAGCTGCCCCGCCCCCGGCCTGGCCGGCTCCGGTCCGCGGCACCCCCTCGACCCCCGGCTGGTAGTGATCGCGGGGGGCGCCTAGAGGTGCATGGCCCAGCCCCGGCTCCCGGCGCCGGGGGGTCAGGAAACTGAGCGGAAAGTGGGGAACGAGGCAGCCATTTGCAACCGGAGAGGAAAGTAGTGCAGCGCGGCGCCGCTCCGCCTCCCCCCCCTCCGCCTCCTGCTCGGCCGGTAGGGTGGTTCCTGCGAAGGGGGCTACTTCCTGGCCCGAGTGCTCGGCCGCGGTCGTGGAGATTCAGGACGCCTCCGGCGCGCGATCCGGGAGGCCCTTTGGCCGGGGGGGAACCCCACTCGAGAAGGGGAGAAAGGAGAAGACGCGGCCCTATTTTGTGTTGGAGCGGAGAGGCGGAGGGATACGGCCCCCTCGGAGGAAAGGCTGTGACTCTGCAGTTCTACGCACACGCCGCGGGATCCCTCCGCCCCGGGTTAACCCCGACGGCGCCGGGCCGGCCGCTGGGCAGACACGTGGGAAGCCCCCCTCTTCCGCGCCCCGGCCCCGCGACTGCCTCTTGGGCCGCCCGGATGGTGAAGCGAGGACTCCAGCCACTTTCTAATCCCGTTTCCTTCGAGTTCTCAGTCCTCGAAACTCCAGCTACCCCCTTGCCTTGGCCAGGAGCAGTCTTTCCCGGGAGGGGGATGGAAGAGGAGCCCGGAGATTGGCCGCTGCTCTGCATCCTGGGAACTGGAGTCCGCAAATGGAGAAAGTGAGGCAGGGCGCCTAGCGCTGCAAAGGATGGGCTCTTGCCAGGTTTGGGGGCTCAGAGACTGGAATGAGTCCTCGGTCGCTGCTCTGATTATCAAAACCCCTTACTGAGGGTAGAGGGTTGTCAGCCCCCCACTCCCCTCATCAACACACACATACCTTCCCTTCAAAACATAAATAAATGTAGTTTCTCCCTTTCTGGGGTGTTCCCACCCCCAGTCTTTTCCAGGTCTTAAGGGCCTGGGTCTCCTTTATTTTTGTACCTTGGAATCTTGCTGCTACCTAACCGAACTGCTGTTAATCCCAACAGGATCCCAAACATGACTTGCATGCCCCCACCCCCGCCCCCACCCCCTGCCACAAATCTGAACGAGGAATATTGGAATGGCTTTTCTACAATAGCTATTCCCCACTGTGTGGACTAGAGGAGACACACTATGTGCTAGATGTTTTAGGTATTCTTCACACTTGTTATGAACCACATGGAATTGTGTCCATATTAAATATGAGACTGGGGCTAGCATAGGTAAAAATTGCCCAATAAACCAGTTAATTGACCCCTGAGACAAATTAGTGGTTATGTTCTTTCCTGGGATTTTTAAGGAATTTTATATAAAGCTCCAGAAAATGTGAGGAAAGAGACAAGGGCCAGGGCTGGTTTTGTTGAAAAGCATTCGCAGTGCTGTTCTACTGAACTTTTTGCAGTAGTGCAAATGCACTGTGTTTGTGCTACCTAATATATATGATTTAGCCAAGTGCAGCTGCTGAAATGTAGGGATACAACTGAGGAGCACTTTATTTAGTGTGAACAGTAAATTAAACTGAAATGCTTGTGTGACTTGTGGTTTCCACGTTGGACAATGCAGGAGAGCTGATCCCTTCTGACCAGGTCACAGGAGGGATCAGGACTAAGTAATCAATGTCATCAGTTATATATCCATAGGTACCTTGTAGTGATCATCAGGTCTATTTCAGAAAAAATTTTAAAAATCAAGTAAATGGCTGTGATGGAGGGTTGGGGAAAGTGTTGACCAACATAGCTCCCCTGGAAAGTCTAGCAGTGACCCCAAAGTTGTCCCATTAAAATGGAAGAGGTTACCTTGGAAGCAGAAGTTGGATAATGGAAGGCTCCCCCCTACCTACTTACGCCCAGATGCAGGGAAACAGACCCTCACCATGAGCTCCAGTAACGGGACAGGCACATTTCTTAAATTGTATGTGTGAATAAGGTACTGCCAAACATTTCCTATATTACCTTACTTAAGTAGGTGATGGTTTAACTACCTTCCTAAGGGGAAAACTGAACTTCAGAAAAGTTAACTACCCAAGGTCACATAGCTATGGAGAAGAAATGACTTCAGCCCTATCGTTGGAACACTATGCTGCCACCAGGCCATAAGACTGACTGCTTAATGAGATTCTAGAAAACCTCAGAATAGTTTCAAGCCTACCTTAGACCTCATGGAAATGGCAGCAGGAGGGCTTCTATGAGTGTTTCGGATCAGATGTGCAAAAAGATTAATTTTTTAAAGTTACTTTATTACCTAAGATTTTGGAAAGACACAGAAGCCAAAGCACCACTCTTAGATGCAGTGCAAGGTACTGACTGAACCAGGTAGATGCAAACCTAAAGATACTGTGAAGCTGCTGGGTGTTTTTCAGCAGTCTGATCCTTGTTAGGGTTTACACAAATGCAAAAGTAAGTGGAAGTTTGTTTTACTTAGATAAATGAACTCCAAACACCCTGGAGCTAAGCATTGGCAAGATCCTAGTTAAATCATGCCCATTGTGTCTGTCTTCTCCATTCAGGTAACCCTTAAATCCTTAGAGGAAGAATAGGCCAAATGAATGTTAGGGCTAGTGGAAGGAAGTACCCTATTACTTCTTAATTTACTCAACTCTCTTGGAAAAACAAAAGCCTTACAATACCTTAGTTCCTACCCTCCGGCTCATCAGTCCTCACACCACTAAACAAGGAAGAAGGGGAGCAGTGGTACACCTGGTTAAGTGCACACAGTACTATGTCAAGGACCCAGTTTGAGCCCCTGTTCCCCACCTGCAGCAAGGATGTGAAGCAGGTCTTTCTATCTCCCCACCCCTCTCAAATAAAATAAGAAGAAAAAAAGAAAAAGAAAAAAATGGCCACCAGGAGCTGTGGACTTGTAGTACAGGCACCAAACCCCAGTGATAATCCTGGAGGAAAGAAAAAAAAAAAGAAAAGGAAGGAAACTGGCAAAATAGCTCACCTGGATAGTGTGCCTTCTTTGCCATGCATATGATCCAAGTTTGGACCCAGACCCCACTGGATTGAAGGAAGCTTTGCTATGGTACCTTCTTTTTTCTGCCTCCATCTGAAAAAGCTCACTTAGAAAAGTGAAGCCCTGGAGAGGATGGGAGGGGGGGAACAGGGAAAGGAAGAGAAAGAAAGAAAGGAAAAAAAGAAAGGAAGGGAGGAAGGGAGGGAGGGAGGGAGGGAGGGAGGGAGGGAGGGAGGAAGGAAGGAAGGAAGGAAGGAAGGAAGGAAGGAAGGAAGGGTTGTGTTGTCATATCTATTCTCCAAACACTACCCTGAATTCCAGCAAATGCCGAGGTCCTGGACTAGAAGCCAGGTCAACATGTGGCAGCCCGCCACTAGAGGGTGGTATTTCTGCAGTTAAAGGGATCTTGAGATGCTATGAACTTGGACGGGAGGGGCGACTTGCAACCAACTGTTAACTGTATTGTAAAGCAGGAAAGGCAACAGCCTGTTCCTAGTGATTGAGGACTAATGAACAGGAGGACACAGGAACTCTTCTTGGAAAAGTAGATAGTGATCCTGAACTGTTCTCAAATGAAGAGAAGTCAATGGCAAAAAGATTACTCAGTTTATTTGCATATATACATTATCACCCCACGTAGCCAGCTCCACTCAGGAGTACTCAGCTCCCCATCACCCCACCAACACCCAAAACTACATGAGATTGGGTCCTGAATAAACAATGGCCAGGATTCATATCCGAGCCCTGCGGGTTATAACAACTCATTTAAGAAGAAAAAAGGAGAAGGAGGAGGAGGAGGAGGAGGAGGAGGAGGAAGAGGAGGAGAAGGAGGAGGAGGAAGAGGAGGAGAAGGAGGAGGAGGAGAAGGTGGAGGAGGAGGAGGAGGAGAAGAAGAAGAAGGGAGGAAGGAAGGAATGGAGGAGGAAAGGAAGAAAGAAAGCAGGGTTGGGGGTCGGGGTCGGTGCCTATGCGACATCCTTGCCCCATTGTAAACATTGACAACCAGGCTACTGGAGCCCAGACAAAGTGTGCAAATATGAGAGTACTACTTTGTGCCCAGAAGGCTGGGAACAGTCAGCTGTCATAGCAGTCCTGAGGTTCTGCCCTGCCAGGGCCAGGGGCAAAATCAAAGTGGCTGCCTGGATCCGAGGCCTCACATGAGACGGCAGTGGCACTTTTGTCCATAGGAATTTTCCACCCGGGAAATCTCCTGGATGATTTTGGTGAAGACGGCATGAGTCATCTGCAAGGACAGGGATCAGGGTCAAGAAGTCAGTTCACTGACAGCAGTGAACCCCCTTTCCCACCATTTCACCACCAAGCACTGCATTAGGAAAACACTGATACACCCCTCTCCCATACACACTATCGTCCTCATCTCCAGGCCCAGTACCTGATTCTTTCGAGCAGATGATTCCATATATATTGCACCCCAGGATTCTGCCAATTTCTTCCCTTCAACTGCCTGGACTTCCCTAGAAGTGAATTTGGGACATGGAGATGGAAAATTAGAATGTCCTCATGTGGGAGTTGGGCACTAGTGCAGCAGGTTAAGCGCAGGTAGGGCAAAACTCAAGGACCAACCTAAGGATCCTGGCTCGAGCCCCCGGCTCCCCACCTGTAGGGAAGTCGATTTACAAATGGTGAAGCAGGTCTGCAGGTATCTATCTATCTTTCTCTCTGTCTTCCCCTTCTCTCTCCATTTCTCTCTGTCCTACACAACAATGACTACAACAATAAAACAACAAGGTCAACAAAAGGGAATAAATAAAACAAAATATTTTTAAAAAGAATGTTCTAATGTTATCTGAAAAAAATCTTTAGCATCTCGATTTCCTGTGCTCCATCCAACTTCTCTGAAGTTTGGGAGAAGATTAAGAAAGGAGAAAACAAGGGGGCAGGGGAAATAGCATAATGGTTATGCAAACAGACTC
Organism: Erinaceus europaeus; assembly: GCF_950295315.1. NCBI lineage: Eukaryota > Metazoa > Chordata > Mammalia > Eulipotyphla > Erinaceidae > Erinaceus > Erinaceus europaeus. Next base: position 115,725,295 of record NC_080168.1, on the reverse strand, counting down.
TCATGCCTGAGGCTCCTTAGTCTCAGGTTCAATCCTCTGCACCGCCATAAGCCAGAGCTGAGCAGTGTTCTGGTGTTTCTGTCTCTCTGCATCTCTCTCAAAAATAAAATAAATAAAAATATTAAGAAAACAAGAAGGCTAGGACTGAGGCATGAAAAAAAAAGTTATAACTTTTGCAATAAAAGAGTTACCTTTGGGGGCTGGGTGGTGGTACACCCAGTTAAGCACACCTATTACTAAGTGCAAGGACCTGGGTTCAAACTCCTGCTCCCTACTTGCAGGGGGTTCACTCCATGAGCCATAAGCAAGTCTACAGGTGTCTTTGTCTAGGGATGGGGCAGTGGTGCACCTGGTTAAGTGCTCACATTACAGGTGTCTTTTTTATTTATTGCTCATGCCAGCACTACATAGCCACAGCTCCTGGCGGCTTTTTTTTTTTTCCTACTTTACTTTTAACAGGACAGAAAGAAATTGAGAGAGAGGAGATAAAGAGGGAGATGAAGGGCGAGGGTAGATAACATAATGGATATACAGAGAATTTCATGCCTGAGGCTCCAAAGTCCCAGGTTCAATCCTTTGCACCACCATAAACTAGAGCTGAACGGTACTCTAGTTAAAAGTGTGTGTGTGTGTGTGTGTGTGTGTGTGTGTGTGTGTGTGTGTGTGTGTAGGGAGACTAGACCTGCCTCACTGCTCATGAAGCTTCCCTACTCACAAACCCAGATCCTTGTGCATGGTGATATGGGTGATATGTCCTTAACTGAGTGCACCACCGCCTGCACCCCGCCCCCACACCGTGTCTATTGATCTCTCCCTCTCTCTTGCTACAAGTTCTCTCACAATTTCTCTCTATCCTATCCAATAAAATTTAAAAGGAAAAAAATGTCACCAGGAACAGGGGGTTATTCATAGTACCAGCACTGAGCTCCAGCAATAACCCCGGCAGGAATAAAAAACAAATAAATAGGGCAGGGGTAGATAGCATAATGGTTATGCAAAGAGATTCTCATGCCTGAAGCTCTAAAGTCCCAGGTTCAATCCCTTGAACTACCATAATACCAGAGCAGTGCTCTGGTAAAAAAAAAAAAAAAAAATTAATTAAAAAACAAATAAATAGGGAGTAGGACGGTAGCACAGCAGGTTAAGCACAGGTGGCGCAAAGCGCAAGTGGTACAAGGCGCAAGGACCGGAGTAAGGATCCCGGTTGGAGGCCCGGCTCCCCACCAGCAGAGGAGTCACTTCACAAGCGGTGAAGCTGGTCTGCAGGTGTCTGTCTTTCTCTCCCCCTCTCTGTCTACCCCTCCTCTCTCCATTTCTCTCAGTCTTATCCAACAACGACGACAGTAATAACTACAAGAAAAAGACAACAAGGGCAACAAAAGGCAATACATAAATAAATAAATATTTTAAAACATATTTTAAAAATAGGGGGTTGGGCGGTAGCGCAGTGGGTTAAGCGCACGTGGCAAAGCACAGGGACCAGGGTAAGGATCCCGGTTCGAGCCCCCTGGCTTCCCACCTGCAGGGGAGTCGCTTCACAGGCTGTGAAGCAGGTCTGCAGGTGTCTTATCTTTCTCTCCCTCTCTCTGTCTTCCCCTCCTCTCTCCATTTCTGTCTGTCCTGTCCAACAACGGACGACATCAACAATAATAACCACAACAAGGCTACAACAAAGGCAACAAAGGGGGAGGGGGTTGGCCTCCAGGAGCAGTGGATTCATGGTACAGGCACCCAGATCCAGCAATAACCCTGGAGGGAAACGAACAAACAAAAAACCAAATAAATAAATGAGTTATCTTTGCAGTCCACTGGATCCTCAAGCCTGAGGTCCCAAATTCAATCCCACATGCTGTGGTTCTCCTTTCTGTGTAATAAATTTAAAAAGATGGGGGGAAGCCCAGTGGATTAAAGATTAGAGTCTCAAGTAGGCATGTGCCAGAACAGTACTCTGGTTCTCTCATAAACAAACACTTGGGGGAGAAGCCACTAGGGAACTAGCATAACAGCTATATGAAAGACTTTCATGCCTGAAACTTGTTTTTTGTTTGTTTGTTTGTTTGTTTGTTTTGTTCTGTACCAGGGTTATCACTAGTACTTACAAATCAAATCTACCACTCCCAGATGCCATTTCTTTTCTTTCTTTTTTTGGACAGAGAGAAACTAAGAGGGAAAAAAGAAGGAAATAGGGAGAGAGGAAAAAGAAACACTTACAACACTGCTTCACTGCTTGTGAAGCTCCCCCCTGCAGGTGGGGTCTGGGAGCTTGAACCTGGGTCCATGTGGTAATATGTGCAGTCTACTAGGTGCATCACTGCCCAACCCCAGGCCCCCAGTTTAATCCCACCATGAGCAGTGCTCTTAAAAGTAATCCAGTGTATGTTGGTAGAGCCTTACACATGTTTCAGCCTACCCTTCCCAGGTCAACTTTTTTCTTTTTGTTTCAGAAAAAGTGACAAAGCTCCACCACACATACTGCTTTCCCTGGTGCTGGGATAGCTCCATGTCCTACTGGGGTTCAAACATGAAGCCTCGGGGCAGAAGGAGAGAGCATAACGCAAAGAGACTCTCATGCCTGAGGCTCCAGAGTCCCAAATTCAATCCCCGGAAGAGCTTAACAGTGCTCTGGTAAAAAAAAAAAAAAAAAAAAATTAATTAATTAATTTTAAAAAAGAGGCCTGGGTGATGGTGCACCTGGTTAAACACACATATTACAATGCACAAGGACCCAGGTTCGAGCCCCCAGTCCCCACCTGCAAGGGGAAAGTTTTGCAAGTGGTGAAGCAGGGCTACAGGAGTCTCTCTGTCTCTCTCCCTCCCTATCTCCCCCTTCCTCTCAACTTCTGGCTGTCTCTATCCAATAAATAAAGATAATAATAAATAAATAAATAAGCCTCACTCACATGTGGTAAAATGTGTTCTCTCCTTTTTTTAAATGTATCCATCTCTTTACTTATTTATTCCCTTTTGTTGTCCTTATTTTATTGCTGTAGTTATTATTGCTGTCGGCGTTGGATAGGACAGAGAGAAATGGAAAGAGGAGGGGAAGACAGGGGGGTGAGAAAGATAAGACACCTGCAGACCTGCTTCACCGCTTGTGAAGCGACTCCCCTGCAGGTGGGGAGCCAGGGGCTCAAACCAGGATCCTTATGCCAGTCCTTCTGCTTTGCGCCCTGTGCGCTTAACCTGCTGTGCTACCACCCAACCCCCAAAATGTGTGTTTTCTTGGATAAGCTTTCTCTTGGTTCCTGCCTGAATCTTTAAATTAGAAATAAAAGAAGAGGGTGGGGGGTAGATAGCATAGTGGTTATGCAAAGAGACTCCCATTTCTGAAGTTCCAGAGTCCCAGGTTCAATCCCCCACACCACCATAAGCCAGAGATGAGCAGTGCACTGGTAAAAAAAAAAAATGAAAAGAGATAAAATGACTTGTTCACGTCAATCCTAGAGGCCAGACTAGAGCCTGACAGATTCTTAGTTCAGCTCATTTGCCTTTGCCTTGAAATACAGAAATTGCTAAAAAATTAATAAAAATAAAAAAATTAAAAAATAAAAAGAAATTGCCATACCTTTCCAGTGAGAGATCTGCCTTATTCCCTACTAGCACCACTGGCAGCCTGTAAGTAAGCCACAGTTACTACAGGAACCCCTGCCCTTTCCCATTCCCTACAGGTCCCAATAGCCTCATATCAGGGCTGGACAACTTCCCATTAAATAAAACCAATGCCCTTGCCACCCCACGCCCACAACTTGGGCCAGTGCTCCCCTCCATCCTTTCATGTCCACACTGTGGTTCTATCCACTTACCGAATTTTCCCGTGGACTTCATGTAGCTTTTGGTATAGGCTCTCAATGATTTGGAAACTTTAAACACAGGAATTAACATTATAACCTTATTCTGGGAAAGCTCTCAGATTTTCCAAATCCCCCATCCCCAACTTTGGCTCCTTACCTATGCAGAGAAGTGACAGAATACACAAGCACATAACCATGGACCCCGATAACCAGTGAATAGGGCAGAATGCTGTACTCATCCTGGAAAAAAAGAAATCAAGGCAAATCAGCACCTGGAGCCACAACACTCAAATGCAAAGGTCAGTGGGACTGCATTGTGAGAATTCTCACTGTGGTACTCCCTACCTCCATCATGTCTATTCAACAGATGTTTACAGAGTAGCTCCAAGGAATAGTACATACCTGCTAAATACCTTTCTTTTAAAAGTTCTCTTATAGATGAGCCACCAAAGCTACCAGACTTTCATCTCCCATGACTGACACCAGACCCCAAACTGGTACCTGCCCTGCTGTATCCTCCAGGTGGAGGTGAAATTCATCTTTGCCAAGAGTCATTATCTTGCTGTAAGCTGAAAAGAAAACTTGACCGTGAGGTTCCACATAGGGATATTAGCCCCACCCTCCAAACTTTCTTAATTCTGGGGATGACAGGTGAACCAAGTCCAAGGGACATAGCTGTACAGAAAACCAGAGACATTGTAGTTGCCTACATCTTCTACATAGTATCTTATGATGCTCATTCTAGCTCCACTGATAGGACACAACTGGGTTTAATGCCTAATTAAACAAGAAAGACCCTCAGCGCCAGGAAAATCTCAAGTTATGGAGTTGAGTGGGGCAACCAGCACCTCCCTGACCAAACCCTACGGTGTTTACTCACTATTCTCCACTGTGGGGTCATAGTCTTCCAGGAATTTGCCCTCCATAAATTGATGTGCCAAAGATGTCTTCCCTGTGGCAAAAAGTGGTTAGTGTATCACCTATTTACATTCATACCCTCTGTCCTTTCAGGCTGTGGCTCAGGACGAAAGGGGACCCTAAATTAACGCCCTGACCTGTGATTGCCCGTGCAATACCTACCTTACCCTACCTACCCCTCTCTCCTTTTCACTCAGGGTTCCAGCACCAAGGCTCCAACAAGCATTCCATAGCACCGCAGGAAGCCATCCATCCCCCCCTCCCCTCCCCATCCACCCCACCTCCTTGAAAGATCCAGAATCTTTAGGATTAAGTGTGGCTAGCAGAGCGCACCTACAGCTAGTACCACCCATACCTCATCCTGCAGTGGAACACTGTGAACCACTAGAAGTCCCTACAGCAAGGCGCTTGCATGCTCCAGCTTCCTGCAGCCCTCCCTTCTCACGTTAGCACCACTCGGACCTTTCCTCCTCCATCCATTCCTTCAACCCTCGCTCTTCGCCCCTCTTCCTCCCGGCTCGCGCTCTGGCGGCGCGCCTCCTCCAGTTACACAGCCGTGGCGCGTCCCAACTCTCCCTGGATCGCAGCCTCACCTACAGAGCGGTATCCTAGGAGGACCACCTTCCTGTAGCGCACCACCGGCATGGCAGGAGCCGGCCCGCTCCGAGGGGCTCGCAGAGCTGCAGGCTGAGCGAGCCCAAAGTCGAGATGGTCAAATGTCTGCAGACGCCACAGCCGGCACTAGAAAGCCGCTCACCTAGCAGCCTTGGGTAAGCTATACGGAAACCAAAACAAGCGCCGCGCCCGGAGCCGGCCACGTGATCACAACACAGCCAGACTGGAGCGGCAGTGGGCGCCGGGGGAATTACCTTACCGCGCCTCTCCGGGCTCCGCCCCCCAGGTCGCTTCCCATTGGTCCTTTACATGGGGTAAGGGCGGGGCTGCCCGCAGGAGCTAAGGGCGGGCCTCACGTGGAGCGGGAGAACCAGGCGCTGCGCGTGCGCAGAGTGAAGCCGGTTCATTCATAAAGAAACAGAAAGGAACCCGGAGTCCTAGAGGTGTTTGCGTATTAACAGCCTATCACAAATGGCTGCGAAGAATAGCGGGTGGAAAAATACCCGTTGTATCTTGGCTGGGATTTTTGGTGAAAATACTCTAGAACTCTCCTTTGCAAAATCTCTGAGGTGCTCCGATGGGGGTGGGGTGAGGTGGGGTGGGGAGAATGCCAAAGTTCTGATTCCCCCAACCTTCAGCTCCAATTCTTTTATTGTCATGGTTTCCACAGTCTTCCAAGATCTAACTTTGGAACTACAATTCTTGGAGAAATGTTATAATTTGTGGCCGGGTGGTCTGCTATTTCGTTGTCATCATCATCATCAATGCATTATTTTATTCAACAAATATTAGACATATTTGTTAGATTTGTTTTATTTATTTTTTATTATTTTTAAAAAATATTTATTTATGCAGGGGTAGATAGCATAATGGTTATGACAGCCCTCATGCCTGAGGCTCCAAAGTCCCAGGTTCAATCCCCTGCACCACCATAAACCAGAGCTGAGCAGTGCTCTGGTAAAATATTTATATATTCCCTTTTGTTGCCCTTGTTTTTTTTATTGTTGCAGTTATTATTGTTGTTGTTATTGATGTCATTGTTGTTGGATAGGACAGAGAAATGGAGAGAGGAGGGGAAGAGGAAGAGGAGGGGGAGAGAAAGATAGACACCTGCAGACCTGCTTCACCACCTGTGAAGTGTCTCCACTGCAGGTGGGGAGCGAGGGGTTCGAACCAGGATTCTTACATCGGGTCCTTGCGCTTTGCGCGCCACCTGTGCTTAACCCGCTGAGCTAGCGCCTAACTCCCTCAATTTGTTTTATTTATCAACGATATAAAGAAAGAACCAGGGCAGGGAAGATAGCATAATGGTTATGCAAACAGCCTCTCATGCCTGAGGCTCCTAAATTCCAGATTCAATCCCCCACACCACCATAAGCCAGAGTTGAGCAGTGCTCTGGTGTTTCTCTCTGTCTCTCTCTCTCTGCATCTCTCTCAAAAATAAAATAAATAAAAAATATTTAAAAAAAAAAAAAAGAACCAGAGCATCACTTCTACACATGGAGTACTAGGGACTGAACTCAAGACCTCACACTTATGAATTCACTCTATACTCCATGCCACCTCCCAGGCTGCATCTGGAGACCTAAAACCACAATGTATCTGTAGAGTACTGACTCCCTCGAACTGAATGTACCAGAGTGGTGCTCTGGCTCTCTCTAGTATATATATTTTCTTTTGAAAAGGGAGCAGAGGAAAAACCTCACATAAATAGTGTGCTGTTTTTGCCAGGCGTTCAGGCTTGAACCCAGCTCCCACCACAGTAAAGGAGGCTTTGGCATTGTAGTCATATTCACTCTCTATCTCTGCTTCTCTGTCTCTATCTAAGAAAGGGGGGTGGGTAGGGGGAGACAGTATAATGGTTATGCAGAGCATAACTGTCAAGTCTCGTTCTCCTAAATCCCATGTTTAATCCCCACCCCTCACCATGCCACCCTAAGCACTGTAAGCAGCTTTGGTGCTGTGGTTTCTCTCCGTGTCTCTATCTAAAAATGGTAGAATGAATGCCTGGTATGCATCAAGCCCTGGGTTTCATCCCCAGCAATACAAATGGTAGGATGGTGCTCTAGTCCCTCTCACAGAAAAGTAAAGTAGGGTGTTTTGTTTTGAAGAGTACTGCTTGTGGTCTGGGAGGTGGCACTGTAGATGAAAGCACTGGACTCTCAAGCATGAGGTCCCAAGTTTGATCCTCGGCAGCACATGTACTAGAGTAACTTCTATTTTTTTTTTCTCCTCCTATATTTCTCATGAATAAATAAAATCTTTAAAAGTGGAGGGGGGCGGCGATAGCGCAGTGGGTCAAGCACACATGGTGCAAAGCACAAGGACCAGTGTAAAGATCCCAGTTCAAGCCCATGGTGACCCACCTGCAGGGAGGTCACTTCACAAGTGATGAAGCAGATCTGCAGGTGTCTGTCTTTCTTTTTTTTTTCCTTTTCTTTTTCTTTCTTTTTTCTTTTTTTTTTTTTTTTACCAGAGCACTGTTCGGCTCTGGCTTATGGTGGTGCAGGGGATTGAACCTGGGACTCTGGAGCCTCAGGCATGAGAGTCTGTTTACATAACCATTATGCTGTCTATCCTCCGTCCTTGGTTTCTGTCTTTCTCTCCCCCTCTCTGTCTTCTCTTTTCTCCATTTCTCTCTCTGCCCTATCCAACAACAACAACAGTACTATGACAACAGCAATGATAAACAAGGGCAACAAAAGAGAAAAAAATGGCTTCCAGGAGCAGTAGATTTGTAGTGTGTGGACACCGAGCCCCAGGAATAACCCTGGAGGCAAAAAAAAAAAAAAAAAGTATTGGGGCCCCAGCTGTAGCTCAGAGGGTTAAAAGCACCTGCAGGTGTCTATCTTTCTCTTCCCCTCCTCTCTCCATTTCTCTCTGTCCCATCTAACAATGACATCAATAACAACAACAATAATAACTACAACAATAAAAAACAATAAAGGCAACAAAAGGGAAAATAAATATTTTAAAAAAGAGAGAGAGAGAGAGAAAGATACCACAACACCAATGTTTACCCCACAGTAGCAGAGACTGGGTTTAAGCCTGTGCAGGGCGAAGCAGACACCTTCCCTGGTGAGCTATCCTGTCTGGCCGACAATATCTATCTTTCAATGGATTCTCTTTGCAATTCTGTTTTCTCTTCTGGAACCATTCCCCCCCCGCCCCCCAGCTTTACTGCTGGGAATGCCAGCATTATAAATCCACTGCTCCTGGCAGCCATTTTTTTTTCCTTCTAGTTATTTTTTTTTTTTCCTTCTTCATTTTACTCAATAGGAGAAAGAGAAATTGAGAGAGAAAGGGGAGATAGAGAGGGAAAGAAAAAGATAGACACCTGCAGACCTGTTTCACCACTTGTGAAACATCCCCACTGCAGGTGGGGAGCTTGAACCCCTGCATTTAACTGCGTGTGCCACTGCCTGCCCTCCTGGACCCATTCATACGTGAATGGAAGTCTAAAAGAATCACACCACATTCCTACAGCTTTGGTGCTGGCTGTCTTCTGGGCCTGGCTGTCTGCATCTCTCTCAGCCTTTGGCTAGCTTAAGCCTCCTTCATAGTGGCAGAAGAATCTAAGAGAATGATGGCAGGAAGGATAAGGTTCCTGGAAGCTTTAAGCTCTGGAACTCATGGAGCATGACTTCTGCCACAGGCTGTCGGCTAAACAAAACAACATATATATATATGGTGGGGAGGGGCAAGGCCAAGAATTAACTCAGGCCTGCATGCTTCCAATTCAGTACACCACTCTAAGCTTTTTTTTTCTTTTTCTCAGTGCTAGGGAATGAATTGACGCCCTTGAACATACACAATACTGTTCAGCAATCTCTAGTTCTTGCTCACTCAGTTTCTATTTATCTATTTATTTTTTAATATTTTATTTATTTTTTAATTTCTTTATTGGGGAATTAATGTTTTACATTCAACAGTAAATACAATAGTTTGTACATGCATAACATTCCCCAATTTTTAAATTTTTTGTTATATCTATTTATTTTCCCTTTTTGTTGCTCTTGTTTTCATTGTTGTAGTTGTTGTTGATGTCGTTGTTAGACAGGACAGAGAGAAATGGAGAGAGGAGGGGAAGACGGAGAAGGGGAGAGAAAGATAGACACCTGCAGACCTGCTTCACCACCTGTGAAGCAACTACCCTATAGGTGGGGAACCTGCGGCTCAAAGCGGGATCCTTACACTGGTCCTTGAGCTTTGTGCCACGTGCGCTTAACCCGCTGAGCTACCGCCGACTCCCATATTTTATTTTAACACAAGTGATACAGAGAGAAAGACTAAAGCCCTCCTCAGCTCTGGTTTATGGTGGTGCTGAGATCTTTGGGGCCTCAAGCATGAAAGCCATTATGCTAGTCCTCAACCCTCATTTTCTCTCTCTCTCGGCAGAAAAAGTGAAAGAAACCACAGGGCCAAAGCTTTCTTCAATGTGATGGAGACTGAGCTTGAACCTGGGCAACTGACACAGCAAAGAGATACACTGTCCAAGTGAAGTATCTTGCTGGCCCCGCCTTCTTTGTCTCACTTCATGTATTTCTTTCTCATTAATAAAAACAAATAAATTGGGAGTCTGGCGGTAGTGCAGTGGGTTAAGTGCATGTGGTGCAAAGTTCAAGGATCCCGGTTCAAGCCTCCGGCTCCCCACCTACAGGGGAGTCGCTTCACCGGCAGTGAGGCAAGTCTGCAAGTGTCTGTCTTTCTCTCCCCCTCTCTGTCTTCCCCTCCACTCTCCATTTCTCTGTCCTATCCAACAACAATGGCATAAATAACAATAATAATAACTACTACAACAATAACAACAAAAAACGAGGTAGATAACATAATGGTTATGCAATGATACTCTCCTGCCTGAGGCTCCAAAGTCCCAGGTTTAATCCCCCGTACCACCATAAACTGGAGCTGAGCAGTGCTCTGGTGAAAAAAAAAAAAAGGGCAAAAAAAGGGAATAAATAAATCATTTAAAAGTGGAAGTGAGGGGAGTCGGGCGGTAGCGCAGTGGGTTAAGCACAGGTGGCGCAAAGCTCAAGGACCGACTAAGGATCCCGGTTCGAGCCCCTGGCTCCCCACCTGGGAGTCGCTTCACAGGCAGTGAAGCAGGTGTCTATCTTTCTCTCCTCCTCTCTGTCTTCCTCTCCTCTATCCATTTCTCTCTGTCCTATCTAACGACAACATCAATTACAACAACAATAACTACAACAATAAAACAACTAGGGCAACAAAAGGGAATAAATAAATATTTAAAAAAAGAAAAGAAAAATGGGGGAAAAAAGTGGAATTGGGGGAGTCAGGCAGTAGCTCAGCTGGTTAAGAGCTCGTGGTACGAAGCACAAGGACCAGCATAAGGATCTCAGTTGGAGCCCCCCGCTACCCACCTACAGGGGGGTGGCTTCACAGGTGGTGAAGCAAGTCTGCATGTGTCTATCTTTCTCTCCACCTCTCTGTCTTCCCCTCCTCTCTCTATTTCTATCTAACAAGGATGACATCAATAATAACAGTGATAACTACAACAATAAAAAAGGGCAACAAAAGGGAATAAATAAATAAACAAATCATTTAAAAGTGGAAGTGAGTTAGAATTTGGCTAACCTGGTAGAGTGCTCATGCTACCATGCATGAGGATCTGGGTTCAAGTTCTCAGTCCCCATATGGAGGGAGAGGCAGGAGAGCAGTGCCTACTTCTGCTAGCATGGAGGGTAAAACACGGAGCCATTTAAGGGAAATGGGAAGTACTTAGTTCCTCTCTGAGGACCTTGCTCAATCCAGGAACCACAAGGAGCAATTTACAAAAGAACTGAAGCTTGATCTGCTGGGACTGGCAGACCTTGATAGTGCTTCTCCTAAGGCCTCTACCTCAGACTCACTTGGCGGCTTTGTCAGGGAGACCATGGCACAAAGCACTACAAGTTTTGTAGATCTGGGCAGGACCCACAAATGTGCTTTTTGAATGAATTTCCGGGTGGTGTGAGATCACTGTGCTGGGGACCAGCTCCAAGAACCACTGCTCGAGCGTGGCTTCATTGTATAGTAGTTGGGCAACTGTAGCCCAGATAAACAGTAGCGGAACACAGGCTTTGCAGTCATCCAGACAGGTTTCAAATCTTGGCTGACCCACTGCATGATTCAGGCTGGTTACTCAACTACTGAGCCTCAGTTTCTCTTCTGGGAGATGGTTATAACAGCAAAGTAATGGCTGTCTATCTGTTTTTCTGGCTACCTGCAGGAAAGTGGAGTTCCAGGCTGGGGAGTGTTGGTGGTATGAGCAGTCTGCTATTTGTAGTGTCCAATGTTTAGTGGCAGTTATCACAATGTCCTCACTGCCTGAAGTCTGTGAGGCTGAGGCTTGAACCCAGATCCTTGCACCAGTCCTTGCACTTCATACTATGTGCACTTAGCCCGGTGCACTACTGCCCAGCCCCCTAGTCCTCTGTTTCTCTCTCCTTACTCAATAAGTAAATATTTTTTAATTAAAAAATGGTGGCCAGGTGGTGGTGCAACCAGCTGAGTGCACAAGACCAGGGTTCAAGTCCCTTGTTGCCCACCTTCCTGGAGGGTAAGCTTCATGAGAGGTGAAGCAGCGCTGCCAGTCTTTCCCCTCTCTGTCTCCCCTGCCCCTCTTGATTTCTGGCTGTCTCTATCCAACAAATAAATAAAGATAATAATAATAAAAAATTTAAACCCGCCTCTCCTCATCAGTTATTAGTTACTTCAAAAAAAAGGGGGGGCTGTTTTCCTCATGTTTAACAAGCATATCACAGATGTTTATTTTACTTTTCTTTTTTTTGCCTCCAGGGTTATTGCTGGGGCTCAGTGACTGCACTATGAATCCACTGCTTCTGGAGGCCTTTTTAAATTTTTTTTGTTGTTGTTGTCCTTATTTTATCATTGTTGTGGTTATTGTTGTCATTATTGGTGTCATTGTTGTTGGATAGGACAGAGAGAAATGGAGAGAGGAGGGGGAGAGAAAGGTAGACACCTGCAGACCTGCTTCACCACCTGTGAAGTGACTCCCCTGCAGGTGGGGAGCCAGGGGCTCCAACCGGGATCCTTATGCCGGTCCTTGTGCTTTGCTACCAGCCCAGCCCCCTTTTACTTTCTTTTTACCAGAGTGCTGCTTAGTTCTGGCTTATGGTGGTATGGGGGGATAGAATTTGGGACTTTGGAGCCTCAGGCATGAGAGTCTCTTTGCATAACCATTATGCTATCTACCCTCCACCCCATATCACAGATATTTATTTATATGCACCATCTAATGAACTTCAAGTTCATGAGGAAGCAAATACTGAGCTTACTTAAGTATCCCAGCTTCTTAGAGGTGGCCACAAATACCTGAATAATGGACGTTCAGTGTTTCTGTAGTCTCTTGTGTTGTGTAATGTTGCTTGGACTGGATCAATGCCTTTTCTTTCTTTTTTAAAAATTTTTGTCTTCCTATTAATGGGAGACTCCCCAAATACCACCTTGGATTTGGGATTATCATTTTTTTGTTAAAGATTTTGTTTATTGGGCGCAGGGTAGATAGCATAATGGTTATGTAAACAGACTCTCATGCCTGAGGCTCCAAAGTCCCAGGTTCAATCCCCCACACCACCATAAGCAGAGCTGAACAGTGCTCTGGTTAATAAAAACTTAAAAATAATTAAAAATAAAATATTTTGTTTATTTATTAATGAGAAAGATAGGAGAAGACAGAGAAAGAACCAGACATCACTCTGGTACATGTGCTGCTGGGGATTGAACTCATGACCTCATGCTTGAGTGTCCAGTGCTTTATCCACTGAGCCATCTCCTGGACCACAATGCCTTTATTTTCTTGTTCCTTCACTGAAGTGCATCATTAAATCAAAATCACAAGAGAAAGGCATAGATAGCATAAAGATTATGCAAAGAAACTCTCATGCCAGAGGCTCCAAAGTCCCGGGTTCAATCCCTTGCACCACCTTAAGACAGAGCTGAGCAGTGCTCTGGTAAAATAAATAAATAAAATCACAAGCACACAATTTTGTGAGCCATCATTGACACTGAAGTTCTTTGTAGCACGGTCACTGTAAACTTTACACAACTTTTCAAAAGCTTGACACGTTTTTCCCCGTATGGAAATAAAACCTGAAAATAAGGAGAAAAATGCATGGTTTGGTCTTCTATTTTTCTTTAATTTTTTTTTCCTTTTTTATTTATTTCTTTATTTCCTTTTGTTGCCCTTGTTGTTTCATTGTTGTTGTTATTGATATCGTTGTTGGATAGGACAGAGAGAAATGGAGAGAGGAGGGGAAGACAGAGAACGGGAGAGAAAGACAGACACCTGCAGACCTGCTTCACCACTTGTGAAGCGACTCCCCTGCAGGTGGGGAGCTGGAGGCTCGAACCGGGATCCTTCTACTGGTCCTTAGCTTTGCGCCACATGTGCTTAACCCCTGCGCTACTGCCCAACTCCCATGGTTTAGTCTTCTATCTTCAATTTGGAAAATCCCCTAAACTCAACCAAATCAATAAGTTTATATTTATTTAAAAAAAATTTTTTACAACAAGGGCAACAAAAGGGAATAAATAAAAATAAATATAAAAAATATTTTTAAATTTTTTTTAATTGTATGCCTAGTGAATTTTTAAAAATATTTAATTTTTTTAAAGATTTTATTTATTAGTGAGAAAGATAGGAGAGAGAGAAAGAACCAGACATCACTCTGGTACATGTGCTGCTGGGGATTGAACTCAGGACCTCATGCTTGAGAGTCTGATGCTTTATCCACTGCGTCACCTCCCAGACCACGTATTTATTTATTTATTTATTTATTTTCCCTTTTGTTGCCCTTGTGTTTTTTTAATCATTGTTGTATTTGTTGTTATTTTTTAAATTTTTTAAAAATATTTGTTTTATTTATTTATTCCCTTTTGTTGCCCTTGTTGTTGTTTTTATGTTTTATTTTATTTTATTTATTTTCTCTTTTGTTGCCCTTGTTGCCTTTTTTTTATTGTTGTTGTAGTTATTATTGTTGTTGTTATTGATGTGGTTGTTATTAGATAGGACAGAGAGAAATGGAGAGAGGAGGGGAAGACAGAGGCGGGAGAGGAAGATAGACACCTGTAGACCTGCTTCACCGCCTGTGAAGCGACTCCCCTGCAGGTGCGGAGCCGGGGGCTGGAACCCGGATCCTTATGCCGGTCCTTGCGCTTTGCGCCACCTGCGTTTAACCCATTGCGCTACCACCCGACTCCCGCCCTTGTTGTTTTATTGTTGTAGTTATTATTGTTGTTGTCGTTGTTGGATAGGACAGAGAGAAATGGAGAGAGGAGGGGAAGACAGAGAGGAGGAGAGAAAGATAGACACCTGCAGACCTGATTCACCGCCTGTGAAGCGACTCCCCTGCAGGTGGGGAGCCGGGGGCTGGAACAGGATCCTTAAGCCCGTCCTTGCATTTTGCGCCACGTGCACTTAACCCGCTGCACTACCACCCAACCCCCCTGGGAAAACATGAGATTGTACCCCATGACAACATTTTCTTTTTAAAAAAAATATTTTTATTAATTTTATTATTGAATAGAGACAGAGAGAAACTGAGAAAGGAGACAGAGAGATACCTGCAGCCCTACTTCACCACTCATGAAGCTTTCCCCCTGCAGATGGGGACCAGGAGCTTGAACCTTGGTCCTTGAGCACTGTTTTTTTTTTTTTTTTTTGCCTCCAGGGTTATCGCTGGAACTCGGTGCCTGCACTACGAATCCACTGCTTCTGGAGGCTTTTTTTTCCCACCTTTTGTTGCCCTTGTTGTTTATTGCTGTCGTTATTCATTATTGTTGGATAGGACCAAAAGAAATCAGGAGAGGAGGGGAAGACAGAGAAGATGAGAAAAAGATAGACACCTGCAGACCATCTGTGAAGTGACCCCTCCCCCAGGTGGGGAGCCTGGGGCTGGAACCAGGATCCTTAGGCCGGTTCTTGTGCTTTGAGCCATGTGCACTTAACCTGCTGCACCACCACCCAGGCCCCCCCAAAGTAGAATAAATTTGAGAAGGAGAGAGAAACAAAACAACAGAGCCTCACTCTGGCATATATGATGCCAAGGATCCAATTTGAAGTCTAATATTTGAGATTTCAGTGTTTTATCCACTGCATCACCTCATAGGCTGCAAGAATTACTTTAACCCATTCAAATGACAGCAAGATTTTCTAGAGAAAGATGTAAAAATTGTGGTCTGGGGGAATTGGGCGGTAGCGCAGCGGGTAAAGTGCAGGTGGCACAAAGCACAAGGACTGGCTTAAGGATCTGGGTTAAAGCCCCTGGTTCCCCACCTGTAGGGGAGTCGCTTCACAGGCGGTGAAACAGGTCTGCAGGTGTCTATCTTTCTCTCTCCTCTCTGTCTTTCCCTCCTCTCTCCATTTCTCTCTGTCCTATCCAACAACAACAGTAATAACTACAACAATAAAACAACAAAAGGGAATAAATAAATAAATATTTTAAAAATAAATTGTGGTCCAGTGGTCTGGGAGGTGGCGCAGTGGATAAAGCATTAGACTCTCAAGCATGAGGTTCTGAGTTCAATCCCCGGCAGCACATGTAGCAAGGTGATGCCTGGTCCTTTCTCTCTCCTCCTGTGTTTCTCACTAATAAATAAAATCTTTAAAAAAATTGTGGTTCCGGAGGTGGTGTAGTGAATAAAGCATTGGACCCTCAAGCATGAGGTCTTGAGTTCAATCTCTGGCAGCACATATACCAGAGTGATTTCTGGTTCTTTCTCTCTCCTCCTATCTTTCTCACTAATAAATAAATAAAATTTTTAAAAAAGAAAGAAAGAGGGAGTCGGGTGGTAGCACAGCGGGTTAAGCACAGGTGGCACAAAGCGCAAGGTCCGGCTTAAGGATCCCAGTTCCAGCCCCAAGCTCCCCACCTGCAGGGGAGTCGCTTCACAGGCGGTGAAGCAGGTGTCTGTCTTCCTCTCCCCCTCTCTTCCCCTCCTCTCTCCATTTCTCTCTGCTTTATCCAACAATGACGACATCAATAACAACAACAATAATAAAACACACACAACAATAAAACAACAAGGGCAACAAAAAGGGAATACATAAATAAATACATATTTAAATAAAAAACAAGACACTTAAAAAAAAAAGAACGAGAAAGAAAGATGTAAAAATTAATAGGGTAGCACAATGGCTATTGGTACTTGTGGGAGCCTAATAAGTCTTTGTTGGAGGAAGTCAAGTCTCAGGACGGGGCTTGGATGGGGAGTAGGGAAACTGCCTTAGATAAATCTCTAAATACCTTCTTATTTCCAACCACTTAGAAGCATCTTTTTGTAGAGTCTGGCCTCACCTAGTGATTGCTTCAAGGCCGCACAGCTGGTGCATAAGCCCCAAGTGGAATGTGTAACCCTATTGTTCTTCACCACAGACTCCCAGTTAGGCAAGAAGCTATCGCAGCCTAAGTGACAACCGCCTGGTTATGTGAGACGCTCCTTGGCACTCCCACCAAGTGCCCAGCCTGGGTCTTGAATTTTCAGAGATAAAGGAGAGTAGTCTCCCCGCCCCACCCAAGAGCACCCCTTCATCTGGGACCATTCCAGTAGTTACTGAAAAGAAGCCATTTCAAAGGCTCTCTCATCCTGCCCAGGGGATCAGAGGAGGGAGAGCATGAGAACAAGAACAAGGAGGCTGAAAGAGAGTGGTGAGGGAGGGCAAGTTCACAGGCTCCTTCCCCAGGGGTGGCCCCAACGTACTCTGGGTCAGCTGCCTCCAAGAAAGGCTTCCCATTGGTTCATGGAGAGATGTGTTATTTTAAAGCATTTTTTTACATTTGCTATTTATATTAAATTGAGGAAAAATGAGAAATTGAGGAGAGAGATAGATAAGGAGACAGAGAGACACCTGCAGCCCTGTTTCACAACTCATGAAGCTTTGCCCTTGCAGTTGGGGACCAGGGGCTTGAACCTGGGTCCTTGCACACTGCAATGTGAGCACTTAACTAGGTGTGCCACTGCCTGGCCCCTTAAAGCATTTCTTTCTGGGGCCAGGTGATGGCGCACTTGGTTAAGCACACACACTACAGTGCGAAAGGACCGGGGTTCAAGCCCCTGGTTCCCAACTGCAAGGGGGAAAGCTTTGTGAGTGGTGAAGCAGAGCTGCAGGTGTCTCTCTCTCTCCATCTCTATCTCCCCTTCCCCTAAATTTCTCTCCATCTCTATCCAATAATAAATAAAGTTTTAAAGAAAATCATTTAAAAAGTTAAAAGAAAAAAAGCATTTCTTTCTTTTCTTTTTTAAAGATTTTCTTAATTCTTCATTTTATGTTCCTTATATTTGGTAGAACAGAGAGAGAAACTGAGAGGGGAGATGGAAAGAAAAAGAGAGATACCTGCAGACCTGCTTCACTGCCTGTGAAGTGCTCCTCCCACCACCACCCCTGTAGGTGGGGACTGAGGTCTTGAACCCAGGTCATTGTGTGCATGGTAACATGTGTGCTCAATGGAGTGCACATCGTCTGGCCTCTTAGGTGATGATTCATGACCCTCTAGTCTCAAAGACTCTCTCTTCTACATGGTATAGTCCACCAACTGTCCAGGGAATAGAACAAGGAAGAGGCGAGAGAGAGAGAGAGAGAGTGTGTGTGTGTGTGTGTGTGTGTGTGTGTGTGTGTGTAGGAAATGGACTTAATCCCAGCTCAATGTGATGTGGAATCCCAGCTGCTGCAGTTGCTGAGGGTTTAGCCAGCTGTTCCCCAGGCAGCTGCAGTGCTCAGCCTAGGCCTAGCTCTCTGGGTGGCAGTTCTGTCTCAGCTTAAGGCTTTCAGCTCCAACCTAAGCCAGTGCTCTGCTGAAAGAACCACTAGAGAGGAAGGGGGGTAGCAGAGAAGAGTCCCCAGGTCCAGAAACTTGTAGGGACACCATGTGGTGTGAAATCAGGCACCCATATCCCAAGGAGAGAAGCTGAGACAATTTGGGCTTAGGTTTCAGAGAGAAGCAAAGCCAGCACCTTCAATTCTGTGCTGCATACCCTGCCCTGTCCTGATCCAGCTTCCCTTCATGACCCTGTTCCCCTGGGCCATCTGTGCCCACAGCGTGCTTCTCTATGGGAATGGTCTATCTTTTAGCTGGACTAACAATCCTCACACACTTAGCTGAAGACCAGTCTATTTAGGGATAGGTTAGCCCCAAATTCCACCCAATTGTCAATCACAATTTATTTTATTTTATTTTATTTTATTTTATTTTATTTTATTTTATTTTAACAGAGCACTGATCAGCTCTGGCTTTTGGTGGTACAGGAGATTGACCCTGGGACTTTGAAGCCTCAGGCATGAGAATCTCTTTGCATAACCATTATGCTATCTACCCCTACCTTCAATCATCACTTATTGTTATTATTAAATATTTTATTTATTTATGAGAAAGATAGGAGGAGAGAGAAAGAACCAGACATCACTCTGGCACATGTGCTGCCGGGAGCTCATGCTTGAGAGTCCAAAGCTTTACCACTGCACCACCTCCCAGACCATTATTATTGTTATTATTATTACTATTTACCACAGGATTATGGCTGGGGGTCCTTCCCTGATGGAAATACTCTAACCAGCAAGGGCTTTCATCTCACAGTCAGCTGCCTGAGGCTCCGAATCAAGAAAGAGAGCTTCACCCAATATAGCAGAGACCAGAGAAACAGTCAGGGACAAACATGTCAAGCAGAGATAATTATTTTCTTTCTTTCATACTTTCTTTTCTTTGTTCTTTCTTTCTCTACTTTAAAAAATATTTATGGGGGGGGGTTGGGTGGCTGTCAGCGGGTTAAGCGCACGTGGCACAAAGCTCACAGACTAGAGGAAGGATCCCGGTTCAAGCCCCCGACTTCCCACTTGCAGGGGTGCATTGATTCACAGGTGGTGAAGTAGATCTGCAGGTGTCTATCTTTCTCTTCCCCTCTCTGTCTTCCTGTCCTCTCCATTTCTCTCTGTCCTATCCAGCAACAATGACAGCAATAGCAACAATAGTAATAACAACAACAACAATAAACAACAAGGGCAACAAAAGGGAAAAAAAACAGCCTCCAGGAGCAGTGGATTCATAGTGCAGGCACCAAGCCCCAGCAATAACCCTGGAGACCAAATAAATAAATAAAAATTAGGGCTGAGGGTAGATAGCATAATAGTTATTCAAACAGACTCTCATGCTTGAGGCTCTAAAGTCCCAGGTTCAATCCCCCACACCACTATAAGCCAAAGCTGAACAGTGCTCTGGTTAAAAAATAATAATAATAATAGTAAAAATAAATAAATAATTAAGTAAAAATTAAAAAATAAAATATTTATGGGGGTCAGTGGTAGTGCAGCGGGTTAAGAGCACATGGCCAAAGTGCAAGGACTGGCTTAAGGATCCCGGTTTGAGCCCCGGGCTCCCCACCTGCAGGGAGGTCGCTTCACAAGCAATGAAACAGGTCTGCAGGTGTCTCTATCTTTCTCTCCCCCTCTGTCTTCCCCTCCTCTCTCCATTAAAATATATATATATACATATATATATATATATATATTATTACTATTATTATTGCCTCCAGGGTTATTGCTGGGGCTAGGTGCCTGCACCATGAATCCACTGCTCCTGGAGTCTATTTTCCCCTTTTGTTGCCCTTGTTTATCATTGTTGTTGTGATTGTTATCATTGTCATTGCTGTGATTGTTGTTGGATAAGACAGAGAGAAATCAAGAGAGGAGGGAAAGACAGAGAAGGGGAGAGAAAGACAGACACCTGTAGACCTGCTTCACCTCCTGTGAAGCGACCCCCCCCCCCCCACAGGTGGGGAGCCGGGGTCTCAAACCAAGATCCTTGAGCTGGTCACTGTACTTTGTGCCATGGCACTTAAACTACTGCACTACCACCCAACACCCCCTTTTAAAAAAATTATTACTGAGAACCAGAGCTGTCACATGTGATGCCAGGGATCAAATTTATGACCTCATGTTTGAGAATTCATGGTGTCACCTTCTGGGCCACTTGTTCTTTCTATTTTATATTTATTTAGTATTATTTCCAGGTCTTGGTAGTACCTTTTTCCCCAAATGCTTTCATTAGGAAAATAATGATTTATGAGACATTATTGTCCCATGGATATAATTTTTTCCCTCTTTATTGGGGGGTTAATGGTTTACAGTAGAGTTGATGACACAAAGGCTTAGTGTCTCATCTCTCCATGACAGGTGTCTTTAGGACACTCTGTTGTCAAACCTAGACCCTTTGTCATCATCAAATCCCATGACTGCAGCGCCCCCCCACCCCATCCTGTCTCTCCTCCCACAGAGTCCTTTGCTTGGTGAAATGGATACAATTAAAATCAGTTTTTTATTTATTATCTATTTTAATATTTATTTATTTATTTATTGGACAGAGACAGAGAGAAATCCAGAGGGAAGGGGGAGATGGAGAGGGACAGACCTTCAGCAGTACTTCGCCTCTTGTGAAGCTTTCCCCTTGCAGGTGGGAACTGGTGGCTAGAACCCAGGTCCCTGCACTTTGTAACATGTGTACTCAACCACGTGCGTACCACCTGGACCTTTACTTATTTATTTTAAGAGAAGAGAGATACAGAGAGAGAGAGATTCAGAAAGAGACCAGAACACTGCTCAGCTCTGGGTTATGGTGGTGCTAGGGATTGAACTTGGTACCTCAGAGCCTCAGACATGAGTCTTTCTGCGTAACATAATGTTATTAAAATATATATATATATATATATATATTTAATATATAATATCTCCCTAGTCTGATATTATTTAGTTATTGATTTATTGGATAGAGACAGAGATATCAAGAGGAAAGGGAGAGATAAAAAAGGAGAAAGAGAGAAACCTACAGCACTGCCTTACCACTCCTGAAGCTTCCCCATACAATTTTTGAAAGATATTTATTTACTGGGAGTCGGGTGGTAGCACAGAGGGCTAAGCAAAGTTAGCGCAAAGTGCAAGGACTGGCATAAGCATCATGGTTTGAGCCCCTGGCTCCCCACCTGCAGGGGAGTCACTTCACAGGCAGTGAAGCAGGTCTACAGGTGTCTTTCTCTCCCCCTCTCTGTCTTCCTCTCCTCTCTCCATTTCTCTCTGCCCTATCCAGCAACGACAACAACAATAATAATTACAACAATAAAAAGGGGGGCAACAAAAAGGAATAAATAAATAAAGTCTCTTCATTTAAAAAAAATTTTTTTTCCTGTTTTTTATCAGAGCACTGCTCGGCTCTGGCTTATGGTGGTGTGGGGGATTGAACCTGGGACTTTGGAGCCTCAGGCATGAGAGTCTCTTTGCATAACCATAAAAATATTTTTAAATAGATATTTATTTACTGATTAACACAAGAGAGAGAAGAGAGAAAGAACCAGAGCACACTTGATGCTAGAGAATTCAGCACTTCATGCTTCAGGGTCCAGCACCCTATTCACTGTACTATCTCCTAGCTGCTAGCTGATTGTTTTCACCACGTGAAAGAGCCCACCTTGGGAGGCTGGGTGGTGGTGCAGTGGGTGTCTACAGGTGTCTATCTTTCTCTCCCCCTCTCTGTCTTCCCTCCTCTCTCCATTTCTCTCTGTCCTATCCAACAACAACAATAATAACTACAACAATAAAAAAACAACAAGGGCAACAAAAGGGAATAAATACATGAATATTAAAAAAAATCTTTAAAAAAAAAGAGAGAAACAAAGAAAGAAATGAAGGAAGAAAGGAAGTAAGACAGGTCTTCTTCCATTTTCTCTGTGTTGGTGTACCAGTCTACCATCAATTCCAGTCAGAAATCTAGAGCTCTATATGTATTTTCTTAGCAGGCTAGGTAGCTGTAGTTAGAAAAGTCAGCCAGCCATGCAGGAGTCAATGAAAATGAGAGAGGAAGGAGTTGGCAGTAGCACAGAGGGTTAAGCGCAGCTGGCGCAAAGCGCAAGGACCGGTGTAAGGATCCCTGTTCTAGGCCCCGGCTCCCCACCTGCAGGGAAGTCGCTTCACAGGCGGTGAAGCAGGTCTGCAGGTGTCTATCTTTCTCTCCCCCTCTCTGTCTTCCCCTCCTCTCTCCATTTCTCTCTGTCCTATCCAACAACAACAATAATAACTACAACAACAATAAAACAACAAGGGCAATAAAAGGGAATAAATAAATAAAATATTTTTTTAAAAATTAAAAAAAAAAAGAAAATGAGAGAGGAATCTGTCAGAAAGCTAGGATTTGATTAGTGAAGTAATGATGGGAATGAGGGAGAGAGTCAACACAGTTTAAGAGCCCATGGGCTATGGCTCCACCCAATAATGCAGTCTTATTTCTTGGAATTCCAACTCCAGTTCCACCACTTCCTGGCTGTGATGACTTGAGCAGTTGTGTAAGCCTGTTTTTGCCTCAGTTTCCTCATCTGTCATATAATCTCATATAATCGGTTACTGTGAGGATGAAATGCGAATGGAGATAAAGTGCTGGAATAGGGGCTCCATGTAGTAAGTTCTCACTGACACGAGCTACGTTAAGTTACACTTCTCAGTCTCCAGTCCTAATCACATCTGAATCCCAGAGTCCAAGTCCTTGCTCAGTGTGTCACTTCTGCCTGGAATGCCTCTTCTGGTTTCTTCCACTTACACATGTTTCAATATCCTGTCCTTGTCCAGCTTTCTCTACAAGACCTTCTCCATTCCGATGTATGCATTCAATTCATCTCCATAATGTTGCTTAGACAGTGAAACATCTTAAACCATTTTGTCTGCTCCTGATACTTCATGTCTACCTCTCCAGTGGGAAGTCTTACTTGAAGAGTGGGAGAAGGAAATGTCAGGACTGTGGGCACATTTTTTAAAAAAAAGGTCACTGGAATGACAGAGCAGTTCTCAACTCTGGTTTCCCAAATATGCAGAGTTCTTGCAGAATCATCACAACACCCTCTGTACATGCTTGGAGCAAAAATGGCACTGTAGTCCCTGAACACACTCAGATATGCCACACATAGCACCTTCTGGAGAAATGAATGTTATGCAATCAAACAATTTAGGAACAATATAACCCATCACAAATTTAGGAACAAATGATAATGCTTCTGTTGAACTGGTGAGGAGAGAAGCAGCAGAGGTGGTGAGAGAGGGATGCAGAACATAGAGAATGCTTGAGCACCTAGTCCACACTGGACACATAACAGTAAGGCCTTATTTTCAGCAGGCCTTTAAGATATGCACCTTGCGGGTGTAGGGCAGTAGCACAGCGGATTAAGCGCTGGTGGCGCAAAGCGCAAGGACCAGCGTAAGGATCCCAGTTTGAGGCCCCGGCTCCCCACCTGCAGGGGTATCACTTTACAGGTGGTGAAGCAGGTCTGCAGGTGTCTATCTTTCTCGCCCCCTCTCTGTCTGTCTTCCCCTCCTCTCTCCATTTCTCTCTGTCCTATCCAACAACAATAATAATAACCACAACAACGACAAAACAAGGGCAGCAAAAGGGAGAAAAAAGATAGCGGTCCAGGAGGAGAGCAGTGGTAAAGCTTTGGACTCTCAAGCATGAGGTCTTGAGTTCAATCCCTGGCAGCACATGTGCCAGAGTGATGTCTGCTTCTGTCTCTCTCCTCCAGTCTTTCTCATAAATAGATAAAATCTTAAAAAAAAAAAAAAAAGATATGAACCTTGCATGATCTGGGAGGTGGTGCAATGGATAAAGCACTGGATTCTCAACCATAAGGTCCTGAGTTCGATTCCTAGCAACACATGTACCAGAGTGATGTCTGGTTCTTTCTCCCCTCCTATCTTTCTCATGAGTAAATAAATAAAATTTTTTTTTTATAAATAAAATTTTTAAATGTCTTTATTTATTTATTGGATAGACAGCCAGAAATTGAGAGGAGGAGGCAAGATAGACAGGGAGAGAGGCAGAGAGATACCTGCAGCCCTGCTTCACCACTCGCAAAGCTTTCCCCCTACAGCTGGGGACTGGGGGCTTGAACCCAGGTCCTTGCACACTGTGACATGTGTGCTCAACCAGGTGCACACCACCTGGTCCCCAAATAAAAAAATTCTTTAGGGAGTCAGGTGGTAGCACAGTGAGTTAAGCGCAGGTGGCGTAAAGCGCAAGGACCAACATAAGGATCTTGGTTTGAGCCCCTGGTTCCTCACCTGCGGTGAAGCAGGTCTGCAGGTGTCTATCTTTCTCTGTCCCTCTCTGTCTTCCCCTCCTCTCTCCGTTTCTCTCTGTCCCATCCAACAATGGTGACATCAATAACTACAACGATAAAACAAGGGCAACAGAAGGGAATAAATAAATATTTTTAAAAATAAATTCTTGAAAAAAAAATCTGCACCTTGTCTGGGAGGGGCAGTAAAAGGAGCCAGCTGAGACAGGAAGATTCAATAAGCTTTGTCATCACGTAGAATGATATGACAGGAGGGCAGCTGGGTCTGATAAAGGGGGGGGGGAAAGGCATGGGGGAAAAACCAAAGTAATAAAGTAAGTAGGAAAGACCCACAGAATATGTTTCTATGTCAAGAGGTACCTATGGTGGACAGAAGGAGATGGGAGGTAGCTTAGCCTGCTGTTGCTCTGTGGGGCTGGAGAGAGCATAGTGATTATGCAAAAGGACTTTCAAGCCTGATGGTTCAGTTTCCCACGTTCAGCTCCCAGCACCATTGTAGGTCAGAGCTGAGCAGAGTTCTGAGTAAGAAACAAAAACAAAACAAACAAAAAAATCTCTGAAAAATGTTGCTCTTATCAAGCATTACCTAGAACCCTAAATATGCCTTCACCTTCAAATACTGACCTCCAGGATCACAGAGAGAGGGAGATGAGATGGCACCTTAGATGCATAGGATGTGTGGGACCATTGCAAAGCTCTACCATACCACCAGTTCACAGGACTCACAGAACTAAGCTAGTCACCAGAGATACAAAAGGCCAGGATATAGAAGGACTTCCCATCAGAGGTGCCTGGGCTCCTCCTCAGCTATCATTATTATTATTTTAAACATATATGTTTTAATATTTATTTATTTTCCCTTTTGTTGCCCTTGTTTTATTGTTGTTGTTATTGATGTCATCATTGTTGGATAGCACAGAGAGAAATGGAGAGAGGAGGGGAAGACAGAGAGGGGGAGAGAAAGACAGACACCTGCAGACCTGCTTCACCACCTGTGAAGCAACTCCCCTGCAGATGGGGAGCCGGGGGCTCGAACCGGGATCCTTAAGTCGGTCCTTGCACTTTGCACCACCTAGGCTTAGCCCACTGTGCTACTGCCCCACCCCACTCCTCAGCTCTTGACACCTACTGTGTCTCAGCCCCAGCCGCTTGATTAACCCACTCACCACCATCTCTTGCGTACTGAGAGAAGGTATAAATGCTATGGTAGTTTCTTTTTCTTTCTTTCTTTTTTTTTTTTTCATTGCCTAGGAGTCTATTGCAGGCCACCAGAGGGCAGTGTTTAGCAGGGGCCCTGAAGCCTGGGACAATACAGCCCCTGATAGCACCTACCAACCAGTCTGCCTATCCTCCCAGACCCGGGTACTTTCTTCCTGGAGTAGTCCCACTTTTTCAGAGCTCACATTCCTAACTCACCCACCGGCTCAGTTTGAGGTGTCTGCAGTGTTGGAACCCAAATGTTTTAGAAACACCCAGGTCAGGAAAGCAGAGCAGTGGTCACGGAAGAGGGGTGCGCAGGACAGTGGAGGAAAGGACACAAGAGGCAGGTGATCTGCAAGAGGGACTTTGCCCAGAAGGGGGACTTTCTCAGTCCTCAAAATACAGACTGGCTTGGTGTACTGTGCCAAAGTAAAGGATGGGGAGGGGGGTGTTTTCAAGTCCTGGTGCATGATGGTGGAGGAGGACCCAGGTGGGGGGATGAGAGTGTTTTGCAGAAGACTGAGAAATGTTACACATGTATCAACAACTGTATTTACTGTTGACTGTAAACCATTAATCCCCCCAATAAAATAAAAAACAAAACTCGGCAGCCATTTTCTTTAAGTATCCCTTCTGAAGGATAGGATCCGGAAAGCTATCCAGGTTTTTCCTCTGGCAAAGTGTGTGTGGGATGGTCAAATATATATATATATATTTTTTACCAGAGCACTGTTCAGCTCTGGCTTATGGTGGTTCAGGGGATTGAACCTGGGACTTTGAAGCCTCAGGCATGAAAGTGTGTTTGCATAACCATTATGCTATCTACCCCTGCCCAGTCAATTATAATTTTTAAATTTTTTATCTTTAATTTATTTATTATTGTATAGAGGCAGAGAGAAATTGAGTGGGTAGGGGAAGATAGAGAGGGAAAGAGACAGAGGGACACTTGCAGCCCTGCTTCACCACTCCTAAAGCTATCCCCCTGCAGGTGAGGACCCAGGTCCTTGCTCACTGTAATGTGTGCACTTAACCAGGTGTGCCACTGCCTGGTCATTGGTCAATTATAAATTAACAAGGGATTTCCATGAGTCATTAGTTGGCCCAGTGACATACGGGGGGGGGGGGGGATCAACTCTTATCCTAACAAGAACACCAGGATAAAATAATGGAGACTGGGGTTGGGGTGGGGGCGGTGCTGAGTAGTGGTTCATCTGCTAGAGTGCACACATTACCATTTTCAAGGACCTGAGTTCAAGTCCCCAGTCCCCACATGCAAGGGGCAAGCTTCATGAAATGTGGGGCAGTGCTCTTGGTGTTTCTTTCTTTTTCCCCTTTCCTTTTGAATTTTTGTCTCTATCAAAAATAATAATAATAACAAATAAAATTAAAATAAAGGCCTTACATGTGAAAAAATGTTTTTAAAAGTGGCGACTAGTCCTTGAGAAAAGGAACAGGACTGCAGGCTAGTTATGGGGGGCGGGGAACGCAGAAATATTCATGTGACTACCAGCAATGACCTTGGCACTGAATCAGCACCCAGCTGAGGCGCTGTGGACAGAGAAAGTCCTGCAAGAACCCTCCAGCTCCAGGGTCTGGCCGCTTTCTGTCCCTGTGTCCCTGCAGTGGAAAGACCTTATGGGGAAGAGGGCAGGAATCGGAAGGGAGTTACTAACTTGGGGTCGGTCGGGTCGGTCGGTCCCCTTTCTCTTCTCCTCTGGAGGTGGACCACCCTCCACATAGGCATAGTTCCCAACAAGTGACAGGAAGCCTTCCCTTTATTAGCCCACCTGTTGGTGAAAGTCAGATTGGCTGTGTCAGACAGTGTTAACGCCGGCCGCAGGCTGGGCAAGCACATCGTTATATTACAATTTATAAATAGGAAATAAAATAGTTGGGTGGGGCTGCAGCAAGGGACTGAAGGGGCCCGGGGTCTCCTCCTCTCATAGCAGGCGGCTCTGACGCGGGCACCCCCTCGCCTCTCCTGTCCTCCCACCTCCGTCCCGTCCTGCCCGAGCACCCCGGGTGTGCGCCTCCTCTCGGGCTCAGCCCAGCAGCTCCTCCGCCAGGCGGTAGAGGAGGCGCGAGTACCAGTGCATGCCGGTGGGCTGCACGGCGCCGCCCGGGAGCAGCGCCCCCAGCGCGTGCAGCAGGCGCAGGGGGGCGAAGGCGCGGTGCGCCCACTGGTGGCTCTCCAGCACCGCGTAGCACGAGGCCAGCACATCGTTGACCAGCAGCGTCCCGTGCGCGGTGAGCGGCGCGAACACGCCCACCGCCTCCTCCCGCGCCACGCGGGCCACCCGCGCCGGCCGCAGCGCGTCCCCGCCGGGCGCCAGCACCGAGTCCCCAGCGCGCAGGCGGCGCGCGAACACCGGGGCGAAGTCGGCGGGCGCGGGCGCGGGGCCGCGGGCGGCGAACACCAGGTGCCAGGGCGTGAGCAGCAGCTTGCGCGGGGGCCGCTCGGTCTCCACGGCCACGAAGGACGCGCGGCGCTGCAGGTCGCGGTCCAGGAACAGCAGCACGGGCGTGGGCACCACCCGGCCCGCCGCGTCGGCCGCCAGCACCCAGTCGCCGCCGTGCAGCTCCCGCAGCCCCTTGCGCTCGCCGCTCCGCAGGCGCACCGTGGCGTTGCCCGGGAAGCAGCCGCCGGCCCGCACCGCCAGCGAGTTATCTGCAGGGGACAGAGGAAGGGCCGAGTCTGAGCACCACCGCTGACTCAAGCCCCGCGTCCCCCAAGGCGCCTCCCCGCCCGCCACCTGCTGTACCGGCTTTGACCGACACGTGGACGTGGTTGCGGGACTCGTAGTAGACCCAGTCGAAACCGGCCTCTACCGCCAGGCGCGCCAGCAGCCCGTACTTGTTGCGGTCACGGTCGGACGTGGTGATGTCCAGGGCGCGGCCCTCGTAGTGTAGCGAGTCCTGCGCGTGGTGGCCGTCCTCGTCCCAGCCCTCGGTCACCCGCAGGCGCACCCCGGGCCACATGTTCATCACGGCGATGGCCAGCGCGTTCACTCGCTCCTTGCAGCGCTGGCGGGGAGAAAGAAGACCCGTCGCCCAGGCAGTAGGGACAAGGGTGAGGGCGCGGGGCGGGGGGGCAGTGTTTTCTTTGTCTCCTGGCTCCAGGCCACCCTCTGCCTGCGTCTGTGTGCGCTGGAGAAGTGGAGTCTGGACGGGTGCACTCGCCCACCCAGATGCCCTTTTGAGAGCTTCGTGGGAGAGCAATGGGGTCGCCCCCAGAGGCGCGTCTCTCCAGCTCTGTCCTCACTTTGCATGCCCGGCTCTCACCCCTACTTGTCCTGGGACCTGGACGTCAACCTGGACAAGGGAAAGAGTGGGAGAGGGCGTGTGAAAGCTTGGCCAGGGAAGGGCTGAGCGCCTGGTGCCCCAGAAGAGCCCCAGCTGGAGCCCGGC
Organism: Erinaceus europaeus; assembly: GCF_950295315.1. Classification (NCBI taxonomy): domain Eukaryota; kingdom Metazoa; phylum Chordata; class Mammalia; order Eulipotyphla; family Erinaceidae; genus Erinaceus; species Erinaceus europaeus. The sequence continues at coordinate 115,696,244 of NC_080168.1, read as the reverse complement.
CCCCGCCCCAAGCCCCGGCTGCCCTCCCAGCGCCTGACTCATCTTTTGTTTCGTGGCCTTCCCTGGCACCGGGCATCGCTTCCTTCCTTCCTTCCTTCCTTCCTTCCTTCCTTCCTTCCTTCCTTCCTTCCTTCCTTCCTTCCTTCCTCCCTCCCTCCCTTCCTTCCTTCCTTCCTTCCTTCCTTCCTTCCTTCCTTCCTCCTCCTCCTTTCGGCCCCTAGCATTAACCCGTTGGTGGTGCCCCCAGGGAGCCGTGCGGGATCAAGGCCGCTGGAGAAAAGGTTGGAGTGGCGGGGGCCGCGCCAAGTACAATGGCCATTCTCCGGGATGACATAACCGAGCGAGAATCCCGGGCCGAGGCCGGGGACGCGCCGGGAGAAGCGGACTCAGCAGCTCCATCCACAAAGGCGCTTTTCAGCCGCCCCGGCGCGGGGAGAGGAAAGGGCAGCAAGCCGCGCCCCCCAAGCCGGCTCGGGGCGTCGGGCCCCCTCCCCCTCCCAGCCCCAGCGAAGGCTCTGCCAGCCCCGGAGCCGCCCGCCGGGTGCCCGAAGCAGTCTGCAGAGGCGTGGGAGCAGCACCTGAGGCTCCCCGGCGCGGCGCTGCCCTTCCGCAGATCTGGGGGGCCCCCTGCAGGGTGGGAGTGGAGAGGAGGAAGAGCCGCGGCAGCTGGAAGCCCGCAGCCGGGGGAGTGAGCGGGTTATCTGCGCGGCTCCAGCCTACGAGCCCGAGACCTTGGCGCGCTCCGCGGCGCGGGCACAGCCACCCCGGCGGGTGCGGTGGCGCAAAGAGGGCGGTTTGCTTCCCCTCACCTCTCTCTCTCACCTCCGACACGCTTTCCTCGTAACTGCCGGGGGAGACATTTCCCATCTTCCTGAGCTTCTGCAGTACCCAAGGGACGGCAGGGGGAGAGGGAAAGACAGGAAAAGTGGGGACTCTTTCCAACTTTTGGTGGTTTTTGTCCCCTGAGGAGGCCCTATTGGCCTTGACCTGCGGGGGCAGCAACCCAGTGCAGAGCCAAGTCAATGGAGCCTTTTGCTGCTCGGGTGTGGGAGATAAGCAGAAGCTAGGGGGTTCCCGGGCCTGTCAGAGCCCTTCCTAAGCCTACCCCTTGTTCTCCAGCCCCTCACTCCCCACCCCCACGTTGCAGGTGGCAGCCAAAGCAAAAGGCTAAGGTCCTTCCATGACCCGGGAGGGCAGGAGTGTAGACAAGAGAGGAATTCCTTCTCCCCTGGACAGGTTTTCCTAACAAAGTAAGCTGGAAAACCCTGGCAAATTAGTCAGAGGAAATCCGCGCCCCTCCCTCTCCCCTCTCCCGACTCCATACACAATTAGGTTGTGTAATGGAAAGTGTATATAGGACCTGCAGTCCTGAATTCTAGTCCCTGCTAATTAGTCGTTAGGACTTGGATTAAATCACTTTTCCTCCTGGGGCCCAGCTCTCAGCTGTAAAGTGGGGGTGGGAAGTGGAGGGGTGGGAGAGAATGTGACCTCCTTCTAGTTCGGACATGTGAGCTCACTGGCCAGAGGAGTCCTTCTCCCTGGCACTGCTCGCCTCACCCTGGGCTGCTCGTTCTGGTCTGTGGATGCTCCAGAACTTGGTAGCAGGGACTTGTCTTCACTGACTCCAAGGGAATCCCGATTCCCTTGAGGGACAGGGAAGCCCCTTGACTCTCAGGTGGGGCCCATTTGTACTCACTGAGGATGGCTCACCACCCCAAGGAGTCACTTAAATTCTAGATTAGCCTGGCCCTGTGTCTAGGTCAGCTGTGTCCCCCATACCAAATGCAGTCTGTGCCCCATCCTCCCTCAGGTAGATGGCCTGCTGACCTGAGCCTTAGCCACCACTTTCCCTGCCCCCTTCAGTCTCCTCAAGCCACAGAGCTTGTCCACAGTCGGGCCAGGAGCCAATGGAGGGTAGCGTTTTCTGTCTGCTGCCTAGCCAGCTTCTGGCCCCCAGCTCACCCCAGCCCTTCCTGCCTGGCTCGGTAACTGACCCCCGGTCCACGCCTCAGCCATTTCCCGTCTCGCCTGCCGCCATCCTCCTTTCCCCGCCCTCGTGTCTCTTTCAGCTTCACTCTCACTAGTCCCTCCTCCCCCTCCCCATTGCAGCCTTGAGGGCTTGGATCACAGGCCAGCAGCAGAGGGCTTGCTTGGGGGTGGGGTGGGGTGGGAGTAGGGGTATCTGAGCCTAAGGTAGCTGTGGTTGGAGCCCGGCTTGCGGGGCCAGGGTGGCCCAGGAGAGCAGAGGTGGCGGTGTCCTGGCGCAGGTGGGGAGAGGCTGTCCTTACCTCTGTCATCAGGCGGTCTGCACCACTGTTCTCCTCATCCTTGAAGATGATGTCGGGGTTGTAGTTGGGCACCAGGTCCCGGAAGCGCTCAGAGCCCCTTGCCACCCTCCCCTCAGCTGGCCCACTGGCGCCCAGGGTCCGCTCGGGCATGTTGGGCACAAATTGCTTGTAGAGCAGCGGCACCAGCTGCTTGCGCACATAGCGGCGCCGGCCCACCGGCCCCCGGCCGGGACCGCAACTCTGGGCTGGTAGCGCCAGCAGTGCCAAGCAGCACAGGGGCACCAGTCTGGCCGGCAGTGCCATGGATGCAACAGACTTGAGCCAAAAGGGAACGTCCCGGTCCTCACCGGCGCGCCCGTCAGTTGGGCATTTCCCCAGGCATCAGAGAGCGCTGCAGGCAGGGCTGCCCCGGAGCGCCTGTGGCTCTGCGCACCTGGCCGTCGCCAGCTCTGCCTACATGCCCCTGGGGTCTGAACCTGCTACTGACGGGCCCATCATAGCAGGGAAGGGGGGTGGTGGGTGAGTGCCAGCCCAGCCGGGCTCTGCTGCCCAGCTCAGGAGCTGCCAGAAAGCCCAGGCTCCGCCTTAAGTTGCCCCTGGCCCCGCCCCTCGCCCTTCTCTCAGGGCCGGCCCGCCCCCTACCCCCGGGGCGGGGGCTCGAGCCGGTCACCGCCGGTCCACTTTGGGTCTGAAGTGTGCCTTATCTGGGAAAACCCGGCGGCACCTGCCTAAGGAACTTGGTAGCTTTCCTGTCCACAGCACACTAGGTAAGCATCCTTCTACCTCCAAGCCTGAGTCTGGCACCGAAACACACTCCTGATACTTCATTGCTTTGCTATCCCAAGGCCACTCTGGCAGGACTTAACCTCTGCCATCATCCAGGAAGTACAAGCCCTGGACAACCAGAACCTGTCTTCTCCGTGGGCCTCCATACCCTCCCAACGCAGGAAGTGGGGCCCTTAGGAGGGATGGCCACCAGAGTCTAACTTGCAGTGGTCTGCTTGGAACTTCCCCAGTCAGGTTTCAAAATTTTAAGTCTGGTCTGGCACTTCAAGAGCTTGTCACATCTGGTCCTTGCCGGACACCCAACAGTTCCTTTCCTCTCAAAGGCTTGATGGGGGGGAGATAGGATGATTATGCCAAAAGACTTACATGCTTGAGGTTGCAAAGTCCCAGGATGAATTCCTCCCCCAGCCTTCACCATTAGCCAGAGAAGAGCAATGCTCTGGTAAAAACAAAACCCTTAATGGTTCCAAGGAAATGGGGTTGCCATCAGGACATGTGGGAAGGTTTATTAGAGAAAGTGATTTTTTTAACCAGAGCTCTGCTCAGGTTTACATAAACTTGCTTGTCTTGTGTCCCCACGACTAGTGAAGAGCTGAGCTGAACAGTGCTCTGGCTTATCCTAAGGTGCATGGCCAGTCTTTGTGAAATCTGCACTTTCTGTGTGTTCTGTATCAGCTCAACTGACATACCTTGTGTAGGGTCAGTAAAATGTATTTTTTCCTCAAGATCCCTGACTGCCACTTGCAGTTCCTAGCAGAAGGCACAAACAGTGGCCCTGGAAGCTGAGCGGTGTGCAGCCTGTCTAACCCTCAGCAGCTTTGCCTCTTCCCCAAACGTGGAGAGCAGGTGCAGAGTATTCAAGGCAATGACAGCCTGCAGAAAGGTGGAGTCAGGGTCTTCTCTGGTAGGAATCACAACTGCTTGTCAGCCACTGACACTCTGGACTCAACAGCCAAACCAGGGAGGGCAGGGTTGAGGGTGTGTGCAGGCAAGTTTCCCCTCTATCACCCACCCCCAGCAACCAAGGCACAGAAACAAGGCCATGGCTGTAAGAAGAGTGAGGGAGGGGATCAGCCAGCTCTGTCAGGGTAAGGAAGACAGAGCCTCCCACTACCCAGCTGTATGGCCAAACACAAGGCCAAAGTCCTCAAAGGACATCAAGCATGAGGATGGGGGTGGTGATGCAGTTTCTCTCTGTTGGTCCTCAAGACTGTTGGGAGAAAAGCTGTTTGACACAGGAAGTTGGCTTTTTAAAAATAATACAATGCATAGTCAGAGAGACAGCACAGTGGTTATTAAAAAAAAAAAAAAAGATTTTCATGCTTCAGGCTCCAAAATCCCAGATTCAATCTCTGGCACTACCATAAACCAGAGCTAAGCAGTGCTCTGGTCAAACCGAGTCATAAATAAATAAATACATACACACATACAACACAGTGCAAACCCTGGGATCAAGTTTATTGCTGATGGTTGTGGTCTCCTTCTCCCCATGCCCTCGTCGCTCCCGTGGTCCGAAACCCTCCAGGATAACACAGTGCTTAGGCTCCGCTGGGCCAGAGGCCAGGAGACAATCTGCCTCCCAAGTCAGCCCCAGGCTCAGACCCTCCCCTGCCCCCACCCCACCCTATTGCACATCAAATCATGTAAACATGGCTTAGGGCATGGCCCTGAATAGCAGTGAGGCAGATTGATGTGTAAAAGGATTTGGGACCAGGAGGCAGCCCCAGCCCCACCCCATGCTAAGGCCCACAGTTCAGTCTGGAAAAGCAGGGGGGCCTGGTCCCAAACTCTGGCTCAGATTATGCAACAGTGCAGACGGCTCAGTTTCCCTCTGCCACCTACTCACTCATATTCCAGGTCCTGAGGGCTGCCCACCCTCGGGCGCCCCATCCAGGGCCGCGCAGCAGATGGCAGTGTCCAGTTTGCTCCCTCCCACCCCCCAGCTGGAGATCACTGGTGCTGGGACTTCCTAGATGCCCGGGGGAAACCGGAAACAGGCAGTGGCAATCTGTCCAGTCCTGGAGGAGAAGGAAGGGGCAGGGGTGGCGGTGTGAGCATAGGCACAGTCTTCAGAGAGAAGTCAACCCAGTGGCAGGACCGGAGCACGCCCACTCTCCTGTTGGGAGGACTGCTGCTCCACAAGGCACCTCACACCACCACCCCACAACCTCTTACCAAAGGCCCGGATCAGCTCTGCCCGCACGGCTGCGGTGAAGGTCTTCACCAGACAGAGAGTGGTGAGGCTTGCGAAGGCTGCATTGTAGAGGAATACAATGTAGAAGTTGCCCAGCCAGTTGAAGCGTCCAAAGTCACCCAGCAGATCAAAACGTGTAAGTCCTGTAGTACAAAGGCCAGGATGAAAGGTGGGCTTCCCAGCCCCTCCTGTGCTCACAGCCCAGCTTTCTGCTGCCTCCTGGTGGCCACATCTTTACACTGCAATGGATAGGTTGCTCTCTCTCCAGTATGAAGAATTATTCCAGTTCCCAAACTCTAGCTGAGAGGCAGCTGGTGCTTCTGAAGAAAGTGTCAGCAATCAGGCCTGCTCCAACTTCCCTTCCAGGGTTAACTTCTTCCCAGCGGGCCCCTGCTGGTGTCCCAAGGAGTCGCCTGGGCCAGCTATAAGCATCTCAAGAAGCAGAACAGCGTGGAGGCTAGGAGCTGACCAGACTGCTTTGGTTCATATCCACATTCTAGCTGTGTGAACTGGAGTTGCTTCAAGATACTTTTTTAAGTATATATTTTTATTGTTGTTATTGATGTCATTGTTGGATAGGACAGAGAGAAATGGAGAGAGATGGGGAAGATACAGAGGGGGAGAGAAAGATAAGATACCTGCAGACCTGCTTCATCACCTGTGAAGCAAATCCCCTGCAGGTGGGGGAGCCGGGGGCTCGAACCAGGATCCTTTTGCCTTGTGCTTCGTGCCACCTGTGCTTAACCTGCTGTGCTACTGCCTGACTCCCCCCCTCTTTTAAAAAACATTTTTAAAATTATCTTTATTTATTGGACAGAGACAATCAGAAATTAAGAGGAAGGGGAAGGCAGAGAGGGAGAGAGAGAGAGACACCTGCAGCACTGCTTCACCACTTGCAAAGCTTTCCTCCTACAGGTGAGGAATAGGGCCTTGAACCTGAGTCCTTGTGTGTGTGTGTGTGTGTGTGTGTGTGTGTGTGTGCGCGCGTGCGCGCGCACTGTAACATGTGCTCAACCAGGAGCGCCACCACCTGGCCCTGGTTCCAGATACTTTTAACTTCATGAAGTGGAGAAAATGGCATACACACACACACACACACACACACACACACACACAGTTTAATGGTCTAGGCACCATTATAAACACTGAGTTTTCCACCTCTCCAACCCTATCCCACCCCATTTTTTCCCCCAGTGCTGGGAATGAGTCCAGGATCTTGCAGTGAGCTACAGTGTTGAGGCCTTTAGTCTGTACTTTTAGAGAGACCAAAACACCACTCCACCGTTCCTAAGCATCCCCTGGTGCTGTCCATGGTGTCCCCATGTGGCCATGGGGGCAGAACTCAGGTCTTCACACATGAAGGACCACTTTATGCACTGAGTGATCACTTTCTTTATGACTCCCCTGTTCATATTCTAGTATTAGTAGTGCACAATCCCAATTCCCTAACCTACTTTTTTTCTCATCTTATTTAAGAGAAAGAGACATGACAGCACTGCTCCAACATCTGTCTTATGACCCAATACTCTGGCATTGCCATGTGTTGCTAAGGTGGGCACTCTTATCACCTGGCATCAAGTTAGCTTGGTGCCTGTATTACTCCACCTCTCCTGGTACCCCTTTCTCTGTCACCTGTGATCTCTCCCTAGATGCGCATATTATTATTATAATAAATAAAAATTTTGGAACTGCTTCAAAAATCCCAGGTTCTATCCCTTAAGCCAGAGCTGAACAGTGCTGGTAAAAAAAAAATAAAATAAAAATTAAATTAAAAAAATATCATCTGAATCTATCAGAGGATATAATTCACAAACGCACAAGTCTTAATTTATCTACAAAGTTCTCGTAGCATAAGTACAAATGATAAAGCAGAGAGCATGAAGTTAGGAAGCAGCTAGAGTGGCCCTGAAGATGGCACAATGGACAAAGTGTTGGACTCCTAAGTATAAGGTCCTCAGTTCAATCTTAAGCATTGCATGTGCCAGATTAACAACCTAGTTCTCTCTCTCTAATTAATAAATGTCTTTTTTCTTTCTTTTTTCTTAACCAGAGCACTGATCAGCTCTGGTTTATGGTGGTGCAGGGGACTGAACCTGGGACTTTGGAGACTCAGGCTTGACAGTCTGTTTGCATAACCATTATGCCATTTACCCCCGCATACATGTCTTTAAAATAAAATAAAATAAAATGAGGGTCGGGTGGTAACGCACCAGGTTAACTGTGCATGGCAAGAAGTGCAAGGACCAGCGTAAGGATCCCGGTTCGAACCCCCGGCTCCCCACCTGCAGAGGAGCTGCTTCACAGGCGGTGAAACAAGTCTGCAGGTGTCTTTCTCTTTCCCTCTCTGTCTTCCCTTCCTCTCTCCATTTCTCTCTGTCCTATCCAACAACGACATCAATAACAACAACAACTACAACAACAATAAAAACAAGGGCAACAAAAAAAAAGCAAATAAGTATTTTTAAAAAATCTTAAAAAAAAAAAAAAGGAGTCGGGTAATAGCACAGCGGGTTAAGCGCATGTGGCACAAAGCTCAAGGACTGGCATAAGGATCCCAGTTCTAGCCCCGGGCTCCCCACTTGCAGGGAAGTTACTTCACAAACAGTGAAGCAGGTCTGCAGGTGTCTTTCTCTCCCTTCTCTGTCTCCCCCCCCATTTCTCTCTGTCCTATCCAACGACATCAATAACAACAATAAAACAAGGGCAACAAAAGGGAATGAATATATATATATATATATATATATATATATAAAACCTAAACTAAAACTTAAAAAATAGTTATGCAAAATACTTTCATGCTTGAGGATGCTAGGTCCCAGGTGAAATTTCTGGCACCACAAGCCAGAGCTGAGCATATCTCCATTTAAAATATAATAATAATAGTAAATGAAAATAATTCTACTTGCTATGTCATTGACCCCCCCAAAAAAAGATTTATTTCCTCTCTCTCTTTTTTTAATGGGACAGAGAGAAATGGAGAGAGGAGGGGAAGACAGAGACGGGGAGAGAAAGATAGACACCTGCAGACCTGCTTTACCCCCAGTGAAGTAACTCCCCTGCAGGTGGGGAGCCGGGGCCTTGAACCGCGATCCTTACGCTGGTCCTTGTGCTTCGCGCCACATGTGCTTAATCCACTGTGCTACTGCCCGACTCCCCCCAAAAGATTTTTTTTTATCCCGCCCATTTCTAACAAAGTTGTGTTTCAAAAAAAAAAAAAAAAGATGTAAGCAAAGGAGAATGAGTGAGATGTTGTGGCTACTGAAAAAATCTGCTTCTTGAAGTGATGTTACTTTGAAGTTTAGTACAGGCCTCAGTTTCTCCATCTGTTTAACGGGGATGATTGCAGATCCTGTTCTGTACTGTGTGTGGTGCCAGTGAACGGACTCAGAGCCTCATGCATGAGCAGTACTATGACCGACCAGTCTAGAATGCCAAGACTTGAACCCAAAACCTCAAACACAGCAGATACACCTCCATCAGGTGAGCTATCTCCCTTCCTGCTGTGGTACTGAATAGGAGCCGCAGGAGTCACAGGAAGTATGGATGTCAAGTGCTAGCTTAGCACCAGCAGATACGCAGCAAAAGGCAATTCCAATCCCCCCACCTATCCTCCGTTTGCTACTTACTTACCTAGGGTTCTAGAGAAGACTGGAAGTGCAGAGCTTAGGACCAAGAGACAGACACAGTTCCCGATTATCTGAGAGGGAGTAAGAAAAGCAGAGGTGAGGTAGCAAAGCAGAGGCACCCATGCACGGCCCTGAAAGGCTTCCCTGTGTACCTGTGTCATGGCTGTGTCCTGCCATCTGGGCCGCAGGCCTCTGAAGAGTGGTGAACTGTAGAACCCCACGACTGAAGATACCATCAGGTAGCTGCCACAGTTAGGGAAGAACTGGCCAACTCACAGGACGGAAGACTGCCTTGTCTCAAAGGGGAAGAGCCTCTACCCAAGCAGCCAAAGGGGTTCTTTGTTATTTTAAAAATATTTTTGGGGGGCCATGCGGTAGCGCACTGGGTTAATCACACATAGTACAAGGACACGTGCAAGGATACTGGTTTGAGCTCCCGGTTCCCCACCTGCAAGGTTGTCACTTCACAAGCAGTGAAGCAGGTCTGCAGGTGTTTATCTTTCTCACCCCTTCTTTCAATTTCTCTGTCTTACCCAATACAAAATGGAAAAATATGGCCTCCAAGACCCAGCAGTAACTCTGGAATCAAAACAAAAAAAATCCAGGTCCTTGTGTACCACTGTCAGGCACCTGTTTTTTTGTCTTTCAATGAACTGGAGCCTCATCCATGCACAATTTTGCCACTGTAGGGCTGGCTGCCTTTTCAGTCAGAGAGAACATAGAGGGAGAGAGCCCTCACAGCAGCCACCAGCAGAGAGAGAGAGAGAGAGAGAGAGAGAGAGAGAGAGAGAGATCCTCAGAGCTGTGGCACTACCATTTGAAACCAGGACTCAAATTTGGGCCATGTGTGTGGCAAGGCAGTTACCCTACCCATTGAGCTATTTCAGGCCCCCAAGCCCAACCTCCAAACCAAGCCCTTTCCTTCCTTTAAAAAAAATTTTTTTTATATTTATTTTCCCTTTTGTTGCCCTTGTTATTCATTGTTGCTGTAGTTATTGTTGTTGTTATTGATGTCGCTGTTGTTGGATAGGACAGAGAAATGGAGAGAAGAGGGGAAGACAGAGAAGGGGAGAGAGAGAGAGAGATACCTACAGACCTGCTTCACCGCCTGTGAAGCGACTCCCCTGCAGGTGGGGAGCCGGGGGCTCGAACTGGGATCTTTACGCCGGTCCTTGTTTCATACCACGTGCGCCTAACCCACTGCGCTATCACCCGACTCCCTCTTTCCTTCCTTTTGAATCCAGAGGTGGAGAAGACTAGTGCCTTCCCCATCACTCCCACTGAAGCTCTGTCCACAGTCGCAGAGGAGACAGAGGCAACTCTGAGTTTCCAGAAGGATACAAGATGAGTATGACCTGAATGACGGCACCAAAGGAGCCCAGCTTGGAGAAGGAGGCCTGGCCCAGGGAGGGGTCCTGAGGGGAAGAGTGGGTCACGGTGGGCAGAGTGTGCCATCCCAACAGCTTACTCAGCACCTAGCTGCCCCTCTGGGCACAGCTCTGAACCCCAGTCTTGTTAAGCACAGACACACAGTCCAGACAGTAGGAAGAAGGAAGATAGCCTTTCCCCTTACCTGCATGCCCCGGGGCATGGCAGCCTCATCGATGAGAAGCTCCAGGATGTGAATGGCCACGATGAGCACAGACAGGCCCTGGGGGAGGCAAGGTCACACACTCATCCCTGTCCTGGCCCACAGCTGGTCCAGAGTCCATAATGAGCAGACACTATAGTTCAGTATTTTCATTTGCAGATCAGTTGTGTGGGTCCTCCTCATGGCTGTGGCTAGCCACAGAGCACCTCTGAGGGTACTATAAGATACAATGTCCCTGGTTGGAAGGACTATAAAAAGACCAAACAGAAAAAAAGACTGTGGGACTAGGAGACTGCTCACCCAGCAGAGCACCACGGTAGGTAGTAGTAGGGACTGAATTTGGGACTTGAAGTACCTCAGACATGAAAGTCTTTTTCATTATGCCATCTCCTCAGCTCAAATAATTAAAAAAAAAAAAAATTGGGAGTCGGGCTGTAGCGCAGCGGGTTAAGCGCAGGTGGCGCAAAGCACAAGGACCGGCATAAGGATCCCGGTTCGAACCCCGGCTCCCCACCTGCAGGGGAGTCGCTTCACAGGTGGTGAAGCAGATCTGCAGGTGTCTATCTTTCTCTCCTCCTCTCTGTCTTCCCCTCCTCTCTCCATCTCTCTCTGTCCTAGTCAACAACAACGACAACAACAATAATAACTACAACAATAAAACAATAAGGGCAACAAAAGGGAATAAATAAATAAAATAAAATAAAATATTTTTAAAAAATTAAGATTTACTTTTTTTTTTTTTTGCCTCCAGGGTTATAGCTGGGGCTCGGTGCCTGTACTATAAATCCACTGCTCCTGGAGGCCATTTTTTCTATTTTGTTGTTGTTATTGCTGTTGTTGGATAGGACAGAGAGAAATGGAGAGAGGAGGGGAAGACAGAGAAGGGGAGAGAAAGACAGACACCTGCAGACCTGCTTCACCACTGGTTAAGCGACCCCCCTTGCAGGTGGGGAGCTGGAGGCTGAAACTGGGATCCTTATGCTGGTCCTTGTGCTTTGCGTCATATGCGCTTAACCCGCTGCACTACTGCCTGCTCCCCCCCCCCCATATTTTTATTTATTTTACCAGAGCTTATGGTGGTGTGGGGGATTGAACCTGGGACTTCAGAGCCTCAGGCATGAGAGCCTCTTTGCATAACCATTATGCTTCCTACCCCCACCCTAAGACTTACTTATTAATAGGGAGAGGAGGGGGGGCGAACCAGAGCACCAGTAACACACATGATGCCAGGAATTGAATTTGGGATCTCATGCTTGAGTCCAAAACCTATTACCTCAGAGGTTGAAAATAAATTTTTCTTTTTCCCCCTGCCAAGGCTTTATTTTTCTATTATAAATATTTATTATGTATCAACATTATATACAAAGTATACATATTAAATGAAAAGGCAAAGGGCAGGACAGTGTGCATCTTCTGTGCCAAATGTTTTACTTGGATAAATAGGACTGTGGAATAAAACAGTTGCTCTGGTGTGCACACAAGAAATAAGTAACAAGTCTAACTGTTATGGACAGAAAACAATCTAACACAGCTCTCAGTGTTACAGCTCAAATATATCCAAAGAATGAGACCGAGGCCACGCGGAGGGCAGGAAGTTACATTTACTTCTCATTGGTGGGTTTCAGGTTGATTCCCACCAGGCCTGAACCAAAAATAAATATTTAAAAAATAATAAATTAGTTCTGGGGAGACAGTATAATGATTATTCAAAAAGGGTTGTTTTTATTTTTTAAAGATTTTATTGATTTATTAATGAGAAAGATAGGAGGACAGAGAAAGAGCCAGACATCACTCTGGCACATGTGCTGCCAGGGATCGAACTCAGGACCTCATGCTTGAGAGTCCAAAGCTTTATTATTGTATCACCTCCTGGACCACTACAAAAAAAAAGTTTTCATGCTTGAGACTCTAAGGTCCCAAAGGTTTATTCCCCAGCACCACCATATGCCAGAGATGAGCAGCACTCAAGAAAAAAAAGTATATACATATATATCCATTAATACATATACCTTTTTTACCAGAGCACAACACATTTCTGGCTTTTGGTGGTGCAGGGGATTAAGCCTGGGATCTCAGAGGTTCAGGCATGAAAAGTCTTTTTTTGCACAGCCATTATGCCATTTCCCCTGCCCACAATTAGCATTAATAATAATTAATAAAAAGTGGGGGGAGTCGGGCGGTAGCACAGAGGGTTAAGCGCAGGTGGCGCAAAGCACAAGAACCAGCATCAGGATCCCAGGTTCAAGCCCTGGCTCCCCACCTGCAGGGGAGTCGCTTCACAGGCGGTGAAGCAGGTCTGCAGGTGTCTGTCTTTCTCTCCCCCTCTGTCTTCCCCTCCTCTCTCCATTTCTGTCCTATCCAACAACAACATCAATAATAACAATAATAACTACAATAATAAAACAACAAGGGCAACAAAATGGAATAAATACTTAAATAAATAAAGAAAGAAAAAAAAGTGGGCATGGGGGTTGGGTGGTGACGCACCTGGTTGAGCACCCCACATGTTCCAGTGCTAAAGGACCCAGATTCGAGCCCCGTCCCCACCTGTAGGGGGAAAGCTTCACAAGTGGTGAAGCAGGGCTGCAGGTGTCTCTCTTTCTCTCTCCCTCGCTATCTCCCCTACCCTCTTGATTTCTGGCTGTCTCTACCAAATAAATAAAGATAATTTAAAAAAATTAAAAATTGATAAAATAAAAAGGAGGCAAGGGAGGTGGCATGGGACAGTGTTGGATCCACAAGCATAAAGTCACGAGATTGACCCCCGGCATCATATATGCCGATGTGATGCTTTGGTTCTCTTCCCGCCCCCTTTCTAACATGAATACATAAATCTTTAAGGAGGAGGGCTAGGAGTGGTGAAGCAGGGCTGCAGGTATCTCTCTTTCTCCCACTCTATCTTCCCTTCCTTTTCAATTTCTCTGTCTCTATTCAAAGCGCACACACACACACACACACACACACACACACACACACACACACACACACACACATACACACATACATACATACATACACACATACACACATGCACGCATACATACATACTGGAGCACGCACCGTCAGCACCAGCAAGCACAGCATGGCCAGGGGGTAGCCCAGGTTCCGCTGCCAGGCTGACGCTTTCCTTCGTTTCTCTGTGCAGAGATGGAAGCTGTTAGCAATGGCTGCAACCAGGAGCTTCGTTCTGCTTCTTTTGGACGCCCAGGAGCCCCCATCCCTTTCCATGCACATACCCAACAGGACCCTCTGTGTCTGCAGAGCCAGGACCTGTCTGTGCAGCAGCTCCATGTCCAAATGCAGCCAGCAGGAGGTGGGATCTGCGGGCAGAGAAGATGGTGCTGCCCTCAGTTCTGCAGCCATTGCCAAGTCACACCCACCCTCCCATCTGGAAAGAAGTACCACTTCTTTGGGGCGTCGGGCGGTAGCACAGTGGGTTAAGTGCACATGGACCTGAGGAAGGATCCTGGTTCGAGCCCTCGGCTCCCCACCTACATGGGGGTCGCTTCACAAGAGGTGAAGCAGGGCTGCAGGTGTCTATCTTTCTCTCCCCCTCTCTGTCTTCCCCTCCTCTCTCCATTTCTCTCTGTCCTATCCAACAACGACAGCAATAATAACAACAACAAAAAAAGTACAACTCACAGGCCAGGGGGAGGCATACAGGAGTCCTGGATGCTCAGGCACAAAGCCCCAAGTTTGTTCTTCTGCAAGGCATGTGCCAGAGTGCTACTCTGGTTCTCCTTCCCATTAATAAAATGAGTAAATGTTTTTATTTTATTTTATTTATTTTTGTCTCCAGGGTTATTACCGAGGCTTGGTATTACCATTGTCATCGTTGTTGGATAAGACGGAGAGAAATGGAGAGAGGAGGGGAAGACAGAGAGAGGAGAGAAAGATACCTGCAGACCTTCTTCACCGCCTATGAAGCAACCCCCTGCAGGTGGATCCTTACGCTGGTCCTTGCACTTTGCGCCATGTGTGCTTAACCCACTGAGCTACCACCCAGCCCCCAAGTGAGTAAATCTTTAAAAACAAAAGTTCAACTCAGGGCCAGGTGGTGTCCCTCCTAGTAAGCACATGTTATCATGTGCAAGGACTCGGGTTCAAGCTCCCCAGTCCTCATCTGCAGGAGGAAAACTTCACAGTGAAACCGTGCTGTAGGCTTCTTTGTCTCTCTCCCTCCTCTCAACTTCTCTAGGTCCTAACAAATTAAAGTTAAAAAAAAAAAAGTTGTGGCCAGGTGGTGGCACACCTGGTTGAGTGAACGTTACAATGTGCAAAGACCTGTGTTCAAGCCCCTGGTCCCCACCTGCAGGGGGAAAGCTTCACAAATGATGAAGCAGTGCTGCAGGTGTCTGTCTCCTTCTCTGTCTCTCCCTTCTCAATTTCTGAGTGTCTCTATCAAATAAATAAAGATTAAAAAAAAAAGTTGGGGTCCAGAAGGTGGCACACCTGGTAAAGTGCACATGATCCCATATGCAGGATCAGCCCGCTCCCCACCTGCAAGGTGTCACCAGTGGTGAAGCAGGTCTGCAGGTGTCTCTCACTTTCCCTATTTTCTCCTCCCCTTTTCGTTCTCTCTGTCCTTTCTAGTAAAAATAGAAAGGGACAGGGGTATGGCATAATCATTATGCAAAGAGACTCTCATGCCTGAGGCTCCAAAATCCCAGGTTCAATCCAGTGCTCTGGTAAAAAAAAAAAA
The DNA here is from genome assembly GCF_950295315.1 of Erinaceus europaeus. NCBI lineage: Eukaryota > Metazoa > Chordata > Mammalia > Eulipotyphla > Erinaceidae > Erinaceus > Erinaceus europaeus. The sequence goes on along the minus strand of NC_080168.1, from coordinate 115,681,057 downwards.
AAAAAAAAGGCTGCCGGAAGCAGTGGATTTCTAGTGCAGACACTTAAGTACCAGTGATAGTAGCCCAAGTGGACGTTAAAAAAAAGAAAAAGTCTGGGGCCGGGTGGTGGTGCACCTGGTTGAGCACACATGTTACAGTGCGTAAGGACCCAGGTTCGAGTCCCCGGTCCCCACCTGCAGGGGGAAAGCTTTTAGAGTGGTAAAGCAGGGTTGCAGGTGTCTCTCTGTCTCTCTCCCTGTCTATCACTCCCTTTCCTCTCAATTTCTGGCTGTGTCTATCCAATAAATAAATAAATATTAAAAAAAAAGAAAAGAAAAAGTCAACTTACTGCAAATCCTGCGGGTCAAAGCTGCCTCTTCAAAAGCTGAGCAATACAGCTGCTCCTCCAGATCTTCTAGCACCTAGGACCAGGAGAAAGGAAGTCTTCAGCATCTCCCTCATCCCAAGAGTCCCAGGGAAATTCTGCTCATCCCAGACCTCCATATGCCATTCATATTGGCCACGGTGTGGCCAGCAACGCCACCCAGTCCCTCCCAGAGCCTCAAGTCCTGCCCTGTCTGGTGACCAGCTCTAGAGGCTGGTGACGCCTCGTATGAGAGCTTTGGAACCCTAGATGGTGTGCGCAGCACAAGCACGACCGCTTCACTGTTTGGCTCCAGCTTTGGAAGAAGTTCTCCCTGCAGGAGCAAAGGGCAAGGAGGACTACATACCCGGGGTTTCACCAGCAGCTTCCCAGTGACGGAGAACATGCGGGCGAGGCCTAGTGGAGTGCACACTGTGGGGACAGGAGCCAGTTACCTGCCAGACTCTCCCATCATTTCCCTGCCCAGCCCTCCATGTTCACTACTCTGGCCCCAGGAGCTTACCCATTCCCTCTAGGACTCTGAACACTCACCCAGGAGCAGCAAGACCCCGAGGAAGGAGATACAGGAGTAGAGGTAGGGCAAGTAGTACTCCCAGAAGTCTAAGGGAGGGAAAAAGAGATACATTATATTCACCCACCTCCTGGGCTGATTTAAAAAAATATATATTTATTAATTAGAGAGAAAGCCAGAATATCACTCTCAGTACATGTGATATTGGGGACTGAACTCAGGACCTTATACTAGCAATTTTTTAAAAATTTTATTTATTCACGTATGAGAAAAAGGAGGAGAGCGAGAAAGAACCAGACATCACTCTGGTACATGTGCTGCCAGGGATTGAACTGAGGACCTCATGCACCACCTCCCGGACCACAAGAAGTTTAAATGCCTAGAAGTTTAAACTACCTAGCCACATGGCCAGATCTTTTTTTTAATATTATTATTATTAAAGATTTTGTTTATTTATGAGAAAGATAGGAGGAGGGAGAAAGAACCAGACATCACTCTGGCACATGTGCTGCTGGGGATCAAACTCAGGAATTCATGCTTGAGAGTCCAAAGCTTTATCACTGCGCCACCTCCCAGACCACATTATTATTTTTATTATTAATTTTTAAAGATTTTATTTATTAATGAGAAAGATAAGAGAGAGAGAAAGAACCAGACATCACTCTGGTACTTGTGCTGCCAGGGATAGAACTTGGGACCTCACAGCTTGAGAGTCTAGTGCCTTAGCCACTGTGCCAACTCCTGGACCACTATTATTTTTAACAAACTTTTTTTCTAATTTTGTTGTCCATGTTGTTGTATTTATTGTTATTGTTGTCACTGCTGTTGTTGGATAGGACAGAGAGAAATTGAGAGAGGAGGGGAAGACAGAGAGGAGGAGAGAAAGACAGACACCTGCAGACCTGCTTCAATGCTTGTGAAGCAACCCCCCTGCAGGTGGAAAGATCTTTAATCTTATCAAGCAAAGTCAGAAATCTGGATATTGGGCGGAGGGTAGATAGCATAATAGTTATGCAAACAGACTCTCATGCCTGAGACTCCAATGTCTCAGGTTCAATCCCCCACATAACCATAAGCCAGAACTGAACAGTGTTCTGGTTAAAAAATAAATAAAGAAAAGAAACCTGGATATTGTGACCTGGAAGGTGGTACAGTGGATATTATACTGGACGCTCAAGCATGAGGTCCTGTGCCATCACATGTGCCGGAGTGCGGACTGGGCAATGGCACACCTGGTTAAGCACACACATTACTGTGTGCCAGGACTCAGGTTTGAGCCCTTGCTCCCCATCTGCAGGGAAGAAGCTTCCTGAGAGGTGAAGCAAGCACTAGAGCTCCCTCTGTCTCTCTCTCTCTACCTCCTCCTCTGCTCTCAATTTCTCTCTGTCCTACCAAATAAAGAAAAAAAAAGCTTTATAAAAACAAACATGTAACAGAGTGATATTCTGGTTTTCTCCCTTCTTATCTCTCACATTAATAAACACATACAAAAATAAATAAATCTGGATATTAATGTGAAACCTCACAACTTCAGTGAGTCTGAAATTATTTCATAAAACATTATTTATTTAGATAGAAACAGAAGTTGAGATGAGAAGGGGTGATGAAGAGGCAAAGAGACACCTGCAGCCCTACTTCACTTGTGAAGCTTTCCCCCTGCAGGTGGGGACCAGGGGCTTGAACCTGGGTCCTTGTGCATTGTAATGTGTGTACTTAACCAGGCGTGCTACTGCCTGACCCCTCATAAAACGTTTTTAATCACAGCCATGGGCTCAATGGAACATCTATCTCTTCAGATGGATTTGATCTGAAGCCCAGAATCTTCAGTCTAACGGACAAGGTTCTAATTTCCATCTTAGAGGGACAGTGGTTCTGAGCAGAGAGAGATCACCTTGCAGAAGACCCACTGAGTCTGGTGGGGGCGGGACAAGTCTGGCATTCTCACCGTAGAGGGATTCCCGGCTAGCCTTGTTGTCCACGATCGCTGAAGCCACCCACACCATGCCCAGTACGAGCAGGGTTAGGAGGACCAGCATCACCACCGTCTCGTAGACTCGGCCCAGAACACCCTGCAGGAGTAGGCATGAAGTGAGTGGGCAAGAGAGAAGATGGCAGCCAGAGGTCTAAACTGGGGGGGGGGGGTCTCCTCGCTTATTGCAAGTCATTCAGCCCAGCAGTCTGGGATCACTTCCAATGCCTGATATCCCTGGTCTACAGCCAGTGCCCCATCTTAGTCTTGGCCTGGGAGACGCACCAGGGTCTGCAACTGCAGCTGTTCTCCTTTTCCTTCCTGTTCTACTTGCCCAGTGGGTGTAGAAGGTATTTTCCCTGGGGCCGGGTGGTGGCGCACCTGGTTGAGTGCACATGTTACAGTGCACAAGGACCCAGGTTCGAGTCCCTGGTCCCCACCTGCAGGTGGAAAGCTTCACGAGTGGTGAGGCAGTGTTGCAGGTCTCTCTCTCTCTATCACCCCTTTCCCTCTCAACTTATGGCTGCCTCTATCCGATAAATAAAGATAATAAAAAAAAATTAAAAAGAAGGTATTTTTCCTGTTTTCTCACACAGTATCAAAATGACACCCGTTTTGGCAGTGGCTGCAATCATCAGACAATAGCTCTGCTGAAACCCCTTCCCCCGACACACACATACAGTCAGTCAGTCATCAGCGGACCCCACAGGCCTTCTCCACTTTGCTCCCACAGGCCTAGAGCTGGCTGGTAATAGCTTCCTGCTGTCACTGGCACCTCAAGCTCCTTGCTGGTCCCCCAAACTGCATTACCATTATGGTCGCTCTTCACTTAAATAAACTGCATGGGCCTGAATCCTGCCTAGATTGCTTGACAGAGCCTCTACTCACCTTTCTCGAGCCTGCAAAACCCTCGGACTCAGTGAAGAAGTATGCAAATGGCATGAGGAAGATGAGGGAGAGGTTGGAGAAGAGAAAAACGAGGTTCCAGAGGCCTAGAGCAGGGGAAAAGAAAAACAGATAGTGAGGGACCCCCCCCCCCCCCAGGAATACTCTGCCTAGCGTGGAGGGCAGAGGACGAGGCTTACGGCTGATTAGCCCAGGGCTGCCTGCCTCTGCCTGCCCATCTGCCCCCGTCCCCGCTTACCATGGATGAGGGAGCCGTTGAGCCACTGGATGTAGTAGCTGTTGGGCAGTGAGAGCAGCACCTCATTGCTGATGATGGAGAAGGGCAGGAGCAGGACGGCGCCCAGGGCGACAGCCAGGGTGAAGGTGCACAGCTCCAGCCTAGGCAGGGGAGGAGAGCCCTCACCTAGCCTGACGCTCACTTCCCCGCACTCAGCAAGGCCCACCCATCCCCGTGGCTACCTGTGACTTCTCTTAGAACGGTGGCAGGTGTATGTGTGGGAGTAGTCATCCTGCTGAAAATTCAACCACTGCCCCCCCCCCCCCGTCCTTTTCTCCAGCAAAGCTTTGATGCTGGAATGGGTACACCTTGCACATTCATGGAAATCTGGTCACTTGCCCAGACTGTGCCCAGCAATGGTATCCTCCCATATACGCCCGTAGGGTGTGCTAGGCACCGTGCCACAGTAAGGGGCCTGACCGCTCTTTCTTCAGTCCAGATAAGAGCAAGGTCACCCCATACTGCTATGCCCTGAGCAAAGGCACTCGGACAAAGTGGGGGAAGGAGAGCCGAAACCCAGCTTCACAGCCACTGTGTCCTGAACTGCCTCAGCTAAAAGGAAGGGACACTTTAATCTAGCTGGCCCATCTAGGGCTGAGGTTGCCTTCTAATCCAATGATCCAGAGGAATCATCTCTGTTCCTCTGTGTGTGTCAGCGAGTGGCCAGCCCCTCAGAACCAAGCAAGCTCCCTTTCAGGGGTTCTGACTTCCGTCCCCCTCCATCCAAGGAGGACCCGGAAGACAAGCCAAACTGGAGCCATTTCCGGCGATTCAGATCCCAGCTAGCAGCTCCTGGCTATGAGGCTTCTAGAAGCTCCTGGCCCAACCAGGGAGACAGGAAGAGCAGCTTTCCTAAGCGTCCCCAGGGTGGGGTAAAGCCGGAAGGAGCCTTGGATGGGACAGAAACTCTCTCCACCAGGTGACATACTGCTCTGCCCATCCCTGTCTGTAAGGCTTCTCTGACTGTTCTGGAAGTGGCACTTACGCGATCTTGTTGACCGTGGCATCTTCATCATCCACTATGAGAGAGGCACAGGCAAGAGGCAGGGCATTAGTGCACATCTCTGGGAGACACATACGCCGCAGTAAGCCCTCCTGCCCAACTTCATGCCCCCCACCCCAAGCATAGCCTGAACCCACAGAGGCAGAGTTTGACGGAAGGATCTGGGGGAGGTCACAACACGACACGACTAAGCTCACAATCTATATCTGAGAAAGATGGCGACTTAGAGATACATCAGTGGTTCCCCCAGGCAGAGGAAGCCAGAAATCCCCCCACTCCTCTCCCTCCATCACAGGTTCCTCTTTGTGAATTGAAAACAGGCGTGTGTGTGTGTGTGCGGGCACACACATACACACACACACACACACACACACACACACACACACACACACGACAACTAGTCTGTGATATTGGTGCCATCAGTGCCTGGGTGCAGTGAGGGGAAGTGAAGGGGGTGGAATTCAGAGAAAGTTGCCAGTGGAATTACCTCCTTTGGTGGGGGAGGGGGGCTCATGAAGCCCCGTGGAGGAAAGAAAAGGCCTGGGCCGGGACAAGATCATCAGAGCAGCCCCCAGTCCCTGAAGAAGCAAGGACCCCCGCCCCCCCCCCCCCCCCCCCGCCAAGTCACAGGATGCATGCGAAAGGAAAGCTCCAGTGTGAGCAGAGCACACCTGGGTTCACTAGTATGGCCGCCATCACCAGTGGCCAGGGAGGTCTCTGGTTCTGGGTATGGGAGCAAGTAGGGAAAGAAAAGAGACACTGTGGCCATGATAACGTATCACCTGCTGCTGCCCACACTAGCCTCCCACAGGGCTCTCACACTAGCCAGCTCTGCTGGTCTGCACAGTGACCGTGGGCAGGGGAGACTGCTAGGCCTGTTTACTAGAGGATGAAACTGAGGGTCAGAAAGGTCATGTCACTTGCCCAGTGGCTCTGTCTGTTGCAGACACTTCCAACTACAAGTCCCACTAGACCAGCTGGCCCCACCAGGGAGGGAGGGAGCTGGGAAGGCAGAGGCTCCAGAGCAGCCCCTCCTTCCCCTGTAGGCAGGCACCACAGGTGGGGGTTCCCCTGAGCCTGCGCCCATGGCAACAGAGGGGAGCAGAAGGGAAGGAAGTCACAGGTACCTGTGGTGAACTCAGCAGGCTTCTTGAAGCGTGTCAGGGCGATGTGGCAGAGGATGTAGAGTGTCGCAAACAGAAGTGTTGAGATCTGGGACAGAGTTTGAGCAGGGATGAGAAACTCTGAGCCCCAGTCACTCTGAGCAGTGGTCAGTGTTAATCTGCAGGGTCACGTTCCTGAAACACAGTTCCATACTTCCAGCCCCCCAACCCCACACACACTCCCTCCTAGTGTCAGAGCCTCAGGGACCACTAAGCAGCACCAGCCAAGGGCTGTTCCATGTGCCTGGGGGGGAACACAGCACTGTCTAGCCCTGGGAGGGCTCACCTAGAACAGGCTTCAGCTGAACCCTGAAGGGAAGCCAGTTTGAGGGGAAAGGGAGGAGGTTAACTTGGTACTCCACTCTGTCTCCCCTCACTCCTGCCCCCCACTGCCACCTTGACCCAAACTCCACAAGAGATTATGTAGACGTCAAGTCCCTACTTAACCAAGTTGAACATCTGTGTCTGTTCAGGGGCCATACAAGGTCAGGTCTACTGTGGGTAAAGCCAAAGCCCCATTTAAGGTATTCTCACTAAAGGTGAGCGTTAGCTGGGCCCCAACATCTACAGTTTCTACAGCTGGCACTGGTCCTGCCAAAATCCCCACCACCTCACAGAGGCAGAGAGTGAAAGAGACCACAACACCAAAACTTCCTTCAGTGTGGTGAGGGCTAGGACAGACCCTAATTACGCACACAGCAAAGCAGTGCACCATCCAAGTGAGCTATTTTGCTTCTCCCCACCCTTTCCAGAGGAAGTAATTCTAGTCCCAGAAGGGCTAGACACACTGGTCAGATTGGCTCCACAATCAGGGCCAGAGAGTACTGCAAAGAGTTATTCCATTTGAAGTAAGCCAAGATGGCAGGTTCAGTCTCATGGGTCCTCCACTCCCCAAGAAGAGCTGTCTCCAAAGAGAATCTGCATACAGAAGTCAGAGAGCAAAGGAGAGCCATGGGCCTAAGATGAAGGTGCAGCTGTTGACAGAAGGCAAGCAGAGTGGAATGAGCCAGTGAGATTACAACTGCAGGATTTTTACAGCCAGAGATCTGCCCTGGGTTTGCGTAATAGTCAGGAAGACAGGAAGACGGGAGGGCTCAAAAGGTTAAGTTGGAGTTCCATGCAGTCCCAGCAGAGGGTAGGTAGGCCCTTCTCCCCAGTTGGGGATGTACTGGGTAGGGGAGGTACCAAGGGTCTGCAGGATGCCCTTGGCCAGCACTGATGTCCTTAGCTAATGGAACCAAAGGAGGGGGAGATATCCAGGAAGCTGATTCTGTCCAAGGTCTCAAGCCTCTGAATTCTTCAGGAATGTGGGCCGCTGGCCTTAAACTGTCTCAGGCTTGGGCAAGACGCAACCAGATGCTCAACCTTACCACGTGGGCCTATCCACTCAAGGAACACTCACAGAAGGCTTCCTGGAAGTGGACATTCAGAAGGAATCCCACACATGAACTGACACACTCCCCACTTTTTCAGTCCTTAAGGATGAGACAGACCTAGTTATGTCTTGGCTCATCTTATCCCTCCCCCAATCTGAAGCTGCCAAGGGCAGACTAAAAGCCCAGACCCTAGCCTGAGAAAAATCAGGGATGACCCCATAAGTGGAGACACACACACTCTCTCTCTTAACTCTCTTTCCCGCTCTTCTCAACGTCCCCTTTTCTTTCTGTTTGCCTCCAGAGTTACCACTGGGGCTCAGCGCCTACAAATCCACTGCTCCTGTGGTCATTTTTACGATTTTTTCTTTTTTGATAGGTCAGAGAAATTGAGAAGGAAGGAGAAGATAGACACCTGCGGACCTTCTTTACTGCTTGTGTGGGGCGACCCCCCTGAAGGTGGGGAGCTGGGGACCCCGAAGGCGGATCCTCCCAAGGGTTCTTGCTCGGTACCAGGAGCGCTTAACCCTGTGCGCCCCAGCTCGGCCCCCTCCTTCTCCCCCTTCCCCACAGTATTTGGTGTGAGGACAGTCCCGGAGAGCTGAGAAAGGAGAATGCTGAGAGTGACCCCCTGAGCTTCCCTGGGTGCCCCTGGCCCCGAAGAGGGGGGTCCACTGTGGTGTCTGCTGCTGCAGGTGTCTCGCTGCTGCTGCTGCAGGTGGCGGGAGGGCAGGGGAGGAGCGAGGCAGCCAGGGGTCCTCTGCAGAGCTGGGGCCACAACTCGCAAGCGGGAAAACAAACCCCAGGAGCCTGAGTTGCTAACAAACAGCAAAACGAGGAGAAGCGAAGAAGGGGAAACCTTCATCTTTGTGATTCTCCATCTCCTCCACGATTTAGGGGCCCACTCTCGCAAAAGCCTTTTCTTCTGAAACAAGACACCTGCCAATGTCACGGCCTCCCCTGACCTCCGCGGGGCTGGGTGACATGAGTTCAGTGTCTGGACGCTTCCTCCTCGGCAAACACCAGCTGGCTCGGAGGTGAGGGGGACGCACTGGGGCCTCGCCCTGTCAAAGCTGCCGTCGTGCCCCCACCGGGATCAGCCGCCCCCCACTCCCGCCAGGCGGCCCGCGCCCCAGACCCGCGAGGGGGCGCGCGGAGGGACGGGGGAGGGGCGGAACGGAAACCAACCGGCTTTGTTTACGGCGCAGCGCCCCACCGACCCGGTCTCGGGGTTCTCCGGCCCCGGCCCGGATCGCTGCCCCCGGGTCCCAGAGGGCTCCAAGGGCGCCCAGAGCCCCGGGGGTCGCACCCGGTCCGACCCCGACCTGCCCTCCTCCGCACTCACGATGCACTCGCGGACCCGCTCGTGGAAGAGCTGCTCTCGCACGGATAACACCTCGTAGTCAGCTGCTTCCATACTCTGCTCAGCATGACTGGGGCAGGGGCGTCTCTGGGCCCGGGGAGGACGAGCGGGGAAGAAGCCGCCGCCGCCGAGCACCCGGACCCAGTCAGGGAGCCTCTCCTCCCAGCCTGCGACGGAAACTCAGGGTAATCTGGGGCTCAGATTCAGGCGTCCGGACGCCCCGCCCTTAAAGGGGCAGGCTCGAGTGCGCCTCGCCTTAAAGGATTCCGGCCCCTCTCTGCTCCCTCCCCTTTAAGATCCCGGCACGATCCCGTTTCAACGCCAAATATCCGCCGCCTGCTTGCTGCGAGGAAGCGCGAGGGCCTGTTCTACCTTATGGGCGACTGCGTGACGACACAAGGCGGGGGCGGGTTTCTTCCTGGGCGCGGAGATCATTGGCTGTTATGAGCCGCCACTCATCAGGAGAGGCGCGCTGATAGGCTTGTCTTGTGGGAGGAGGCGGGAACTTTGGGCGGACGGTAACTCCTAAAACTAAGCTGCCTCCCTCACCTCCTGCTGTACGGAACGCGGTTGTACCCTCTTGCGCTGTGTAGTCATCGTGGTTCTGGTTTCTCCGTGCTTATACGAACTGTTTGGACCAGATCAGCTAGGCAGGCTGTGAGGATGACTTGGGGGTTCTGAAATGTTCTGCTGCCTTGGAACCCAAGGTCCGTGACAGCTTTTGCTCAAAGTGTTTCTATTTAAGGACTAGGGGGTTGCTCCACCGCCACGAGTTTGCGTTCGGCACCTTTTTGTGGAAGGCGCAGGATTTGCTGGAGCAAAGAGAGAGAGACAGAGAGAAAACAGTTAGGACTGAATGGCATCCTGAATAAATGCCCCCAGGGAGTCGTTGCTGGGTGGGGCTGTATCAAACTTGACTGACCGCCTTCCCTTGGCTTTACCGACTGGCCTCACCGCAACCCTGCAGTGTGAGGCGTGATGCTTAGCTTTCCAGAGAATCGGAAATGGAGAGGAATTGTCACTTTCCCAAGGCCACACCTTGAAGCATGTTGTTACCGTCTTGAGACCTTGGTTATGGGTACTGCTGGGGATTGAACCAGCACCTTAGAGACACAGAAATGAAGGTCTTCTGAATAATTTTAACTCCTCAGCCCGGAGGAAAGTTATTCTTAACTCTTTTTTGGTTTGTCTGTTTCTCCAGTCACTTCCATAGAACCTTGGGAAATGAAATGAGAAGCGCACACTGTTATGTACACATATCTGTTTGTATGGACTGATTGGGGCCTTTGCTGTGTGGCAGCAAAGAGCCAGAGGTGGCGTGGGTCTATTTTTTTAGGGATATTTTAGGTTTATTTTAGGAAGAAATATGAATGGGTCACAGTCCTTGAAGCTTCTTAGGGAAAGGTGACTCTTGAGCTTAAATCTCAGATCTTTCTTAATACACATTTTTAAATTTTATTTCTTTATTCCCTTTTGTTGCCCAGGTTTTATTGCTGTAGTTTTTATTCCCTTTTGTTGCCCTTGTTTTATTGTTGTAGTTATTATTGTTGTTATTGATGTCGTTATTGGATAGGACAGAGAGAAATGGAGAGAGGAGGGGAAGACAGAGACAGGGAGAGAAAGACAGACACCTGCAGATCTGCTTCACCGCCTGTGAAGCGACTCCCCTGCTGGTGGGGAGCCGGGCTCGAACCGGGATCCTTACGCTGGTCCTCGCTTTGCGCCTCCTGCGCTTAACCCACTCCTTACGCTGGTCCTCGCTTTGCGCCTCCTGCGCTTAACCCACTGCGCTACTGCCCGACTCCTAGATCTTTCTTATGAACTTATCAAATGATTGTATTAAAAATGCTGTTTTTTGTTGTTGTTTTTTTCCTGCTTGAGGCCAGGTGGTGAAGCACCTGGATGAGTGCACATGTTACAATGCGCAAGGACCCACGTTCAAGCCTCTGGTCCCCACCTGTAATGGGAAAGCTTTGCAAGTGATGAAGCAGTATTGTAGTTGTCTCTCTGTCTCTCTCCTTCTATATCATCCATTATCCCTCTCGGTTTCTGGCGCTCTCTGTCTTTTTTTTTTTTAGTTGTATAGCGTGCTTTTAAAAAAAGTTTTTGTTACCTTTATTTATTGGATAGAGACAGCCAGATTGGGTCTTGAACCTCATCCTTGTTACAACGAAAATCTTATAAATCAACATTTCCTCAATATAGTGATGATGAAATTGGAAGAAAGAAAGTAAACTAATCATCTATACCCCTCAGAAGTTGCAAATGGTGGCCTCTAGACTGCTTGGACATGTATGTTTTTAATCATAAAGATTTTTAAAATATTCATTTTATTTTAATAAGACACGCACACACACACACTCACGAGAGCACTGCTCAGTTTATGGTGCTTGGGATTGAACCTGCGACCTCAGAGTCTCAGGTATGAGAGTCTTTTGCATAACCACTATGCTGTCTCCCCAGCCCCATGCTATATTTTTGTAACTCACACTGTTTTAAATAGATTGGAGTGAATATTTATAAACTAAGAGGGATGCATAACATTTTGTATTTCACAACCTGGGAGGTAGTAGAGTGGCTAAAAATTGTGGACTATGGCTGGGGAGATAGCATAATGGTTATGAAAAGATATTTTCATGTCTGAGGCACCAAAAGTCCCAGGCTCAATCTCTAAGCACCACCATAAGCCAGAGTTGAGTGGTGCTTTAGTGTAAAAATAAATAAATGGGAGTCGGGCGGTAGCGCATTGGGTTAAGCACACGTGGTACAAAGCCCAAGGAACAGAGTAAGGATCCCAGTTCGAGCCCCCGGGCTCCCCACCTGCAGGGGAGTCGCTTCCAAGGCGGTGAAGCAGGTCTGCAGGTGTCTGTCTTTCTTTCCCCCTCTCTGTCTTCCTCTCCTCTCTCCATTTCTCTCTGTCCTATCCAACAACGACAACATCATCAACAACAACAAAAAAAACTACAACAACCAAACAAGGGCAACAAAAGGGAAAATAAATAATAATTAAAAAATTAAAAATAAATAAAGGGGGGAGTCAGGCCGTAGCGCAGCTTGTTAAGCGCACATGGCACAAAGCACAAGGACCAGCGGAAGGATCCCAGTTCCAGCCCCCAGCTCCCCACCTGCAAGTTAGTCGCTTCACAGGCGGTGAAGCAGGTCTGCAGGTGTCTATCTTTCTCTCCCCCTCTCTGTCTTCCCCTCCTCTCTCCATTTCTCTCTGTCCTATCCAATAACGACATCAATAACAACAACAATAATAACTAGAACAACAATGAAAACCAACAAGGACAACAAAAGAGAATAAATATTTTTAAAAATTGAAAAAAAATGTTTCAAAAATTTTTTAAATAAATTAATAAAGGGATGGGGCAAAATGACATGCTTGAGGTTCTGAAATCCCAGATTCAATCCCCAGCATCACCATAAGCCAGAGTTGAGCAGTGTTTTGGTAAAAATAATAATAATAATAACAAAATAAAATATTGTTAGCCTCTCACATACAAATTCTCAAGTTCAATTCCCAGCATCACATATGCCAGAGTGATCCTATGTTTCTCTGTCTCTCATTAAAATATATTAAATATTAATTATTTTCAGGTTTTGTTATCTGGGAAATGGTTCAGTGGATAAAGTATTGGACTTGCAAATATGAGACCCCAAGTTCAGTCTCTGGTATTGCAGGTGCCAATGCAATGCTCCTCTTTCTCATAAATAAATAAATAAGGATGGGGAAACAATAATGGTTATGCAAAAAGACCTTCCTTCATGCCTGAGGTACTGAAGTTCCTAGATTTAATTCCTAGTACCACCATACACCAGAGCTGAGCAGTGCTCTGGCCAAAAAAGAAAAAAAAAAGTTCAGATCTTAAAATTCATTTTTATGAGGAGAGCATTAATGGTTTAAAGTCAACAGCAATACAATTGTTGGTATATGTGTAAAATTTCTCAGTTTTTTAAAAAATTAGTTTGATTTATTGGATAGTCACTGTCAGAAATCAAGAGGGAAGGAAAGGATAGAGAGGGTGAGAGAAACTGCAGCACTGCTTCACCACTTGTGAAGCTTTCCCTCTGCAGGTGGGGACTGGGGGCTTGAACCTGGGTCCTAGGTCCTCTAGGACCTGAATCCCCCCACTTCACCTCAGAGCCCTTTACAATTCACCACACCCAGTCCAAATTCTGCTCTGTGTTTCCCCTTCTGTCCTCACTTCTCAGCTTCTGTCTATGAACAAGGTCATCCCATATTCATCCTCTTTATGGCTTATCTCAAGATGATAAAGTAAAAAAGGTGAATTCATCATGTTAATAGCTGAGTAGTATTCCATTGTGTTTATTTTTTAAATATATTCATTTATTTATTACTGAGTAGAGATAAATTGAGAGGGGTTGGGGAGCTAGAGGGGGGAGGAGAGAGAGAGAGATCTGCAGCCCTGCTTCACCACTCATGAAGCTTTCTGCCTACAGATGGGAACCAGGGGCTTGAACCTGGGTCCTTGTGCACTGTAATTAATGTAAGTGCTTACCCAGGTGTGCCACTGCATGCCTCCCACACACACACTATGTTTATAAACCACAACTTTCTCAGCCACTCATCTGTTGTTGGACATCTAGGTTGAATCCAGGTTTTGGCTACTACAAATTGTGCTGCTATGAATGTACGTATACACAAATCTTTTTGGATGGTTGTGTTTGGTTCCTTAGAATATATGCCCAGGAGAGAAACTGCAGGGTCATAGGTCGGGAAGCTCCATTTCTAGCCTTCTGAGAGTTGTCTAGACTGCTCTCCAAAGGAGTTGGACCGATTTACATGCCCACCAGTAGTCTAGGAGGGCCCTTTTGCCCCCCACAACCTCTGCAGAATTTGTTGTTGCTACCTTTTCTGATGTGTGTGATATTCTCACAGGAGTGAAGTGGTATCTCATTGTTGTCTTTATTTGCATTTCTCTGACAAAGACTTAGAATATTTTTTTCATGTGTTGGCCTTTTGGATCTCTTCTTTGGTGAATATTTTATTCATATCCTCTCCCCCTTTTTTGGATGGGGTCATTTGATTTTCTTTCTTTCTTTCTTTCTGCCTAAAAAAAAAAGAAACCAGAATTCAGCTCTGGTTTATGGTAGTGGTGGTGGTGGGGGATTGAACCTGGGGCTTTAGAGCCTCAGTCATGAGAGTCTTTTTGCATAACCATTATACTATCTAACTTCTGCTGGGGTGATTTGTTTTTTCTGTTGTTGAATTTGGTGAGCTCTTCATTTTTTTTTTTTATTGGTCTCTGAGAAATCCTAAATATCTCAAGTTTAATACTACCAGCAATACTAAATTAGGAAGGAAAACATTCATGCTTCTTTCTCGGATTCCTATTATCCATTCCCCAAAACAAACACTTTTAAGTGGGTGCAGTGTGGAACTATTCCCTGTAATTTTACAATTTTATAAACCACTATTAATCACAAATTTTAAAAATGGTTTAATTTAATGTGATAATATTTTCTCCCATTAGGGACATTTGGATGTAATAATAGATGTATGTGTGACTTGGAAAGAAAAAGAAGGTGGGACTCCCCCCCAAAAAAAAAGGTCAAATATATACAAATACAGACAGAGGGTTGTAGAAATAATAGAAGGCCAGTATCTGCAACCTTGGGAGAACTGCAGAAGCTTACAGTGGAGGGGTTGGGCATCCAGAACTCTGGTGATGGGAATGGTGTGGAGTTGTACCCCTTATCTTGTAATTTTGTAAATCAATATTAAATCTTCTCCCATTTACTGTTGCCTGGTTAACCTTGTGCAGTTGTTTTTCAATCCCACAGAAGCTTTTTAGTTTCATGTAGTCCTGCTTATTTAGTCTTGTTTTCATTTCTCATGCCCAGTGGGGTTGAGTTCGTAAATACATCTTTTTAAAAAACATATACTTTGGGGTGGGGGTATACCATAATGGTGATGCAAAGAAACTTTGATGCCTGAGGCTCTCAAGTTCTAGGTTCAATCCCCCACTCTGCCATAAGCCAGAGCTGAGCAGTGCTCTGGTAAAAAAAAAAAAAAAAAAAATATATATATATATATATATATATATATATATATATATATATATATTTAGGGAGTTGGGCACAGCGGGTTAAGCACATGTGGTGCGAAGCACAAGGACCAGCATAAGGATCCCGGTTTGAGCCCCCGGCTCCCCGCCTGCAGGGGAGTCACTTCACAAGCAGTGAAGCAGGTCTGCAGGTGTCTGTCTTTCTCTCCCCCTCCCCCTCTGTCTTCCCCTCCTCTCTCCGTTTCTCTCTGTCTTATCCAACAACAGTGACATCAATAACCACAACAATGTTAAACCACCAAGGGCAACAAAAAGGGAAAATATTTTTTTAAAAATTTAAATATATATATATTTTATTCATTTATTGAATAGAGACAGAGAAAAATCAAGAGGGGTGAGGAAGATAGTGAGGAAGAGAGACAGAGAGACACCTGCAGCACTGCTTCGCCACTTGCAAAGCTTCCCAGGTGGAGATGGGGGCTGAAACCCTGGTCCATGAGCACTGCAATGTGTGTTCAACCAGGTGTGCCACCGCCTGGCCTCCTATATAATAAATCTTTAATGTGAATATCCTGCAAAGGTCTTCTCCTATAAATTTTAGAAATTCTGGTCTAGTGGTCCGTGAGTAGCACAGTGGATAAAGCATTGGATTCTCAAGTATGAGGTCTTGAGTTCGATCCCCAGTAGCACATGTACCAGATTCTTTCTCTCTCTCTCTCCTACCATTTCTCATGAATAAATAAAATCTTTTAAAAAAAGAAAGAAATTCTGGTCTAATATCCAATTAGAGTTCTTTGCTCCAAAAAATAGCTTGATTTAAAACAAACTAAAAACACAGACATAGGGCTGTGTGGTGATGCACCTGGTTGAGCGCACATGTTACAGTGCGCAAGGACCTAGGTTCGAGCCCCCGGCCCTCACCTTCGGGGGAAAGTTTCACAAGTGGTGAAACAGGGCTGCAGGTGTCTCTGTCTCTCTCCTTCTCTATCACCCCCTTCCCTCTTAATTACTGGCTGTCCTAATCCAAATGCATAAATAAATAAAGATAATTTTAAAAAACAGACACACAGACTGTGGAGATAGCATAATGATTATGCAAAAAGACTTTAATGTCTTGAGTAACCAAGGTTCAATCCCTAGCACCACCATAAATCTAAGCTGAGCAGTGATTTGGCAAGAAAAAAAAGACAGGGGGGCGGGTGGTAGCGCAGTGGGTTAAGTGCACATGGAACAAAGCCCAAGAACCAGCATTGAAGATCTCGGTTGGAGCCCCCGGCTCCCCACCTGCAGGGGGGTAGCTTCACAGACACTGAAGCAGGTCTGCAGGTGTCTGTCTTTCTCTCCCCCTTTCTGCCTTCCCCTCCTTTCTCGATTTCTCTCCTACCTGACGACAGTATTAACAACAACAACAATAATAATAACAAGGGCATCAAAAGGGAAAAAATAAATTCTAGGAGCAGTGGATTCGTAGTGCAGGTACCGAGCCCCAGTAATAACCCTGGAGGCGAAAGGAAGGAAGGAGGGAAGAAATGGGCAGGGGTAGATAGTCTAATAGTTATGCAAAGAGCCACTTGTGCCTGAGACTTCAAAGTCCCGGGTTCAACCCCCTGCCCCACCATAAGCCAGAGCTGCGCAGTGTTCTGGTTAAAAAAAAAAAAAAAAGAGGGAGTCGGGTGGTAACACAGTGGGTTAAGCCCACATGGCATAAAGCACAAGGACCAGCTTAAGGATCCCGGTTCGAGCCCCCGGCTCCCCACCTACAGAGGCGTCTCTTCACAGGCAGTGAAGCAGGTCTGCAGGTGTCTATCTTTCTCTCCCCTTTGTCTCCCCCTCCTCTCCCCATTTCTCTCTGTCCTATCCAACAATGACAACAACAATAACTACAACAATAAACAAGGGCAACTAAAGGGAATAAATAAATATTTAAAAAAGAAAAAAGAGGGGGTCCGGTGGTAGCTCAGTGGGTTAAGCGCAAGTGGCACAAAGCGCAAGGACCAGCATGAGGATCCAGGTTTGAGCCCCCAGCTCCCCACCTGCAGGGGAGTCACTTCACAGGTGGTGAAGCAGGTCTGCAGGTGTCTATCTTTCTCTTCCCCCTCTCTGTCTTCCCCTCCTCTCTCTATTTCTCTCTGTCCTATCCAACAACAACGAGCGACATCAACAACAATAATAACCACAGCAAGGCTACAACAACAAGGGCAACAAAAGGGGGGAAAATGGCCTCCAGGAGCAGTGGATTCATGGTGCAGGCACTGAGCCCCAGCAATAACCCTGGAGGCAAAAAAAAAAAAAGAAAGAAAGAAAGAAAGAAAGAAAGAAAGAAAGAAAAGAAAAGAAAAGAAAAGAAAAGAAAAGAAAAGAAAAGAAAAAAGAAAAGGAAAGGAAAGGAAAGGAAAGAAAAGAGAAACAACCAACCAAGAGGATAGGCATTGCACACCCCATCCCTACCCAGGAATGAGTGGGCTCCTAGTAGGAGTAGCGGAACCAAAGAAATGCAAGAGAGCCAAGAAGTAAAAATTCAGACTCCTAAAAGAAAATAATAATAGGGAGTTAGGTGGTAGCGCAGCGGTTTAATCGCACGTGCTGCAAAGCTCAAGGACCGGCAAAAGGATCCGGGTTCCAGCCCCCAGCTCCCCACCTGCAGTGAGGCAGGTCTATAGGTGTCTGTCTTTCTCTCCCCCTCTCTGTCCTCCCCTCCTCTCTCCATTTCTCTCTGTCCTAACAATGACGACAATAATAACTACTAAAACAACAAAAACAAGGGCAACAAAAGGAAAAATAAATAAAAATTAAAAAAGGAAAAAAAAAAATGAAAATTTTGGGCGGAGGGTAGATAGCATAATGGTTATGCAAAAAGACTCTCATGTCTGAGGCTTTGAAGTCCCAGGTTCAGTCTCTGCACCATCATAAGCCAGAGCTGAACATGCTCTGGTTAAAAAAGAAAAAGGAACGAAAAGAGTGGTCCTAGGCCGAGAAACACATGACAAAATGCTCCAAGTCTCTGATTGTCAGAGAAATGCAAATCAAGACAACAATGAGATACCACTTCACTCCTGTGAGAATGTCACACATCAGAAAAGGGAACAGCAGCAAATGCTGGAGAGGGTGTGGGGTCAAAGGAACCCTCCTGCACTGCTGGTGGGAATGTAAATGGGTCCAACCTCTGTGGAGAACAGTCTGGAGAACTCTCAGAAGGCTAGAAATGGACCTACCCTAGGATCCTGCAATTCCTCTCCTGGGGATATATCATAAGGAACCCAGCACACTCATCCAAAAAGATCTGTGTACATATATGTTCTTAGCAGCACAATTTGTAAAAGCCAAAACCTGGAAGCAACCCAGGTGTCCAACAGCAGATGAGTGGCTGAGCAAGTTGTAGTCTATATACACAATAGAATACTACTCATCTATAAAAAATGGTAACTTCACCGTTTTCAGCCAATCTTGGATGGATCTTGAAAAATTCATGTTAAGTGAAATAAGTCAGAAACAGAAGGATGAATATGGGATGATCTCACTCTCAGGCCGAAGTTGAGAAACAAGATCAGAAGAGAAAACACCAGTAGAACCTGAACTGGAATTGGCATATTGCACCAAAGTAAAAGACTCTGGGGTGGGTGGGGAGGAGAATACAGGCCCAAGAAGGATGACAGAGGACCTAGTGGGGGTTGTATTGTTATGTGGAAAACTGGGAAATGTTATGCATGTACAAACTATTGTATTTACTGTTAAACGTAAAACATTATTTCCCCAATAAAAAAAAAGAAAAGAGTGGTCCGGGATGTGGTACAGTGGATAAAGCATTGGACCCTCAAGCATGACGTCCTGAGTTCGGTCCCTGGCAGCACATGTACCAGAGTGATGTCTGGTTCTTTCTCTCTTTCTCTCTCCTCTTATCTTTCTCATAAATAAAATCTTAACAAACAAAAAGAGAGAGAGAGGTTTTGAAGCCCTGGAGGAGATGTAGTGAATAAATTGTTGGACTCTCAAGCATGAGGTCAGATTCAATCCCTGGAGTCACGTGTGCTGGAATGATAATCTGCTTGTTTCTGAACTGGGTAATGGTGCGCCTAGTAAGCATACATGTGACCAAGCTCAAGGACCAGAGTCCAAGCCCCTGCTCCCCACCTGCAAAGGGCAAGCTACGTAAGCGCTTTTCTTTCTCTCTCCATCTTCTCTACCCCACTCAATTTCTTTCTGTCATATCAAAATTAATTAAATACATATGTATGTAGAAATCTGGTTCTCTCACTAGTGAATAAATAAATCTTTGTGGCACAGGAGATAGCATACTGGATAGTCTCAGATTTTCAGATGTGAAGACCTCCATAGGCTCTTAAAGAGAAAGAATGGAGAGTCTGGGCAATAGCGCAGCAGGTTAAGCACACTGGACACAAAGCACAAGGACCGGTGTAAGAATCCTGGTTCGAGCCCCAGGCTCCCCACCTGTAAGGGAGTCGCTTCACAGGTGGTGAAGCAGGTCTGCAGGTGTCTGTCTTTCTCTCCCCCTCTCTGTCTTCCCCTCCTCTCTCCATTTCTCTCTGTCCTATCCAACAACGACAACAACAATAATAATTACAACAACAATAAAAAATAAATAAACAAGGGCAACAAAAAGGAAATAAATATCTAAAAAAAAAAAAGAGAGAGAATGGTGTTTGTCTTGAATATAGTACTTCTCTTTTTTGCCTCCATAGTTATCACTGGAGCTCAGTGTTGGCACTATGACTCCATTGCTTCTGGCAGCCATTTCTTTGTATTTCATTGGAGAGGACAGAGAGAAATTGAGAGGGGAGGGAGAAAGAGAGAAGGAGAAAGAGAGACACCTGCAGACCTGTTTCACCACTTGTGAAGCATCCAGCTGCAGGTGAGGAGCAGGGGCTTGAAGCCAGTTCCTTGAGCAGATCCTTGCACATAGCGCTATGTACACTTAACCAGATGTGCCACTGCCCAGCCCCCAATATGGTAATTCTCTTTCACTCTGTCTCTGTCTAATAATAAATGAATAAACAAACAAACCTAGAAGTGCCTTTAAACTGTCTCCAAATCTATGAATCCAATGTCAATAATCCTTGCGGGTTTACCAAGTACATCACATCAACCCAGCTGTAGAACAGACTAGTACTTTTGATTTTTAAAAAATTTTTTTATTAATATTTATTTATTCCCTTTTGTTGCCCTTGTTTTTATTGTTGTAGCTATTATTGTGGTTGTTACTGATGTTGTCGTTGTTGGACAGGACAGAGAGAAATGGAGAGAGAGAGGAGGGGAAGACAGAGAGGAGGAGAGAAAGATAGACACCTGCAGACCTGCTTCACCACTTATGAAGTGACTCCCCCTGCAGGT
This sequence comes from Erinaceus europaeus, assembly GCF_950295315.1. NCBI lineage: Eukaryota > Metazoa > Chordata > Mammalia > Eulipotyphla > Erinaceidae > Erinaceus > Erinaceus europaeus. Next base: position 115,660,749 of record NC_080168.1, on the reverse strand, counting down.
GGGGAGCTGGGGGCTCGAACTGGGATCCTTACACTGTCTTTGCACTTCGTGCCAAGTGCGCTTAACCTTCAGCCCCACTCCCTTAACTTTATTTACATATGAGAAAGATAGGAGAGAGAAAGAAGCAGACATCACTCTGGTACATGTGCTGCCAGGGATCAAACTCTAGACCTCGGACCACAACTTTTTTTTTTTTTTAGTATTTATTTTTTTATTGGTTAGAGACAGAGAGAAATTGTGAGGGAGGGAGAGATAGAAAGGGAGAGAGAGAGACTCCTGCAGCCCTGCTTCACCACTCATGAAGCTTTCCCTATGCAGGTGGGGACAAGGGACTTGAACCTGGGTCCTTGCGTACTGTAGTGGGTGTGCTTAACTAGGTGTACCACCACCTGGCCCAGGCTCCTTTTTAAATATTTATTTGTGGGATGCCAGGCAGTAGTGCAGTGAGTTAAATGCACATGGAGCGAGATACCTGCAGCCCTGCTTCACCACTTGTGAAGCTTTCCCCCTGCAGGAGGGAACCAGGGGCTTGAACCTGGGTCCTTGTGCACTGTAGTGTGTGTGCTTCACTAGACACACCACCTCCTGGTCCCTCTTTCTGCATTTCTCTCATTAAAATAAAGTGTAGCGGGAGTCGGGCGGTAGTGCAGCAAGTTAAGTGCAGACGCAAAGCGCAAGGACTGGCCTAAGGATGCTGGTTCAAGCCTCAGGCTCCCCATATGCAGGGGAGTTGCTTCACAGACCGTGCAGCAGGTCTGCAGGTGTCTGTCTTTCTCTCCCCCTCTCTATCTTCCCCTCCTCTCTCTATTTCTCCCTGTTCTATCCAACAACAATGACATTAATAACACCACCAATAACTACAACAATAAAAAACAAGGGCAACAAAAGGGAATAAATATTCAAAAAAAAAAAAGATGAAGTGTAGCCTAGGAGGTGTTTTGCAGTGGATAAAGTGCTAGACTCTCAAACATGAGGTTCTAAGTATGATTCCCCAGATCACATGTGCCAGAGTGATACTGTTTCTCTCTAGCAATAATAAATAAATAAATAATAAACAAACATTCCAGGTAGCAATCAGGGAATAAGCTTGATTCTTTTTTTTTTTTAATGTCCTATTTATTATTGGATAGAGAAAGAAATTTAGAGGAGAGGGGAGATAGAGCCGGAAACACCTGCAGCCCTGCTTCACCACTTTTGCAGGTGGGGACCAGGGGCTTGAACCTGGGTCCTTGTGCACTGTAGTATGAGTGCATAACCAGGTGCTGTGGCCTGACCCCTTAAGCTTGATTCTATTCCAGCAACAGATTTTCAGTTGGGAGATAAATCAGCCAGTTTTTTTTTTTTTGGGGGGGGCGGGGTTTGGGGTGATGGCAGAGGGGAAGGCGTTTGTTTTGCTTTACACACCAGGTGGCTGGGAGCAGACAGCCGAGGCAGTGCTATCAATATTTATGCAATGACATCTACATCACCAGATGGCTATAGGTTTGTATCATTATTGACTTTGAGTTGAGTCTAATGAAGCAACAAACTTCTCCCTGACTACCTGCAGGCTTCAAGGCTGTGCTTTTAGATATATTATCCCACTTTGGGAAGCACCCTGGAGACAGTGTTGAGGTTCAGAGCTTCAGAAGTGTGGGATTTCCGGTAACTATCAGATTCACAATGCCTCAGCCACAGACCCAGCCACCTCCTGGGATGGACAGGACAAAGAGCGACAAGCTCGTGAATACCAGGGATTCCAGGCCAGTCACTTCCTGTTTGTCGTGCATATCTTTTAGGCTTGGTTCCTAGGTGATCCAGAGGGCAGAGTTCACAAAATCTGAGCTCTCAGCTTCCAGAGCTGAGAACTCCTTGTCGGTGGTGCCATCTGCAGGGCATTAAGGAATTTGCCAGGAATATGAGGAAATAGAGAAGGGAAAATGAAAATGGCATCTCTCCCTAGCTCAAATCTCTTAACCTGAGTATGTCCCCAAATCACAGTCCTGGTCCTCCATAGTCAAGACCCCTATTTTCTCTAATCCTGTGGCTGTGGAATCTCTTCCTTTCTTTTTTATTTTTATTTATTTCTTTTTTAACCAGAGCACTGATCAGCTCTGGCTTTTTGGTGGTGCGGGGGTTTGAACCTGTCTTCCTTTCTTTCATAACAAATCTGTCACCTAGTAATAAGAAAGCACTGGGTTCTTTCTATTTCGGTGGTCACTTTTTTTTTTTTTTCTTTTTAACCAGAGCACTGCTTAGCTCTGGCTTATGGTGGTTCAGGGGATTGAACCTGGGACTCTGAAGCGTCAGGCATGAGAGTCTCTTTGCATAACCATTATGCTATCTACCCCTGCCCGATGGTCACCTTTAAGGAGGTTAGGAATGCCAGTCTGGGGAGTTGGGCGGTAGCTCAGTGGGTTAAGCATGTGTGGCACGAAGCACTAGGACTGGCGTAAGGATCCTGGTTCGAGCCCCAGGCTCCCTACCTGCAGGGGGGTCGATTCACAGGGGGTAAAGCAGGTCTGCAGGTGTCTATCTTTCTCTCCCCCTCTCTGTCTTCCCCTCCTCTCTCCATTTCTCTGTCCTATCTAACAACGACATCAATAACAACAATAACAACAAGGGCAACAAAAGGGAATAAATAAATAAATATAAAAAAGTCAGTCTGGGGGCTGAGTGTGGCATACCCAACTGAGTGTACGCATTACCAAATGAAAAGACCAAGGTTCAAGCCCCCAGTTCCGAGCTATATGGGGGATGTTTAGGAGTGGTGAAGCAGGGCTGAGGTATCTTCTCTCTCCCCTCCCCTCCCCTCCACCTCTCATCTTCTTTGGTCATCTGTACCTGTTTTTCTGTCTATATCTGTATCTCTATATCTATCTATCTATCTATCTATCTATCTATCTATCTATCTATGTAGAATGCCAGTTGTGGGCTTGGGAGACAGCATAATCATTGTGCAAAAGACTTTCATGCTGGGCAGGGGCAGACAGTATAATGGTCATTCAAAGAGACTCATGCCTAAGGCTCCAAAGTCCCTGGTTCAGTCTCCCACACCACAAGCCAGAGCTGAGCAGTGCTTTGGTAAAATAATAATAATAAATAAAATAACTAAATAAATAAATAATGACTTTCATGCTTAAGGTTCTGAGATCACACGTTCAGATCCTCAGTGTCACCATAAGCCAGAGCTGAGCAGTATTCTGAAACCTGTTTCTTTCTTTCTTTTTTTTTATTTTTAAAGTGACTGTTCTAATATTTATCCCCTTTTGTTGCCCTTGTTGTTTTATTGTTGTTGTTATTGGATAGGACAGAGAGAAATGGAGAGAGGAGGGGAAGACAGGGAGGGGGAGAGAAAGACAGACACCTGCAGACCTGCTTCACAGCTTGTGAAGCAACTTCCCTGCAGGTGGAGAGTCGGGGGTCTTGAACTGGAATCCTTGCACGGGTCCTTGTGCTTTGCACCACCTGTGCTTAATCAGCTTTGCTACCGCCTGACTCCCCAGTTTGTTTCTTTCTCCAGAGCACTGCTTAATCCTGGTTTATAATGGTGCTGGGGATTGAACATGGGATCTCAGAACCTCAGGTTTAAAAGTTATCTGCATGTGCTCTGGGAGGTAGCATAATGGATAAAGCACTGGACTCTCAAGCATGAGGTCCTGAGTTCAATTCCTGGCAGCACATGTACCAGAGTGATGTCTGGTTCTTTCTCTCCTTCTATCTTTCTCATGAATAAGTAAAATCTTAAAGAAAAAAAAAGTTATCTGCATAACCACTAGGCTGTCTCCCAATTTAAAAGCAGTACTCTGGGGGAGTCGGGCAGTAGGGTAGCGGGTTAAGCACAGGAGGCGCAATAGCCCCCCCCCCCACCTGCAGGGGAGTTGCTTCACTGGCAGTGAAGCAGGTCTGCAGGTGTCTGTCTTTCTCTCCCTCTCTGTCTTCCCTTCCTCTCTCCATTTCTCTCTGTCCTATCCAACAACAACAATAACTACAAGGGCAACAAAAAGGGAATAAATAAATAAATTATAGAAGAAAAGAAGAAAGAAATATCATCCAGAGGTGGTGAAGTGGATGAGGCATTGGACTCTCAAGCATGAGGTTGTGAGTTCAATCCCAAGCAGCATATGTACCAGAGTGATGTTTGGTTCTTTCTCTTCTTTCTCATTAATAAATAAATAAAGTCTTTTAAAAGAGAGAGAGAAGAGTAGGTATAAAGGTAATCTGATGTTTAAAAAGAAAGGAAAAGTGGTCTGGGAGGTGGCACAGTGGTAAAGCTTTGGACCCTCAAGCATGAGGTCCCGAGTTCGATCCCCCGGCAGCACATGTGCCAGAATGATGTCTGGTTCTTTCTCTCTCCTCCTACCTTTCTCATAAATAAATAAAATCTTAAAAAAAAAAAAAAAAGAACATGAAAAGCAGCCAGGTAGTGGCACACCTCAGAAACATCAGCTCAAGCCTTTAGTCCCTACCTGTGTGTGTGTGTGTCAGGGAAGATTCACAAGTGGTAGAGACGTGCTGCAGGTGTCCCTTCTTTCTGTCTCTCCCTATATATCTCACCTCTATCAAAAGAAAGAAAAAAATAACATGAGGTTGTCATATATATATATATATAATATCTCGTGGTCCGGGAGGTGGTGCAGCGATAAAGCTTTGGACTCTCAAGCATGAGGTCCTGAGTTCGATCCCCGGCAGCACATATGCCAGAGTGATGTCTGGTTCTTTCTCTCTCTCCTGTCTTTCTCATAAATAAATAAAATTCTTTTAAAAAGGGACCAGGTGGTAATGCACCTGGTTGAGTGAACATGTTACAGTGCACAAGGACTCTGGTTCGAGCCCCCAGTCCCCACCTGCAGGGGGAAAGCTTTGCAAGTAGTGAAGCAGTATTGCAGGTGTCTCTCCCTCTCTGTCACCCCCTTACCTCTCAATTTCTGGCTGTTTATCCAGTAACTGAAAGTAAAAAAAAAAAAAAAAAAAATATATATATATATATATATATATATATGATATCTTTCTTTACTTCTTTATTGGATAGAGACAAGTCAAAAATCAAGAAGGAAGGGGGAGATAGAGAGGCAGAGCAGCCCTGCTTCACCACCCATGAAGCTTTCCCCCTGCAGGTGGGGACCGGGGGCTCGAACCCAGGTCCTTACACATTGTAACGTGAACTTAACCAGGTGAGCTATTGCCCGGCTCCTCTTTTTTTATTATTTTTTTAAAATTAATTTTGAATAGAGACAAATTGAGAAGGGATTGGGAGGTAGTCAGGGAGAAAGAGAGATACCTGCAGTGCTGTTTCACCACCTGGGGCTTGAACCTGGGTCCTTGAGCACTGTGATGTGTGTGCTCAGTCAGGTGTGCCACAGCCTGGTCCCTAGAGGTAGTTTGATTCCCAGCACCATGTGTGCTGGAGTGATGCTCTGATTCCCTCTTTCTCTTTTGTTGAGAGGGAGGAGAAAGAGAGATAGCACTGCTTTGCTGCTGGTGAAGCTTCCCCTCTGCAGGTAGAAACTGCTTGAAAGAGTCCTTAGGGCCAGGCAGTGGTGCCCCTGGTTAAGCAAGCACAGCCTTTGGTCCCCACCTGCAGGGAGAAAGCTTCATGAGTGGTGAAGCAGGGCTATGAGTGTCTGTCTCTTTCCCTCTCTATCTCTCCTCCCCTCTCAGTTTGTCTCTAATAGTAATAAGTGATAATAATAATAATAATTGTCTAATAGTAATAATAAGTGATAATAATAAGTAATAATAATAATAATCTCATGGTAATGTGTGTGCTTTACCGGGTGTCCCACTGTCCAATCCCTGGCTCTTTTCATTAATAAATGTTTTCTTGAAGATTTATTAATGAGAAAGGAAAAAAAGAGAAACAGAGCATATGTGATGTCAGGGATCAAAATCAGAGAATCCAACACATTATCTACTGCCCCACTTCCTGGGACTCACAAATGTAATATTCAAGGGGCCAGGTGGTAAAGCACCTGGTAGAGCACACACATTACAATGCTCAAGGACCCAGGTTTAAGCCCCTGGTCTACACCTGCAGGAAGATAGTTTCATGAGCAGTGAAATAGTAATGCAGGTCTCTTCCTCTCTATCTCCCCCTCCCCTATATAACTGTCTCTATTAACTAGATTATTTTTATTATTTATTTTCCATTTTGTTGCCCTTGTTATATTATTGTAGTTACAACTGTTGTTGTTATTGATATTGTGCTTGTTGGATAGGACAGAGAAATGGAGAGAGGAGGGGAAGACAGAGACAGGGAAAGATAGACATCTACAGACCTGCTTTACCGCCTGTGAAGGGACTCCCTTGCAGGTGGGGAGCCAGAGCTCAAACCATGATCCTTAAGCTGGTCCTTGCACTTGACGCCACATGCGCTTAAGCTGCTGCGCTACCGCCTGATCCCCTAAATATTTTTTAAAAATTAAACTATTGGGGCCAAGTGGTAGTTCACTTAGGATGTGCAGCTTGACAGGTATGGAGTCGTGGTTCAAACCGACAAGACAGTGACATGGCACTGGGGAAGCCCTAGCACTGTGGAGTATGCCCTTCCTCTAAAATAAGTATCACTTGGGTTGGAATAACCTCCTGGTAGAGTACACATCTCACTGTGCTTAAGAACTAAGGACCAAGGCATACACAGCACCAAGGGGAAACTCCAGTGTAGGGTGGTGCTATGGTGTTTCTCTTTTCCCCCTCTCTACTGAAATTCAAAGGGAAAAAAAAAATCCAGCTGAGGAAAAAAAAATTGCTATGGCTTTTTTCTTCTCTGGAGGCCTGAAGCTCTTTCACCTCAAGTTCCATCATGAATAACAGGGTCACTCTCTGCACCAGGAAGTTCATGAAGAAAGGATGACTTCTGTGGAGGGAAAGTCATCGATGTTCTTCACCCCAGAAAGGCAACTGTACCTAAAAACAGAAATCTGGGAAAAACTAGCTAAAATATACAAGACTATGCCAGATGTCATCGTCGTGTTTGGATTCAGGACTCATTTTGGTAGTGGCAAGAGAACTGGCTTTGGAATGGTTTGCAACTCCTTGGATTATGCAAAGAAAAAGTGAACCTAAACATAGACCTGCAAGGTATGGCATATATAAGAAAAAAAAAAAGACTTCACCTGCAGCACTACTTCACAACTTCTGAAGCTTTCCCCTTGCAGAGGACCAGGAGCTTAAATCTGGGCCCTTGCACACTAGCGTTTGGTCAGCCAGGTACACCACTTCGCCTCACCCCCTTTAGTGTTTTAAAGCTGATGCGTACCATCTTTTGGGGATAATAGCAGATCACGAGGTGTTGATAGGTCTACAGTGCCACACAGATTTCTCTAATTTCTATCCCAAATCAGACTCTTTGTTATCATAAACTGTCTTGTATGTATAGGATTTATGGGCTAGAAAAAGTGGAAAGCTTTTGGTCTTTCCTTTTTTCTTTAAAACTGGAGCACTATTCTGGTTTATGGTGGTTTGAACCTGAACTTTGGAGCTTCAGGCATGAGAGCCTCTTTATATAACCATTACACTATCTAGCCCAGCCCTGCCCTAGTCTTTACCAGGGTACTGCTAAGCTCCAGCTTATGCTAGTGCAGAAGACTGAACCTGTGACTGTGGTTTCAGGCACAAGTCTCTGCTTAACATTATGCTATCTACCCCCCCACCTTTGCTCTAGCCATTGTGCTGCCTCCTAGGTAGCCTCATCAAGAGGCTGCACCCTCCCCCTCTTAATGTACCAATAAGCAGCCTCTCTGGACCATGTTTTTCATGAAAAGACAGAGCAACACTATCTGTGGCGCCCCATAGAGGTGGCTAGGACTGACACAGGGCCTAAGACAGGCAGGAAGTGAGCGGTGATGGTTGAACTATAGTGTGCCTTCTTCCCTCTTCAACCGGGGTTCAGTAGGCCCTAGGAATTACTGTGGAGTTTGAGACTTTTATCTTCCCTGTTTCTACCATCCTTTTGGATGGACTCACCCATATACTTGGGAACTCACGCCCCTTTTCTCACAGAAATGTAGAAGCCAAGAGTTAAAACCAACACCCAGCCTGAATCCCCTTAAAGTTTAGGGCTCTTACATTTTTCCAGACACTGACAGAATCACACCATTCTCAGTTCAATGTGCAACCTTGATATTGCAAATTTTAGTTTCCAAATACAGACAAGTACTAGTTCATCTCGCATTAGTAATTAAAAAAAAACCCAGAAATAGAGCTTTGAATTTTAAAGCTTTTACTGAGACATGATGGCAAACAAATCTTACAGAAACACATGTAAAAAGACATGATTCACAGCTGAAAATGGAGACAATTAGACCAGAAAGCTTTGATGCCTGTCAGCTAATGCTGAAGCTGAGACTCTGGAGTAGGACATGCTGCGGGGTATTCAAAGGAAAGGCAATCAATATTCCTCTCCTTCCTCCTCACCCTCTCCTTCAACAGAATCCACACCCACCTCCTCATAATCCTTCTCTAGGGCAGCCATGTCCTCCCGGGCCTCAGAAAACTCTCCCTCCTCCATGCCCTCACCCACATACCAATGAACAAAGGCACGCTTGGCGTACATCAGGTCAAACTTGTGGTCCAGCCGGGCCCAGGCCTCAGCGATGGCCGTGGTGTTGCTCAGCATGCACACAGCCCGCTGGACCTTGGCCAGGTCTCCACCAGGGACCACAGTGGGAGGCTGGTAATTAATGCCAACTTTGAAGCCAGTGGGGCACCAGTCCACAAACTGGATGCTGCGCTTGGTCTTGATGGTGGCAATGGCAGCATTGACATCTTTGGGGACCACGTCACCACGGTACAACAGGCAGCAGGCCATGTATTTACCGTGGCGAGGGTCACACTTCACCATCTGGTTGGCTGGCTCAAAGCATGCATTGGTGATCTCTGCAACAGAAAGCTGTTCATGGTAGGCTTTCTCAGCAGAGATGACAGGGGCGTAAGTGGCCAGAGGGAAGTGGATGCGGGGGTAGGGCACCAGGTTGGTCTGGAATTCTGTCAGGTCAACATTCAGGGCTCCATCAAACCTGAGGGAAGCAGTGATGGAGGACACAATCTGGCTAATAAGGCGATTAAGGTTGGTATAGGTTGGGCGCTCGATATCAAGATTTCTACGACAGATGTCATAGATGGCCTCATTGTCTACCATGAAGGCACAGTCAGAGTGCTCCAGGGTGGTGTGGGTGGTGAGGATGGAGTTGTAGGGCTCCACTACAGCTGTGGAGACCTGGGGGGCTGGGTAGATGGAGAACTCGAGCTTGGACTTCTTGCCGTAGTCCACAGAGAGCCGCTCCATCAGCAGAGAGGTGAACCCAGAACCGGTTCCCCCACCAAAGCTGTGGAAAACCAGGAAGCCCTGAAGCCCTGTGCACTGGTCAGCCTGTTAGAAGAGAACAGAGGAGACACAGTTACAGTTTTCTGTGATGCCATCATAGCAGGTACACCTTCACTTCTCATACCATTCCAAATACAACGATCTTATTTGACAACAAATACTTAAAGAAATGACCAGGGATAATTAATTCACCATCTTCTTTATTAATGAAAACCCACATACCAGCTTCCGGATTCGGTCCAAGACGAGGTCAATAATCTCCTTGCCAATGGTGTAGTGGCCACGGGCATAGTTATTGGCAGCATCTTCCTTGCCTGTGATGAGCTGCTCAGGGTGGAAGAGCTGGCGGTAAGTGCCAGTGCGAACTTCATCTGCAAAGGACACCACAGCAGCCACCCGTCACTGACCCTGTGTGAGACCGCCCAACCCAGGAAGTCAAAGGGGCCCCTGGACACACCCCAGCCCTGGGGTCTGACTGAGGCCCACTCACCGATGACTGTGGGCTCCAGGTCTACAAACACTGCCCTGGGCACATGCTTGCCAGCGCCCGTCTCACTGAAGAAGGTGTTGAAGGAGTCATCTCCTCCCCCAATGGTCTTGTCACTGGGCATCTGGCCATCAGGCTGGATGCCGTGTTCCAGGCAGTAGAGCTCCCAGCAGGCATTGCCGATCTGGACACCAGCCTGGCCAACGTGGATGGAGATGCACTCACGCTGTGGGAGGGAAAATAAATGATTGTGAATTAGAACAAAAATTCCACGTCACCATCCATCCAATAATAGGAGACAGAAGCAGAGCATCACTGAGATACTCAAATGGAAGTATCTTATGCTCCAACGATTTCATCCATGACACCACCATTCCCTTTCAGATACTAAAAGGTAAAAAGTCAATGCTCTTTGTATCTCACTAGAGAACGGTTCTAAGCTTGGCTTTACATCACTATTGAAAAGCAAAAGATCTTGGGGCTGGGGAATACAGCAGAGTGATTATATTAAAGACTTTGAGGACTGATGTTCTAAAGTCCTGGACTGACCCTGCTCCACCATAAGTCAGAGTTGTGCAGTGTGATCTGGTAAGGGGGAAAAAAAAAAAGACAAAAGACCAAAGACTGCTTAGTCACAGCTTCCCAGAACACCGCCCGCAAGCAGCTGCGGCGGAAGCGCGTGTCCCGTGGAGGCGGGGCCTGGGCGGGGCTCTGCGGCACAGGATGAAGGAGCAGTTTGGGGCTGGGGCCCGGGCCACGAGGCCGAGCATCCTCCAGCGCTATCTGCGCGGGGCGCGACAGGAGATTATCACTGACCCAGATAGCAGCCAGATCCGATTTCTGTTCCCCCCAAATCCCTCCACCACCTGTTCCCACTCGCATTCCCAGTGCAGCAGAGAGGCAGGTGGTCCCTATTACCCTGGCGAAGACAGAACACCAGGGTAAGGAATCCTAACCCATATCCATTATTTGCTTTACACATATATAAATGTGTGTGTGCATCTATATACACACACACATAAAGCTCTTAGCAAACAGCTGCAGGTAGCGAGAGACACGCCCTTCGGCTATACGCCGCAGCGCCGCACTGCGCAGCCGCAGTGGCGCCTCCCACCGCCGCTTGGCGGGAAGGATAACGGTCGCGCCTGCGCCTTTGTCAGGTTCTCCCGCCCACGCCCGCCTGGGAGGAAGTGAGGGCGGGAGAGCTCGCTCGCTCGCGCGCGCGCCCGAGGCGGGGGTGGGGGATGGGCGCGCGCGGGAAAATAATGATGCGGGGTCTCGCGACACCACGCCCCGGGATCCAGGGCTCAGGGGGCGCCGGGTTCACAGAGGAAAACAAAATGAGGCAGCCCCACCCGTTCATGTCCCAGACGCGTCCCACAGACTCACGTCTCCCTCCTGCCACCCCACCGTCTCTGTCCTCACGCCGTGAGGCCCGGCCCCGGCGCCCCCAGCCCGCTCGCCCCGGCTTCCTCCCACCGGGGCCTGGCGCCCAGGGCGGCTCTCTCACCATGGCGGGTTCGGGGTAGCAGATGCAGGAGCAGACGGGAAGCAGACGCCGGGCCGGTTACCGTCCTCGACAGGCAAAGGGTCGAGGTAAGTAACGCACTGAGGCGGCGACGCTGCGGGAGCCACTTAAGTAGCCGCCGGGCGGGGCGGCGGGTTCGGGCGGCGCCAAGGGCTCGGCCCCTCCTCCGGCCCCTGGGCGCGCCCACTCGGCGCCCGGCTCGGCAGCCGCAGAGGCGGGTCCGCCGCCCGCCGCCCCCCGCCGCAGTCTGCCGCACATGGCGCGGGCCCTCCGCCCAGCCCAGCCTGACCCGGCCTGGCCGGACCCCGGGCCGCGCATCTGTCGGGCTTTTCCACGCAGCGGCATGAAATGCAGTCGTTTCTGGCCTGCACCGCCCGGCTGATGTTTCCCCCCGGGCCGCAGTGTGTCAGTGAGTGCTGCCCTTTTAATGTTCCCCGGCCCTTAAAGAGCATCAGGCCATCCCCTGACCCTGCGGAGCGCTGGCCTTAGGAGGCCGGGTCGCTTCATTTGCCTTTTTTTTTTTTTTTTTTTTAATATAGTGATCTCGTCTTTGCACTGAAGCTTTCAAACAAGGGAGGCAGTGACTGTTTCAGTCATGGACGCTGTTATTGAACATGGAAACTGCCCGAGTAGGCCCCGGTGTTTTTGTGTGTATGTGCTGTAGGTTTAAGCAGCCGGCTTTACGACAGCTCCAGAGCTTTTTAAAATGGATACCTGAAGCCACATTTTCTTATCTGGGTATCAGAATTGATCAAGATGGGGTGGAGCGGAAAATGGGGTAGGAAGGAAACTGCATGGTCATGAGGGGTGTGAGGAAGTAAAGGTTCCTTGGAGGTCTTAGTGTTGTGTTTAAACTTTACATAATAACTGCTTTCTGTTATGTCAAAACCGACTGGTTCTAGCTTACTGCTAAGAGATCCAGGGTGGAGGGAATAGGATTTTCTCCCCCCACCCCCCTTTCAGGAAAGGCAAGCCCAACGTCCTAAACTACACTGCAAATTCTTGGGATTACATAAAGTGATTAGGTAGTTGAAAGTATGATTTTAAGGTAATCCTAGCAGAAATCTATCTTGGTTGCTAAATTCAAAATATCCAGCCAGTGATAATGTTTTAGTAACAAATTCACATTCACTCCATCATATTTGATAAAGGGCTCACCTTTCATTTCAGACAAACACATCGACAGCTAATGCGTGTGTGTGTGTGTGTGTGTGTGTGTGTGTGTGTGTGTGTTGTTTGTATTGTATATAAAAACGTGTATAAAGAAACCTACTCACATGAGCCTGGACTGCAGTCCAAGTTCTCATTATTTCTAATAACCGTTTTTTTTTTTTTTTTTTTTTGTAGGTTTGGAGAAAATGTTATTAGCTTTGAATCCAGATTTGAACATTTTCCCCTAGACTGTGTTATAAATGAAAGAATACATTAGTATTTCGCTTGCCTTCTCTCCCCACCACCTAACTCTTGGAAAGAGGTGGGGAATAATCAGCTCGTCTTGACTGGGAGAATGGAGTGTTGAGGCTGAACTCCATTTTGCTGTCTGCTCTGGAGGAGGCCGTCTGAGCGCAGGCGCCTCCCTCCGCCCCGCGCTCTGCAGAGCCTCAGGGCTTCCGCTGCAGAGTTTGCTTGTGAGTCTCCCTAGATACCTTCCTACCACCACTAGAAAGCCAGCCTCGTTATCTGTGAATTCCCCTGTTGTGAGTGAGGAAGTATTTGAGTTTCTTTTATGTCCCTGATGATACCTCAGGTTTCACAGTCAAAAGGGACCTTTAAATACAACCTAGTCTGTGTCTTTGCACCAGAAAAGTATTGAATGATGTTCATTTCTTTTCCCATCCTCACCCACACTAAACTTTGGTTTATCTATAGATGTTCACAGCTAGATAGTAGTCATCTGTTATTGGAATATAAGCAGCATTATTAATGGATGATTATCTTAAGGTTTTAATTGATTATATAGAACTTTGTTTGGTTGGCTTTTTCTGAGCCTGTAACTATTTGCTTAGAGCCTTTGATGTAGAGGAAACCTTATGTTCCTATTTTAGCCACACCCACCTTCAATACTTGCTTTCCTGGCTCTTTGCTACTGTTTTAAGCAGTCGGTAACATTTTGAATGTTTCTATATTGTGGTTTGTACACAGAGAATCACAAGATGTTTTGCTTGTTTAATCAGGGCTACAATGAAAGAACAAAATAACAAAGTAGCAATCACCTGCTACTTTCAAACATTTGACCTTTTACCCTTATAACAGTGTTACTACCAATGTGGACCTGATGTGATATTTACTGAGATTAGAAATTGTACACCAGAAACCTATACAGTGTTGTAAACAAATATTGCAAAATAATAATAAAATTAAGTGATTTGTTTTTTTCTTTGAGTTTTGGTTTTCCACCTATAGATGATATAAGGAAAGATGATGGGCTTTGGGGCAGGGGAAACAGCATAATGGTGATGAAAAAGACTTTCATGCCTGAGTCTCTGAACCCCCAGCACCACCATAAGCCTGAGTTCACTGTGCTCTGGTGCTCCCCCCTCATTAAAAAATAAAATATTGTAGTCCAGGAGGTGGTGCAGTGGATAAAGCACTGGATTCTCAAGCCTGAGGTCCTGAGTTCGATCCCTGGCAACGCATGTACCAGAGTGATGTCTGGTTCTTTCTCTCCTCCTATCTCTCTCATGAATAAATCAATTCTTTAAAATAAAATAAAATATTGAATGAAAACTAGGGGCGGGAGGGCAGGTGCTGGGCAGCGGCATACCCAGCTGACCACACATTTCCATGTGCAAGGACCTGGGTCAAACCCCTGGTTCCTACATGTGGCAGGGGAAGGAGGGTAGGAAGTTTCATGAGTAATGAAGCAGGGCTGCAGGTGTCTTCTCTTTTTTTTCTCCTTGTCTGTCTCCCCATCCCTTCTCAATTTCTTTCTGTCCATCAAGTCAAATGAAAAAAGGGAAGGGGAAAAAAAAAAGAACAACATGAAGAAAGAAAAGGAAAAATGGCCACTAGGAGCAGTGGCTCCATCATGCAGGCACAGAGCTCTAGCAACCCTGGTGACAATAAAAGGGGGGGGAAAGTGCTTTGGTTTAAACAAAAGTCATGTGAGTTGACGAGATAGCTCATCTGAGGGCCAGGCGGTGGTGCACCTGGCTAATCTCAAAGACCCAGGAAAGGTTCCAGGTTTGAGCCCCTACTCTCCACCAGCAAGGGGAATGCTTCATAAGTGGTGAAGCAGGTCTGTAGGTGTCTTATCTCTCACCTTCCCCTCTCAGTTTCTGTCTTGTCCTATCGGTAGAATGGAGAGAAAAAAAAGGGGGGGGGAATGGCCATCAGGAGCAATGGATTCATAGTTCTGGCACTGAGCCCCAGCAACAATCCTGGAGACAAAAAGAAAAAAAAAAAAGATAGCTCATCTAGATAGTGCACCTGCTGTTCCTGGTGTAAATGGCATCCAATTAAAATCACTTATCATAAAGGCAAAAAATAAGAAGTCGAAGCAAGGCACTTATTCTTTTGCAAAAGAGTGTGTCACCAACAGTGGCCATCGGGTAGCAGTAAGCCCCCTTCCCTCTTCCATCTTTTATACCTGAAGCAGAACTGTCTCCTCCACCCCTGGGCTGGGCTTCAGAGCTCACAGTCTCCCCGCTGCCGAAATAAGGAAAAGAGGGAGAGAGTCTGAGGGGCTCTGCTGGGGGATCAGCAAGCACTGCAAGGAGCTGACCTACAGAATCCAAAACTACTGGCCACTGGTGGTCACAGATAACAATTTATGAAAGGAATTTTTGTACTAAACAGTTGTTCTATTCATGTTCTTTTGAGAGAAGACCTATCTCTCACACCGGCTTCCACCATAATAAGGAAGCTTCGCCACTGTGGTGTCTTGCCTTTTCTCTTTCTCCCTTTGGCTCTCTGTCTCTCACTTTTAAAAAAATATTTATTTATTTATCCCCTTTTGTTGCTCTTGTTTTATTGTTGTAGTTATAATTGTTGTGTCGTTGTTGGATAGGACAGAGAGAAATGGAGAGAGGAGGGGAAGACAGAAGGGGAGAGAAAGACAGACACCTGCACACCGCTTGTGAAGTGATTTCCCTGAAGATGGGGAGCCGGGGGCTCGAACCAGGATCCTTAAGCTAGTCCTTGCACTTTGTATCTCTCACTTCTTTTTTTTTTTTTTAAAGATTTTATTTATTTATTCATGAGAAAGATAGGAGGAGAGAGAGAAAGAAACAGAGATCACTTTGATACATGTGCTGTCAGGGATTGAACTCAGGACCTCATGTTTGAGAGTACAATGCTTTATCCACTGCACCACCTCCTAGACCACGTCTCTCTCTCTCTTTTTTTTTTTTTAATATTTATTTCCTTTTTGTTGCCCTTGTTGTTTTTTATTGTTGTTGTAGTCATACTTGTTGTTGATGTCATTGTTGTTGGATAGGACAGAGAGAAATGGAGAGAGAAGGGGAAGACAGGGAGGGGGAGAGACAGACACCTGCAGACCTGCTTCACTGCCTGTGAAGCAGCACCCCTGCAGGTGGGGAGCCAGGGGAATTCTTGCACTGGTCCTTGCACTTTGCGCCACATGTGCTTAACCTGCTGTGCTACCGCCCGACTCCCCGTCTCTCACTTTCTATCTGAAAGAGTTGACCTAGACCTCTTGGGGGAGGTGCAGAATTAGGAGTGGGGCTTAGTAAATAACCTGGCCTCACTAGAGAATCTAAGGGATGATTGCTTTTTTTTTGTTTGTTTTCCTTTCTCTGGAGTTGGAGTCTCATGCATTTATTATTTCAGTGCTCTCACACCAACATTTTCATTTGAATAGAGAGACAAAGAAAATGGAAGACACCATAGTACTGGAGAATTCCCTTGTTCTATGGCAGCTGCCACGTGGTGCTGGGACTTTAACTTGCGGTACATACATGACACGGTACCTGGCGAACTCTCTCCATCCCTGATTACATTTCAAGTAGTGGAAATGAATGGCTAGAGGGTGACTGGGGGTGGGTGGAGCGCAGGACTTGGCTGTGGACGTCCAAGGCTCTGAGTGCTTATGCCAGAACAGTCCTCCAATCTCTTTCTCATTCATAAAATAAATAATTTTAAAAACAATAAAGGAGGGCGGGGGTAGATAGCATAATGGTTATGCAGAGACTTTCATGCTTGAGGCGCCAGAGTCCCAGGTTCAGTCCCCCATACCACCATAAACCAGAGCTGAGCAGTGCTCTGGTTAAAAAAAAAAAAAAAAAAAAACACAGGAGATTCCTCACTTGTAGGTGGGATGCTTCACAAGTGGGGCAGCAGGTCTGCAGGTATTTTTTACTCTCCCTCTCTGTCTCCCCCTCCCCTCTCAATTTCTCTCTGTCCTATCAATAAGATGGAAAAAATGGCCGCCAGGAGCAGTGGATTCATGTGCCGGCACTGAGCCCGAGATAACCCTGGAGGCAACAACAAGCCAAGACAGCAGAGGGAGACTTTCAGGCCCTGGTGCGTCATGTGATGGAGGAGGAGGACCTTGGCTGAAGGTAAGGCTTTTGCAGAAATTGAGAAGTTTTACACAAGTACCAATTACTGTATTTACTGTACATCATTACTCCCCCAATAGAAATATTTTTTAAAGATTTATTTATTTATTACCCGAGTACTGATTAGCTGTGGCTTATGGTGGTGCGCCAGTTTGAACCTGGGACTTTGGAGCCTCAGGCATGGGAGTTTCTTGCATAACCTTTATGCTATCTACCCCTGCCCCCAATAGAAATATTAAAAAATAATAAAAGAACATTAGAAAATAGAGCCTATAAAAATAATCTGAGTGCAGCTAGGGAAATGCTTTAACTGGTATAACATTAGACTGACATACTTGAGGTTACCAGTTTGGTCCCTGGTACCAAGTGTACTAGCATGATGCTCTGATAATACCTCCCTCTCATGTGAAAGTTTCAATTTAGTAAAATCTTTTTAAAAATAATTTCTTTACTGTAATAAATCTTTAAAAAAATTGTATTATCTTTATTTATTTAATGGATAGAGACGGAAATTGAGAGGAGGAGGGAAGAGAGAGATGGAGAGAGACAGAGAGACACCTGCTTTTACCACTTGAAAAGCTTTCCCCATGCAGGTCTGAGAATCTGTTTGCATAACCATTATGCTCTCTCCTCCCATTTCTTTCTGTTTATTTATTTTATTCCTATTTATTTATCATCAGATAGAGACAGAAATTGAGAGGGGAGGGGGTAATAGAGAAGGATCAGAGACATCTGTAGCCTGTTTCACCACTTGTGAAGCTTTCCCCCCCACAGGTGGGGACCAGTGCTTGAACCCAGGTCCTTGGACATTGTAGTGTGTGCGCTTAGCCAGGTGTGCCACTGCCTGGCCCCAACTTTAAGATATTTGATTTTCAAGAAAGAGAGAAATACAGATACAGACAAAAAGACCAGAGTATTGCTTAGCTGAATTACACAAGGCTGTTCACACTTCAGGCACTAGTCCCAGCTCCAGTTTGGCACCTGTCTTCTGACTGTTTCTGCAGAGATTCCCATAGGCCTCACTCTCAGGCTGAATGATTCACCAGGACTCACAAAACTCAGGTAAGCACTTTACTTACTTTCAGCTGTTTTATATATATATATTTATTTATTCCCTTTTGTTGCCCTTGTTGTTCTATAGTTGTAGTTATTATTGTTATTATTGATGTTGTTGTTGTTGGATAGGACAGAGAGAAATGGAGGGAGGAGGGGAAGACAGACGGGGGAGAGAGATAGACACCTGCAGACCTGCTTCACCACTTGTGAAGCGACTCCCCTGCAGGTGGGGAGCCAGGGGCTCCAACCAGGTTCTTTACACCGGTCCCTGCACTTCGCTCCACGTGCGCTTAACCTGCTGCGTTACCACCGGACTCTTATCAGCTGTTTTTTTATAAGTGATTCAACTCAGAAACAGTCACCTGAGAGAGATGCAGAGGGCAAGATATGGGGAGGCAGGGGGGAGAGATGCAGAGGGCAAGGTATGGGGGAGGCAGGGGGGAGAGATGCAGAGGGCAAGGTATGGGGGAGGCAGGGGGGAGAGATGCAGAGGGCAAGGTATGGGGGAGGCAGGGAGGGCTACAGAGCTTTCCCGATGCGGTACACCGCCTCGTTGCTTCCCTTTGCTTCCTCACACTTTGATGTGTTCACACCAGACGCTGCAAGGCCTGTCATTTGCTTTTATGGTGGTATTACTACACATGCATGATTGATTGAATCACTGCTCAGTGTTGATGGACTCAATCTCTAGCCCTTCTCCCCTTCCTGAAGGTGGGATGTGGGCTGAAGCTGAAAGTTTCAGCCCATCATGACTCCGTAATTCAGTGAACCTTCAACTCCCATCCTAAAAGTAACTATCTAGCCCTACACCCAGCCTAACCCCCACCCCATAATATTATTGGCACAGAAGTAATAGTCTCCTTACCTTCTTAGCACTCTATGGATTTTAGAAACTCTGTGCCAGGAATTGGGAAACAAAGATAATTTTTTAAATTATACTTTAGCCTATATAATTTGCATTTATAGTTATTCCTTTGAATTCTTTATTTCTCTTGTTTTTCTTGATTTTTTAAAAACTTTTTTAATATTTATTTATTTCCTTTTTGTTGCCCTTATTGTTTTTATTGTTGTTGTAGTTGTTATTGTTGTTGATGTTGTTGTTTTTGTTGGATAGGACAGAGAGAAATGAAGAGATGAGGGGAAGACAAGAGAGAGGGAGGGAAAGACACCTGCAGACCTGCTTCACCGCTTGTGAAGTGACTCCCCTGCAGGTGGGGAGCCGGGGGCTCAAACCGGGATCTTTACGCCGGTCCTTGTGCTTTGCGCCATGTGCTTAACCAGCTGCACTACCGCCCACCCGACTCCCTGTTTTTCTTGATTTATAGATTGAGACTTTCACCATAGTGATGAAGGTTGTAGTTAGAATGAGCTTTCTTTTGCTATTTTCAAAGGGAGTGTTCTTTTTTAATTTATTTATTTATTCCCTTTTGTTGCCCTTGCTGTTTTTTTAATTGTTGTAGTTATTATTATTGTTGTTACTGATGTTGTCCTCATTGAATAGGATGGAGAGAAATGGAGAGAGGAGGGGAAGACAGAGAGGGGGAGAGAAAGATAGACACATGCAGACCTGCTTCACTGCCTGTGAAGCGACTCCCCTGCAGGTGGGGAGCTGGAGGCTCGAACCGGGATCCTCACGCTGGTACGTGGGCTTTGCACCACGTGCACTTAACCCGCTGCACTGCAGCCCTACTCCCACTATGTACTTATTTCTACCAGAGTACTATCAGTACTAATTTATGGTGGTCCAGGGGATTGAACCTTTCTGTCTGTCTGTCTGTATTATTGTTAAGCAGAGCACTGCTCAGTGGGGGATTGAACCTTGGACTTTGGAGCCTTAGGCATGAGAGTCTCTTTGCATAACCATTATGCTATCTGCCCCCACCCAATTTCTTTATTTCCACCCAATAAATAATAATTTTTTAAAAGTTATTTATTTATTCCCATTTTGTTGCCTGCCCTTGTTTTATTGTTGTAGTTATTATTGTTGTCGTCATTGTTGGATAGGACAGAGAGAAATGGAGAGAGGAGGGTGACAGGGAGGGGGAGAGAAAGACAGACACCTGCAGACCTGCTTCACCACCTGTGAAGCGACTCCCCTGCAGGTGGGGAGCCGGGGCCTCGAACCAGGATCCTTATGCCGGTCCTTGCGCTTTGCGCCACCTGCGCTTAACCACTGCGCTACCCCTTGACTCCTTTAAATTTTTTTTTTACATTTATTTTCTCTTTTGTTGCCCTTGTTGTTTTTTTGTTGTTGTTGTTGATGATGATGATGTCATCAATGTTAGATAGGACAGAGAGTGAGATGGAGAGAGGAGGGGAAGACAGAGAGGGGGAGAGAAAGACAGACACCTGCCGACCAGCTTTACTGCCTGTGAAGTGACCCCCCTGCAGGTGGGGAGCCGGGGCTCAAACCTGGATTCTTACCCTGGTCCTTGCGCTTTGTGTCACGTGCGCTTAATTTGCTGTGCTACTGCCCAACTCCCCGCCTTTTTAAAAATATATATGTATTTATTTTCCCTTTTGTTGCCCTTGTTGTTTTATTGTTGTAGTTATTACTGTTGTCATTGTTGTTGGATAGGACAGAGAGAAATGGAGAGAGGAGGGGAAGACAGAGAGGGGGAGAGAAAGACAGACACCTGCAGACCTGCTTCACCGCCTGTGAAGCGACTCCTCTACAGGTGGGGAGGCAGAGCTCGAACTGGGATCCTTACGCAGGTCCTTAGCACCACCTGTGCTTAACCAGCTATGCCACCACCCTACTCCCTCCCCTTCTATCTTAATGAATAAATAAATAAAATCTTTAAAATAAATAAATAAAATTGGGAGCCAGGTGGTGGCGCAGTGGGTTAAACGCACATGGCATGAAGTGCATGGACCGACAGACATCAGGATCCCGGTTCTAGCCCCCTGCTCCCCACCTGCTGGGGAGTTGCTTCACGCAGGTCTGCAGGTGTCTATCTTTCTCTCCTACTCTCTGTCTTCCCCTCCTTTCTCTATTTCTCTCTGTCTTATCCAACAGCGACGACAGCAATAACAACAATGATAAACAACAAGGGAAACAAAGGGGAAAAAATTTAAAGAAAAAAGGAGTCAGGCGGTAGCGTATCTGCAGGTGTCTATATTTCTCACCCTTTCTTTGTCTTCCCCTCCTTTCTCCATTTCTCTCTGTCCTATCCAACAACACCAATAATAACTATAAGAATAAAGAACAACAAGGGCAGCAAAAGGGAATACATAAATATTTTTATTTTATTTTATTTATTTTATTTATTTATTTATTTATTTATTTTATTAAAGAAAGGATTAATTAACAAAACCATAGGGTAGGAGGGGTACAACTCCACACAATTCCCACCGCCCAATCTCCATATCCCACCCCCTCCCCCGATAGCTTTCCCATTCTCTGTCCCTCTGGGAGCATGGACCCAGGGTCATTGAGGGTTGCAGAAGGTAGAAGGTCTGGCTTCTGTAATTGCTTCCCCGCTGAACATGGGCGTTGACTGGTCGGTCCATACTCCCAGTCTGCCTCTCTCTTTCCCTAGTAGAATGGGTCTCTGGGGAAGCTGAGCTCCAGGACACATTGGTGGGGTCTTCAATCCAGGGAAGTCTGGCCGGCATCCTGATGACACCTGGAACCTGGTGACTGAAAAGAGAGTTAACATACAAAGCCAAACAAATTGTTGAGCAATCATGGACCCAAAGCTTGGAAAAGTGGAGAGGAAGTATTAGGGAGGTACTCACTGCAGACTCTAGTATACTTCTGCTTTCTTACTTTGGTGCCATACTCCAAACTCAGTCAATTTCTGCTTTGCGTTTCTACTTCTTTTTTTTTTTTTTTTTACATGCATAACATTCCCCAGATTCCCATTTAGCAATACAACCCCCACTATTTCATTCATCATTTTTCATGGACCTGTATTCTCCCCACCCACCCACCCACCCACCCCAGAGTCTTTTACTTTGGTGTAATACTCCAATTCCATTTCAGGTTCGACTTGTGTTTTCTTTTCTAATCTTGTTTTTCAACTTCGGCCTGAGAGTGAGATCATCCTATATTCATCCTTCTGTTTCTGACTTATTTCACTCAACATGATTTTTTCAAGGTCCATCCAAGATCGGCTGAAAACGGTGAAGTCACCATTTTTTACAGCTGAGTAGTATTCCATTGTGTATATATACCACAGCTTGCTCAGCCACTCATCTGTTGTTGGACACCTGGGTTGCTTCCAGGTTTTGGCTATTACAAATTGTGCTGCCAAGAACATATGTGTACACAGATCTTTTTGGATGGATGTGTTGGGTTCCTTAGGATATATCCCCAGGAGGGGAATTGCAGGGTCATAGGGTAGGTCCATTTCTAGCCTTCTGAGAGTTCTCCAGACTGTTCTCCACAGAGGTTGGACCAATTGACATTCCCACCAGCAGTGCAGGAGGGTTCCTTTGACCCCACACCCTCTCCAGCATTTGCTGCTGTTACCTTTTCTGATGTGTGACATTCTCACAGGAGTGAAGTGATATCTCATTGTTGTCTTGATTTGCATTTCTCTGACAATCAGAGACTTGGAGCATTTTTTCATGTGTTTCTCGGCCTTTTGGATCTCTTCTGTGGTGAATATTCTGTCCAAGTCCTCCCCCCATTTTTGGATGGGGTTATTTGTTGTCTTGTTGTTGAGTCTGGTAAGCTCTTTATATATGTTGGTTATTAAACTCTTATCTGATGTATGGCATGTAAAGATCTTCTCCCATTCTGTGAGGGGTCTCTTGATTTGGGTAGTGGTTTCTTTTGCTGTGAAGAAGCTTTTTAATTTGATGTAGTCCCATAGGTTTATACTTGCCTTAGTCTTCCTTGTAATTGGATTCGTTTCATTGAAAATGTCTTTAAAATTTATGCGGAAAAAAGTTCTTCCAATATTTTCCTCTAAGTATCTGATAGTTTCTGGTCTAACATCCAAGTCCTTGATCCACTTGGAATTTACTTTTGTATTTGGTGAAATACAGTGATTCAGCTTCATTCTTCTGCATGTTTCAACCCATTGTTTCCAACACCATTTGTTGAAGAGACTCTGCTTTCCCCATGTAATAGTCTGGGCCCCTTTGTCAAAGATTAGATGTCCATAGGTGTGGGGCCTCATTTCTGGGCTCTCAATTCTATTCCACTGGTCAGTGTGTCTGTTCATGTTCCAGTACCAAGCAGTTTTGATAACAATGGCCCTATAATATAGTTTGAGATCTGGCAGTGTGATGCCTCCGATTCTGTTCTTTTTTCTCAAGATTGTTTTGGCAATTCTAGGTTTTTTCTGGTTCCAGATAAACATTTGTAGCATTTGTTCTATTCTCCTAAAAAATGTGCTTGGGATCTTGATGGGGATAGCATTAAATTTGTAGATGGCTCTGGGTAATATATTCATTTTGATGATGTTAATTCTTCCAACCCATGAGCATGGAATATCTTTCCATTTCTTTGTGTCTTTTTCAATTTCTTTGAGTAGTGACTCATAATTTTCAGTATACAAGTCTTTCACTTCCTTGGTTAGATTTACTCCTAGATATTTTATTGTTTTTGTTGCTATAGAAAAAGGAACTGGTTTCTGGATTTCAATTTCTTCTAACTTAGTGTTTGCATAGAGGAATGCCACTGACTTTTGAATGTTAATTTTATAACCTGACACATTACTGTATTGCCTGATGATTTCCAAAAGCTTCTTGCTAGATTCCTTAGGTTTTTCCATGTATACTATCATGTCATCTGCAAATAAGGAGAGTTTGACTTCTTCTCTTCCAATCTGTATCCCTTTAATTCCTTGCTCCTGCCTGATTGCTATGGCAAGAACTTCCAACACTATGTTGAATAGTAATGGTGATAGTGGGCAGCCCTGTCTAGTACCTGATCTGAGGGGAAATGCTTCCAGTTTTTCACCATTGAGTATGATGTTGGCTGTAGGTTTGCTATATATAGACTCCACTATCTTCAGGAATTTTCCATCTATTCCTATTTTTTGTAGTGTTTTGATCATAAAGGGATGTTGTATTTTGTCAAAGGCTTTCTCTGCATCTATTGATATGACCATGTGGTTTTTGGTCTTGCTTTTGTTGATGTGGTGGATCACATTGATTGATTTACGTATATTAAACCAACCTTGCATGCCTGGGATAAACCCCACTTGGTCATGATGGACAATCTTTTTGATATACTGCTGTATCCGGTTGGCTAGAATTTTGTTCAATATTTTCGCATCTATGTTCATCAGAGATATTGGTCTGTAGTTTTCTTTTTTGGTTGTGTCCCTGTCTGCTTTTGGGATCAGGGTGATGTTGGCTTCATAGAAGCTGGCAGGGAGTGGAATACATAAATATTTTTAAAATATTAAAAAAATAATAAAAGTAAAGTAAAAAAACAATAAAATTGAGTGCAGTAATGGTCATACAAATTTGTGATATACTATTATAAAAACCTTTCATTGGGGTAGGGGTTGATAGCATAATGGTTATGCAAACAGACCCTCAAGCCTGAGGCTCCGTCAAGTCCCAGGTTCAATTCCCTGCACCACCATAAGCCAGAGCTGAGCAGTGCTCTGGTTAAAAAAAAAAAAAAAAAAAAACCTTTCATTGGAGGGACCAGGTGGTCGTGCACCTGGTTGAGCGCACATATTACAGTGCACAAGGACCTGTGTTCGAGCCCCTTGTCCCCACCTGCAGGGGGAAAGCTTTGTGAGTGTTGAAGCAGGTTTACAGGTGTCTCTCTGTGTCTCTCCTACTCTGTCTTCCCTCCTCCTCTCAATTTCTGGCTGTCTCTATCCAGTAAATAAAGTTAATAAAATTTTTTTTTAAAAACCCTTACATTGGGGATTGTGTGGTGGTACCCCCAGTTAAACACACATAGGGGGTGGGTGGGTGGGGAGAATACAGGTCCATGAAGGATGATAAATGACATAGTGGGGGTTGTATTGTTAAATGGGAAACTGGGGAATGTTATGCATGTACAAACTATTGTATTTACTGTTGAATGTAAAACATTAATTCCCCAATAAAGAAATTTTAAAAAGCAAAAAAAAAAAAAAAAAAACACATAGGGCTAAGCGCAAGGATCCGGGTTCAAACCTCTGCTCCCCACTTGCAGGGGGGAAGCTTCATGAGCGGCAAAGCAGGTTTCCAGGTGTCTACCTTTCTCTCTTTTTATATTTTATTGTTTTCTTTTAAATATTTATTTATTCTCTTTTGTTGCCCTTGTTGTTTTATTGTTGTAGTTGTTGTTGGCTAGGACAGAGAGAAATGGAGAGAGGAGGGGAAGACAGAGAGGGGGAGAGAAAGACAGACACCTGCAGACCTGCTTTACCGCCTGTGAAGTGACTCCCCTGCAGGTGGGGAGCCGGGGGCTTGAACCAGGATCCTTATGTGGGTCTTTGTGCTTTGTGCCACCTGTGCTTAACCCACTGCGCTACCGCCCGACTTCCTCTTTTTATATTTTATATATTTTTAAGATTTTTAAATTTTATTTATGAGGAAGATAGGAGGAGAGAGAGAGAGAACCAGACATCACTCTGGTACATGTGCTGCCAGGGATTGTGCTCAGGATCTCATGGTTGAGAATCCATTGCTGTATCCACTGTGCCAACTCGGGGACCACCTTTCTCTTTCCCTATATCTCTCTCTTCTCTCAATTTCTCTCTTTCTTATCCACAAAAATGGAAAAAAGGATGACCAGAAGCAGTGGATTCATAGTACAGCACTGAGCCCCAGCGATAACCCTGGAAGTGAAAAACAAACAAACAAACAAACAACCTTTCATTCACTGTAAATTAGTTAATTGTATGACATGTGAACTACTTTTCAGTCTAGGAGATATTAGGGGAAAGATAGTGTTAGAGGCAGGATTAATCTTGGGATTGGGAAGAGTGTCACTGTGCACTCTGATTAAAAAAATACTTATTTATTCATTCCCTTTTGTTGCCCTTGTTGTTTTATTGTTGTAGTTATTATTGTTGTCATTGATGTCATCATTGTTGGATAGGACAGAGAGAAATGGAGAGAGGAGGGGAAGACAGAGAGGAAGAGAGAAAGACAGACACCTGCAGACCTGCTTCACCGCCTGCGAAGCGACTCCCCTGCAGGTGGGGAGCCGGGGCTTGAACCCGGATTCTTACCCTGGTCCTTGCGCTTTGTGTCATGTGTGCTTAATCCGCTGTGCTACCGCCTGACTCCCCCTTTTTAAAAATATATATTTATTTATTTTCCCTTTTGTTGCCCTTGTTTTATTGTTGTAGGTATTATTGTTGTCATTGTTGTTGGATAGGATGGAGAGAGGAGGGGAAGACAGAGAGGGGGAGAGAAAGACAGACACCTGCAGACCTGCTTCACCGCCTGTGAAGTGACTCTCCTGCAAGAGGGGAGCCAGGGCTCAAACTGGGATCCTTACACAGGTCCTTGGGCTTTGTGCCACCTGCACTTAACCCTCTGCGCTACTGTCTGACTCCCATGCACTCTGATTTTATTTTTTTTCCTAAAATTTTTAGATGTTTTTAATATTTATTTATTCTTTTTTGTTGCCCTTGTTATTTTATTGTTGTAATTATTAATGCCATTGTTGTTGGATAGGACAGAGAGAAATGGAGAGAAGAGGGGAAGACAGAGAGGGGGAGAGAAAGACACCTGCAGACCTGCTTCACAGCTTGTGATGCGACTTCCCTATAGGTGGGGAGCTGGGGGCTCGAACTGGGATCCTTATGCTGGTCCTTGGACTTTGCACCACCTGCGCTTAACCCGCTGCACTACCGCCCAGCTCCCTCACTCTGATTTTAATGGCAAGCTTACTTAAGATAGCTTTCTGAAATAATCACGTTTTACCTAAAACAGTGCTTGAAATTCCTGTTCTTTCTTTTTTTAATTTTTTAAAAATTATCTTTATTTATTGGTTAGAGACAGCCAGAAATCAAGAGGGTAATAGAGAGAGAGAGAGAGTGGTCCGGGAGGTCGTGCAGTGGATAAAGCACTGGATTCTCAAGTGTGAGGTCCCAAGTTCAATTCCCGGCAGCACATGTACTAGTGTAAGATCTGGCTCTTTCTCTCTCCTCCTGTCTTTCTCATTAATAAAGAAATAAAATATTTAGGAAAAAAAGAGAGAGAGAGGAAGAGAGACAGAGAGACACCCACAGCACTGGTTCACGACTCACAAAGCTTTCCTCCTGCAGGTGGGGACTGGGGGCTTGAACCCGGGTCCTTGTGCATTGTAATATGTGGACTCAACCAGGTACACCACCACCGAGCCCCAAACTCCTGTTCTCTCTTCTCTCTTTCTCTCTCTCTCTCTCTTTTTTTACCAGAGCACTGCTCAGCCCTGGCATATGGTGGTGCAGGGACCTGGGACTTTGGAGCCTCAGGCATGAGAGTCTCTTTGCGTAACCGTTATGCTGTCTCCCCTGCTCTTTTCTTTTTCTTTCTTTTTTACTTCTTCTCTTTCTCTTTCTTCTCTCTTCCTTCTTCTATTTATGAAAGAGAGGTACAGAAAGATACAGAGCAAGAGAGACCAGAGCACTGCTCAGATCTGGCTTCTGGTAGTTTTGGGGATTAAATCTGGGACCTCAGAGTGTCAGGCTTTAAAGTCATTTGTATAACCAATTTGCTGTTTCCCCAGCTTAAAAAATTTTTTTATTATATTTATTTTCCCTTCTGTTGCCCTTGTTGTTTTATTGCTGTAGTTATTTTGTTGTTGTTATTGATGTTGTCATTGTTTTCTTTTTTCTTTTCTACCTGCTCAATACGACAGAGAAATTGAGAGGAGGG
Source organism: Erinaceus europaeus (assembly GCF_950295315.1). NCBI lineage: Eukaryota > Metazoa > Chordata > Mammalia > Eulipotyphla > Erinaceidae > Erinaceus > Erinaceus europaeus. The sequence goes on along the minus strand of NC_080168.1, from coordinate 115,633,075 downwards.
GGAGATAGAGAAAGATGCATACCTGTAGACCTGCTTTATGCCTAGTGAAGTGTCCCCCTTGCAGTTGGGGATCTGGGGCTCAAACTCAGGTCTTTGCATGGGTCCTTGCATATAGTTCTATGTGTGTTAAATAGGGTGCACCACCACTGGCCCCGTCCCCAGCTTTTATTTTATTTTATTTTATTTTATTTCATTTTATTTTATTTTAAGTCAGAGCACTACTCACCTCTGAATGTTAGTAGTGCTAGGGGTTGAACCTAAGACCTGTTGTTAAGTTTCATTCTGTAATACCTATTTATTAACTGGCGAGAGAGATAACTAAAGCATCCCTCTGGGGGTTGAGCTAGGGAACCTCACATTCTTAGGCCCAAAGCTCTAGCCACTGAACCATCTCCTAGATCAATAGTGAGCACTTTTCACTTGCTTGTTGACTATCTGTAGGTCTTTGGTGAAGTGTCTATTTATCAGTAGCATGTCTCCCCACTTTTTGTAAATGAAATTTTTGTTTTTGTTTTGTGTAGATTCCATTACTGGCACTTTTTCTTCTGTTTCTTTATTATCAAGGGTCTGCTTGTGAGAGCTCCCACGTCCAACCCTTTGTCCCCTAACTCAGAGCTAAATAGTGCTCCGGCCATAACCGCCATCCTTTTCTTCCTCCACATTGTCACTGTCGTCGTCGTCATCATCATCATCATCATCATTTTTCCCAGCAGAAAGTTTTAAGGTTTTCTGTGGAACCCTGTTATTCTTCTCGGGGGAGACTTATTTCCAGATAGTCTGAGGTGTCTCTTGTCCTCCAATTCCTCTGATTTGATTCTGCATCTACCTCCAGAGCTACTAAGTGTTATGCATCATATCTATGAGTCCAATGCTTTTTTTTTTTTTTTTTTTCCCAGAGCTCTGCTCATCTTTATCTTATGGTGGTCTGGTGACTGAACCCGGGACCTTAGAGTCTGAAGCGTGAGAGTCAGTTTGCATAACTATTATGCTATCTATTCCCACCTCTTTAATGCTTTGTTCACTGTACCAACTTTTCGGTTGTTTATACAGTTTTTCCTTTGCACCAGGCCACCCACTTTAAACATTTTTTTAAAAAATATTTATTTATTCCCGAGAGTTGGCTAGTAGCACAGCAGGTCAAGCGCACATGGTGCAAAGCGCAAGGACCAGCATAAGGATTCCGGTTTGAGCCTCCGGCTCCCCACCGGCAGGGGAGTCGCTTCACAGGCGGTGAAGCAGGTCTGCAGGTGTCTGTCTTTCTCTCCCCCTCTCTGTCTTCCTCTCCTCTCTCCATTTCTCTCTGTACTATCTGACAAGGATGACATCAATAACAACAACAATAACTACAGCAACAATAAAAACAAAAAGGGGGAGTCGGGCTGTAGTGCAGCGGGTTAAGCACATGTGGCGCAAAGCACAATGACTGGCATAAGGACCTGGGTTTGAGCCCTGGCTCCCCACCTGAAGGGGAGTCGCTTCACAGGCAGTGAAGCAGGTCTGCAGGTGTCTATCTTTCTCTCCCCCTCTCTGTCTTCCCCTCCTCTCTCCATTTCTCTCTGTCCTATCCAACAACAACGACAACAATAATAACTACAACAATAAAACAACAAGGGCAACAAAAGGGAATAAATATTAAAAATAAATAAATAAATATTAAAAAAGGAAATAAATTTAAAAATTATTCCCTTTTGTTGCCCTTGTTTTATTGTTGTAATTATTATTGTTGTCACTGCTGTTGGGTAGGACACAGAGAGAAAGAACCAGACATCACTCTGGCACATGTGCTACTGGGGATCGAACTTGGGACCTCATGCTTGAGAGTCCAAAGCCTTATCACAGCACCACCTCTCGGACCACTAGATTAACCTTTCTATTATTTATTTTAACATTTATTTATTTATTTATTCCCTTTTTGTTGCCCTTGTAGTTTTATTGTTGTAGTTATTACTGATGTCGACTACCGCCGACTCCCACCATAAATTAACCTTTCTAAAACATAACTAACTGTGGGTCTGAGCAGTGGTACACCTGGTTGAGCACACATGATGCAATGCAAGGACCCGGGTTCAAGACCCTGCTCCCAGTCTACAAGGGAAAGCTTTGCAAGTGCTGAAGCAGTTTTGCAGGTGTCTCTCTCTCCCACTCCCTTCCCTCACAATTTCTGGCTGTCTCTATCCAGTAAAGATAATTTAAAAAAATAAAAAATAAAGATACATAACATGCTCATTTTCCACCATTATCCAACTTAAACTGATACTTTTTGATGACTGTTAAAGACATTCTTCTTTTTTTTTTCTTTTTTATCAGATACAATAGAGAGAAATTGTGGATAAGGAGACAGAGAGAACACACCTACAGACATCTAATCTTTGACAAAGGGGCCCAGACTATTAAATGAGGAAAGCAGAGTCTCTTCAACAAATGGTGTTGGAAACAATGGATTGAAACATGCAGAAGAATGAAACTGAACCACTGTATTTCACCAAATACAAAGTAAATTCCAAGTGGATCAAGGACTTGGATGTTAGACCACAAACTATCAGATACTTAGAGGAAAATATTGGCAGAACTCTTTTCCGCATACATTTTAAAGACATCTTCAATGAAACAAATCCAATTACAAAGAAGACTAAGGCAAGTGTAAACCTATGGGACTACATCAAATTAAAAAGCTTCTTCACAGCACAAGAGACCACTACCCAAACCAAGAGACCCCTCACAGAATGGGAGAAGATCGGGAGTCGGGCGGTGGCGCAGTGGGTTAAGCGCACGTGGCGCAAAGCGCAGGGACCGCCGTAAGAATCCCGGTTCGAGCCCCCGGCTCCCCACCTGCAGGGGAATCGCTTCACAGGCGGTGAAGCAGGTCTGCAGGTGTCTATCTTTCTCTCCCCTCTCTCTCTGTCTTCCCCTCCTCTCTCCATTTCTCTCTGTCCTATCCAACAACAAAGCAATGTCAACAATGGCAATAATAACCGCAACGAGGCTGCAACAACTAGGGCAACAAAAAGGGGAAAAAAAATGGCCTCCAGGGGCGGTGGATTCATGGTGCAGGCACCGAGCCCAGCAATAACCCTGGAGGAAAAAAAAAAAAAAAGAATGGGAGAAGATCTTTACATGCCATACATCAGACAAGAGTTTAATAATCAACATATATAAAGAGCTTGCCAGACTCAACAAGAAGACAACAAATAACCCCATCCAAAAATGGGGGGAGGACATGGACAGAATATTCACCACAGAAGAGATCCAAAAGGATGAGAAACACATGAAAAAATGCTCCAAGTCTCTGATTGTAAGAGAAATGCAAATCAAAACAACAACGAGATATCACTTCACTCCTGTGAGAATGTCATACATCAGAAAAGGTAACAGCAGCAAATGCTGGAGAGGGTGTGGGGTCAAAGGAACCCTCTTATACTGCTGGTGGGAATGTTAATTGGTCCAACCTCTGTGGAGAACAGTCTGGAGAACTCTCAGAAGGCTAGAAATGGACCTGCCCTAGGATCCTGCAATTCCTCTCCTTGGGATATATCCTAAGGATCACGACACACCTACCCAAAAAGATCTGTATACACATATGTTCTTAGCAGCACAATTTGTAATAGCCAAAACCTGGAAGCAACCCAGGTGTCCAACAACAGATGAGTGGCTGAGCAAGTTGTGATATATATATATATATATACACAATGGAATACTACACAGCTGTAAAAAATGGTGACTTCACCGTTTTCAGCCAATCTTGGATGGACCTTGAAAAATTCATGTTAAGTGAAATAAGTTAGAAACAGAACGATGAATATGGGATGATCTCACTCTCAGGCAGAGGTTGAAAAACAAGATCGGAAAAGAAAACACAAGTAGAACCTGAACTGGAATTGGCGTATCGCACCAAAGTAAAATACTCTGGGGTGGGTGGAGGAGAATCCAGGTCCAAGAAGGATTCAGAGGACCTAGTGGGGGTTGTATTGTTATATGGGAAACTGGGAAATGTTATGCATGTACAAACTATTGTATTTACTGTTGAATGTAAAACATTAATTCCCCAATAATAAAATAAAAAAAATTAAAAAGAGACAGAGAGAGAGACACCTGTAACACTACTTCCCTGCTCACAAAGCTTCCCCCTGCAGGTGGGGACTACGGACTTGAACCCTGGTCCTGGAGAATGATAATGTGTGTGTTCAACCAGGCGTGCTACCACCTGGCCCCCCTTTGTTAGCTTTTAGTTTTTGACTAAAAATATTGCTTTTGCGGCTTCAGGGGGCTCATATCCACATCCATCAAATATTCAGATTTAGAGCCTTTCTCTAAATATTTGGTCTTTTTTCTTGTAGTAGCACTTAAAGACCCATGTGCAAGGACCTGAGTTCAAACCCCTGGTTCCCATCTGCTGGGTGAGGGAAGCACCAAGAGCTGTGAAGTAGTGCTGCACTCTCTCTCCCTCTGGACTTCCCTTTCCCTCTCATTTTCTCTCTACTACTAAAAAAAAAAAAAAAAAACTACTGTGTGGAACACCAGGAGATGCTTATTGATACATTGTCTTAGACCTTTTCAATAGACAAAACTATGACATGTTTATCCCTTTCATAATAGAAAATCTACAATTATCTCATACTGATGTTTACAATTAAAGTGGGATAAAAGAGCTCTTGTAGGAGTCAGGTGGTAGCGCAGTGGGTTAAGTTCATGCTGCGCAAAGCGCAAGGACCAGCGTAAGGATCCTGGTTCGAGTCCCACAGCTCCCCACCTTCACAGGAGATGAAGCAGGTCTGTAGGTGTCTATCTTTCTCTCCCCCTCTCTGTCTTCTCCTCCTCTCTCCATTTCTCTCTTTCCTATCTAACATCAACGATATCAATAACTGTTGGGAGCCATAATGACACTGTACATCACGCCCCTGAGATGGCGCCGGCCATGTGGTGGCTAAACCAGTAAAGTGGTAAACAACTTTGCAGAAGTTGGACGATCCAACTTCACAGACTGCGTGCTGTACACGTGAACTGTTTTATAATTGGTAGAAGGCTGCATGATCTATGAATGCTGTATGCTTGCTTAATGCCCATTGGCTGACTATGTAACAGTGAAAGGTACTTAAGGTGGCCATAAGAAGGAAATAAAGGGAATTGAGGAAGAAGACTCTGGTGTCCGTGTCATTGTTGCCGGCCGACAGCAACAAATAACAATAACTACAACAACAATGAAAAGGGCAACAAAAGGGAAAATAAGTAAATTAAAAATAAATTTAAAAAAGAGCTCTTGTATAACATCTTTTATATATGCTATCTTTTTTTCTTCACGCTATACCTTACTCATTCAATTAATAATCATTACACATCTAACTTACCCCTTATTGCAAGATGCTCAGCTCTGGCTTGTTATGGTATCCAGGATTGAATATGGGACTTTGGAGCCTTAGGCATGAGTCTTTTTTTTTTTTTTTTTGCCTCCAGGGTTATTGTTGGGGATTGGTGCCTGCACTACAAATCCACTGCTCCTGGAGGCTATTTTTTCCCTTTTGTTATCCTTTTTGTTTATTATTGTTATTGCTGTCGTTGTTGGATAGAACAGAGAGAAATAGAGAGAGGAGGGGAAAACAGGGAGAGAAAGATGGATATCTGTAGACCTGCTTCACTGCTTGTGAAGTGACCCCCCCTGCAGGTGGGGAGCCGGGGGCTTGAACCAGGATCCTTATGCAGGCTCTTGTATGAAAGATTTTTTGCATTGCCATTATATGATCTCCTCCACCCCATGATTTATTTTCTACATTGCTTTTTATATGGAAGGAAGAATGAGCAAGTTCCTTTATTTTTGTGCATCAGATCTATTCTCATAATCTTTCAGTCATAGCTGCTGGGCAGTATTGGATTCACTTTAAAATTAGTTGATTGTAGGGAGTTGGGCAGTAGCACAGTGGGTTAAGCACATATGACGTGAAGTGCAAGGACCGGAGTAAGGATCATGGTTCAAGCCCTGTCGGGAAATTGTGAGGATGTGGTAGAGCCTGGCAGGGTTTGACCTGAAGAGTGCATCTACACTGTCAGTCTCTCTCTACCAAGAGGTTGAGCAAGGAAGGACAGGAGTAACCCCAATTGTGTGCCCCGTCTTATCAGACTCCCTGCCTCACAAAGCACCCCACATTCCTATACTATGGCCATTAGATAAAAAGAGAGGGGGAGATGTTGGGAAATTGTGAGGAAGTCTTAGGGGGAACTTCTTCAGTCTTTTTGGAGGAGGCCCTGCATATCTCCTGAAAGCTTCGATCATGGTCAGGAAGAACCAAGGTGTGGCCCAGAGCAAACTCCCAGAGGCAGAGAAACTGTCTAGTGGAAAAGGAGTAGAGGATTTGGGGATCCTCTTGATAAGGAGGAAGGTTGCTCATGATAGAGGGGTCTCTGGAAAATTAGAAGAGGGAGAAAAAGAACCGCAGTGCCGTTGTAAACACGTGGCTGCAGACAGCCAAGCAGCTGTATACTTACCTGGGGCTGGGGTGCCTTCGTACATCTGCCACGTGTGTGAAGTTCGGGCGCCAGATGTCAGGCTAGCGTGGGGGTGCCTCTTCCTGGGCACGTACTCTCTGGGTTGGAGAGAATGTGACCGGAGCCAGCCTGGGCTGCTACTCACTCAGCTATGCGAGGGAGATGACTCAGGAACCAAACATGTGGTGCGAAGCAATGCAATTCCTTATTGATCAGAGAGCCCAGGCTTTTAAAGGGCAGACCCGGAAGTGGCAAGTTGGAAATGGAAATGGCTAGGAAAGGGGTGGAGAAAGGCAAAAGGGGCTGGGAAGGTAGGAACTTCCTTAGCAACTGTTGCGAGGTTTTTGAGAATTTATTTATTTATTCATGAGAAAGATAGGAGGAGAGAAAGAACCAGACATCACTCTGGTACATGTGCTGCCGGGGATCGAACTTAGGACCTCATGGTTGAGAATCTAATGCTTTATCCACTGCGCCACCTCCCGGACCACATGTTGCGAGGGTTTTAACTGGTAGGATTAATATTATCCTGTAGGCAAAAGGGTCTTGAGGGTAGAAAGAAAATAGATCAAAGGAATGGAATGGGTGGGGATCTTTCAGGCAAAACAATGATTATGTAGATAGGCCATAGTATCAGGAATGCAGGGTGCTTTGTGAGGCTCCTCACAATTTCCCGACAGAGCCCCTGGTTCCCCACCTGCAGGGGAGTCACTTCACAGGTGGTGAAGCAGGTCTGCAGGTGTCTGTATTTCTCTCCCCCCTGTCTTCCCCTCCTCTCTCCATTTCTCTCTGTCCTATCTTACAACAACATCATTAACAACAATAATAACTACAACAACAATGAAAAACAACAAGGGTAACAAAAGGGAAAATGAATAAAATAAAATATATTTTAAAAATTAGTTGATTGTGGGCTGGGTGTTGGTGCACCCGGTTGAGAGCCCATATTACCATATGCAAGGACCCGGGTGAGCACCCAGTTCCCACCTGCAGGGGGATGCTTCATAAGGGGTGAGGCAGGTCTGCAGGTGTCTATCTTTCTCCTGCTCTATAACCCCTCCCCTCTCAATTTCTTTTTCTTTTTTGTCTCCAGAGTTATTGCTGGGACTCAGTGCCTACACTACAAATCTACTGCACCTGGAGGTCATTTTTTCCTATTTTGTTGCCCTTGTTGTTGTTGTTGGATAGGACAGAGAGAAATCAAGAAAGGAGGGGAAGACAAGAGAGGGGGAGAGAAAGACAGACACCTGCAGACCTGCTTCACCACCCATGAATTGACCCCCCTGTAGGAGGGGAGCCTTACAATCGTCCCTGTGCTTTGCGTCATGTGCACTTAACCCATTGCACTACCGCCTGCCCCCTGCCCCAATTTCTATATGTCCTATTTTATTAAAAAATAAAAAATAGGGAGTCGGGCACTGAGCCCCGGCAATAACCGTGGAGGCAAAAAAAAAAAAAAAAGATTTAGCAAGAGGAGTTGGGCAGTGGCACGAATATTACCATCACAAGGACCTGGATTTGCCCCTACTCCCCAGCTTTAGGGGGATACCTTACAAGTGGTGAAGCAAGTCTGCAGGTGTATCTTTTCCCTTCTCTCTCTTTTTTTTTTTTTGCCTCCAGCCCTATCACTGGGGCTCAGTGCCTGTACTATGAATCCACTGCTCCTGGAGGTCATGTTTTTTCCCATTTTTGTTACCCTTGTTGTTATTGCTGCTGCTGTTGGATAGGTCAGAAATTGAGAGGAGGGGAAGACAGGGGGAGAGAAAGAGAGACACCTGCAGACCTGCTTCATTAATTGCGAAACAACTCCCCTGCAGGTGGGGAGCTGGGGGCTCAAACGGGGATCCGGTCCTTGTGCTTCTCGCCATGTGCACTTAACCCGCTATGCTACCGCCTGACTTCCGGGTTAATGATTTCTAATACATTCCTTGATATTTAAAAATTTTTATTATTATTATTTTTAAACATTTATTCCCTTTTGTTGCCCTGGTTGTTTTATTATTGTAGTTATTACTGTTGTTGTTATTGATGTCGTAGTTGTTGGATAGGACAGAGAGAAATGGAGAGAGGAGGGGAAGACAGGGGGAGAGAAAGACAGACACCTGCAGACCTGCTTCACCGCCTGTGAAGTGACTCCCCTGCAGGTGGGGAGCCGGGGGCTCGAACTGGGATCCTTACACCGGTCCTTGTGCTTTGCACCACCTGCACTTAACCCGTTGCACTACCGCCCAACTTCCTGACATTTTTATTTTTGCCAGAGAATTCTTCAGCTCTGGCTTATGGTTAAAAATATGTTTTGTATATTCATTATGCTATCTCCCCCCCCCCATTTAACTTTCTAAATTTTTTTTTAATGGATACAGACCAGAGCATCACTCTGGTACATGCACTGCTGGTCACTGAACTCAGGACCTCATGCTTGAGAGTCCCAGTGCCTTATCCTCTTTGCCACCACTAGGGCCACTCATATATTTATCAATAAAATGAATGCTAAAAAAAGAATTTTATCAGTAGTGCAGCAGGCTAAATGCAGGTGGCATAAAGCACAGGGACCAATGTAAGGATCCTGGTTCGAGCCCTGGAAAGCGGTGAAGCAGGTCTGCAGGTGTCTATCTTCCTCTCTGTCTTCCCCCTCCTCTCTCCATTTCTCTGTCCTATCCAACAATGACAATAATAACTACAACAATAAAACAAGAGCAACAAAAGGGAATAAATATTTTACAAAATTTTATCTAATGAAAATTCTAAGTTTTTTTTTTCTTTAATCAGAGCACTGCTATAGCAGTGTCAGGTGTTGAACCTAGAACCTCCAAGCTTTAAGTGTGAAAGTGTGTTGTATAGACCAATGTGCAGTCTTCCTAGCCTTGTACGCTGATTGTATATATGAAAATATTAAAAGCAAAAAGAAAGACACTTCATAGTACTTACATAGTCAACACATTCCTTCTCTTTTTTTCAATATTTATTTCTTTTTTGTTGCCCTTTTCTTTTTATTGTTGTGTTGTTATTGATGTTGTCATTGTTGGATAGGACAGAGAGAAATAGAGAAGATGGGGGGCAGAGGAGAGAAAGGTAAGACACCTGCAGACCTGTTTCACCACCTGTGAAGCAACTCTCCTGCAGGTGGGGAGCTGGGGGCTCGAACTGGAATCCTTACGCCAGTCCTTGTGCTTTGTGGCACGTGCGCTTAACCCATTGCACTACCGCCCACTCTCATTCCTTCTCTTTTTTCAAGTCCTCAACTCTTTATTTAGGCTACAAGTTGAGAGGGAGGGGGAGATTTAGAGGGAGCGAGACACCTGCAGGCCTCCTTCACCACTCGTGAAGCTTTCCCCCTGCAGGTGGGGGCCAGGGGCTGGAACCCAGGTTCTGTAATTTACTCAACCAGGTGCGCCATCCACTTCTTTCTTCTCAGTGCACTACATATATGAAGAATTTCAGACAGGAAGGCAGAAAACACAAGACAGGACTCATGTAAGACAGGGAATACTTTATTCAAGCCTGTCACAGAAAGGAAAGCTTGGTCTGTGACAGAGCGTCGTGTTTGAAAGGCAGTAATTGCATATGAGCGCATACACTGCTACAGACAAATTAACTGACCAGATCATAACTTCTCAATGTTTAGAACAGAATAAGCTTCCCTGTAAAAGCAGCACCTTTGTGACATTTTACATTTAGTATTCCTCTCCTTCCTCCTCACCCTCTCCTTCAACAGAATCCACACCCACCTCCTCATAATCCTTCTCCAGGGCAGCCATGTCCTCACGGGCCTCAGAAAACTCTCCCTCCTCCATGCCCTCACCCACATACCAATGAACAAAGGCACGCTTGGCGTACATCAGGTCAAACTTGTGGTCCAGCCGGGCCCAGGCCTCAGCGATGGCCGTGGTGTTGCTCAGCATGCACACAGCCCGCTGGACCTTGGCCAGGTCTCCACCAGGGACCACAGTGGGAGGCTGGTAATTGATGCCAACTTTGAAGCCAGTGGGGCACCAGTCCACAAACTGGATGGTACGTTTGGTCTTGATGGTGGCAATGGCAGCATTGACATCTTTGGGGACCACGTCACCACGGTACAACAGGCAGCAGGCCATGTATTTACCGTGGCGAGGGTCACACTTCACCATCTGGTTGGCTGGCTCAAAGCACGCATTGGTGATCTCTGCAACAGAAAGCTGTTCATGGTAGGCTTTCTCAGCAGAGATGACAGGGGCGTAGGTGGCCAGAGGGAAGTGGATGCGGGGGTAGGGCACCAGGTTGGTCTGGAATTCTGTCAGGTCAACATTCAGGGCTCCATCAAACCTGAGGGAAGCAGTGATGGAGGACACAATCTGACCTATCAACCTATTCAGGTTAGTGTAGGTTGGGCGCTCGATATCAAGGTTTCTACGACAGATGTCATAGATGGCCTCATTGTCTACCATGAAGGCACAGTCAGAGTGCTCCAGGGTGGTGTGGGTGGTGAGGATGGAGTTGTAGGGCTCCACTACAGCTGTGGAGACCTGGGGGGCTGGGTAGATGGAGAACTCGAGCTTGGACTTCTTGCCGTAGTCCACAGAGAGCCGCTCCATCAGCAGAGAGGTGAACCCAGAACCGGTTCCCCCACCAAAGCTGTGGAAAACCAGGAAGCCCTGAAGCCCTGTGCACTGGTCGGCCTGTTAGAAGAGAACAGAGGAGACACAGTTACAGCTTTCTGTGATGCCATCATAGCGGATACACCTTCACTTCTCATACCATTCCAAATACAACGATCTTATTTGACAACAAATACTTAAAGAAATGACCAGGGACAATTAATTCACCATCTTCTTTATTAATGAAAACCCACATACCAGCTTCCGGATTCGGTCCAAGACGAGGTCAATAATCTCCTTGCCAATGGTGTAGTGGCCACGGGCATAGTTATTGGCAGCATCTTCCTTGCCTGTGATGAGCTGCTCAGGGTGGAAGAGCTGGCGGTAGGTGCCAGTGCGAACTTCATCTGCAAAGGACACCACAGCAGCCACCCGTCACTGACCCTGTGTGAGACCGCCCAACCCAGGAAGTCAAAGGGGCCCCTGGACACACCCCAGCCCTGGGGTCTGACTGAGGCCCACTCACCGATGACTGTGGGCTCCAGGTCTACAAACACTGCCCTGGGCACATGCTTGCCAGCGCCCGTCTCACTGAAGAAGGTGTTGAAGGAGTCATCTCCTCCCCCAATGGTCTTGTCACTGGGCATCTGGCCATCAGGCTGGATGCCGTGTTCCAGGCAGTAGAGCTCCCAGCAGGCATTGCCGATCTGGACACCAGCCTGGCCAACGTGGATGGAGATGCACTCACGCTGTGGAGGAAAAAAAGGAAAATTGTAAGAATAAGTTAATATTTCAAATTGAAAAAAAAAGCTTTTCTAATAATACGTAGGATGTCCTTCAACTGTAGCGAGGTAGCATTCCTGTTGTAATCGAAATGAATGGGGAAAGGCATCTTCTGGAAATGCTGCAGTGGGGTGTGGTCTGAGTAACAATGGCGCACATGGCATTAGTCCATTGTTCCCGCAGCCATGTGTAAGTGGAAGGTTTTTCATCAAAAATATTCCACGTGGAGAGACAAAATGAAGTAAATTAATTTGTCTCAAATGAACTATTGTGAATGTTACTGGTCCCTTCCTATTTTAATGAGAGCTGCTTCTAACTATGCCCTGGTATTTATTTATTTATTTTTGACTTCTGTGCTGCAGTTGAGGCTAGAGGCCACACCCATTTGCAGTCTATCTGCAGAATCCATCAGAAGCTTAGCAAGGCCTCCTTTGCTGCACTGCTGCATTGGCTGTGCCTGGTGCTAGCCTGTACTGGCTGCTGCATTATTTAACAGAGCAAGCTCTATTTCCAGCAGCTGCTGACATGATCTCATTGTGCTCTTCTGCCAGTTTTCCTCCTCCGACCCAGGCTGGACCCATCTGTCTGAACTGAAATCAACTAGTAAAGATGCAGCAGAACAAAAGCCAGCTGGACATAGGGTATGCTGCTTTGTTTGCCGCAGTGTTACTTTTTAAAATGAGTTTTCCAGATTACTGACTGTAAAAGACTGAAGAGGAAATACAGTCCCTAAATTAGAAACTAACATGTGAAGGGCTAAATGGAAGAGAGTCCAAAATGGAGGCAAGTCCAGTGAAAAAGCATACTTTACTGACACGATAAAGCAGTATTTTCACTGTTGAGATTCTCTGCCCACAGGGAATATTCCTGCTCATCACACCTTCAGTGGGAATTCTCTACGGTCTTTGAGGCCACCCTTCCATTGTCTAGTCCCTGACATGGGGGGCGGGGAGAAGAAGGGCGTTTCCCGGGATCGTGAGCGTGAGGGCACCCAGCTTCACAAATTGGGGTTTCTCCTTCCCTGAACGTTCGGCAAGGACACACGTCAGTCATGCTGGGGTGTCCCCTGATTCTGCACCTCAAAAGAAACCTGTCATGGAAGTCTTAGCCGAGAAGGAGAACCCCTTGCCGCCCACACTTCCGCCCTGATGAAAGGCTTTTACTAAACCCCCCGACAGGGAGGCTGAGGGGCGAGCCCCGCCGGGCGGCTGCTGGCCGAGCAGCGAGAAACAACCAACCCCGCCCCGGCGGGCCGGAGACCGAGAGGGAGCGGCGGCCACGTCCGCCCGCGCCGAGCTCCTCCTCCCGCTGCCCGCTACGCCCAGCGAGCCCGGCTGTGTGGATGGCGGCCGCGCTTCCCGCCCCGCTGCCCGCCTGCGGGGCCCTTCCCGGCGGCCGCCAGTGCGCCAGGGGCGCGGGCTCCCGGTGCCACCGCCTTTGTCTCCCCCGCGGCTCCGCAGCGCTCGGGCGCGGCTTCTGCTGGGCTGCCTTGAGCAGAGAGTATAAAGCCACCCCACCCGGGAAATAAGGAAAAGGGCTAGCATTTCCCCCAGCGGAGCCTGGGGACTGGCCACACCCCAGGGCTACAAAGAGCTGGAGGATTCTTACCATGGTTGCTGCTTTGCGGCTGCCGAGCAAATGGCCGAGAGGAGGAGGAGAGGTGGTAGCTTCTTACAGCGCGACTCTTAGGCGGTCGATGTAAGAGAACCTGCGGCACAGGGGCGGATGCGGCTCCCTATATACCGCCCGGTCACCATGGGGATGGGCTGGGGCCTTTTCTCGTTGGTCCAGACCCCTCCATCTGCCGGGAGAAGCCAGGGCAGGAGAGTGGTGATTGGTGCAAGCGACATGGGATGAGGTAATTGCTGCCCCACCCCTTTCTCCCTAGCATCCATAGACTGCTTGCATCCTTCAGACAAAGAGACCGTGAAAGAAAAAAAAAAAAAGCGGAGCATCCATTATGGGGTGGGGCTGTTGGGGGTGGGGTGGTGCGGTGGAAAGGCTAGAAAACTGGGGTACGTGGTTTTATATTGATTAAACCTCAGACTACTGTTAAAAAGACCAACATAAGGCTTCTTCTCAAGACACAATAGCAGAATCTGTATTGAAATGAAACGTTTTATGGGAAAGGTCCTCCCTGAAAGTACACTAGTCTCAACCACGTCTAACTACTTAAAAAGAAAAAAAAAAAAAAGACGAGAAGGTGAGAGTGATGCTTAAAATGGCTTAGGCAAATGTGTTTTTTAATTTAAAAAATATGTTTAATAATAAATCTAACCAAAATATTTTCTAAGGTTGAAGCAATTTAGTTTCAGACTTTCTGTGATCTCCCTTAAGTAACTAAACATTAAAAAGGTGAAAAGGTTTATACTGAATGAAAATTAAAAAAAAAAACCAACACATAAGTATGGAAGTTACACAAGTAATTCTAACATGGCAACAATTAAAATGAGCATACAATAGTCTACTAGAAATGTTCCTCTTCCAGAAGGCTATGCAATATATTTCATATAGTGTATTCTTTCTTAAAATGAATCAGTTTTCTTGATACCAGGGTTGAGAAAACACAAGGAGAAAGAATTGGCTTCAGAAACTAGTACTACCTGTGCGTGTACTTATATTTTGCATTGTTCGCGTTTCTGCGAAAGGGAGAACAACTGAGACACCAAGTTGAGCACCGGATGAAAGCTGTGCAATGTGAAAATGATACAATTTTGTAGTGTTGGCACCATCAGCAGACAGCTGTGTCTTAGCTCAATGACCGCGTTTCTTTTTTATGTTGTTCTTATGTGAATGCAGTAAACCTCTGAGACTGAGCTTGTAAGTGTGGAAACTGTAGTCAGCCTCACACCGTTGCTAGTTGCTATTCGGCTAGAGACTGCTGATTGCTCAACGTCTCTTGGGACAAAAGGATTTGCTTTCACCCCTTGAAATGGATTGCAGTAGCATTCTTTTGCTGTTTAGAAAGGCTCCATTTTACCCACAAGAATAGGTTATGCAGAATAAGACTGCACTGGGCATCATGGACACTGCCAAAGAAATCTCAGAGGGAAAGAGGTATGTGATGACCACCAAAGTTGAAAATTTGTGTTTGGGCAGGTTTTTTTCTTTCCTCTCAATTTTCAGTAAGAGATCTTCATGTACAGTGCTCTGCAGAAGCCATTCATTCTTCCAGGCAGGCGGGCGGAGCAGGGTGTGGTGGTGGGGGAGATGACTGCTGTAGGCCGTGGAGTGACAATGGCGCTTGTGGATTCTGCTAGCTTGATATCCACAGATCATTGTTCAAATTTGTTGCCGTGGTCTCCTGAAAAAATTAAAACCTTACATATTTCCTAGGAGAAGTAAGCCTCAACATTATCTTATCCCTTCCATACCTTTAACAAATAAAAGTGTATTTCATATCATAATGAGAGATAAGAATTAAGGATGACTCGAATGTTTCCTTTAGAACTCAAAAGCACATTTATCAAAAATAAGAATTCAATGTTATAGGGCATAAAGTTTAATAAGTAGTTCATTTAAAATATTACTACTTCTTTTTAAATGTGGTATCAGGAAATGAACTCAGTGCCCTCTGTATTTATACCATCACTGAATTGTCTCCCGGGTCTATCTCTTTCATTCTGTATTGAGAAAGAGAGACAAACAGCCAGACAAAGACAGAGCAGGTGCACCTCATTGCCACTACTCTGCCACCCAAGCAACTCACGTGGTGCTGTCCATGGTACTGTCATGTGGTGCCAGGGCTGGAACCCAGGGCCTCAAGCACAGTAACACATGTACGCTACTGGGTAAAATATCCACTAGCCCCTCAAAATACTTCTTTCAAAATATTTTTTAACGTAGTACTGAACACTGAACTCAGTGTTATCCATTTACTCCACTGCTGGTCTAGTTTTTATTTATTTTTATGAGCGAATGTGTGTGTTTGTGTGTGTGTGTGGTGGGGGGGGAAGGAGTGTTCTACTTTCCATGGAGTTCCACTTGCTTTTGTCTGTGGCTCTCATATGGTGCTGGGGGCTGAATCCAGAGCTTCATACTCAAGGCAGGTATTCTACTGCTAAACCACTTCCCCAGCCCCTCAATATTTCAATAGCAAAATAAATCAGAACTATTGGACCATGATAAAGTGTACAAATCTCCTTTTTTTTAAAAAAAAAAAAAGGCATAGCTTTGGATTTTATTTTCTTTACAGTGTAAGAATAACTGTTATGCTCCCCTGACAGTATCACTTGTTTATGTAATTGCAGAGGATTAAGCAGTAGAGAGGAAGGCCCATGCAGTCAGTTCTTTGTAATTCTGTCTCAGAGACAGCCTTATTCTGTATGTAGAGGAGGCTAGTTTTCTGCCCTCTGTATAAGGAACAGTAAAATCTGGGTCAGCACTAGACATTTGAGCACTGATAATTCTAAATATATATAAAGAGAGAATAGGGACAGTCATATGCTATTTTGTTTCTTTTTTTAAATTAAAATATTTATTTCTTCATTTCCTTTAGTTGCCCTTGTTTTGTTGTTGTAGTTATTATTGACGTCATTGTTTTTGGATAGGACAGAGAGAAATGGAGAGAGGAGGGGAAGACAGAGAGGAGGAGAGATAGATAGACACCTGCAGACCTGCTTCACCGCCTGTGAAGTGACTTCCTTGCAAGTGGGGAGCTGGGAGCTCGAATCCGGATCCTTATGCTGGTCCTTGCGCTTTGCTCCACATGCTCTTAACCCACTGTGCTACTGCCCGACTCCCTTTTATTTTGTTTCTTTTTTTATATATATTTCTTTTTTTTCTTTTTTTATATATTTATTTTATTTATTTATTCCCTTTTGTTGCCCTTGTTGTTTTATTGTTGTAGTTATTATTGTTGTTGTCGTTGTTGCATAGGACAGAGAGAAATGGAGAGAGGGAGGGGAAGACAGAGAGGAGGAGAGAAAGATAGACACCTGCAGACCTGCTTCACCGCCTGTGAGGCGACTCCCCTGCAGGTGGGGAGCCGGGGTTCAAACCGGGATCCTTATGCGGTCCTTGTGCTTTGCGCCACCTGCGCTTAGCCCGCTGCACTACAGCCCGACTCCCATTATTTTGTTTCTTATCTGACTTAATAGCCTGCAAACTATTGGAAGGAAACCTCTTTTTTACTGCTTTAAATCTTATTTTTATTGCTGATTTTTAAAACTTAGATCAATATCTAAATGTGGTTAAAAGACTAATGGATTCCTTTGTCCACAGTAAGACTAGTATAAGCATCTTTTTCTTTTATAATATTTATGGAATTTGAATTATTCATTTGTATGTCTATTCCTCTCCCTCATTAAAATATGAATTCTAGTCCTAGGCAAAGTGCCTAGCTTACAACAGACATTGTAATTATATACTAGTTTGTTTGTTGAGTTTATTGAATAAACTCTGTATTTTCTTCCTTTTTTTAAAAAAATATCTGGGAGCTGGGTGGTGGCACAGCGGGTTAAGCGCACATGACATGAAGCGCAAGGACTGGTGGAAGGATCCCGGTTTGAGCCTCTGGTTCCCCACCTGCAGGGGAGTCGCTTCCCAGGCGGTGAAGCAGGTCTGCAGGTGTCTATCTTTCTCTCCCCCTCTCTGTCTTCCCCTCCTCTCTCCATTTCTCTCTGTCCTATCCAACAACAATGACAGCAATAGCAACAACAATGATAAACAACAAGGGCAACAAAAGGGAAATTTTTTTTTTAAAAATCTACTCATTTATTAATGAGAGAGTGTGGGGTAGGAAAGAGAGAGATATCCAGAGAAACAGTCTGGCACTGACATTGGTGATCAAACTCTGGAGTCCATGTTGGAGAGTTCAACACCATATTCACTGTACCACCTCCCAGGCCATTATGTATTCTTTCTTTAAAAAAAATATTTTTGATTCATTGTATTTCATATAATATATATGGAGAGAGAGAGAGAGAGAGAGAGAGAGAGAGTGTGTGTGTGTGTGTGAGAGAGAGAGAAAGACAGAGAGACAGAGAGAGAGAGAGAAAGATACCATAGCACCACTTTGACACCTGTGACTTGGTGGATCAAACCAGACGCTTCAAGCATGCAAGTTCGATGCTCTACTGCAGAGCTATTTTCCAGACAACTTCTCTGCATGTTGTCATCATGGTTAGTAATCTAAAGGTATTTAATAAAATAAATTACCTATTTTTATTAAAAGTATTTTCTTCCATGCCTGAGGCTCTCAAGTACCAGTTTCAATTCCCTGCACCACCATAAGCCAGAGCCACTCACTGCTCTGATAAATAAATAAATACGTAAGTAAAGCACTTTTTGAATGTCTACATTGAATGCAGAACCACCCCAGAGAGAGGAAGTAACATGGTCTCTTCTTTAGAATCTTCCAATCTAACTGAAAAAATGGAAAGTGCATGTCTATAGGAGAGTGGCGCGCGTGTGCGCGTGCGCGCGTGCGCATGTGCGCGTGTGCGTGTGCGTGTGCGTGTGCGTGTGTGTGTGTGTGTGAGGCAGTCAGGGGGAACTTTATAGAATCAATTTCTTCATCCCATGTAACATAACTTATGAATGAAAGAAGGGAGTTGTCTAATTCTTTTTCTACTTCACTTCCTATTTATCCTTAACCTCATTCCAGCTAGGATTCTATTCTTTATTATTATTATTATTATTTATTTTCCCTTTTGTTGTCCTTGTTTTTTTAAAAATTTTTGTAGTTATTATTGTTGTTATTGATGTTGTCATTGTTAAATAGGACAGAGAGATATGGATAAAGGAGGGGAAGGTGGGGGCGGGGGAGAGAAAGATAGACACCTGCAGACCTGCTTCACCACTTGTGAAACAACTCCTCTGCAGGTGGGGAGCCAGGGACTCAAACCGGGATCCTTACGGTCCTTGCGCTTTGCACCATGTGTGCTTAACCTGCTGCGCTACCACCCAACTCCCTAGGATTCTATTCTTATCATCCCTTGAAATAAGTGCCTTCTGTTTGTTGCTAAATCCTCAAGATACTTTTCAGTGCTGGCTGAGCCTTGATAATCTTTGCAGTTAGTTGACAGCTATCTTTCTTGAGAGTTTTTTCCCTGGCCTCAATAAACTAAAATTTCTGGGTCCCCCTTCCTACATTTTTGTTTCTTTGCAGCTTTCTACAGAGCTTTCCTTCTCACCTAATCTTTAAATGTTCGTATTCCTGAAGGTTCAGCCCTAGGCCTTTTTCCCATTTTATTGTCTGTGCTCTCATTCTCCCTTAGTGAATTGCAAGTGTTTCCATTCCCAAGATGCAAATTCTTTCTAGATGCCCATGACTTCTTGACATTTCAGATTCAGATTGCATAGTAGATTTCTAGCCTCCGAGTTTCTCACAGCTGTCCTAAATTGAACTAGCTTTATACCTCATAGACAGGCACCTCCTTCAAGTTTCCCTAGTTCAGTTACTGGAGCAACAAACTTACAACTGGTTTCTCAAAGCAGAAGTGGGAGTTACTTTTGATCAAAATTTATCTTCCCTTCCTTTTGTGACCCTCATAAAATCAGTTACTCAATCTTGTCAGGTCTACTGCCTAAATATTTCTCAAAACTTTTCTTTTTTTTATTTTTTAAATATTTATTTTATTTATTTATTTATTCCCTTTTGTTGCCCTTGTTGTTTTATTGTTGTAGCTATTATTGTTGTTGTCATTGTTGGATAGGACAGAGAGAAATGGAGAGAGGAGGGGAAGACAGAGAGGAGGAGAGAAAGATAGACACCTGCAGACCTGCTTCATCGCCTGTGAAGCGACTCCCCTGCAGGTGGGGAGCCGGGGTTCGAACCGGGATCCTTATGCCGGTCCTTGTGCTTTGCGCCACGTGCGCTTAACCCGCTGTGCTACAGCCCGACTCCCCAAAACTTTTCTTTTTTTAACTTAGTTTTTTTTCATATTTATTTATTCCCTTTTGTTGCCCCTGTTGTTTTATTGTTGTAGTTATTATTGTTGTTGGATAGGACAGAGAGAAATGGAGACAGGAGGGGAAGACAGAGAAGGGGAGAGAAAGATAGACACCTGCAGACTGTCTTCTGTGAAATGACTCCCCTGCAGGTGGGGAGCTGGGGGCTCTAACCGGGGTCCTTAGACCAGTCCTTGAGCTTTGCACCACATGCGCTTAACCCGCTGGGCTACCACCTGACTCCCAAATCTTTTATTTTTAAAGTTTATTTATTTATTTATTTATTTATTTATTTGGAAGATAGGAGGAGAGAAAGAACCAGACATCACTCTGGTACATGTGCTGTTGGGGATCAAACTCAGGACCTCATGCTTAGCCACTGAGCCACCTCCCAGATCACTCAAATCTTTTCTTTCTCTACTTCCTCCATGCTAATAAATATGTCATCTCTTGCCTAGAGCACCTTGGTATCCTCTTGGATTTCTTCCACATTCACTCCCACTCCTACCTAGCTCAATGCAACAGCTAGAGAGAGCTTGTCATAATGCGTATCACAGATCATGTCACTCTGCTTAAAGTAGAACAGTGGCTATCTGTTGGTACCTTTTTTTTTTTTTGTCATCAGGGTTATTGCTGGGTTTCAGTGGCTGTATGATTCCACCACTCCCAGTGGACCTCCCTGCTTTTCGTTTTATTTGATAGAGACAAAGAGAAATAGAGAGATAGTATGGAGAAAGGGAGAGAAAAATCGAGACACCGGCAGCACTGATCCACCACTCATGAAGTTTCCTCTCTGTCCTTAGTAAGTGGGAGTCTGAGGCTTGAACCCCAGGTCCTTGAGCCTGGTAGCATGCATGCTATTCTGGGTGAGTGAGCCACTGCCCAGTCCCTGTTTGTTAGTTTTAATGATAAAATTCTAGACTTTTAATATGAGTGCTTCAAATTCATAATACAAATAAATTTTTGTCTTAAAATCTGAGAAAATATATTGACCTTAGGGGTGGGGAAATAGCATAATGATTATACAGAAAAACTTTCATGCCTGAGTCTAATTCAGGGCAATTTTTATTTAATTTTTTAAATTATTTATTAATGTGAAAGATAGGAGGAGAGAGACAAAGCACTAGGCATCACTTTGGTACATGTGCTGCCAGGGATTGACCTCAGGGCCTCATGCTTGAGAGTTCAATGCTTTATCTACTGTACCACCTTCTAGACCACAACAATTTTATTTATTTATTATTTTAAAAAATATTTATTCCTTTTTTGTTGCCCTTATTTTATTTTTAAATTTATTAATTATTTATTTATTCCCTTTTGTTGCCCTTGTTGTTTTATTGTTGTAGTTATTATTGTTGTTGTTGTTGTTGGATAGGACAGAGAGAAATGGAGAGAAGAGGGGAAGACGGGGAGAGAAAGACAGACACCTTCAGACCTGCTTCACCGCTTGTGAAGCAACTCTCCTGCAGGTGGGGAGCCAGGGCTTGAACCGGGTCCCTTATTTTATTGTTGTAGTTATTATTGTTATTATTGATGTCCTCGTCATTGGATAGGACAGAGAGAAAAGGAGAGAAGAGGGGAAAACAGAGGGGGAGAGAAAGATAGACACCTGCAGACCTGCTTCACCGCCTGTGAAGTGACTCCCCTGCAGGTGGGGAGATGAAGACTCAAATTGAGATCCTTCCGCCGGTCCTTGCGCTTTGCACCACCTGCGCTTAACCCGCTGCACTACCGCCTGACTCCGCTAACAGTTTTTATTTTTATGTACTTACTTTGGATAGAGACAGAGAAAATTTGAGAGGGAGACAGAATAGGAAGAGAGTGACACCTATAGCACTGCTTTGCCACTCACGAATCTTCCTCCCTACAAGTGGGAGCTGGGGTCTTGAACCCACATCTTTATACACTTCAACTAGTGTGCTACTCTGGGTGAGCCATGGCCTGGCCCCTCAAGGGCAGATTTCTTTTTAAATTATTATTATTATTATTATTATTTTCCTCCAGGGTTATTGCTGGGCTAGGTGCCTGCACCATGAATTCACCGCTCCTGGAGGCCATTTTTTCCCCCTTTTGTTGCCCTTGTTGTTGTAGCCTCGTTGTGGTTATTATTATTGCCCTTGTTGACGCTATTCGTTGTTGGATAGGACAGAGAGAAATGGAGAGAGGAGGGGAAGACAGAGAAGGGGAGAGAAAGATAGACACCTGCAGACCTGCTTCACCGCCTGTGAAGCGACTAACTTGCAGGTGGGGAGCTGGGGGCTGGAACTGGGATCCTTCCGCTGGTCCTTGTGCTTTGTGCCATGTGCGCTTAACAAGCTGCGCCACCGCCCGACCCCCAATTTTTATTATTTTTTAAGGGCAGATTTCTTAAACTGGAATTCATATAATTTTCTTTTAATTTTAATTTATTTATTTGTTTATTTATTTTAACCAGAGCACAGTTCAACTTTGGCTTATGGTGTTATGGGGATTAAACCTATGACTTCAGAACCTCAGGCACAAAAAAGTCTTTTTTGCATAAACATTATGCAACTTCCGGGGTGGGGTAGCACAGTGGGCTAAGCACATATGGCACGAAGTGGTAAGGATCCAGGTTCAAGCCCCTAGCTCCCCTGAAGCAGGTCTGCAGGCATCTGTCTCCCCTCCTCTCTCGATTTCTCTTTGTCTTATACAACAGCAATGACAACAACAATAATAATGACAACAAGGGCAAGAAAATGGGGAAAATGGCCTCCAGGAGCATTCGTAGTTCAGGCACTGAATAACCAGCAATAACCCTGGAGGCAAAAAAAAAAAGCAATTTCCCCAGTCCTAGATAAATTTCTGTAAATTATTATTTATAACTGGACTTTTATAGGAGAGAGGAGGCAAGTGGGCATAAAAACTGAATATTCACATTGTACATGTTATGCTGTGAAGTTGTTTCATGTATTTCACATATATGTGAAGTTTTGTGACAATAATATAATAACAATGTTTAGTAATATAAAGCCATGAACTTATAAAGAGTGGAGTGGGGGGGGGTTGGTAGCGCAGAGGGTTAAAAGCACATGACAACATGAAGTGCAAGGACCTGCATAAAGATCCTGGTTCAAGTCCCCAGCTCCCCACCTGCAGGGGAGTCCCTTCACAGGCGGTGAAGCAGGTCTGCAGGTGTCTTTCTCTCCCCCTCTGTCTTCCCCTCCTCTCTACATTTCTCTCTGTCCTATCCATCAACAACAATAGCAATAACAACAATAAGGGCATCATCAACAACAACAACAAAGACTGGAGTAGAGGAAGAGGAGGGAAAGAGACCATTAGGAACATTATCACAACAACCCAGAAGATCATTGTATTCACAGTGGGAATGGGTAGATGGGCCGACCCTTTCCCACTCCACAGCCTGGCTTTTCACTGTCTTAGTGGTGTTATGTGGTGAACAGAAATTCTTAAATTTTTTTTCTGGACCCATGGTCTTATGTGCATAGTCCCCCTGCTCTTGGGCTTCACTCTGTCCCCCTGTTTCAGGATAGATAGATAGATGGATGGATAGATGGATGGATGGATGGATAGATTGATAGATGGATGGATAGATGGATGGATAGATGGATGGATAGATTGATAGATGGATGGATGGATGGATGGATGGATGGATAGATGGATGGATAGATAGATGGATGGATGGATGGATAGATAGATGGATGGATGGATAGATGGATAGATAGATAGATAGATAGATAGATAGATAGATAGATAGATGCACCGTAGCATCACTCCACCATTCATGGAGTTCCTTCAGTACTGTCCATATGTGCTCCCATATGACACGAGGGCACCAGAGCTTGAACTCGGTTCCTTGCGTATTGTAACATGTTCACTCAACCAGGTGCGCCACCACCAGGCCCCTGCTCATCACTTTTCTTCGCCATTAGTGAGCAGTTTTTGTTTTTGTTTTTTCTTTTCAGGTTACATTTAAGAGCTCTTTCACCTCGCACCTGTTAGAATGGGTAGAATGAAAAATACTAGAGGGAAGGGGAAGGGAAGGGGAGATGGGCCAGAGTCCAGCAGTGCTCTGGTAAAAAAAAAAAAAAAAAAAGGCTAGAATCAAAGTTAGTGAGAATGAATTAAAGGGAATCCTTGTACATCCTTGTTGTCCTATAGACTGTTCATAGGAATGTAAACTGGCATAGCCGCTATGGAAAATAGTATGGAGACTTCTCAAAAACAAAACAAAACAAAACAAAACAAACAAGATGAAGAACACCGTGTGATCCTGCTGTTCTGTTTCTGGGTATTGATGTGAAGAATACAAAAATACTAGTCTGAAAAGATGTGTAGACCCATATGTTCACCAAAGTAGTCACGATACAGAAACACCTACGGGCCGGGTGGCGGGCGCCTGGTTGAGTGCACAGGTTACGAGGAGCAAGGACCCAGGTTTGAGCTGCTACGACAGATCAAAATGAAGAACAGTGAAGAGTCAAAGCTGAGGCTTCAGAGTCATAGCAGACTTTGGACTAGGTCCATTGCTCCTGGTGGCCATTTTTCCCATTTTGTTGCCCTTGTTTTTATTATTATTATTGTTATTGTGGTGGTGGTGGTTATTGATGTTGTTGTTTTTGGATAGGACAGAGAGAAACGTGAGAGAGGGGGAAGCAATTACAGAAGCCAGTTTCCACCTTCTACAACCCACAATGACCCTGGGTCCATGCTCCCAGAGGGATAGAGAGTGGGAAAGCTATCAGGGGAGGGGTTGGGATATGAAGATTGGGTGGTGGGAATTGTGTGGGAGTTGTAACCCTCCTACCCTATGGTTTTGTTAATTTATCCTTTCTTAAATTAAAAAAAAAATTGAGAGAGGAGGGGAAGACAGAGAGAGGGAGAGAAAGACAGACACCTGCAGACCTGCATTACTGCTTTCAGAGCGACCTCCTGCAGGTGGGGAGCTGGGGGCTCAAACCATGATCCTTAAGGTGGTCCTTACACTTTGTGCCATGTATGCTTAGCCCTCTGCGCTACTGCCCAACCCCCAATAATAATTTTTTTAAAGTAAAAAAATAAGCTAATAAATTTCTATTCCATCAGTAAGGCATAAAATAGCACAATAAGGGAGTCAGGTGGTAGTGCAGTGGGTTAAGAGCAGGTGGGGCAAAACCCAAGGGCCTGCGTAAGGATCCAGTTCGAGCCCCGGCTCCCCACCTGCAGGGGAGTCACTTCACAGCGGTGAAGCAGGTCTGCAGGTGTCTCTATCTCGCCCCCTCTCTGTCTTCCCCTCCTCTCTCCATTTCTCTCTGTCCTACCAACAACAACGACATCATCATCAACAACAACAATAATAACTACAACAATAAAAAGCAACAAGGGCAACAAAAGAGAATAAAAAATAAATATTTAAAAAAACAGCACAATAAATACCTGTGCTATGTAATTTTAAAAGCATCTCTCTGGTATTGAGATATCGTCATTTAGTGAAACTTTTTTTTCTTTACAAAATATTTACATCTAGAACAGGCATTTTAATTTCTAATTTCACTCTGATATATTGGGGAGGTGGTTTATTCAAGGCTGCTGATGAAATTAACAATAGTTTCAAAGGGAACAAAACTTGAGGTTTAAAAACAGCCTGAGAAGAGCAGACAAAGAAGGGGAGAGAGCAGTAGATAATCTCAGTTTTCTGTTTGTTTTATTTGTTTGCTTTGCCAGAACACTGCTCAACTCTGGTTTCTGGTGGTTCCAGGGCTCAAATTGGGACCTCTCCCATACAAGTTCTGTGCGCCACTGCTGTGCTACCCTCACCCCCATACCCTGCTTCCCGTGAAACACAGTTTATAATTTGCTTGCATTTCATTAACCCAAATTACACACACACACAAGAATGCACACTGTGTCCCTCCCCCTACTTCTCTGCAAAGCAGATGGAAATTAGGTGGCAGATTGGGAAGGTTGCCATGGTGCTGTGGCTTCAGGGTTTCATAGTAATCACAAGAAGCTCCAGAGACCCCCTTCCCCCAACCATCCAAATGTGTGTTTCTGTCTTTCTCTCAAATCCTTGTCTTAATTAATTCGAAGTAATAGATAAACCAGATTGAGGTTAATTTGCAAGTGAACAAAAATTGTCTTCAAAATATTTGTTGATGCTATTGATTCTTATTAGAATTAAAACCCTGAAAAAATTATAATTAATCCATTTTTACATAGAGCTATTCACACAAAAATGTCAGAATTCATTTTAAAAAATCCCATATAAGCATGCCCCAGTTGTTGAGACTTGTATTTCTTTCTGGTTTTATTCCCCTGGGTGACTGCAGTTGACATTTATAAATGGAATTGGTTCTTTTTCTCCATTTCCCTCCTCAGTATTCTACATATTCAGTTATCTTTGCATATGTTTTTATTTCTTTCTTTCCTTACCAACAGGGTTATCACTGGGGATCAGTGCCTCCATTACTCCTGGTGGCCATTATTTTGGAGAGAGAGAGAGAAAGGGAGAGGGAGAGAGAAGGAGGAGGAGGAGGAGAGACAGGAAAGACATCTGCAGCACAGGTCCACTTGTGAAGCTTTCCTTTGCAAGTAGGAACTTGAATTTGGGTCCTTGCTCATGGTAACATGTATACTCTACTGAGTAAGCCACCACTGGGTCTCTGGCTCTTAGTTTTATTTATCTTTTAAAAGATATTTTTGAATTTATTAGTATTTACTTATCTTACTTAGAATTATTATTAATTTTTAAGTTTTTTTATATTTATTTATTCCCTTTTGTTGCCCTTGTTGTTTTCCTGTTGTAGTTATTATTGTTACTGATGTCATTGTTGTTGGATAGGACAGAGAGAAATGAAGAGAGGAGGGGAAGACAGAGAGGGGGAGAGAAAGACACCTGCGAAGCGGCTCCCTGCAGGTAGGGAGCCGGGGCTCGAACCAGGATCTTTATTCCGGTTCTTGCGCTTTGCGCCACGTGCGCTTTACCTGCTGCGCTACCGCCGGGCTCCCACTTAGAGTTATTTTAAGAAAGGCACAAAGAGTAAGACATCAGCACAGTTTAGTCATAGGCACTGCTGGGAATAGAACCCAGGGTTTCAGGCATGCAAACAATGTGTTCTATCTGCTGACTTGCCACTTCTGTGGTATTCTTAGGTTCTTTTTGTTTTTAAAGATCAAAGGCGGTTTTTTGTTGTTGTTTTTTTTTTTTACCTCCATGGTTATTGCTGGGGTTCGGTGCCTGCGCTATGAGCCCACTGCTCCTGGAGGCTACTTTTTTCCCCTTTTGTTGCCCTTGTTGTTTTATCGTTGTAGTTATTATTGTTGTTGTTATTGATGTCATTGTTGTTGGATAGAACAGAGAGAAATCCAGAGGGGAGGGGAAGACAGAGAGGAGAAAAGAAAGACAGACACCTGCAGACCTGCTTCACCACTTGTGAAGTGACCCCCTGCAGGTGGGGAGCCGGGGCTTGAGCAGGGATTCTTCCGCCAGTCCTTGCACTTCGGCCATGTGCGCTTAACCGGCTGTGCTACCTACCGCCCGACCCCCTCCCCCACCCCCAGGCACTAGTCTTAGCACATGTATATTGATTAATTCAAATCAGTTTTACCTTATCACTAAATTCTGGCAATTTTGTTCAAAAATTGTCTTGGGGCTAGAGATAATTCACCCAGTAAACTGTTGTATACTTCTATAAGGATGGGGAGACAGAAAGGGAGAAATAAAGACAAACACAGGTGGGGTTTGATAGCGTAATGGTTATGCAAAGAGACTTCACCGCTTGTGAAGCACTCCCTTGCAGGTGGGGAGCAGGAGCTGGAACCTGGACCCTTGCACTTAGTGATATGTGGCCTTAACTAGTTAAGCCACTGCCCAGCCCGCCCCCCCCCCAAATGTAGTCTTAATAAATACTTGCAAAATGAACAAGTGTTTAATCTTCTAAACTTTCTAAACAACTGTCACTAGTTAAAGGCCTATCTAATCAAGGCAAGACTATGACAGAATACTTAGCACTGTGTGTTTGAAGTGTCAGGTGTATAAATCCAGAAGCCAACATAGTGATTACCTTTTGTTACAGATGTAAAAGCATTCTCTTTCCTCTTCCTCCCTGCACTAGTCCTGTTTCTTAGAAACATTCTCTATGCCAGTATTTCCTCCCTGTGCTGAAGTAACTAGGGGGTTAGTTGAAAAATTGATTCCTATCTGGGATGGAGCTTGAAAAATTCATGTTAAGTGAAATAAGTCAGAAACAGAAGGATGAATATGGGATGATCTCATTCTCAGGCAGAAGTTGAAAAACAAGATCAGAAAAGAAAACACAAGTAGAACCTGAACTGGAATTGGTGTATTGCACCAAAGTAAAAGACTCTGGGGTGGGTGGGTGGGGAGAATACAGATCCAAGAAGGATGACAGAGGACCTAGTGGGGGTTTTATTGTTGTATGGAAAACTGGGAAATGTTATACATGTACAAACTATTTGTATTTACTGTTGAATGTTTTACATTAATTCCCCAATAAAGAAATTTAAAAAAGAAAGGAAAATTGATTCCCAGTCCTTATGCCAGTCTGATTCAGGAAGTTGGCTATTTATTTACTTTGGTATTGGGATCCAGTTAGTACAATTCCACCATTCCCTAAAGACTCATTTTTTCCCTTTTTAATTCAGAGACAGAGGTGGAGAGAAAAGAGGGAGGAGGAGAGACATCACAGCACCGCTCCACTTTTT
The DNA here is from genome assembly GCF_950295315.1 of Erinaceus europaeus. Lineage (NCBI taxonomy): Eukaryota > Metazoa > Chordata > Mammalia > Eulipotyphla > Erinaceidae > Erinaceus > Erinaceus europaeus. The sequence goes on along the minus strand of NC_080168.1, from coordinate 115,604,666 downwards.
ATGATATTTAGGAAATCTTTCTCCTGGCTGAGGAGACAGAATAATGATAATGAAAAAAAGTCTTTCATGCCTGAGGTACCAAAGGTTCTAGGTTCAATTCCCAGCTCCATCATAAGCCAGAGCTAAGCAGTGCTCAGGTAAAGGAGAGAAAAAAAAAAACCAGATGGGGTCGGATGGCAGTACACCTGGTTAAGTGTACACATTACAGTTTACAAGGACCCAGGTTCAAGCCCCTAGTCCCCACCTGTAGAGGGAAGCTTCACAAGTGGTGAATCAGTATAGCAGTATAGCAGGTTTCCCTCTATCTCTCTATTCAATTTCTTGGTATCCAAAATAAATAAATAAAATGTTTAAAAAATTTCTCCAAGTTCTCCAAATATTTATTATGCTAAAGTGAATTCATTGTGGTTTTTTGCCTCCAGGGTTGTCGCTGAGATTCAGTGCTGCACTATAAATCCTTTGCTCCTGGTGGCCATCTTTTTTTCATTGTTGTCGTTGGATAGAACAGAGAAAAATTGAGAGAGGAGGGGAAGACAGAGAGGGGAAAGCAAAAGATAGACACTTGCAGACCTGCTTCACCGCTTGTGAAGCTACTCCTGGCAGGTGGGGAGCCGGGAGATCGAACTGGGATCCTTGTGCCTTTTCTTGCACTTTGCACTATGTGCACTTAACCTGGTGTGCCCTGCCCCCAATTGTAATTTTTTTTTTTTTTTATCCTCACCTCCTTCAGAACAGCAATCTGTTGTCCTAGCATACAAATTACAAGTGATGGGGCAGAGGCAGAGAGCATAATGGTTATGCAAAGATATTCTCATGCCAAAGTCTCTGAAGTCCTGGGTTTAATCCCCTAGTGCCACCATAAACCTGAGCTGATTAGTGCTCTGGTAAAAAAAAGAAAGAAAGAAAGAAAGAAAGGGTGAAAAAAGAAAGAAAATTACAAATGATGCAGAGATCTACTTATGGCCTTAATAAGCTCCTTCAGTGGTCAGACTGTCTCTAATGAGCTTCTAATTCATATTTTTAATGATTTCAGTATTTTTAGATATATAAGAGATTTCACTTTCAGCCTTCCTGTTACTTAGCAACATGTCATACAGTTGCTTAGAGACAGGCTAGCAAGATTGGGGGTACTTCAGTTTTCACTTATGACCTTGCATGCCAACATGACTGTGCCCTAGAGGCTTATAGCCTTAGGTGAAAAAGGTGGAAAAAAGTTAATGGCAGGTAGAAAGGATGGAAAAGGGTCAGATGATAGAAGAAGGAGAATTGCAAGGTGTTTGAGAAGAGTGTGTGAGATGGGCAAAGGAAAACTCATGGAATTTCCTTGAATGAGTCATGGAAAAACCTTAAATTGCCAGTGCTCTATTTCATAGTCTGTATGGTTTTATTTCTTCTAAAAAAACAAATTGGAGGATAAATGTGGAGAACTATTTTAGAAAGTATCCCTGGATATTTTTAAAAAGCTGACCAGCTCTCGTTCTTACTGTAGCCTGGGAGTTAAACACATTAAACTCTTTCCACACTCGTTAGAACTCTAGTCAGATATGCAACACTATTTCATTTCATTTCTCCCTCAACCTAGTGAAAAGGGGCAGTGCTCAGAGGGTCGTTAGAACGTAAGTGTTCCTGGGCAAAGTTAGAAACAAGATGGCCAGTTTCCTGAGCAATAGGAGTTTCTTCACAGAAATGTAATCATCCTGGGAGTCGGGCGGTAGCCCAGCGGGTTAAGCACATGTGGCACGAAGTGCAAGGACCGGCGTAAGAATCCTGGCCCCCGGCTCCCCACCTACAAGGGAGTCGCTTCAAAGGCTGTGAAGCAGGTCTGCAGGTGTCTGTCTTTCTCTCCCCTCTCTGTCTTTCCCCTCCTCTCTCCATTTCTCTTTGTCCTATCCAACAAGGACAACATCAGTAACAACAACAACAATAACTACAACAACAATAAAAAACAAAGGCAACAAAAGGGAACATAGATAAATATTAAAAAAATTTAAAAAAGAAATGTAATACTCCAGTGTAAAGCAGGGAAAGAAGACACTCTCGTGCTCTACCTGGATGACTCTTGTCTCTGAAATAAGAAACCGGGCTCTGGGTTTCATTGTGTGCATGCGAAAAGTTGAGTCTTTGTGTCTCAGTGGTATTTACTGCTGCTGGCAACCAGGAAGCTCCCTAGCGATTGTTGCTAAGACCTCAGTGTCTCTGTTTGCTTGAAACCTTAATCAGTGCCAGCAATACCAATGATAAAAATCATTGCATAAAATCCATTGTCTGTTACCCCCAATGGTCCTGCTGCAAACAGCCCATTTTGTGGGCACTCACACAAAGAGCTTATCACCAAAGCTAGTTCTCTGCAGGGCGGGCACTGAGAGGACACTGGGGAGAGCTGCAATAGAAATCGATTTTATAGGCCGCTGTCACCGCTGAGTGCATATTAAAGAGTGTGGCAGGACCGTAGACCTGAGATTTTGTCAGATTTAGGTGACTTCCACTTCTGAGGAGGGAGGGTTTTTGTCATTTGCTGGTAGCCTGAGATTAGGGTGGTGACCTCGGATGTCATGTTACAAATGATGAAACCATTTTTAGTGGAAATCCAGAAAGTTTTCTTTTCTCCCTCCTCCTTTCTGTTTTTTTTTTTTTCCAAACACTTCTCAGCTCTGGCTTATGGTGGTGCAGGGGATTGAACCTGGGACTTTGGAGCCTCAGGCATGAGAGTCTCTTTGCATAACCATTATGCCATATACCCATTATTTATTTATTTATTTATTTATTTATTTTGTACAGGAGCACTGCTCAGCTCTGGCTTATGTTGGAGTGGAAGATTGAACCTGGGACCTTAGGCAACAAAGACTATTTGCAAAACCATTATGTTGTCTCTCCTGCCCCAGAAAGTTCTGACAAAGATCCTTTTCAGCTTCATCTCCATAAATGCTGACATCCTTTCTTGAAATTAAAAATTGGCTTTAAATGAGCCTTCTAAATCAATCTAAGTCAGTTTCTTAACACCACTCTGTACAAATGCAGACTTTATTATTTCCTCTGTGTTTTTTTAGGTAGATGTATAGTGACTTGTAGGGGTTTTCACATCTATTATCTCATTTAATCTATTCAGCTATTGGGGGGTGGTTGTGGTAGAAATTTATTTGTTTTCCACAGCACTGCTCATTTTTGGCTTGTAGTGTGGGGTTTGAACCTGAGACATCAGGGTCTCAGGCATATAGGTCTTTTGCATAACCATTATGCTATCTCCCCAGTATGGAATATATATTCTTACTATTTTCACTTGCTACACATAGGAAAGCAGAAACTGGGGTTGAGAGATAGTGAAGTTCATGCCTTCCTGTGGATTCAGTCTTGGGTTTGAGCCCCATCACCACATGAGAGCACACAGATGGCATGGTGAGGGGTTGGTGGCTTATGAAAGGGGGCTGGTGCAGTGGTGTATCTCTCTCCCCTCTTTCAGAAAAAAGAAAAATTGGGCTGGGGAGACCACTTAGAGGTATAGTGCATGCGTGATGCAGTGGATTAACTCTTGTGCTGTATTTTTAAATTAAAAAAAAATTTATTCCCTTTTGCCCTTGTCTTATTGTTGTAGTTATTACTGTTGCTGTTATTGATGTCATTATTGTTGGAGAGGACAGAGAGAAATGGAGAAAGGAGGGGAAGACAGAGAGGGGGAGAGAAAGACAGACACCTGCAGACCTGCTTCACTGTTTGTGAAGCAACTCCTCTGCAGGTGGGGAGCCGGGGGCTCGAACCTGAATCCTTATGCCGGTCCTTGTGCTTTGCACCATGTGCGCTTAGCCTGCTGTGCTACCGCCTGACTCTCCCTTGTGCTGTATTTTAAAAGGAAAGAAAAGAAAAAGTAAAGGTAGAAACTTTAGTTTTGAGTTTGAGTAAATCTAATTTTAGGTTCTATTCTATTTCTGCTATATCAGAGTATTCACCAACAACAAATTATGATTATCAAATGAAATGTACATGATTACATTGCTACAATAAGGGATGTGCTGGGATTCACAGATGCAAGAAGATTCTAAGATGGAAAACAAATGTCTGACAGCACACCACACTCATGAAGCTAGGTTGAAAACAACAACACAGACAATTGTTGGTTAAGACATGAAGAAATTAGAACTCTCAAACACTGTGGGACTCTAAAACAGCGTAGTCACTTTGGACAGCAATTCAGAAGCTCCTTAGACTGTTATATACAGTGACCATAAGGCCAGTAATTCAATTCCTACTTATATGCCCAAGAGAAAAGAAAACATATGGTCACACAAAAGCTTATGCACATGTGTTCACAACAGCATTGTTCATACTGGCCCCAAAGTCGAACAACCCAAGTATCAATCAACTGATGAATGAGTAAATTATGATATATCTTCCTATAGAATATACAAAAAATAATATGGAATGAAGTACTTATACATGCCACAATATAGAGGAACTTTGGAACCAAAGTCACACAGAAAAGGTCACATGTTATATTCCATATATATCCCATAATAGACAAAGCTACAGACTTAGACAAATTTATTGTCTACAGGGATTTACTGCTCTAGGCTTTGTAGAATACACACACACACACACACACACACACACACACACACACATATATATATATATATATTTTTTTTTTTTAGAGAGTCAATAGTACCATAGTTTCCTCCAGTACAGTGGGGGCCAAGTTCAAACCTGGGTCACAGGCATAGCAAAGCAACACATTATCCAAGTGAGCTGTTTTGTTGGCCCAGATTTAGATAAACTTAGATCAGTGTTTGCTGAGACTGATGGGAGGTGTCTGTGGTAGATACAGGATTTCTTTGTAGGGTGATAAAATTAATCTAAAATTAATTATGGTGATAGCTACACAACTCTGTGAATATTTCCTATCTGTGTTAGCTTAGTACATCTGAAAATAATGACACCAGAGCCCCCGTAGCACCCAGACTGTGAGATAAAACACTACTCCCAAACCATGTACTACTACAGTTCAGGGCCCTACAGTATAGAATGTGGTAAGAGATTCTGAATAGATTGTAAATGTATGAAACAACTTCACTGAAAAGGATGGGGAGAAAAGATGCTGATCTAAGTAACTTTGGAAATGAATAGAGTCAGTGACTAAAAGCAAAAGGAACTGTACTTAAGGATTTAACTTGTCAATAAAGCTGTTTTCCATTTCTGAAACCACTATTCCTCTTTACCAGAACTGACAGCTAAGTAAATGGATGGCAGATGGTGAGGGCCAGGTTTCTTCCTTACTGTTGGAAGTTACAGACAGACAAAGTTAAAGTTAGGCCTGCGATAATGGTTTAGACTTGGAAACATCAGTATGAACCCTTGATGATGATGATGATGATGATGATGATGATGATGATTTATTGCCACCAGGGTCATTGCTTAGGCTCAATGCTGGCACTACAAATCCTCCAATCCTAGTGGCCATATTTTCCTTTTTTTTCTTTTTTCTTTTTTGTCTTTCTACTTATTAGATAAGACAGAGAGGAATTGAGAAGGGAGACATAGGTAGATGGATAGATAGATAGATAGATAGATAGATAGATAGATAGATAGATATGCAAAGATAAACACCTATAGACCTCCTTCACCACTCCTGAAGCCTCTTCTCTGCAGGTAGGGACCAGGGGTTCAAACCTTGGTCCTTGCACATGGTAACATTTGTGCTCAATTGGGTGCACCACCAGCCAGACCCTGAACCCTTATTTAACTTAATACAGCTATAATGGTTACAAATAGAAATATTAAGAATGGGCTGCAAGATAGCACTGCTCAGCTCTGGTTTATGGTGGTATGGGATATTCAATTTAGAATTTTGGAGCCTTAGGAATGAAATTATTTTTGTATTAAAAAAACAGTTTTTTATTCTTCTTTTCTATTTTATTTATTTTAATGAGAAAATCAGAGAAAAAGAGACCATAGCACTGCTTAACTCTGGCTTATGGTAGTGCCACAGATTGAACCTGAGACCTTGGGACCTCAGGCGTACTGACACTGTGCTGTAACAAGTTAAACTATTTTTCCCAATCCCACATTCCAAATAATGTATGTAGAATTTTCTCTCTTAAGGAGCTAGGACATATTCCCCACTCAAGTATGAATTGTGTATAGTAACTTCCTTCCAAAGAGTACAGTGTGCAAAGGGAAGGAGAGTTACCTGATTTACAGTGGTAAAACCTGACAGACCCTGTCAGTCAGGCGATCAAGATTCATATCTTCAATGACGCCTTGCACCCAAAGCATGTAACCCTGATGTGAAGTGACTGGAATTGCACTTCCCCTCTGTGGCCTTCTCGCCCAAGCCCCATAGTCCTTAGTCCACTCCTAAGGAAAACATGGTTGATCTGAATCAAAAATGACTGATATTGCTATCCTCCAAGCTCCTGTATTCTCTGTCTTTACCATAAGAAAGAATTCAAGGACAATAAAATAGATTTAAAAGGAAGCTTTTACTGAGTTTAGGCAGAAAGAGCCAGGAGACTAGAGAAAAAGCAATTTGCTTCCTCCTCCTCCTCCTCCCCAACAAAGCAGGAACCATGAGCTTTTTTGTTCCAGCCTATTTCTCCTACTCTAGGAAATTACAGGAAGTCAGAAGTACATACTCCACAGACAGTGCTGACTCACTGGAGGGAAGTGGCAGCTTGTCTCTAACTTGGTCCCTGTCTTCGTGGTGTTTCTCAGGAATACTAGCCTGAGGGAGGAGGAACAATCAAGCAATCTCCACCAGTCCTTCCTGTTTCTCTATTGGAAAGACTCAGTTTAAACAAAGCTCTTTCATTCCCCATGGGCAAGTCTTCATCTGATACATTGTTAATATATATATATATATATATATATATATATGGGTCGGGCTGTAGCAGACTGGACCTTCTTAACAGGGTAAGGATCCTGGTTCGAGCCCCTGGCTCCCCACCTGCAGGGTGGTCGCTTCGCAAACATGAGGTCCTGAGTCCAATTCCCAGCAGCACATGTACCAGGAAGATGCCTGGTTCTTTCTCTCCTCCTATGTTTCTCATTAATAAATAAATAAAATCTTTAAAAAAGACTTTATGATTTAAAACCTATTTTAAAAAAACAAGGGCAACAAAAAAGGAAAATAGATAAAAAATTTATATATATACATATGCATATGCATATACATATACATATTTATATATTACTGTGTAAGATTCATTGGGAGGTTTTAGTGCTAGGCTCTGTCAAGAACATTTCTTTCTTGTTCTCTCAAGAGAACTGGCTCCTGGCATCTTTCTCTCTCTCTCTCAGTGAAAGCATCCTCTTTACACTTAAATAGGGATTGCTGGGAAGGCCCCAGAGTGAAGGCCACAGAGAGGATTACTGTGGCAAAGCAAAGATAGTAGTGAAGGCCAGGGCTAGTGCAGGGTAGCTAAGTTAAAATTAAACTGAAATTTTCTCTGTTTGGTTACAATTTCTCTGGTTTCAGCCAGCTTCAGCCAGTAGCTTGTTCTCCCTTTTAGCCATTTTTGGTGTTGTTTTTTTTTAAATCATGTGATAGTGCTGTGATTATTTCCTACTGTCCTTGACTAAATGAACCCTGCCTGCCTCAGTATTCTTTTAGAAAGGGGAAATTTGGGGCTGAGCTGTGGTGGACCCAGCTGAGCACACAAAGCACTATGTGCAAAGACCCAGGTTCAAGTTCCCAGCCCCCACCTCAGGGGGAAAGCTTGTGGAAGTGCTGCAAGTCTCTCTCTCATCTCTGCCCCCCTCAGTTTCTTTCTCTTTCTCTTTTTTAAATTTCTTTATTGGGGGATTAATGTTTTACAGTCGACAGTAAATACAATAGTTTGCACATGCATAACATTTCTCAGTTTTCCACATAACAATACAACCCCCACTAGGTCCTCTGTCATCATGTTCCAGGTCCTGAAGCCTTCCCCACACCCACCCCAGAGTCTTTTACTTTGGTGCAATACACCAACTCCAGTTCAGGTTCTACTTGCATTTTCTCTTCTGATCTTGTTTTTCAACTTCTGCCTGAGAATGAGATCATCCCATAATTCATCCTTCTGTTTCTGACTTATTTCACATAACATGATTTCTTCAAGCTCCATCCAAGATGGGCTGAAAACAGTGAAATTACCATTTTTTACAGCTGAGTAGTATTCCATTGTGTATATATACCACAACTTGCTCAGCCACTCATCAGCTGTTGGATACCTGGGTTGCTTCCAGGTTTTGGCTATTACAAATTGTGTTGCTGTGCACATAGGTATACACAAATCTTTTTGGATGGGCGTGTTGGGTTCCTTAGGCTATATCCCCAGGAGAGGAATTGCAGGATCATAGGGTAGGTCCACTTCTAGCCTTCTGAGAGTTCTCCAGACTGTTCTCCACAGAGGTTGGACCCATTTACATTCCCACCAGCAGTGCAGGGGTTTTTTTTTTGACCCCACAACCTCTCCAGCGTTTTCTGCTGCTACCTTTTCTGATGTATGATATTCTCACAGGAGTGAAGTGGTATCTTATTGTTGTCTTTATTTACATTTCTCTGACAATTAAAAACTTGGAGCATTTTTTCATGTGTTTCTCAGCCTTTTGGATCTCTTCTGTGGTGAATATTCTGTCCATGTCCTCTCCTTATTTTTGGATGGGGTCATTTATTTTCTTGTTGAGTTTGGTAAGCTCTTTATATATTTTGGTTATTAAACTCTTATCTGATGTGTGGCATGTAAAGATCTCCCATTCTGTGAGGGGTCTCTTTGTTTGGGTATTGGTTTCTTTTGCTGTGCAAAAGATTTTTAATTTGATGTAGTCCCATAGGTTTATACTTGCCTTAATCTTTTTTCTAATTGGATTTGTTTCATTGAAGATGTCTTTAAAATGTATGCGGAAAAGAGTTCTGCCAATATTTTCCTCTAAATATCTGATAGTTTGTGGTCTAACATCCAAGTCCTTGATCCACTTAGAAAAGTGTCTATCTTTTTATCCCCCTTTATCTCCCCCTCCTCTCTCAATTACCCTCTGTCCAATCCAACAACAATAACAGCAACAGCAACAACAGTGGGAAAAAAAACAACAAAGATGGCTGCCAGGAGCAGTGGATTCTTAGTGCAGGCAGCAAGACTCAGCAATAACCCTGGAGGCAAAAAAAAAAAAAAAAGAATCAGAGCCAGTCAATGGAATCAACAAGGAGGGAATATATATATATATATCTTATTTATTTATAAAAAGGAAACACTGACAAAAATCATAGGATAAGTGGGGTACAACTCCACACACAATTCCCACCACCAGAACTCTGTATCCCATTCCCTCCCTTGATAGTTTTCCTATTCTTTAACCCTCTGGGAGTATGGGGCCAAGGTCATTCATTGTAGGATACAGAAGATGGAAGGTCTGGCTTCTGTAATTGCTTCCCCGATGAACATGGGCATTGGCAGGTTGATCCATACTCCCAGCATGCCTCTCTCTTTCCCTAGTAGGGGGTGAGGTTCTGGGGAATCAGAGCTCCAGGACACATTGGTGGGGTCATCTGCCTAGGGAAGTCTGGTTGGCATCATACTAGCATCTGGAACCTGGTGGCTGAAAAGAGAGCTAACATATAAAGCCAAACAAGTTGTTGACTAATCATGAACCTAAAGGCTGGAGTAGTGCAGATGAAGAGTTGGGGGGAGGGGTCTCCATTCTGTAGATAGCTAGTAGGCATATTTTAGTTATATTCCAAAGGGCCTGTGGCTATACTAATTTGTTTGTTTGTTTGTTTGTTTCCCTGAGCCTGAAATCTGAAATATGCAGGTGGATCCTAGTTATTGTCCATGGAGATGATGTTATGGCTGGAAAAAAGACCAGAAAGCTGGATCTAGGAAGAGAGTAGCTCCCAAATATGGGAAAGTTGTATAAATATTGTTGACTGTAAACCCCACTGATATGATCTGATCTGTGGCCCATATTCAGCTTAGGAGCCTATGTGACCTCTGCATCCCTGTAGATCTGAGCTCACGTTCTGTGGTCATCAGAGACATCAGTCATGGAATATCAACCCTTCAGCTTCATTCTTTGGGTGAGACCTTTCCTTTCATAGGATTGTCTAATTCTATTCCAGGTGGTTCACTTCCCAACAAAGTCTCAAAATCTAGATATAGACCAGGTCCCATGAGATAGGGCATAAGTTCACATGTATCCATAAATTAGGGCAAAATATATATCTGAAAGCAAAAGTACACAATAGTCCACAGTGAGTCAGTCTGAAGTTCATAATGAAATAGTGTCTACTTAGACTTAGATACCCTCCTCATTTATTTCCTATTATATTTCCCTCACTCACTCCCAAGCTATCCTTATCAAAGCAAGGACTGCAAAAGCTGAATAAGGGTAATTGACTGGCATACTTTAATGATGACTCTTAAGTCACTATCAGGCCATCCCATCAGCTGGGGCCCTAGTTGGGGAGTCCTGAGATTCCCAAATAGACATGATGGGCCTAGACCTCGAATAAATCCCTCTCTTCATTGTTACTGGTCATCTATATCAGGAACAACAAAATAGACCCCTTTGTGGGTCCCCATAGGACCTTGCCTTCAACCTGGATCAGCAACGGTAGAGACTGTTCCATCCTCTGAAGGGAGGATGGACAACATACTCTATGCTACACCTGAGGAAGTTGGGTCCTGATATTGGGGCAGCTTGGGACTTTTATATTAACATTAATCGGCCACAGAAAGAGCTTGTGCTCTTAAAGAATTCTGAGCTCCGAACAAATGGACAATACAGCTTATACAGGGGTCTACAGGCTGACAGGAGAAAGTATTCTCACAGAGGCAGAGGCTACAAGGCTAAGAAGGTGGGGCTTGTACCCACTGCTCAGGGTCTGGTTGCTTGAGTTACTGTTATATATATGCAGCAAAAGTATCAAGAAAACCAAGAGGATGAGAAGTCAACTCTCCTGTGCTCAGGTCAGGGGATAATGCACAGGGTGAAGCGTGAAAAAGAATGTTCAGGCAAAGAAAGAGTTAACTAACCAAACTAGAAGGAAAGAAGCCCCAGATAACAGGAGACCTTGAGAAAGGTAACCCCACTACCACCCCCCTCACCCCACCCCCACCCCCAGTGGTGTATCTTATCCTGACAGGTCATGAAGTTTCTAATTCCTGAGGCTAAACTTTCCTCAGACACAGCTATGCAGGAAAAGATAACAGTAACCATAACAGTAACTAAAGCAACCAGACCTTGAGCAATGGGTACAAGTCCCACCCCCTTAGCCTCACAGCTTCTGCCTCTGTGAGAATACTTTCTCCTGTCCGCCTGTAGCCCCCTGTATAAGTTATATTGTCCTTTTGTTCAGGGCTCAGAATTCTTTAAGAGTAAAAGCTCTTTCTGTGGTCCATTAATGTTAATATAAAAATCCCTCCTTGTTGATTCCATTGACTGGCTCTGATTTATTTATTTATTTATTTATTTATTTATTTATTGCCTCCAAGGTTTTTGCTGAGTCTTGGTGCCTGCTTGGTCCACAGCTCCTGGCAGCCATCTTTTTTTTTTTTTTTTTTTTCTCCATTGTTGTTGTTGGATTAGACAAAGTGTAATTGAGGGAGGAGGGGAAGACAGTGATGGGGAGAGAAAGATAGACACCTGCAGACCTGCTTCACCGCCTGTGAAGCGACTCCCCTGCAGGTGGGGACCCGGGGGCTCGAACCAGGGTCCTTATGCAGGTCCTTGCGCTTTGTGCCATGTGCACTTAACCCGCTGCACTACCGCAGGACTCCCCCCAAGTGATTTTTTAAAAAAATGGTTCAAAGATGCCGGTTTTACTGCTATGCTTCAGAGTGTATTTCATATTACTTTTATTCTTATGCTTATATAAGATAGTGTATAGCTGTTTTTTTATATTTATTTTCCCTTTTGTTGCCCTTGTTGTTTTATTGTTGTAGTTGTTACTGTTATTCTTGATGTCATCATTGTTGGATAGGACAGAGAGAAATGGAGAGAGGAGGGGAAGACAGAGAGGGGGAGAGAAAGATAGACATCTGCAGACCTGCTTCACCGCCTGTGAAGGGACTCCCCTGCAGGTGCAGAGCCGGGAGCTCTAACCCGGATCCTTATGCCAGTCCTTGCGCTTGGCGCGCGTGTGCTTAACCCTCTGCGCCACCGCCGGACTCCCAGTGTATAGCTGTTTTAAAAGCCATATTAACAAGCTGAATTGTTGGTGTATTTCTCCAAAGTAAAAGATTCTGGGATGGGTGGGAGGGAGGCTTCAGGCCCTGGAACAGGATGGCAGAGGACCTAGTGGGGGTTGTATTGTTATGTGGAAAACTGGGAAATGTACAAACTATTGTATTTACTATTCACTGTAAAACACTAATTCCCCAATAAAGAAGAAAACAAAAAAACACCTGAATTGTGTGTGGCTCAGGTGCTGAGGCATTAGACTCACAAGCGTGAGGTCCTGAGTTTGATCCCCAGCACTTCATGTGCCAGAGTGCTGCCATGGTTCTCTCTCCCACTTCTCTCATCTCTCTCAATAGTAAATAAGTCTTGGGAACAGTGAAATAGCAAATGGTTATGCAAAAAGACTTTCTTATTTGAGGCTCCAAAGCTCCAGGTTTAATTATCATATGATTAAAGCAGAGTTAGGCAGTGCTCTGGCTAAAAACAAATAAGTAAATAAATCTTAAAACAATCAAATAAATAAATAATTGAATTGTGGGAACATGTGTAAAGTTCCCTTGCAGAATTTGCATTACAAAAGAAGGTAGTATGGAGGGCTAGTTGGTGCTGCATTGGTTGAGTGTACATATTACCACATGCAAGGACTCAGTTCATAGTCCTCTTCTTTCTCCACCCCCGCTTGTAAGGTGGATACTTCACAGTGGTGAAGCAGATCTGCAGCTATCTCTCTTTCTCTCACTGTCTCTCTCTAGCTCCCCTTCCCCTCTCAATTTCTTCCTTTCTTTCTTCCTTTCTTTCTTTCTTTCTTTCTTTCTTTTTTCCTCCAGGGTTATTGCTGAGCTCAGTGCCTGCATTATGAATCCACTGCTCCTGGAGGAAGGCCATTTTTCCCATTTTGTTGCCCTTGTTGTTATTATTATTGTTGTTGTCATTGCTGTTGTTGGACAGGACAGAGAGAAATCGAGAGGAGGGAAGACAGAGAAGGAGAGAGAAAGACAGACACCTGCAGACCTGCTTCACCACCCATGAAGTGATCCCCTTGCAAGTGGGGAGCCAGGTTGTCGACCAGGATCCTTAGTTGGGTACTTGTGCTTCGTACTATGTGCACTTAACCCACTACACTACTGCCCAACCCCCTCCCACTCAATTTCTACATGTCCTATCTAGTAGAAAAAAAAAAAAGAGAAATAAAAAAAAAGAAAGGAGGGAAAGAAAAGGAAGGGAAAGAAGGGAAGGGAAGGGAAGGGAAAGGAAGGGATCGGAAAAAAAAGAAAAGGATAAATGGCCTCCAGGAACAGTGGATTTATAGGGTCCAACCAAGCCCCAACAATAACCTTGGTGCAAATAAAAATATATTGAGAGAGAGAGAGAGAGAGAGAAGGCAGTTTAGACAAATATACAAAATATCCACTCTGCTCCTTCTGGACCTCTTTCATAGCCATTGGGAAGGGGAAAAAAAGCTTACTTCTATTTTTTGATACCTCAGGAAAAATGTTGCTCATCTGAACTCAGTGATAATGCATCAGATGAAATGATACATTAATGCAGTTTATTTTACTTATTTGCACTAGTGATTTAATAATTGTTCACAAAATGATAAGCTTTATTGGCTATAGTTTCACACCACACCCCCAGCAGCAAAGTGCTGTGCCCCCTGCCCCATTAGTGCAGTTTTTAAAAAATATTTTATTTATTTTCCCTTTTGTTGCCCTTGTTGTTTATCGTTATTGTTGTTATTGCTGTCATTGTTGTTGGATAGGACAGAGAGAAATGGAGAGAGGAGGGGAAAGCAGAGAGGGGGAAAGAAAGATAAGACACCTGCAGACCTGCTTCACCGATTGTGAAGCGACTCCCCTGCAGGTGTGGAACCGGGATCCTTACACTGGTCCTTGCGTTTTGCACCATGTGTGCTTAACCCGCTGCGCTACGCCCAACTCCCATTAGCGCAGTTTTAACAGTGGATTTAGCATAGTCTCAAAATTCCCCCATGGACTGACAGCCATCCGTAGAAAACAATAGTGCTCCACCCCATTCTACATCTTTCTGGAAAATAGGGTTAATGTTTTCTTTAGAACTGTCATATGAAGCTTAAAGTTTCGGAGGAGGATTTTGGTGAGAGGTATTTAAGAAATCCAACCTGGGCGGTCGGGTGATAGTGCAGCAGGTTAAGCTCACTTGGCACAAAGTGCATGGATTATCTTAAGGATCCTGGTTCGAGCCCCCCAGCTCCACACCTGCAGGGGAGTCGTGTCATAGCCGGTGAAGTAGGTCTGCAGGTGTCTGTCTTTCTCTCCCCCCTCTGTCTTCCCCTCCTCTCTACATTTCTCTCTGTCCTGTCCAACAACGACGACATCAATAACTACAACAATAAGACAACAGGGACAACAAAAGGGAAAATAAGTATTTAAAAAAAAAAAAGAAAGAAAGAAATCCAACCTGTTTAGGGCTGCAATTGAGCTAAACTCTGTTCTGTTCTTCCTTTAGTGTCAGCCCCGTTCCGGTACTCTCCTCTGAGATCAACACTCTTGGCCCTGGTACCTTTTGGGAACAGTGATTAATGCTCTGGAACCCCCGCCGTGTCTCACATGGCATGGCCGCATTGAAGGGTGTGTCATTTCTGCCCCTCCGCTCCGGAGACTTTCTTCCACAAACCCTAATTTCCACACACAGGAGATTGCTTAGGGATGAGCAGCTTCAAAATGGCACTTAATATAAAGTGGGGAAGCAGTTCCATCTTCGAACCTGGAACTCAAGGGACTGCCACTCAGATTGCATATCTAAATGTGGGGAGTGGGCAGTAGTACTAAGGGACAGCCCCAGAGTGGACTTTCCACAGCTACTTGATTTATCTTGATTATTATGTATAACTCAAGGTAAAGCATACAGTGGAAGCTCTTCTCTAAAAGCAGGTAGGGTGAGGAGCTTGATTTATGACTTACTGGCAGCACACAGAGAAGCTTTTCTTGTTGATAGCTGGGCTGGCTGGGTGCCAGGAGATGCTCCCCAGAGGATCTGAGCTGCCCAGCACTGCACACAAAGAGATGACCTAGTCCTTTTCCACACTGACTGTCTGCTCAGAAATTATATCAGAGAACGGCCTGAAAGATCCAGTGTGGTTAAGAACTATTACGGAGACGGTAAAGCAATCCTCATCCTAAGGAACTATTGGGAAGGAAACAGAGGAGCCATATATTCATTAACTTTCTGTGGGACCACTGTTCATTCAGCTTGCTGGGGAAACTGCCTCGAGACAGCTCCACTCAGTCACCATCTTTCCTGTTCCTTGGAAAGGGCAACTTTAAAGTCAGGCTTCTAGCAAATGCCTCCCAGCCACATGCAGGGGGAAAATATAAGCCACACTTCACTCTAACTAGTATTTTAGGGCCTAAGGATATTTTTCAAACTCTGAACTGAAAGAGGAATTGAAACAGGGTGTAACTTTGGGAGGGTAGAGAAGGAAGGGAGAAAGAAGAGAAAGTTTTTATGTATTTTATTTTATGGAAATAGAAAGCTAGAATGCAGAATTGAGGCCAGAAAGATAGCTCACAGGATAAGATGTATGCCTTGCATGTGCCTGGCCCAGGACGAACTCTAGGGTCGAGTCTCACTCAGAGGTGCTGCGGCAAGGTGCGCAGTTACAGCAGGGGAGCTCCAGTACTGTGGTCTCTGTCTGTCTCTCTATCTGAATACCTGGAGTATTGAAATCATGCTTATGTGAGGCTCTGAAAACAACAACAACAACAGGGTTGGGAGACAACATAATGGTTATATGAAAATCTTCCATGCCTGAAGCGCAAAAGGTCCCAGATGCAATCCCCACCACCATATACCACAGCTGAGTAGTAATCTGGTGAAAAATAAAATAGTAGTAATAGTAATAATAATGATAATAATAATGATATTGTATAGATCTTCTTAGACTCAACAGAATCATTAAATGTCAAGGAAAAGAGAGATCATTTTCCTGTTCCTCACTGATCAGCTTATTGATGAGGAACATTAGACCAGACAAATTGACAGACCTGTCCACTGAGGCAGAACCAGGCAGAAGCCAGGGGTGCTCGTTCTTGTCATGATGCTGCCAGTTTTCTGCCAGATGCCCCGCATCTGAGTCCCGCTTTGACAGCTGCAGGTCCTCGCCCATCACTCAAGGTTTTGGTGAAAGGGAGCTGTTGACAGGTGGGCTTGCCATTTTGTGCAGTTGCCTTCTAGCCTCTGCGGTTTCTATCTTTCTATCCTAAGACAAACAAGTTCTATTTTTCAACCAGTTTTTTTTTTTTAAACACATCACAGATGTGAAAGAAGCAGTTCATTCTAAGATCTTTCAGGATTCTGTGTGGCCTTTGTCCACAAGCCACCTACAGAGCCTCAGTGCCCGGTCCCCTCCTCCCCACAGCAATAACTTACTGGAGTACACTGAGGCTCAAGATTTCATCAGGATGCAGTTCAGGGACCACATGGATTTATGTATTTTATTTTATAGAAGTAGAAAGCTATCTCTGGCCCTTCCAGCTGTGCTGGTGAAACCATTTTGTGTGTAGAGCAGTGGAAGTATGGTATGCGTGTTAAGTATATAGTATAAAATTTAATCATAGTGTGTGTGAAGCTCAGGCTCAAGCCTTTCATCACCTTCTTCTCACCTTTATGATTGTTTTGAACTCTCCTAGACATACTGTCACCTCAACTGCCAACAAGCCAATATAGTAATTCATGTTTCTTTGAGGTATGTATATACAGGCAAAGCCAGAAAGCTCCACAAGTGGGAACACTTTAGTATCAATTCTTAGCAGCAGGGCAGGGAAGACATCTTTATGGTGATACTAAAGGCTGTCATGCCTGAGGATCTGAAGTTCTAGGTTTAATCCCCAGCACCACCATAAGCTAGAGCTGAGCAGTGCTCTGGTTAAATAAAACAAATAAATAAACTATTTTTTTTAAAAAAAATTTTATTTATTTATTTATTTATTTTTCCTTTTGTTGCCCTTGTTGTTTTGTTGCTGTAGATATTATTGTTGCTGTTATTGATGTCGTTGTTGGACAGGACAGAAATGGAGAGAGAGGGGAAGACAGAGAGGGGGAGAGAAAGACAGACACCTGAAGACCTGCTTCATTGCCTGTGAATCAACTCCCCTGCAGGTGGGGAGACTGGGGCTCAAACCAGGATTCTTACTCCGGTCCTTGCACTTTGCACCATGTGCACTTAATCCACCTGACTTCCATAAATAAATAAATAAAAAAATCTTAGCAGATGAAGGGTGCTTGACACCCAGACTAGTCCAAGTATCTAAAAAAAAAAAAAAATCTTGGGGCTGGATGGTGGCGTACCTGGTTGAGCGCACATATTACAGTGTGCAAGAACCCAGGTTCAAGCCCCTGTTCCCCACCTGCAGGGGAAAAGCTTCACAAGTGGTGAAGTAGGGCTGCAGGTGTCTCTCTGTCTCTCTCCCTCTCTATCTCCCCCTTCCCTCTCAATTTCTGACTATCTCTATCCAACTAATAAAGATTTAAAAAAAATTAAAAGATTAAAATAAAAGAAAGAAAAGGAGAAATGAGGCAGGCCTTAGTCACACAGTTGGGGCCTAGTGACGGGAACAATCTTGGCAAAGCAGAGACCGGAGGTATGCTGGCTAAGAATCCTCTATATCAGACCACACTCTCGGAAAATGAATTTGTTGCTGAAGTACAGGGCACTGGAAGATGAACCTAGGAGAGAATGAACTAAATGCAAGACTATGACCCATCTGGAGTGGTCTGGGAGGTGACTCAGCACGTAAAGCCTAGGACTCGCACATGTGAGGCCCCATGTTCAATTCCTGGCACTGCATGTGCCAAAGTAGTGTTCTGGTGCCTCTCTGACAAAGTAAACACATAAATCTTTAAGAAAAATAGGCCTATCTGGAGACAAGTATTTTGGAGATAATGTTGAAGAATGAATTAATTAGAACTGTCTCTGTATGTTGATTCAGAATCCCACGACAAGTTCGCGCTAGAAAATGTAACAGCATGATTGACATGCAATTCACATATCGATCAACTTAGTTTTTCAAAGTGTGCTATTCAGTGTTTCTAGTATATTTTCAGAGTTGGGCAATCATTAACACAACTAATTTTATAAATCTTCATCATCCCCCAAAGAATCCCATTCTTGTCCTTGTCCCCACTCCTGGTAATTCACTAATCATGGAGCTGACAACTCTGGACCTTTCATATAAATGTGATCATAGTCTCTTGCTTGTTTGTTTTTGTTAATTACAATATGTATTTATTTAAAATAATGCATTTTGGGGTCAAAAAAGTTCTAAATTGTACATTTCTGATTCAGCCAACATCCTAAGAATAATTTGAAGAGGGCTGTATTCACAAATTTAAACTGCATGACTGGTTCTTTTCCCATTTGTCTCTTTTTTCTCTTTCTTGAATAACCGTTCAGATATCATTCAGGGTAGAGCCTATCCTGTTCATATTTTGTCCACCGCTCTTTAGGCAAGATCTGTTGCCTCGCAGTCAGGTCTAGTACTCTTTGAATGCAGAATATCTTGGCACTTAAAGGTTCTCACAAAGCATCTTTATAGCTTCTTTTATCTCATAATCCCCATAGATTGTATCATCTTGAACTAACTCCAGTTTATTGAACCCTGCAGCATTGTAATGCCATTTTCAAATACCTTCCAACCAGCATGATGCTGTAACACCACCCACCTGCCATGTTGACTTGAGGCAGAAGCCTGCTCATGGTCTTTTGTGACTGACATTTTTCCTAAATGCTAGGTTTTGAAAATTGGTGATTTGTTATTAATTAACAGTTCTTAAATCATCTACTTAAAGATTTATTTAAAAGGAATAGTAAGAGACGTTTGGAACACAGTGTGGCAGGATGCTAGGGTGAGAACAAAGGTCTTGGGCGAGGAGTCAAGAAGTTCACTTTCTCAGGGTGATTCTGCTTTGAAGCAGGTGTGTGGTCTTGGATAATGCAGCAACCTCTGGAACCCAGAAAAACCATGTGTACAATCAGAGGAATGAAATTAGAACGCTGATGCTTAGCCTTTCATGTAGAATGAAGCTTTTTTTTTTTTTTCATGTCAGTGAAGCTTTTCTGAAAAACATGCTACCCTAGACTTTAGTCAGAGATGGTTCAAACACTGTTAAGGTGGATCTGTTCCTTCCAAAAGTAAGGAATTTCAGAGATTTGTTGTATTTTAGGTTTCCTTCTCAATTTGCTATCCTGTGGGGGTAATTTACTAATAGCCTTTCGCCTGGAGTTTCAGCTGTGGGTTTTGGTCAGATCCTTGTCTGTGGTCAGTGATTACATCAGCTGGGAGGGCCTTATGATGGATGAGGCCCTGAATACAATAGTTGCTGGTGGCAGTGGTTCCTGGGTGCCTGACTTGAACTGACTATGAGTCATCATAGTAATGAAGAGCCTTCCCTAACCCTTCGCCTTTCTGGAAGTCAGTAATCACTGAAAATAAGAAGCAAGCTATAGGAGTAGTCTACATATGGTGTGTTGCTAAGCACTAAGATGTGTAAATATAAGAGTGCTAGAGAAAGAGGAGAGAGAGAGAGAGAGAAGGAGGGAGAGGGAGAGAGAGAGAATAGTTGATTTTTTAAAAAGCTTGCTTCCTCTTGGACAGCTGGTCAAATTCCTAAGTTATGAGGCTGCTTGGATAGAAGTGGCTGAGTTTTGTAACAGAAAAACACACAAAGCTTTGAGCAGATGAGGAGAGACACAGAACACTCTTGGGGAAATTCTTGAGTTCCTTATACTCTATTTATGTGGAAAATGTAGACACTTTGATTCTTCTGAGTACTAGCAATTCATTGCTTTATAAGGCCTCTCTTCAGCTGTCAAGCATCCTAAAACAGGGTAGAAGAAAACTAAAATCACAACACTGGCCTCTACATAAGGAAAGACAAAAAGAAATCTCACAAATGCAAATGCATTGACACTTACTGTCACTTAATATTCAGTGTCCAAATCAGCCAGGAGAATTACTTTGCTTTCTTCCTGCAGCTTAGTTACAAAATTAGCCTTCAATGCACAATTGTGTGGCTCTATCATACCCATGCTCAAAACCTTTCTCTAGTTCCTTTATACTAGTTGTAAGATAACTTTACTATCTGATTCTTTCTTTTTTTCTTTTTAATTATTTTGGAGTCCAGTGGTAGCGCAATGGGTTATGCGCACGTGGCGCAAAGCACAAGCACTGCATAAGGATCCCGGTTCGAGCCCCCGGATCCCCACCTGCAGGGGAGTCGCTTTATAAGTAGTGAAGCAGACAGACTATGACCCACATAGTCAACGACTGCCACCTCTCCAGATTCAAAGGAGGTCTCGAAACTTTACATCAGGCTCAACCTGACGCTGTTGACTGGCTACGGAAGAAGGGCAAACGCTAGAAGAAGAAGAAGTAGTGAAGCAGGTCTGCAGGTGTCTATCTTTCTCTCCCCCCTCTGTCTTCCCCTCCTCTCTCTAGTTCTCTCTGTCCTATCCAACAATAATAACTACAACAATAAAACAAAGGCAACAAAAGGGAATAAATATTTCAAAAAAATATTTATGGGAGTCGGGCAGTAGCTCAGCGAGTGAAGTACATGTGGTGCAAAGCTCAAGGACTGGCATAAGGATCCCCGTTCCAACCCCAGGCCCCTCACCTACAGGGGAATCACTTCACTGCTTCAGTGAAGCAGGTCTGCAGGTGTCTATCTTTCGCTCCCCCTCTCTGTCTTCTCCTCTCATTAATTTCTCTCTGTCCTATCCAATAACAATAACAACAACAAGGGCAACAAAAATAGGAAAGATGACCTCCAGGAGCAGTGGATTCGAAGTGCAGCCACTGAGCCCCAGTGATAACCCTGGAGCCAAAACAAACAAAAGCAGTGTAGCATCTTTTTAAAAAATTTTTTAAAAATATTTATTTATTTTCCCTTTTGTTGCCCTTGTTGTTTTATTGTTGTAGTTATTGTTGTTGTTATTGATGTCATTGTAGTTGGATAGGACAGAGAGAAATGGAGAGAGGAGGGGAAGACAGAGAGGGGGAGAGAAAGACAGACACCTGCAGATCTGCTTCACCGCCTGTGAAGTGACTCCCCTGCAAGTGGGGAGCCGGGGGCTCGAACCAGGATCCTTAGGCTGGTCCTTGTGCTTTGCACCATGTGAGCTTAACCCGCTGCGCTACTGCCCAACTCCCAGCATCTTTTTTTAGTACAAAAAAAAAAAAGGAAAGGATTAATTTGGATGACATTTTACAGACACAGAAGCTGAGGATGAGTCACCGAGAGCACAGCAGTTTGTGCAACAGACTTTCATGTCCGAGGCCTGGAGGTCCCAGGTTCAATCCCAGGCACCAGCTAAATCAGAGCTGAACAGTGGTTTGGTAAAAGAAACTTGAGGAAAAGGAGGCAGAGCCTGGTTCCTTCCCAAGCTTTGTTTCATGAAGCAATCATCACTTCTTAGTTCCTGTGTGAAACTAAAGTATCTTTCCCTTTAGGAAAGGTGGTGTATCAGACCCGGAGGGGAAACAAAGTGGTCGAGTATTAATAGAAAAGATATCAAAGCCCCATTTATTCTGCTCCCAGAGCCTAGCGAGGGTTTGAGTGTCAAGGCATTGAAAGAAAAGGCAGCGGCGCCGAAATGGCAGGGGGTGTAAGGAAGCTGTGGGAGAAGGCGAACATGCTGGCAAGGCATTTCTGTCTGCAGTGTGGGCTGGGGGTGGGGCGCGGATACCAAGGGCATACATACAAGGTCAGCCTTATCTCTCTTCTGCTCTGGGCAGCAGCCGGGCTAGGCGAAAAGAGCAATCTGTCAAGTATAATTAGAGCAGAAGAAAAGGAACAATAGGCATCCAGCTCTAAGATGACAGCTCGATGGAATAGGGTGGAGGCGCTTTCCAGAAATGTAGGCTTTGTGTGCTAGGACCAGGTTCCTTCAAATGGTCCTTCCTGAGCTGCAAAACAGCTTAAACGGGGCACCAGAAAGCTGCAGGCTCCCACACTTTATCCCACGCACATCCAGTCAAAACCGGGGAGAGCCTGGCTCTGTTTCAAAGGTGAGGCTGAGATTGGAAATAGTTACATCATGCTTGTGGAGACAGAGGGTATTTGTTCATGATTCTCTCTCTCTCTCTCTCTCTCTCTCTCTCTCTTTCCTGAAGGTATCTCTGATGTTTGTTCCTCTCATTCTTGCAACTCTTGTGATTATAAAGGGTGTTAATTCCATTCTTGAAAGTTGACACCAGCCTGAAAAGAAATTTTATTTCTTTTTTATTTCAGAAACATTGTTTTACAAGACTTGTCACATAGACCTGCCTAAGGTTTTAATCAGACCATAATGGGCACATTTTAAGATGCAAATAACAACAATAAGGAAAATTTTGGCTTAACATTCAAATAGCCTTCTTGATTTGAATAGTTGGGCTCTTGTATCAACACTGGGTTTCAAAGGGAATGAGTGTATCCCATTTGATAAATGGAATCAGGTAAACAAATATCTTAAGTAAACATGATTCCCAGCTATTGAAGCTTAACAGCTATGCAGTTGCATCATCGAAGTCTCGAGTAACAGGCTTAGCTGTTACAGCCTCTACTGAAGACTAAAGGTTTGCTTGCTAATTTAGCTGTTTCTGTATCCAGCATGGAGATATATTAAAGATGGGGGAGCAGATATCTGAAGGGGAGAGAACGGTAAGAGAGTAAATACAAACTTTTCTTTTAATTTTAATTTATTTAATACAAGGCATTCTATAGCGGACAAGTCTTAGTCACAGGGTCTAGCTGCTCTTCCGTGTGTGTTATCTGCTTTAACTCTAACCCAGTGAAGTGTGTGCCTGTCAGCTCCTCCACAGATTAGGAAACCAAGGCCCTGAGAAAACAGCCCAAGGTTACAGAGTAATGCAGTCGGGCCTTGAGCCCAGGTCATGTGGTCCCAAGTCCACTGTGTTTCTCCACACCAAATTTCTGGTAGAGTTAAGAGATCTGCATTTTATTTTATTTTGTCTTTTATTTTTTGGTTTCTTTGGATAAAACAGAGAAATTGAGAGGGAAAGGGGAGACAGAGGGAGAGAGGAAGAGAGACACAGGCAGTGTGCTTCCTCCATGGGGAAGCTTCCCCGCTGCAGGTCGGGACTAGAAGTTTGAACTCTGGTCCTTGTGCATGGTAAGATGCACTACCATCCAGCCCACAGGAGATTCACATTTTAAAAATTATTAGGTTTCGGGCTGGGTGGTGGCACAGCCAGTTGAACGCCACACATCACACGCACAAGGGCCCAGAGTGGAGCCCCCACTCCCTACTTGTAGGTGGGACGCTTCAGGAGTGGTGCAGCAGGTCAGCAGGCATCTTCCACTCTATCTCCCTCTCTCAACTTCTCTCTTTCCTATAAAGAAAATAGAAAGGGGTGGGGGGAAGGAAGGGACTAAGGATGAATGAATGAGATTCCTTAGCCCCCAGTGTGGCACTCGGGCAAGGTTTGGTGCTGTGCTTTCTTCTCCTCTCTGCCTCTGGTGCTCTGTCTGAAAAAGTCAGCCTGGAGCACTGAAGCCCTGGTGATGACAAGAAAAAAAATTAATAGTAATAATTCCAGCACGAGGGCTCTCTTGCAGACTGGATGAGGCAGTGAGAGTGATACTTTCATTTGAATAATTAACCTCTCTTTACTGCATGTTGCTAATCTTTTTTTGTTTGTTTTATTTTTTAAATTTACTTATTTATAAAATGGAAGTATTGACAAGACCATAGGATATGAGGGGTACAATTTCATATAATTCCCACCACCAGAATTCCGTATCCAATCCCCTCCCTTAAAAGCTTTCCTATTTCTTGTCCCCCTTGGGGTTGGGATCATCATGGCGTGCAGAAGGTGGGAGGTCTGGCTTCTGTAATTTCTTCTCCGCTGGACATGGGTGTTGGCAAGTCAATCCATACTCCCAGCCTGCCTCTCTCTTTCCCTAGGGATCGGGGGGGGGGGGGGGCTCCAGGACATCTTGGTGGGGTCGTCTGCCCAGGGAAACCAGATTGACATCATGATAGCATCTGGAACCTGGTGGCTGACAAAGAGTTAATATTTAAGGCAGAGCAAATTGTCGACTAATCTTTCATTTTTCTAACATCAGTTGCTTTCTTTCCTTTCTATTTTTCTCTTCCATATACATTATTTTAATCAATTACCGTGTAAAAAAAAGATAAACAAAATATCCTTTACCACCCCTCACCCGAGTCCCAGTTTACTACTTTGGGGTGTCAACAACAGTTTTCTACATGTGTCTAAACAGATATGAATGTGTGTATTATGCTGCTTTGTGTGATTTTTTTTTTAAGTATACAAGGTGCCATGCTGTGCATGTTCTCCTGGACTTGCTTTTGTCTCTTATGCTGGTGTGCCTTGAGGCATCTCTGCACTGCGTGTGCTGCAGCCTGACCCGGCCTTTCTGTGCCGCATCGCAGGTACTCTGCCAGCACATTCGCTCTCCTCTCTGCCCTGCCTGGGCTTTTGAAATGGCTCACAGCACAGCAAGAATAAACACAGCTGTTTGTCTGGAGGGGGCTGTGTGATTCACTGCAGTGTTAGGAAGGCAGGCAGGCAGGCAGGCAGGCAGGCAGGCAGGCAGGAAGGAAGGAAGGAAGGAAGGGGAGGAAGCGTACACATCAGTTCTCTAAACTGCGCAGCAAAGCCTTGCGGGTTAAATGCGTGTGGCGCAAAGCACAAGAACCGGAGTAAAGATCCCAGTTGAAGCCCCCAGCTCCCCACCTGCAGGGGAGTCCCTTCACAGGTAGTGAAGCAGGTCTGCAGGTATCTATCTTTCTCTCCCCCTCTCTGTCTTCCCCTCCTCTCTCCATTTCTCTATGTTCTATCCAACAATGACGACAACAATGAAAAACAAGGGCAACAAAAGGGAAAATAAATAAATATTTAAAAAAAACATTCCAAGAAACTTGCAGCTTGTTAGTTAAAAGACTTTTGCTAATAGACCCTACAGGAAACAGATAACAACAGAAACAAATGCAGGCTAGTTTTTTTTTTTTTTAATTTTTTATTTATAAAAAGAAAACACTGACAAAAACCATAGGATAGAAAGGTACAACTCCACACAATTCCCACCACCAGAACTCTGTATCCCCGCCCCTTCCCTGGTAGCTTTCCTATTCTTTATCCCTCTGGGAGTATGGACCCAGGGTTAATATGGGGTGCAGAAGGTGGAAGGTCTGGCTTCTGTAATTGCTTCCCCGCTGACCATGGGCATTGACAGGTTGATCCATACTCCCAGCCCAAATGCAGGCTAGTTTTATGAGCCTATCTGCCCAATGGCTATTGTGTAAAAATTTCCTGCTATTACAAAGGTGTCTAGGTAATTATTATTTTTTACAAAAAAAATTACTATGAAAGAGAAAGTGTGTGTGTGAGAGAGAAATGGATAGATATGTGGGCAAAGAGCTCTGCTCAGCTCTGGCATAGGTAGTAGGGCAGATGGGGGATTGAACCTGTATCTGTGGGTCCTACGACATGCTACTCAGTGCTGTAATGGAATGACCTATCCCCTGGCCATGTGCAATTCTTTAACATTTATGAATTCGCTATCTAGCTGCAGAATTATTCTAGAGACTCACCTGGACCTTTTGAGCCACTAGGCACCTTCCCACATGGACCAGTTTCACTGCTGGGAGAGGAGGAGGCCACTGGGAGCTGGTGGAGGGGCTGCTTTCCACAGTCTTGGGTTTGGTTGAGTAGAATGTGTGAAGGTTGTTATTTGAGATAAAATAGCTGATATTTAGCAAGCAGATGAAATCCCAGAGTAAGTGATTTCTAAAAAGCCTGAGGAGGACAGGGGAGATAGCACAATGGCTATGCAAAAAGACTTTTGTGCCTGAGGCTCCAAGGTTCAGGGTTCAATTCCCAGTGTCACCATAAGCCAGAGCTGAGCAGTGCACTGGTAAAAATGAATGAGGGAGTCGGGCTGTAGCACAGCGGGTTAAGCACAGGTGGCCCAAAGCAAGGACCAGCGTAAGGATCCCAGGTCAAGCCCCCTGGCTCCCCACTTGCAGGGGAGTCACTTCACAAGCAGTGAAGCAGGTCTGCAGGTGAATCAGGTCTTTCTCTCCCCCTCTCTGTCTTTCCCTCCTCTTTCCATTTCTCTCTGTCCTATCCAACAGTGACGACAACAATAATAACTACAACAATAAAACAACAAGAACAACAAAAGGGGATAAATAAATATTTTTTAAAAATGAATGAATGAATGATAAATAAGGAAATGGGCAGGGGTAGATAGCATAATGGTCATACAAAGAGACTCTCATGCCTGAGGCTCTAAAGTCCCGGGTTCAATCCCTCACACCATCATAAGCCAGAGTTGAGCAGTGCTCTGATAAAAAAAAAAAAACAAAATGCTGAGGAAATAAGCCTGTCAGCCTTAGTAAGCTTTTTTTTGACTCTCAGGGGCCATTTTCTGTCATGTGTGTGAACCCACTCCAGCTGGTCCAAACTGAGATTCCAACTGGATATGAAAGACCAGCTCAGCTGCCCAGGGCAGAAGCCACATGTAGTTTTGTTTAAGACTCCTCCAGTCAGCAGATGCTCTGAGGACCTTGGGAGTGCCTGCCCGCCCGCCCGCCAGCCCGCCTGCCCGCCTGCCCGCCTGCCCGCCTGCCCGCCTGCCCGCCTGCCCGCCTGCCCGCCTGCCCGCCTGCCTGCCTGCCTTGTCTGGGCTTGCCTGCCTCTTGCTGACACAGGAGTGGGCGCCTATGTCTTCACTCCACTCGCAGCTGGTGGCAGTGTAGTCCAAAACGTTGCTATTTTTAAAGGAGGGTGAACCAAAATGAAAAGATCACTGTTGCATAGAGGAGTGAAGGAAAAACATCTTTTTTTTTTTTTGGAGTTTAGACTGAGAACTACCAAGAGGATGAAATGAACAGAGTTCAGATTAGCTACTCTCCACACCACCCCCCATAGCAGATTCCAACTTTTATACATTGAAACCACATTTTGTCTCCTTAGAGGAAAAATTTACATCACATCAATATTTCAAAGTAACAAAGCATTTGTTGAGAGGGTATTTGGTATTTCCTATTATCCAGAACAACCAAGAGAAGAAAATATATGAATAAGAAAATGCATATTTTGAATCCCAGAGATACTATCTGAGACAGAAGCCATTCTGGGTATGAGGAAATGCAAATTAGAAGCAAAATCTCTTTTGGTTCCAGGCCTGACAGCTGTTCTGGTCTGTGGTCTCTTCAAGTTGCCACAGGAGGCTGGAATGAAAGGGGGTGGGGGGAGTCCTTCTTAGCTAAAAGGGAAGTTTTGTTTTTTCCCGTGACTGACTTCAAAACCTCCACGAAGTCTATGCCCAATGTTATTCACAGGATTGGGGGGAAAAAATCATTTATGGTCTGTTTTTCTCAAAGAGTCCTTTTACTGCAGAAGGAATTTCTCAGCAGACAAAAGAATGTGCTTGGGAAATCATAATTTCTGTGAAGAAGAGAGTCTTACACGTAAGGCGCAGAACGTGTAACTGTTAGGGTAAAGACGATTCAAAGCACTTTAGTCTATTACCCCTTTTTGAAATTGAACTTTCTATTTATTTATTTATTTTTAATCTGATGAGGGAACCTTCCTTTCTCAAGCCCTGAAATTCAGAATAAATGTTCATGTGTAAGAGTTAAAAAAAAAAAAGGTCTGCCCGTGCATTTCATGGAGTCCAGGGCTCCCTGAAATGGGCTAAGACTTTGTTGGCTCTGAGTTAATTTTGCCCTACTGCAAGAGGTGAAAGCCTGAGCACCATTGAGAACCCATTTTCCAAGGCAGAACAAAGAGAGAGCAGCGCCCCACCCCCTCATGGAAGCCACTTGGCTTTGTCTGAGCCAGTTCCCTCTGAGGACAGCAGCAGCAAGGCTTGGCTGTCTCTGCGGATTAGGTTAGTAGTTCTTGGCGGAGCCTTCCTGGGGGATGTGGGAGGATCTGAGCTTGCCTGCATAGCATTTGTTATCTGCTCTTGTATCCGTTCCCCACAAAGAACATTTTTATACAAGTTACACTTGGGGGGGGCACTCCCTTCCTTGACTTTATGTCTTTGTCTTAAACAAATGTCAAGTACAGTCTTGGACACTGTTCCTCGTTCACTGTTACTATCTATAACTCTTCTTTGTCTTGCAAACAATGTGGATCTAGATTGTGAAGGGTACACCCCTACTGGCCAGCTACAGGACTGGGGGGCCCAATCTCCCTTCTCTGGAACCCTCCAGAAGCCAAACCTCCTTCTCCAGTGGGTTCCTAATTATGGTGTGTCTGGCGCCACTGGACTACAGGGCCTGTTTTGAAACTGAGCCTGTAATTTCTACCTCCAGCTATTTGCTAGTGGGAGATAGGGATTTTCATGTCAGACAACAGGGGCCAAGAATAATCATCATGAAAGGTACATCTGAAGGTCTTTACTCCCTTATCATTAGAAAAATAGAGATGAGCCATCCTTACACTTAGAACAGTGGATCCCTGCAGATGGAAGGGACAGGAAAGTTACTAGTGCATCTTCTGGGCAGTGTGACATAGGAGACAGCCTCTGAAGGGCAGCATACAGCTCTATGCGGCACGAAAAGTGAAAGCCAAGCCACACTTTGGCATCATCTTGCAGGTAACCATTTCCCATAATGACACTGGTGCGAGAGCAGAAGAGCCAGTCAGCATCTTTCTGCAGGCTTCAGTCATAGGGGGAGAAAGGTGGTACCACAATTCTCTCCCACTGGAGGCTGGTGACGTGTTCTAAGCAGATGATTGCAGAGGCCCCCTGTCAAATGAGGGAAGAGAAAAAGGCAGTGGGGAGAGGAGGAGGGACTCTAGAAGCAGCACTGCGGCAGGCAATCCTGGAATAAAAATGAAAAGCCTGGTGGAAAATGATGAGCACAGTTACCTGCTTTTCTTTCCTTTTTTTTTTTTACATTCCTTTTTCTTTCCTTTTCTTTTCTTTTCCTTACTTCTCTCTCTTTCTCTTACCAGAGCACTGCTCAGCTCTTTTTTATATATTTATTTATTTCCTTTTGTTGCCCTTGTTTTATTGTTATAGTTATCATTGTTGTTGTTACTGATATCATCGTTGTTGGATAGGACAGAGAGAAAGGAGAAGACAGAGAGAGGAGGGGAAGACAGAGAGGGAGAGAAAGATAGACACCGCCTGTGAAGCGACTTCCCTGCAGGTGGGGAGCCAGGGGCTGGAACCCGGATCCTTACGCTGGTCCTTGCGCTGGTCCTTGCGCTTTGCGCCACGTGCGCTTAATCCTCTGTGCTACCGCTCAACTCCCTCTCACCTCTGTTTTTATGGTGGTGTGGGGGAACTGAATCTGGGACCTCAGAGCCCCAGGCCTGAAAGTCTGTCCACATAGCCACTATGCTATTTTCCCCACCCCAGTATGCTTTTAATAAGATTATTTAATATTTTGTAAATAGCATAGAGCAGAATAGGAGAAATGAAAAATGGCTCCCTGCCGGTTTTATTGTTGAATGTCTCTGTCTCTGTGTCTCTTTTCTAGCCAGAGAAAGAAAGCACAGCTCTGGCTTGTAGTGGTGCTGGGACCAAACTTGCCTCAGGCATGAAAATCTTTAGAAGAACCGTTAAGCTGTCTCCCTGGCCCTTTTACCTCTTTTACTCTCTTTTAGGGTTGTCTTAAAAAATGAGTAGATCACAAAGATCAAATCCACCCCTCGTTTCTTTAGAAAGCATGAGAGGCAAGCCCTTTGGAACAGTGCATAATAACATCACCACGGGCCTCTCGGTTTCTCTTCCGAACATAGGGGCTGTTCTGGTCGTGTCCATTATTTTAGCTTTCCTTGGTACTAACTAGCAAAAACATGCAGCATCCTGATTGCAGGGGTGTTGCTTAGGCCCAAATTTCCTCCGCAGCAAGGCCTCAGCCTTGGGCGAGGCCCGAATTGTCTCCTTTGCCACCAGCAGGCGGCGCTGCTTCACAGCAGCCGCGCCCTGCTCGCCACGACGGTCACTTCCGGGAGGCGGGTCCGACCCGCGCCCTGCTGGCCTTGATGCGGCGGGCTTCTCACCCTGGCTTCTTGCTAACTTTTCAGAGTCACTTTGCTTGGTGACAGTTTATGCTACTTGAAAACTTGCTCCCTCGGTCCTTTGCAAGAATGGATTTTATATGAGAACCAGAGTGTATGTGGGTAATAACTGATTTTTTTGTTTTAATCATCTCTACTTAGTCCAAAAGCGTTTTTATTCAGTCCAATAAAAATCCTCAGACCTGATGAAAAAGGGGGAATTATTTTGTTGAAAATTAGATTTTTTTGTTTTACTTTAACCCATTAATCCACCACCGTGGTGGCTAGAATGTTAAATAAATAAATAAATAAAAGTTCCCTTCCTGTTGATTCCAGATTTTGCTACGTAGAAAGCAGCTCACTAAGATTCAGCTGTGTCGCCATCTGCTGGACACTTCGGATACTACAAGGCCCCACCGGGAAGGAGGGGGCGGTGCTGGGTGAAGAAACTGCAGGTATCATTCTTTTGCAGCCTGCTTATCTAAAAAGAGACAGAACTGACCCGCCGCAAGAAAAGGTCATGGTTGCAAGGAGCCCTCGGTTTAAAAAAAGCTCTTACTTGCGTGGTCTCCCAGGGAAACCAGGGGCTTGCTGCGGAGGTAGAACTCATTCCTTTACCCATCGTGTCTCATGCGGAGCTGAAAACTCAAGCTGTCTTTTCCATCACTGCACAGAGGGGAAGATCAGCAATAGAAGTCCCTAAGCATTTGTTCTCCTGAACGGCAGTGATTTTGCTGAATGGAAGAGATTGCAAAGGTGAAGAGGGTGACAGAAATAAAATGAGTCTGGGAGTAAGTGGGGAGGAGTTAAAATGTGGCCTCGGCTGCGCTTTGATATAAAGTCACTAAGCTTCCCCATTACTTAACGAATTCTTAAGTCAGGTCTGATTTACTTGAAGACTTTTCTATTTTGGGACCTCTTGGCTCTTTCCACACAAGGGTCCAAACCCATTTGTAAGCACATTTATATACATAATTCCACAGAAGTCTGCATTCACTGTTGTTGAACATTTTGTTAAAGCCCATAATTGAAAAATGCTTGTAGGGGGACTCCAGAAAATGGAATTTTAGAGCAGAATTACAGTTTGCCCACCCATCTGGAAAAATATGGTGATGGGAAACATTTCTGATGGAAAAATATTATCAGACATAGCTAAGATTCTCTAGAGCTTGATAGTTACTTTCTCTTTCTAAATGAGTTTTTGTGCTCTGGGATGAACTTGTAATAGTTTTCCTGAAACAGATGAAATAACTTAAGCAACAGCATATCCTGTTGGAACCTCACTGGTTGTGTAGTCCTGGGAACCCATATCATCTGGGGTTTTTTTTGTTTGTTAAGATTTATTATTTTTGTTTTAGAAGTTTTGTTGTATTATCTTTTTATTTATTTATTTATTGGATAGAGACAGTCAGAAATGGAGAGAGGAGGGAGAGAGACACCTGCAGCCATGCTTTCCCCTGCAGGTGGGGACTGGGGGCTTGAACCTGGGTCCTTGGACATTGTAACGTGTGCTGAACCAGGTGTGTCACCACCCAGGTGCAAGATTTATTTTTTTAAATTATTTTTAGAATTTATTTATTAATGAGAGAGATAGAAGGAGAAAAAGAAGCAGACATCATTCTGGTACATGTGTTGCCAGGGATTGAACTCAGGACCTCATGGTTGAGAATCCAATGCTTTATCCACTGTGCCACCTCCTGCACCACATATTTTTATTTTATTTTATTTTATTTTATTTATTATTATTATTTTTTCCCCTCCAGGGTTATTGCTGGGCTCGGTGCCTGCACCATGAATCCACCGCTCCTGGAGGCCATTTTTCCCCCTTTTTGTTGTCCTAGTTGTTGCAGCCTTGTTGAGGTTATCATTGCCATTGTTGACATTGCTTTGTTGTTGGATAGGACAGAGAGAAATGGAGAGAGGAGGGGAAGACAGAGAGGGGAGAGAAAGACAGACACCTGCAGACCTGCTTCACCGCCCGTGAAGCGACTCCCCTGCAGGTGGGGAGCCGGGGGCTCGAACCAGGATCCTTACGTCGGTCCCTGCGCTTTGCACCACGTGCGCTTAACCCACTGCACCACCGC
This sequence comes from Erinaceus europaeus, assembly GCF_950295315.1. Taxonomy (NCBI): domain Eukaryota; kingdom Metazoa; phylum Chordata; class Mammalia; order Eulipotyphla; family Erinaceidae; genus Erinaceus; species Erinaceus europaeus. The sequence goes on along the minus strand of NC_080168.1, from coordinate 115,572,400 downwards.
CTGACTCCCTATTTTATTTTTTTAAAGAAAGAATAAGCAGAGAGCCAGCTGTGCCTTTTAGCACCAAGCCTTTAAAACCATACAGTATCACTTCTCTTGTTCTTCCTTAATTTTTTTTCTTATTATCTTTATTTATTTATTGGATAGAGACAGACAGAAATCAAGAAGGGAGAGAGGATAGAGAAGGAGAGAGCCAGAGAGACACCTGCTGTTGTTGTGGACCGCAGAGAAGAGAGAGGGGGGGTCTGGAGCGAAGAGGGAACACAAATCTTTATTTGCACTGGCACCTCAGAGTTGGGTGCTAGAGAGGCAGGTTGGGCCACGTGGAGGTAGCGAAAATGGCCACCTCACACAGTAACCTTTCCTGCGTCTGAACACCGAAGGGAAGCGCTGGCAAGAGAACGAGGTGCGGAAGAAGAAGGGATTTTATAGGAGCAGCTTTTGCGAGAATGGGAAGGGGGAGGAGTAACCATAGCACTCCAGGATAGAATAATAACTCTCATGAGAATGAGAGGGGGGAGGAGTAACCAAAGCACTTCAACTATGGCGGGGAAATAGACAATGCCCTGAGGGCACAACATGGCTGAACAGGCACTCCGAGAATGTCCCAACTCTCGCAGTAACTAGCAGTAGCCTGAGGGGACAACATGGCAGATGTGACTGCATCGGCACAATTTCCCAGCATCTCCCCCTTTCCTTTTATCTAATGGCCAGGGCAACAGTCTGTAAAGTCAGGGTCAGTCTATGAAAAACCAGCAACGTGAAGGGAAGGAAGGTGCTGTAAAATTGTCTAAAGTGTCCAAAGGGTATACCAGCAAGTCCGATAAAAGTCTCAGTCCAAAGTAGGCGACGGGGGAGAAATGGCAGGGGATGAAATGCTGCATGAGGAAGGTCAGCCTCTGGAATTCTGCTTTTCTGTAGAGAGTGAGCTGGAACTGCCAAAACGTGACAGGTCATAGCAGAAGCAGGAAAGGCAGACAGGCAGTAAAAAAGTTCTGTCCTTGGAGTCTGTGAGTCAGGTTCTTCAGATCGCGTCAGGTGACATCTAGGGTTTTGGGGGGGTGTGCCACTGTAGTCGTGCCATGTAACGGGTGATATCAGGGTGTGCAGGGGTCCAGATGTTTTTTTCCCGGATTCCTGTGGAAGAAACACAAACAATCTGCTTCTCGTGGTTAGCAGGGCATCTGATTTGAATGCTTTATAGAAAAAGAGGTTTGGTGCCTTAGCCAACTGAGTATTGGGGGATGTATCTTTCCTATTCATTTATGATTATATTTTATATTATTTGTCATGGTAGTCAGCTGTTATCTGGAAGGTCCTGGGTGATTCATGGGGAAAAAGAACTTATCTTTTAACAAGGACTCTAAGGTGTAGGGAAGCGGGATTTTTTTTGTTGTTGTATTTTGCCTTTTGTTGCCCTAGTTGTTTTATTGTTGTAATTATATTGTTGTTATTATGATATTGTGGTTGTTGAATAGAACAGAGAGAAATGGAGAGAGGAGGGGAAGACAGAGAAGAGGAGAGAAAGACAGACACCTGCAGACCTGCTTCACTGCCTGTGAAGCGATTACCCTGCAGGTGAGGAGCCAGGGGCTCAAACTGGGATCCTCAAGCCGGTTCTTGCACTTAGCGCCACCTGCACTAAACCCGCTGCACCACCGCCCGATTCCCAGGAACTACCTTTTAACATAAACTCTATGGCCATGCCAATAGCAACCTTGAGGGCACATGTGGCTCCCCACATGTCCCCCTTTCTTATATCATGTTTTGATGTTTGGCGGACTTTGTTTTGTGGCAGGGCGGACTGTGCCTGTCTTAGGTTGGGGATCAGCCTTCCGTCTTACCCGTCATTGGAACACCTGGTCATTTTTGCCCAGTAGTACCAGGTGCCCTGTCTTAGGTTGACTGGATAGCGCTAGTTTCCCTTTTACCCATCATTGGCTAGCCAGTCCTCTACATGGTGGATGTTCTGATGGAGGGGGGCAAATCCTCCACAGCAACTCAATATACTGCCATGTCCAGCCTATGATAGTGAGTTTGTATAGGTTGCGTCTTTATGGCATCAATCTGTTGTTGCAAAAAGGCCATGAGCTTATTAAAAATTATAGGACCATGGTCTGGGAGGTGTCGCAGTGGATAAGGCATTAGACTCTCAAGCGTGAGGTCCCAAGTTCAATCCCTGGCAGCATGTGTACCAGAAAGATATCTGGTTCTTTCTCTCTCCTCCTCTCTTTTTCAATAAATTAAAATGTTTAAAAAAAAATTATAGGACCTATTGTGAGCAGGAGAAGTAAAACAAGCTAGGGTCCCACAACTAAGGGTACACAGGTAAGGAAGGGGGAATGTATCCATTGTATGAAAAGGTGGGAACATATCTCAATTCTAAGGGAAGCAGTCAGTGGATGTGATGTCCAGGGGAACAGCCATTTGTCTTTGGGGGTAGTACGGTATGTCTATGGCATGGGTGATGTTATAAAGGGAAACATCTTTAAATTGTTGGCTGACAAAGGCAGGCCTATGGTGGCAAGACAAGATATACCAGTTAAGTGTACAAGAATATGTGAATGTTGTTAATTCACATAGGTTGGATATGGAGGAACTTCTTACAGTTTAATACCCTACCATATGAACAGATGATTCTTTATATGAAGGCTTGATAGCTGTAATCACTTACTTGTGAAAAAAAAAAACTTGTAACAAGTTAGAGGTTTATTATAATTGATACCTCGATGATTATAATTGGTTTAAATATTTTGATTTTTCTTAACCATTTTTACTTTGGACTATAAACAGACTCAGGTTAATTAGAGAGTTAACGCATGTTAGTGACAATGGTTTTAACATTTAGAGTACTCTGAGCAGATGGGTCATACAAAAAATTTTGGTCATTCAACACACTCACTCACAAAACACAACTGGCCAGTCATAACATAAGACATTCAGGGGAGGGGTAGGAGAGAGGACTCTGTGAGCTAACTTTTGTAGGTTCTGCCATGTCATATTATGGGTCCTGGGATGTATCCTGCGGCTAGTCCTCTTGTATTTCTTGTTCTTCAGGGATAAGAGTGCCATCATGAGGGTATTGTCGGACATGGCGGGCAGGAACCCAGACAGGTTTAGAGTAATTATGTGGGGAAATGCATGCAAAACCTCTTCCCATGGTCAATAGAGGGTCAGGCCCTTTCCAAATTTTATCAAGTGGGTCTTTCCATTTGACCTTAATAGATGGGAGAGTAGATGGTGTTTGCCAGTGAAGAATAATAGGAGGTAAGTCTGAGTTATTGTAAATATTAAAGAGATTTAACGTAGTTAAGGCTTTTGCTAGCTGGATATTGGGGGGGTACATTCCTCCTTTATCTTTATAATTGAGCCTTAAGGGTTTGATGGGCCCTCTCGACAATGCCTTGTCCCTGTGGATTATAGGGAATGTCTGTGGTATGAGTAATGTTCCAGAGGGAACAAAAATCTTTAAATTGTTTGCTGGTAAACACAGGTCTATTGTCAGTTTTCAGTTGAGGAGGTAAGCCCATCACAGCAAAACAGGAGAGCATATGGCTTATAAGCTTTTTAGAGCTTTCTCCTGTCTGAGCTGTTGCCCACATAAATTTAGAAAAGGTATCAATTGAGACAAACACATATTTTTGTTTGCCAAAGTTTGGTATGTGGGTGACATCAATTTGCCAAATAGCATTAGCTTTTAAGCCTCGGGGGTTAACACCAAGAGTCTGAGTAACAGGTGTTTTTGTGAGACTTGCACAGGAAGAGCATGTAGCGAGTATATGTTTTAACTGTAGTAAAGGAACATCAGGAAATCGAGCTCGAAGGCCTTTAAGATTAACATGGGTTAGAGAATGAAAGTCAGCAGGATCAGAGACAGAGACTAGGAGAGCTCCTGTGGAGGCAAAGCGGTCAGCTACAGCATTCCCTTCGGACAGGGAACCAGGAAGAGGGCTGTGGGAATGAAGGTGCTGAATATATAGTGGTTGGGTTTGAGAAGAGAGCATAGAGGCGATTTGAATCAAGAGAGGGGAAAGTGGGTTGTCATCAATTTTCACATAGGAACGAGCAAGCCATGGAAGTAAGTTAACAGTATACACACTGTCAGAAAAAAGGTTGGAGGATTCTGGTACAGCTTTTAATGCAAGGAAAACAGCATAAAGTTCTTTGTACTGAGGGGAATTCTCAGGAAACTCAGTAAAGAGAGGTTTAGGGGGTTGTTTGTCCGGGTAATATATAAGGGCAGCAGCTTCCTTTTTTCCACCATCAGTGAAGACTGTAGGAGCAGAAGGAATGGGATCTCGAGAGAAAAGTTTAGGTGCTAGGAGAGGCAAAAGAGGTAAAGAAGCTATCAATTTATTAGAAGGAAAATGGTTATCTATTTGTCCTGGAAACCCCACGAAGCTTATGGCAAAGCGGAAATGATGGCATATGAGCCACTCTGTATCTGTGAGAGAAAAGGGCAGAATAATTAAATCCGGTTTTTTCCCTAAGACCTGCACAGACCTATTTCTTCCTTGGCGAACCATGAATGCTAATGCATCTATCTCAGTGAGTAGTCTTGGAGCTCCGCCTACTGGCGTGTGAAGCCACTCGAGAACCCCATGGTTCTGCCACAATGCCCCTACTACTGTGGGGGTGGAGTTAAAGATTAGAAGGTTTACCGGAGAGGAGGGGGAGAATCAAACAAGATGCATGTCCTGGAGGGCCTGGTTAACCCTTTCCAGTGCCGAGGAGGCCTCGGGAGTTAACCTATGTTTTGAGGAGGGCTGTTTGTTTCCTTTTAACAGGTCAAACAGTGGTTGGAGGCAGCTAGTAGGCAGATAAAGATACTGCCTAAGCCAATTTAAATTTCCAAGAAAACTTTGTAAAGAAGCAAGAGTGAGGTTAGAAGGAAAACTAACACTAGGTTTTAAGGGACAAATTTGCGTTAGAGAAATCTCTGAACCTAAAAAAGATATTGGAGGAATTAGCTGTATCTTCTCAGGAGCCACATTAAGGCCACTTTTCTTTAATGCAGGAATGAGAAAATCACGTAGGGCACAGAGATCTGTATCTGATTTCCCCCATATTAATACATCATCCATGTAATTAAAAACATTAAGGCCCTTATGGATATATGGGAAAAGGGCAGATTTAACAACCTCTTGACAAATTGTACGACTATTGGCCATGCCTTGGGGCAGCACCACCCATTCAAATCTATCAGCAGGGCTGGCGTTATTAATACAAGGAAAAGAGAAGGCAAAACGTTTACAATCTTGTGGATGCAAGGAATAGAGAAAAAACTATCTTGTATATCAATAGCTATGATTGGAATTCCCGTGGGAATTGCAGAAGCAAGAGGCAAACCCCTTTTGGGGGAGCCCCAGACCTGCATGGTTTTATTAACTGCACAGAGAACTTGGAGGAGGCGCCATTTTCCTGAGCACTTTTTAATCACAAAGACAGGAGTATTCCATGGGCTTTGAGAATGACGAATGTGTCCCAAGGACAACTGCTCTCGGACAAGCTCTTTAAAAATTTCTAGCTTATCCCTAGGTAAAGGCCACTGTTCCACCCAGACAGGTTCATTAGAAAGCCTGTCTAAGCGGGGAGTTTGTATACGAACAGTGGCAGTTAGTATTGGGGGTGCTGGTTAGATCTGGTCTTGCAGGAGTGGGTGTTATGCTCTGCAGAGGCATCTGTGGATATCCTAACATCAAGACATTCTAGAAGATCCCTGCCCAATAGTTTGGTGCTAATATCAGCTACAAATGGGTGGAAGTGTCCAGTAGAACCTTCCGGGTCTTCCCACATGAGCGAATCTTGTGTGAGAAAGGATTGGGTCACCCCTCCAACCCCATGTATACAGGGTCCCGGGAAGAGTTCCCAATTTTTGGGAACCTCTGCTTGCCTTAAAATCATCTTTTCTGCACCCATGTCAATCAAAAATTTAAAAGGAATGTTGTCAATCTTTACTGTCATAGTAGGGTGACCTCGTTCTAAAACAGGAGTGGTCCACAAAATCTCAGGCCCTGAATTTGTACCATTCAGGGGCGTGCCATCTTTATGAAATTTGGACCAACAATCTCTCTTCCAGTGAAACCCTCTATGGCATCTGGGACACACCGTACGTGGCTTCTGGCTCCCTGACTGAAGGCGGGGCTGTTCTGATTGGAGGCGGGGTTGCCCTGACTGGAGGCGGGATTGCCTTGACTGGAGGCGTGGTAGCTCTAACTGGAGGCGGGGTTGCTCTAACTGGAGGCGTGGTCGCAGCTTATCAGGACATTGGTTATGCCAATGCCCTTGGCAACCACATTGAAAGCAGGCCCCGTTTTGATTACGTGGGGTAACTGCATAAACCTGTGTCATAGCGGGTGCCCCATAATTGCCTGATGTAAGTTCCTGTGTCGCTAAAATCCAATTATCTGGATGTAGGTGTTTAAGACTAAGGCATAACTGACGGAATTGTGCTATCATGCCATCCCAGACAATAGAACGCAGGAGGAAAGAGAGGATTTCAGGATTATAAACCTTTCTCTCTAAGGTTTGCCTCACCCTTGAGATGAAGTTCGCTAATGATTCATCAGTACCATCATTAACTCTCTTGGCAAAGAGAGTTAATGGGAACTGAAGAATCTACGTTGGTTGGGGTAACCCTTTCCCATGCTTGTGTTGTGCAGATGCGTACCTGTTCAAAATAACCAGTTGGAAACTTAGCTTCTGCCTACTGAGTTCCAGATTCAAACGCTCCTGCTCCAAACAAAGCATCAAAATTCCATTCTACCTGTTTATTACTATTTTCCTGCGATTGTCTAGAGCATTCATCACGGAAGTATGCCTTCCATTGTAGGTAGAGGGGGTCTGGGAGTGCAGCACAAGCCAGGTCTTTCCAGTCCTGGGGGGTGTTAAGGTGCTGGTAAAAACTCCTTAAAATGGACTTGGTCCATGACACGTGAATTCCGTCCTCCCTGACCGCTTGGCAGAGTTCTCTGAGCTCTTTAGAGGAGTATGGGTGCCACACCTGAGGGTTTTGTCTATTGGGGGCCACATTTACCGGGAAGGTGTGGACTTGGTCTGATGATGCGTGGGAAAGAGTTACAGAAGTAGAAGCTGCTGTAGTGGCCTCAGGGGAAACTGAGCACGTATCTATTGGGACGGAGCTCTTGGGGCAGACTGCAAAAGATTTAAGGTCTCTAAACACTGAAAACATATCCTTTAACTCCTGTATCTCAGCCACAAGGTCTCTTAATGACGAGGTATCAGCGGGGGAAGGGGTTATGGAAGCCACAGAAGGAACCAAACACGTGTCTGCAGAAGGAGCCGAACACGTGTCTGCAGGGACAGCAGGTGAAGGGGTCATGGAAGCCGCAGAAGGAACCGAACACGTGTCTGCAGGGACAGAAGTTTGGGTGCTGACTGCAAATCGCTTAGGGCATTAAGTCGTAAGCACATATCTCGGGTGCTGACTGCAAATCGCTTAGGGCATTTAGGTCATAAGCACATATCTGTTAACTCTTGTATCTCAGCCTCAAGGTCACTTAACCTTTTGGCAGAACACCTTGTACATATCTTGTAAGTAGCAAATATAATTATGAGAACCCATGGTGTAGCGAAAATTAAAGCATCTCTGAGATCGAGAGCCTGTTCCAGGTGAGAAGGATATAATGTCTGGGACACCTCCTCATAAAACGGAAAAAATACCATGGTGGGGGAAACGTGGGGCTGCAGAGTCAGGCGGCTGCCACTTACCTGTGTCTGGGCGGCTTTTCTGGACCTCAGGCCGGGCGTGAGTGCGGGACACGTCGGGCACCAGATGTTGTTGTGGACCGCGGAGAAGAGAGAGGAGGTCTGGAGCGAAGAGGGAACACAAATCTTTATTTGCACTGACACCTCAGAGTTGGGTGCTAGAGAAACAGGTTGGGCCACGTGGAGGTAGCGAAAATGGCCACCTCACACAGTAACCTTTCCTGCGTCTGAACACCGGAGTGAAGCGCTGGCAAGAGAACGAGGTGCGGAAGAAGGGATTTTATAGGAGCAGCTTTTGCCAGAATGGGAAGGGGGAGCAGTAACCATAGCACTCCAGGATAGGATAATAACTCTCGTGAGAATGAGAGGGGGGAGGAGTAACCAAAGCACTTCAACTATGGCGGGGAAATAGACAATGTTCTGAGGGCACAACATGGCTGAACAGGCGCTCCTTGAATGTCCCAACTCTTGCGGGAACTAGCAATAGCCCAAGGGGACAACATGGCAGATGTGACTGCACAATTTCCCAGCAACCTGCAACGCTGCTTCACCACTTGCAAAGCTTCCCCCCTGCAGGTGGGAACTAGGGGCTTGAACCTGGGTCCTTGAACATTGTAAGGTGTGTACTCCACTGGGTGTGCCACCGCCCAGCCCCAATTGATTTTTAAGAGTGAGAAGGATAGAAAAATGGAAGAGAGACCAGAATACTGCTCAGTTCAGACTCAAGGTGGTGCTGGGGATTGCTATTTATTTCATATGATGTAGTTCCACATAAGAGAGAGACAGAGGCAGAGAGAGTCACGAAACCTCACCCCCCCCCCCGATCCATGGGGTACCGGGGGTCAAACAGGGAGCCTCAGACTTGCAAGTCCTGTACTCTGCCAGTTAATCTATTTACCCAACCACTACAGTTAGTGCCTTATAAAGATATCTTTTAGGGGGCCGGTTGGTGGCACACCTAGTTGAGCGCATATGTTACAATGTACAAGGACCCAGGTTCAAGCCCTTGGTCCCCACCTCCAAGGGGAAAGCTTCACAAGTGGTGAAGCAGGGCTGCAGGTCTGTCTCTCTCTCTGTCTGCCCCCTTCCTCTCAATTTCTGGCTGTCTCTATCAAGTAAATAAAGATAATTAAAAAATAAAAAATAAAGATATCTTTTAGTACTTGTATAACTAAACTGTCATGAATAAACTCTACTTGTTCTACTGCCATAGTGAAAAATTTCACAGAGAAAATGTTCAGCCTCTTCATGGATGCTTGAAGAAGATAATCAATTAAGAAAACAGTATGAGGGCTGGAAAGATAGCATAATGCTGAGGCAAAACAGACTTTCGTGCTTGAGGTTTGATTTCCTGCACCACCATAATCCAGAGCTGAGCAATGCTCTGTTAAAAGCAGACAAACCAATAAACAAGCACAAACGTACACACCAAACCAGTATGAGAAATAAAATTAAAATGTGATGTAATGACACATGGGGGCACTGTTTAGAATCAAAAGATTGAAGATAGGTTCTATTCTGAATGAACAAAGACTTACTGGATACCAAGCTATGACCAGTAAGGGCAAATGTTGGTGCCACATATACTCTATTTTTGTAGAGAAGAGGCTTTCTTTCTTTTTCTTTTTTAAAAAAAAATTATTTATTTATTTATTCATGAGAAAGATAGGCAGAGAGAGAAAGAACCAGACATCACTCTGGTACATGTGCTGCTGGGGATTGAACTCAGAACCTCATGGTTAAGAGTCCAGTGCTTTTCCACTGTGCCACCTCCCAGACCTTTCTTTCTTTCTTTCTTTCTTTCTTTCTTTCTTTCCCTTTCTTTCTTTCTTTCTTTAAAATATTTATTTCCTTTTGTTGCCATGTTGTTTTATTGTTGTAGTTATTATTGTTGATGTTGTCATTGTTGGATAGGACAGAGAGAAATGGAGAGAGGAGGGGAAGACAGAGAGGGGGAGAAAGACAGACACCTGCAGACCTGCTTCACCGCCTGTGAAGCGACTCCCCTGCAGGTGGGGAGCCAGGATCCTTACGCCGGTCCTGAGAAGAGGCTTTCTTAGAAATAAATATCAAATTACAAGTCAGCACTATTAGGGATGAATTGACTATCTCTTGGTGATGGTGCTTCCTGACTCAGACAGTGCTGCGTCCTGGTGGAGCAGTGAAAGATAGACGCCTTGATGCCTCACCGTCTCTTCTTCGCATGTTGCAGGAGACAAACTCTGGTGAGGTTGGGTACACCAGTGCAGTGTGCTTGTTACCATGCGCGAGAACCCTAATTCAAGTCCCTGATCCCCAGCTGCAGGGGGAAGCTTCATGAGTAGTAAAACTGTACTGCAGATGTCTCTGTCTATCCCTTTCTCTCCCTCATTCCCTCTAAATTTCTCTCTAAAAAACAAAACAAAACAAAACAAAAACAATGTCTTGTGGTCCGGGAGGTGGCGCAGCAGATAAAGGCATTGGACTCTCAAGCATGGGGTCCTGAGTTCAGTCCCCGGCAGCACATGCACCAGAGTGATGTTGTCTGGTTCTTTCTTTCCTCCTCCTCCTCCTCCTCCTCTCTCTCTCTCTCTCTCTCTTTTTCCGTCTCCAGGGTTATTGCTGGGGCTCTGTGCCTGCACCACGAATCCACTGCTCCTGGAGACCATTTTTCCCCTTTTGTTGCCCTTGTAGTTTTATCATTGTTGTGGTTATTATTGTTGTTGTTGTTGCTGTTGTTGGATAGGACAGAGAGAAATGGAGAGAGGAGGGGGAGACAGAGAGGGGGAGAGAAAGACAGACACCTGCAGACCTGCTTCACCATCTGTGAAGTGACTCCCCTGCTGGTTGGGAGCCTGGGGCTCGAATTGGGATCCTTATGCTGGTCCTTGCACTTCGCGCCACGTGCACTTAACCCTCTGTGCTACTGCCTGACTCCCTCTCTCTCTCTTTTTAATTTTTTACTATCTTTATTTACTGGAAACAGCCAGAAATTGAGAGGGAAGGGGGAGATAGAGCGGGAGAGAGACAAAGAGACACCTGCAGCCCTGCTCTAGCACTCATGAAGCTTTCCCCCTGCAGGTGGCAACAGGGGCTTGAACCTGCATCCTTGGGCATTGTAATGTGCACTCATCCAGGTGCGCCACTATCCAGCCCCTCTCTCCTCCTATCTTTCTCATTAATAGATAAATAAAATCTTTAAAAAAGAGAGAGAGAAAAAGAAAAAAGCTGCTGAAAGTTGTGGGTTCATCATACAGACACTGAGCCCCAGTGATAACACTGGTGGCAAAAAACCAAAACAGGGCAGACCTTGGAAACTGGAGGTTTTTTTTAACTTAAAAAATTTTTTAATTGATTTTATTTTTGAGAGAGATGCAGAGAGAGAGACACACACACACAGAAAAACACCAGAGCACTACTCAGCTCTGGCTTGTGGTGGTGTGGGGGATTGAACCTGGGACTTAGGAGCCTCAGGCATAAGAGTCTGCTTGGATAACCATTATGCTGTCTCCCTCACCTTGGATGTTTTCTCTTTTGTGGTTCTCCTTACTTCATGAGCTTATTTATTTAGAAGGCGTTTCCACCCTCAGAAACAGTCACACACTCACTTTACATGGCACCTTCTTCACAGAGCATTCTTCGAGCCCTGTTTCTGGTGAACCCAACAGAAGATGGCTACCCGCTGCCCCAGTAAGTGAGCTTGGGGTTCAGATGTTTTATGTTTGAAAAAAAAAGTTGAGGGAGGGAAATTTGTTCCAAAAGATGACCCCTCCCTTGATCTTTCAGGCTGTTCTAAAATGGGCTTTTGCTGGAAGTGGCCATGAGCCCCGAAACATGAAGCAGATGGAGTTTGCTAGAATGTGTAATCTGGACCCGAGAGTTGGCTAACTATATTTCTCCTGGTTGAAACCCTTACTTCATAGAGATACTGCCTTAACAATGTCAGTTCCTCTGCCTTTTGCTTTCTCATTATAGATCTCTCTCCTCCCTGGAAAAACTCATGCTAATCGCCACTTATCAGTGGGTCTGGGCCTTCTGGTCACAGCCTTCCTTGGCCTCCACCTTTTTGGATGGCGGGCAAGTTCCCAGCACCTCGTGGTTCCCTGGCTATGTGTTGTGTCAGGGCAGTGCTCACCTGTGTGTCTCCCACACTACACTCTCCACTCTGGAAATGGGGAAAAGGCTCTCAGTATGCCCATTCTGCTTCCTCAGTGCCCAGTTAGTGCTTCAGACCAAGCAGAAGTCAGGTGGGATTTCAACACACGGTGAAGGGAGGGCAGCCTGTTTCCCATGGAGCAAGCAGGAGTGTAGTCAAGCTGAAGCCGGAGGGGCTGACGGGAGATAAGATGGGAAGGAGTCTGAGTGGGTAAGACTATTGTGAACACTGGCTCAAGGTAATCACCAGAAGCTGAAATACAGTTGACCCTTGAACCACACTGATTTGAAATTATACTCTGACATGTAAGGGCTGACTATAAATTATACTCGGATTTTTCATGTCTCCCAGACAAGCCCTGGGTTGTTCACGAGTTAGCGGTAGTTGCTGCTGATAAAGTTTCTGGTATATTGTATGTGAGGTAAGGGTTTTGCCTATATCTTCACCAGAAGCATAGTCATAGATCGAGTCCATTCCACTTGTGGAAAATACTACTTAGTTTGCAAAACTAGTCTATATAGGCGAGCCAATTAACCAGATAGACTTTACCAGAAATGTGTTAAGTTTTTTTCCTTTTATTTTGTTACTTTTTGACCAAATTACTGCTCAGCTGTGTCTACTGGAGGTGCTGGGGATTGAACCTCTTACATGCAAGTCCTGTGTGCTACTGCTGCATATCTCCCCAGTCTTCGGTTTATTTTTCAGTTCAACACACTGGCTTGAAAAGATCTGTGACTCAGTGGAGAGTAGTGTCGGTCAAAGTTCACGGCGCCAGTATGCCAGGCTAGCTTCGCGGCGGGAGACAGATGATCAGGGACACATGGCTGAGCGGAGAAGCAATATTTCTTTATTCACGAGCAAACGGTTCAAAAAACTAATCTAATCTAATCACAACCCAAATCTATCCTGCATCCTTCTCCTCCAGCGGCAGCATCAGGAACCCAGGAAGTACGTAGGATATATGGGGTGGGGAGAAGGAAGAAGCTTGAAAAGGCAAAGACTAAACCAAAATCTCCCAGAGGCAGGGGGAGTGAGACCAAACCAATGTAACAGAATGACCATGTAAATAGACCACAACGTCAAGCTATGTAACAGAAGGGATCACAGAAGCAGAACTAGAAGCTTACCAACAGGGTAGATAGCATAATGGTTATGCAAATGGCCTCTCATGCCTGAGGCTCCAAAGTCCAAAGTTCAGTCCTCCGCACAACCATAAGGCAGAGCTGAACAGTGCTCTGGTAACAAATCAATCAAACAAACAAAAAAAGTAAAAATAAAAAAAAAAAATCTATGAACTCTCATATTCACTGCAGTTTTCTTTACTGTAGCTCAGATAAACTGAAGCAAGAAAAAGAAAATGTGTGTATGTAATTATACATATCTGCACATGGTACACATATCATGCAATATTATCTATACTGTATTCTCTCAGAGGACCTAGCTCTCTCAGTGTGAAGACTAAGGCTTTATAGAAAGTGGGTTTTGTTGTTGTTGTTATTTGCTTGTTTGTTTTTTGCCTCCAGGGTATCTCAGGTTCGATCCATGGCATCACAAGTGTCAAAGTGATGTTCTGACTGTCTCTCTCCCCCTCTCTTTCATTAATTTTTTTTTTTTCCTCCAGGGTTATCGCTGGGGCTCGGTGCCTGCACTATGAATCCACTGCTCCTGGAGGCCTTTTATTTTTTCCCATTTTATTGCCCTTGTTGCCGTTATTATTGTTATTGTTGCCACTGAAGTTGTTATTGTTGGATGGGACGGAGAGAAAAAGAGAGAGGAGGGGAGACAGAGAGAGAGAGAGAGAGAGAGAGACCCTATAGACCTGCTTCACTGCCTGTGAAGTGACTCCCCTGTAGGTGGGGAGCCGGGGTCTCTAACTGGGATGCTTACTCAGGTCGTTGCACTTTGAGCCATGTGTGCTTAACCCACTGTGCTACCACCCGACCCCCTAGAAGCCAGTTTTTAAAAAAATTTTCTTTATCTTTATTTATTTATTTTCCCTTTTGTTGCCCTTGTTGTTTTTTTATTGCTGTTGTAGTTATTATTGTTGTTGTTATTGATGCTGTCGTTAGGACAGAGAGAAATGGAGAGGGGGGGAAGACAGAGGGGGAGAGAAAGATAGACACCTGCAGACCTGCTTCACTGCCTGTGAAGTGACTCCTCTGCAGGTGGGGAGCTGGGGGTGGGGGTTGAACCGGAATCCTTAACCTGTCCTTGTGCTTTGAGCCACATGCGCTTAACCCTTTGCACTACTGCCGACTCCCTAGAAGCCAGTTTTTATCCTATAAGCCAGTGGTCTTCAGAGAGAGATACTTAAGAACTACTGAGGGAAAATGTTTCAAATTCTGCTTACACTATTTTTATGCCATCCTCTTCAGTGTTCTGTTTTGGTACATGTTTGTAAATTGTACACACAGAAATACAATGGTATATCAATTTATCTATTTATTTATTTATTGCTTCCAGGGTTTTCACTGGGACTTGGTGCCTGCACTACAAATCCACGAATCCTCCTGGAGGCTATTTTTTCCCTTTTGTTGCCCTTGTTGTTTATCATTGTTGTTATTATTGTTGTTGTTGCTATTGCTGTTGTTGTTTGCTAGGACAGAGAACTCGAGAAAGGAGGGGAAGGCAAAGAAGGGGAGAGAAAGGTAGACACCTGCAGACCTGCTTCACCACTCATGGAGCGACCCCCTGCAGGTGGGGAGCCGGGGGCTTAAAGTAGGATCCCTACTCAGGTCCTTGCACTTTGAGCCATGTGCGCTTAACCCGCTGCGCTACCCCGGCCCCAGTGTATCCCTTTCCAAATGAAGTGTGCACACGTCGAGATGTACTGTGCAGAGTGGGGATGTGCTGGTCACACATGCAGCCAGTTGAAGGAATGGGCTGCTGAGATGTGCAGAGGCAGAGTACAGGGCTTGCATGCACAAGGCTCAAGTTTACTCACCAGTGCCAGAAGTGCCAAAGTGATATTCTGCTTTTCTCCCTCTCTTGTTATATATGCAGCTGGGGAGATAGCTCAACAGGTAGAGTGCAGGACTTGTATGCCTGAGGCTCTCAGTTCAGCCCCCAGCACCGCATATAACAGAAGCTCTGTCTTCTCTCTCTTCCTCTCTCATGTGAAAGACTATTTTATGTGAAATAAGTAAAATAAAAATATTTTTAATATTTTTTTACTGATTATGCATGAGAAAGAGTGTCACAAGGAGAGAAGAAGCTATATTATTTAAAATAATATAAGGAAGAAAAAATAATATAAGGAATATATACTTACCTGGAGAATAGGTAAGTTTAAAAAGAGTACAGGGGCAGGGCAAGGGAGATAGCAAAGAGACTCTCAAGCCTAGGGCTTCAAAAGTCTCAGGTTCAATCCCCTGCACCATCATAAGCCAGAGCTGAGTAGTGCTCTGGTTAAAAAAAATTAATTAGGGAGTTGGGCAGTAGCACAGCAAGTTAAGCGCCCGTGGTGCAAAAGGCAAGGACTGGCATAAGGATCCTGGTTCGAGCCCCCGGCTCCCCACCTGCAGGGGAGTTGATTCACAGGCAGTGAAACAGGTCTGCAGGTGTCTATCTCTTCCCCTCTCTGTCTTCCCCTCCTCTCTCCATTTCTCTCTGTCCTATCCAACAACGACGACATCAATAACAACAACAATAATAACTACAACAATAAAACAACAAGGGCAACAAATGGGAAAATAAATAAATATTTAAAAAATTAATTAAAAAAGAGCAAAGGAGTTGGGGTGACAGCATAATGGTTATACAAAGGGACTTTGGCATATGTGGTGCCTCTTAATCAGCCATACAAGCCCAGTGCTTTACCAGTGGAGCTATTTCTCTAGCTGTATATATATATATGTATATATAAATTTGGCCTCCAGGGTTATTGCCGGGGCTCACTGCCTGCACCGTGAATCCACTGCTCCTGAAGGCCATTTTTTCCTTTTGTTACCCTGGTTGTTTTACTATTGTTGTGGTTATTATTATCATTGTTATTGATGTCATTGTTGTTGGATAGGACAGAGAGAAATGGAGAGAGGAGGGGAAGACAGAGAGGGGGAGAGAAAGAGGGACACCTGCAGACCTGCTTCACCGCCTGTGAAGAGACTCCCCTGCAGGTGGGGAGCTGGGGCTTGAACCGGGATCCTTATGTCGGTCCTTGAGCTATGCGCCACGTGTGCTTAATCCACTGCGCTACTGCCTGACACCCAGCTGTATATATTTTATATTTATTTATTATCTTAAAATTTTTAAAAAATATTTATTTATTTTCACTTTTTGTTGCCCTTGTTTTTCATTGTTGTTGTAGTTATTATTATTGTTGCTGTTATTGATGCCATCGTTGTTGTATAAGACAGAGAGAAATGGAGAGAGGAGAGGAAGACAGAGACGGGGAGAGAAAGATAGACACCTGCAGACCTGCTTCATCACCTGTGAAGCAACTCCCCTGCAGGTGGGGAGCTAGGTGCTTGAACCGGGATCCTTAAGCCGGTTCTCGTGCTTTGCACCACGTGGGCTTAACCCACTGCACTACCGCCCGACTCCCTATATATATTTTTTAAATAAATTTATTTCTTTATTGGGGAATTAATGTTTTACATTCAACAGTAAATACAATAGTTTGTTCATGCATAACATTCCCCAGTTTCCCATTTAACAATACAACCCCACTATGTCATTTATCATCCTTCATGGACCTGTATTCTCCCCACCCACCCACCCCAGAGTCTTTTACTTTGGTGCAATATGTCAATTCCATTTCAGGTTCTACTTGTGTTTTTGTTTCTGATCTTGTTTTTCAACTTCTGCCTGAGAGTGAGATCATCCCATATTCATCCTTCTGTTTCTGACTTATTTCACATAACATGAATTTTTCAAGGTCCATCCTAAGGAACCCAACACATCCATCCAAAAAGATCTATGTACACATATGTTCTTGGCAGCACAATTTGTAATAGCCAAAACCTGGAAGCAACCCAGGTGTCCAACAACAGATGAGTGGCTGAGCAAGTTGTGGTATATATACGCAATGGAATACTACTCAGCTGTAAAAAATGGTGACTTCACCGTTTTCAGCCGATCTTGGATGTACCTTGAAAAAATCATGTTGAGTGAAATAAGTCAGAAACAGAAGGATGAATATGGGATGATCTCACTCTCAGGCCGAAGTTGAAAAACAAGATTAGAAAAGAAAACACAAGTCGAACCTGAAATGGAACTGGAGTATTACACCAAAGTAAAAGACTCTGGGGTGGGTGGGTAGGTGGGGAGAATACAGGTCCATGAAAAATGATGAATGAAATAGTGGGGGTTGTATTGTTAAATGGGAATCTGGGGGATGTTATGCATGTAAAAAAAAAAAAGAAGTAGAAACGCAAAGCAGAAATTGACTGAGTTTGGAGTATGGCACCAAAGTAAGAAGCAGAAGTACACTAGAGTTTGCAGTGAGTACCTCCCTAACACTTCCTCTCCACTTTTCCAAGCTTTGGGTCCATGATTGCTCAACAATTTGTTTGGCTTCGTATGTTAACTCTCTTTTCAGTCACCAGGTTCCAGATGCCATCAGGATGCTAGCCAGGCTTCCCTGGATTGAAGACCCCACCAATGTGTCCTGGAGCTCAGCTTCCCCAGAGACACACCCTACTAGGGAAAGAGAGAGGCAGACTGGGAGTATGGACCGACCAGTTCAGCGGGGAAGCAATTACAGAAGCCAGACCTTCTACCTTCTGCAACCCTCAATGACTCTGGGTCCATGCTCCCAGAGGGATAGAGAATGGGAAAGCTACTGGGGAGGGGGTGGGATATGGAGATTTGGCGGTGGGAATTGTGTGGAGTTGTACCCCTCCTACCCTATGGTTTTGTTAATTAATCCTTTCTTAAATAAAAAAATTTTTTAAAAAATGGTGACTTCACCGTTTTCAGCTGATCTTGGATGGACCTTGAAAAAATCATGTTGAGGGAGTCGGGCTGTAGCACAGCAGGTTAAGCGCACATGGCGCAAAGTGCAAGGACTGGCATAAAGATCCCAGCTCGAGCCCCGGCTCCCCACCTGCAGGGGGAGTTGCTTCACAAGCTGTGAAGCAGGTCTGCAGGTGTCTTTCTCTCCCCCTCTCTGTCTTCCCCTCCTCTCTCCATTTCTCTCTGTTCTATCCAGCAACGACGACAACAATAATAACTACAACAATAAAATAACAAGGGCAACAAAAGGGAATAAATAAATAAATATTAAAAAAAAAGAAAAAATCATGTTGAGTGAAATAAGTCAGAAACAGAAGGATGAATATGGGATGATCTCACTCTCAGGCAAAAGTTGAAAAACAAGACCAGAAAAGAAAACACAAGTCGAACCTGAAATGGAATTGGAGTATTACACCAAAGTAAAAGACTGGCTGGTGTGGGTGGGTGGGTGGGGAGAATACAGGTCCATGAAGGATGATAAATGACATAGTGGGGGTTGTATTGTTAAATGGGAAACTGGGGAATGTTATGCATGTACAAACTATTGTATTTACTGTTGAATGTAAAACATTAATTCCCCAATAAAGAAATTAAAAAAAAGATTTATTGATAAGGGGGCCAGGTGGTAGTGCAGCAGGTTAAGTGCACATGGCACAAAGCACAAGGATTCTGGTTTGAGCCCCCGGCTCCCCATCTGCAGGGGTTCGCTTCACAACAGTGAAGCAGGTCTGCAGGTGGCCATCTTTCTCTCCCCCTCTCTCGATTTCTCTCTGTCCTATCCAACAGCAATAACAGCAACAACAACAACAATAATAACAACAACAACGATAAACAGCAAGGCCAACAAAAAGGAAAAAAATGATCTCCAGGAGCAGAAGGTTTGTAGTGCAGGCACCGAGCCCCAGCAATAACCCTGGAGGCAAAAGAAAAAAATATCAATGAAAGAGAGAGAGGGAGAGAGACAGTCAGAGCATCACTGAGATACTTGTGATGCCAGGGATCAAACCTGAGATTCCACACCTGAGCATCAAGTGCTTTATCCACTTGTCACCTCCTGGGATGCTACAGTAATATTAATCACATATCTTTTGAAAATATTTTATTCACTTAATTTTGGATAGTGATAGAGAGAAATTGAGAGGAAAGGGGGAGATAGAGATGGCGAGAGAGACACCTGTAGTCTTGCTTCACCACTTATGAAGCTTCCTGTCTGCACATAGGTACTGGGGGCTTGAACCTGGGTCCTTGTACATGGCAATGTGAGCATTCTACTAGATGTGTCACCACCCAGCCCCTATTGTAATATTTATTTATTTATTCCCTTTTGTTGCTATTTTTTTTATTGTTGTAGTTGTTGTTATTGATGTCGTCGTTGTTGGATAGGACGGAAAGAAATGGAGAGAGGAGGGGAAGACAGAGAAGGGGAGAGAAAGACAGACACCTGCAGACCTGCTTCACCACCTGTGAAGCGACTCCCCTGTGGGTGGGGAGCCTGGGGCTCCAGCTGGGATCCTTACGCTGGTCCTTGTGCTTTGCACCACCTGCACTCAACCCGCTTCGCTACTGCCCGACTCCCGATTGTAATATTTTTAAAGTACTTTTCCTTAAAAACTGTATAGACTTTTCAAACCTCTTGGCTCCAGCTTTATCATTTTACTGGCACTTGCTGACTTCTAGCCAGTGAGGCACAGGGGATCTGGGAGAGAATAAGGTCACACACAGCAAAAGTTATACAAAGTTTACTGGAGGGGAGTCGGGCGGTAGCGCAGTGTGTTAAGCGCAGGTGGCGCAAAGCACAAGGACCAGCGCAAGGATTCCGATTCGGGGAGGCTCCCCACCTGCGGGAGTCTCTGCACAGGCGGTGAAGCAGGTCTGCAGGTGTCTATCTTTCTCCCCCGCCCTTCCCTTCCTCTTTCAATCTCTGTCCAATCCAACAACGACGACATTAATAACTACAACAATAAAATCAAAGGTCAACAAAAGGGAATAAATAAGTATTTTAAAAAGGCATGCTTCCATTGAAAAAAAAAAAAGGGAGTCAGGCAGTAGCGCAGCGGGTTAAGCGCGCCTGGCGCAAAGCGCAAGGACCGGCATAAGGATCCCGGCTCGAGCCCCCAGCTCCCCATGTGCAGGGGAGTCGCTTCACAGGCGGTGAAGCAGGTCTGCAGGTGTCTCTCTTTCTCTCCCCCCTCTGTCTTCCCCTCCTCTCTCCATTTCTCTCTGTCCTATCCAACAACAACGACGTCAATAACAACAACAATAATAACTACAACAATAAAACAAGAGCAACAAAAGGGAATAAATAAATAAATATTTAAAAGAAAGAAAGTTTACTGGAATAAACAAGTTAGGAAATAGTCAACTTAGAAGTTATAGTCAACCCTTATCTGTGACCTTGGGAGAACCACTGCAGTTTCCAAGGGAGGGAATAGGGACACAGAACTCTGGTGGTGGGATCAGTGTGAAATTGTACCCGTTATTTTGTAATTTTGTAATCACTAATAAAATTGAAAAAAAAAAAATGTCACCAAGAGAAGAGAAGGGTGAAGAGTGAAAAAGAACCATCTTTCTGACAGGTGGGACTGAGGGAGTCCTGTCAGCAAAGAGCCAAAGCAAACTGCCCGCGGCTGGGCAGGAGGGTACTGGTAATACAGCTTTTAACTGAAATTGGGTTTTGTGGGAAAACAGGAAAGGGGTGAGTGTGCTGCTGGCCCTCTGCTGGAGTCAGGGAGCTTCCTCGGCCTGTCCTGTTCAATCATCAGGTTGGAGCCTTACCTTTTGATATTATCATTCAGAACAACTAGCAGCTGACTGCAGGGTTGGGGACTTGAACCTGAGTCCTTGTGCATTCAATTAGGTGGGCCACTTCTCGGCTCCCACTTAAAAATGTCTTAAGCTTGAGGGTTTTCACTGGCCTATCTCTGAACTGTTGCTCTCTGTCTTCTTGGCAAAAAGCTTCATTTACATATATGGAAAAAAGAGCAAGAGCAGAGCACTGCTCAGCTCTGGCTTATGGTGGTGCTGGGGATTGAACCTGAGATCCCAGAGCCTCAGGCGTGGAAGTCCTTTACATAACCATTATGCTGTCTCTCCAGCCCCCAACAGCTTTACTTATACTTTTTTTAAAAACTTTTTAAATAGTTATTTACTTATTTATTTTCCCTTTTGTTGCCCTTGTTTTTTTATTGTTGTTGTAGTTATTGTTGTTGTTATTGATGTTGCTGTTGGATAGGACAGAGAAAAATGAAGAGAGGAGGGGAAGACAGAGAGGGAGAGAGAAAGACAGACACCTGCAGACCTGCTTCACTGCCTGTGAAGCGACTCCCCTGCAGGTGGGGAGCCAGGGGCTCAGAACCAGGATCCTTATGCCGGTCCTTGTGCTTAGCGCCACGTGTGCTTAACCCGCTGTGCTACCACCTGACTCCCCTTTATTTGTACTTTTATGCTATAACACTTAGTTAATAAATCTTGGATACATATTTATACTTATATGGATCATGATTTTAGCTTCTTTTTTGTTGTTGTTGTTTTTTGATACTCATCCCCTCTTGCCAACTCTTACCTTACTCTCCCTGGACTGGCTAACTTTTTGAAAAGTCCATTTTAACAAGGAATGTATATATATATATATATAAAATAATGGGGGTGGTGGTTATGATAGTTCTTCTTTTTTTTTTTTTCTCCCTGATTGCTTCTATTCTCTCAGTGGCTAAGGATGCCAAATAATGAACTGAAAGTGAGAACGGGAAGAACATTTTGGAGGCTTGAGGACAGTGAAGGGAGAATAAGAAGACTTTGAGGCGAGTGGGGAAGTGAAGGAGCCTGGGCAATTTAGCACACTTCTGAGCAGTGCAGTGCCCAGTGGAGGCGAGGAGTCAGGAATTTCAAATGAATCTGTCAGCCTGTCACTGCCATGCCTGCAGGCATGGGGGAGGTGGGTTAGATTTAATCAGCTTTGGGGTTTTGTCAGTTGAACACAACAAAGAAAAAGGAGAAAGGGAGTTGCAGGTCTGAGCAAGAGCCAAACTGGTGATGGGGAGAGGGAGGAGAGGCTGGAGGACAGGTGGGGGAAGGACTCTGGAAATAAATACTTCCCCCTACTGCTGAACTTGGTCCTCTGCAGCTTCTAAAGCACTCCTTTTTAAAAATATAGGTATAGCAACAATTGCACCTCGAATAAATCTCATTGGCTACGATACTGCCATTGCACAAAGCTTTTTTCAGCACTCTTACTTGCGGTTAATGGGTTGCAATTTGGGGTACACAGTAAGGGTCAAATGGAAACCTAAAATGTGCCACACACACTAAAACAAGGGTTAAATTGGGCATTTCTGATGGGAGGGAGATGAGGCACTCAGTGCTGAGATGTAACCAAAGAGGTGGTAGGGTGGTAGAGGTCTGAGCTGGCAGGCAGGAGGCACTGAGATCAACCCCTGGCACCACATTTGCCTGTGCTGCTCTGGCCTCTTTCTCTTGGTCTACCTGCCCCTCATGAAATAAGTAAGAAAATATTTTATGCATACAGTTTTGTCCTTTTTGCTTGCTGGTGCTGGGGATTGAAAGACATTTGCATAACCATTATGTTATCTCCCCATAATTACTATTTAAAGATAAAAGTAGAACATTATACTGTGGGGGAAAAAAAAGTTGATTTGTGCTAACAATCTTAAACTATGCTTGTTTATGCACAACTGGCTTCTGATTCTATCCTCCATCAAAAATTCTGTAACCTTTGGTCCTTACGACTTAGAGAACCTCTCAAACATCTTTGTCATTGGCACCAAGGTTATCACTGGGGTTCGGTGCCAGCATTATGAATCCCCTGCTCCCGGCTGCCATTTATTTTTCTTTCTATTTTACTTGATAGGACAGAAAAGTTGAGAGAGAAGGGGGAGGTAGGGAGAGAGAGAGAGATACCTGCAGACCTGCTTCACTGTTTGCGAAGCTTCCCCCCAGCAGGTGGGGCGGGTGGGGGGCTTGAACCAGGGTCCTTGAATATGTTAATGTGTGCACTCAACTGGGTGTGCCACCAATCCAGACCCCTCAATATGTTTTAAAGCAATTGCTTTGGCCTATCTCTTTAGTAAAAAAAAAATAAAATATTGATTTGTTATGAGAGAGGCCAGAGCACTGCTCAGCTGTGACATATGTTTGGCACCAGGAATTAAACTTAGGCCTCTTCTGGAGCGGAGACATGTACCTCTGGTGCATTCTGGGCTGTGCTATCCTGGGCCCTGGGTCTAGTTTCCAGGAGGAGGTGATACAATTTCTATATGAATGTTGCCTGGCCCCATTAAAAAAAAAAAAAAAAAAAGTCTATGGAATGGTCAGCTTTTTTTTTTTTTTTTTTTTTGCCTCCAGGGTTATTGCTGGGGTTCGGTGCCTGCACCACGAATTCACTGTTCCTGGAGGCCATTTTTTCCCTTTTGTTACCCTGGTTGTTTTTGTTTTTATTATCGTTGTGGTTATTATTATCGCTGCTATTGATGGCGTTGTTGTTGGATAGGACAGAGAGAAATGGAGAGAGGAGGAGAAGACAGAGAGAGGGAGAGAAAGATAGACACCTGCAGACCTGTTTCACCACCTGTGAAGCGACCCCCCCCATGCAGTTGGGAAGCCGAACCGGAATCCTTACGCGGGTCCCTGAGCTTTGCGTCACTTGCGCTTAACCTGCTGCGCTACCGCCCAACCCCCTAGAACGGTTAATTTTCACAAAGAAATCACCGTAAACTCTGTAACTTCTTAGCAAAATGATTCTTTTAAAAAAATTATTTATTTATTCCCTTTTGTTGCCCTTGTTTTATTGTTGTAGTTATTCTTATTGTCGTCGTTGTTGGATAGGACAGAGAGAAATGGAGAGAGGAGGGGAAGACAGAGGGGGAGAGAAAGACACCTGCAGACCTGCTTCACCGCCTGTGAAGCGACTCCCCTGCAGGTGGGGAGTCGGGGGCTCGAACCGGGATCCTTACGCCAGGCCTTGCGCTTTGTGCCACCTGCGCTTAAGCCACTGCGCTGCCGCCGGACTCCCAGCAACACGATTCTATATTATTCTTCAGCTGCCGCCACAGCACAAATCCATGCCGTACAGTTCTGGAGGCTGGAGGCCTGAGACCAGGGTGCCTCCTGTTGGTGGCAGGCTGCCATACCCTCCTCTGCTCACTTGGCAAACCAGCGCTCCCAGGTCCTTGTCATCAGCACTAAGCACCAGGCTCTGACCTTGTGACCCAGTTACCTCCCCGAGCTTCTGCCTCCCTGCTGGCCATCACGGTGGACTTCCTCCTTGTAGGAATTGGAGAGATACAAGCACTGTGCCCAAGACAGGCTATCTGAGCCCTGCCCACAGACCGTGCACCCCGTAATGCAATCAAGAGAGCCAACAGCAAGGAACCAGATTTCACAGCTTGGTAGGTGACCACCTCTCTAGCTTAGCTTTTTCTCTTCTGAAATAGGGTTGGTTTACTAGACACCATTCAGGCAGAGTGAAGGGGGAAAACATCCCATAATTAGCATTTTGGTTTTGTTGTGAACACAAAGATTTTCCTCCTCCTCTTTCCTTACAGTCTATGAACTGGACTCTGTCCCTTGGGTTCAGGTCAAACAGAGCTCCTGAGGGAACTGGGTGAGCAAGCTGACTCTTGTCAGCTTGTGGGCTGTTCCACATTTACAAGGTCAGCAAGGGACCACAAGTCCCCAAAACAAAGAATGTGGTTTAGAATGAGGCAATCTGGATCTAACAAGAACAAGCAAAAAAAAAAAAAGGCCTTTCAGGGTTTGTAGATGGCTTGTATTCCTGATTTGACTGGAACAAAATATGCTGGAGGGTGAGGGAAAAAACACAGACTAGAGGACCGAAATAGCAAAGAGCTATAAAAATAGACCTTTGAATACAGCCCCGCATCTGTTAGGACTCATTACCAGCCTCCTTCTTTCATTGTGTCTTAGAACCTAAGAGCTTGGTGATCATCCCAGGTCTGGAGAGATGGGGATAATAAACATGCACTTACGATTTTATACAGCTCAGGTGTTAGCGCAGTGGGTAGTGTGTCAGACTTGTGTGTGTGAGGTCCCGAG
Organism: Erinaceus europaeus; assembly: GCF_950295315.1. Taxonomy (NCBI): domain Eukaryota; kingdom Metazoa; phylum Chordata; class Mammalia; order Eulipotyphla; family Erinaceidae; genus Erinaceus; species Erinaceus europaeus. Next base: position 115,547,511 of record NC_080168.1, on the reverse strand, counting down.
TTTCATCCCCAGCATTTGTATATACCAGAGTGATGCTCTGGTTCTCTCTTACTGATAAATAAATACATCTTTAAAAATAATAATAAGTGGTCCGGGAGGTGGCTCAGTGGCTAATAAGACACTGGACTTTCAAGCATGAGGTCCTGAGTTCAATCCCCGGCAGCACATGTACTAGAGTGATGTCTGGTTCTTTCTCTCCTCCTATCTTTCTCATTAATAAATAAATAAAATCTTAAAAAAAAGAAAGAAGGGAGTCGGGCTGTAGCGCAGCGGGTTAAGCGCAGGTGGCGCAAAGCACAAGGACCGGCATAAGGATCCCGGTTCGAACCCCGGCTCCCCACCTGCAGGGGAGTCACTTCACAGGCAATAACTCTGGTGGCAGAGAGTAAATCAAATAAATAAGTAAATAAAGTTTTAGGGCTGGGAGATAGCATAATAGTTATGCAAAAAGACCTTCAAACCTGAGGCTGCAATTTCAGTCTCCTGCTGAATCACCACCGGAAGCCAGAATTGCTTTGCTGTGTGCATGACCCAGGTTCGAGCCTGGTCCCCAGTGCATTGAAGGAAACTTTGGTGCAGTGGTCTCTCTCTCTCTCTCGTTATCCCTGAGCAGTGAAGCATAATGACTATAGGAAAGACTTTCATGTCGGTGGGGGAGATGGAGATGTCTAAAGCTCTGGGGAAATTCTAGGCCAGCCTCACCTATATTAGTCACCAATTCCCAGAGTATAAACACACCCACCACAGCTTATTTCCAACTACCTATGTGCTATCCTACTGGCTCGGATTCTGGGATTACCTATTTATGTATTTTTACCAGAGCTTGCATCTGCTCTGGTAAAACTGCACCAATCTGGTTTATGGTTGTGCTGGGGATTAAACTTTAGGGACCTCAGAGCCTCAGGCATTAAAGTCATTTTGCATAACCATTATGCTATCTCCCCACCCAATCCCTGGAAATCTAATAATAAGTGACTCTAGCTGGCTCTGGACTCCAGTGAGCAGACGAAACAGTCACAGTTCAGGTTAGGGAGAAGCCCACTGGGAATGAAGTGGGAAGACATACCCACTGGAGACTCAGACGGCTTTTAATTAGATCAAATTTGAGATGGTTCTGCCTGATTCCTCCCCATATAGTTTATATACTTATATTTCTTTGTTTGAGTTCCTACTGTAATAATATGTAGGAAAGAGTAAATCCTGAGTGACCTTTCAAATACCTAGCTGTGTGTCCTAGGGAGAGGGGGTTAGGTAGGCAGAGACCCAGGAAGGTGAAAGGTGAAAGGTTATCTATCATAAGATGCATAATCTCTAAGTAAATCTAAGTAAATCCCCTCCTTTCTTGGCTGCTGGCAAGAGGTCGTAGTCACAGAAGGAAAATCCTTGGGCCTATTAATTTGGGTTTCCTAGGTACTTTTTAGTTTACTGGTTTTTGTCATAAGCGGGACTTCATCTCTTTGGGCCAATTTTCTCAGATAGAGACAGAAAGAGAAACCACCACAACAAAACTTTCTCTGGAGCCACTCTCTGTCTCTCAATCTCTGTCTCTGTCTCTCTTTCTCTCTCAGAGAGGGACAGAGATAAATAAAGGGGAAAGAGAGAAAGATAGCTGTAGCACTGATCCACCACTCGGGAAGCTTCCCCCACTGCAGGTGGGGACTGGGGGCTTGAACTCAGGTTCTTATACATGGTAGCGCTTTCACTCCCCTGGGTGCACCATCACCTGCACCTGTTGTGGAGTTGTTCCCCTTCTTCACTTGTTCGCAGCATTTGACACCTGAGTTCTCCTTTCTAAGACTTTACTGGGGCAAGCGTCAACCCGGCTTTGACCTAGCACGTTATGATCGGGCCCTCCTCAATCGCTATCGAACAGGCCATGGCTGGTGCGCCTCTATGTTCCATCGCTGGGGAGCCAGAGACGACCCGAACTGCCCCTGCGGCTCCAGACAGACTATGACCCACATAGTCAACGACTGCCACCTCTCCAGATTCAAAGGAGGTCTCGAAACTCTACATCAGGCTTAACCTGACGCTGTTGACTGGCTACTGAAGAAGGGCAAACGCTAGAAGAAGAACTGGGTTTCCTCCTCCTAACTCACTGACTTCCTATTCAAGAAGCTGATACTGGTTGTCTCTTCTTGCCATGCTCAATCCTTGGTCTTGTATATTTGTTTGTTTGGTCTTCACTGGAGCTTCACTGCTCCAGGCTGACTTTTGCAGATAGAAAGACAGAGACAGAGACATCAGAGCACCAAAATTTCTTTTGATACACTGGGGCCTAGTTCAAACCTGGGCCATGAACTTGGCCAAGCAAACATACTATCCAAGTGAGCTGTCTTGTTGACTTCTATTTCTTCCTTATCCTCTTCTTCCTCTTCCTCCTTTTTAAAATCCGGTTTGTTACTGAGGCTCAGTGCCTGCACAACTCCACTGTTGTAGGTGAGCAGGGGGCATTTTTTTCCTTTCCTGTTTTTACAAATTTTTAAAAAATTATCTTTTTATTGGATAGAGGCAGCCAGAAATCAAGAGGCATGGGGAAGATAGGGAGAGAGACAGAGAGACACCTGCAGCACTGCTTCACCACTCACAAAGCTTTCTTTCCCCCTGTAGGTGGGGATGGGGCTAGAACCTGGGTCCTTACACATTGTAACATGTGCACTCAACCAGGTGTTCTACCACATGGGCCTCCTTTTCTTTTCCTTTCTCTTTCTTTCTTTCTTTCTTCTCCTTTTTTTTTTTTTTTTTTTGCCTCCAGGGTTATTGCTGGAGCTCGGTGCCTGCACTACAAATCCAGTGCTCCTGAAGGCCATTCTCCCCATTTTGTTGCCCTTGCTGTTACCCTTGTTGTCATTATTATTATTGTTGTCATTGTTGGATAGGACAAAGAGAAATTGAGAGAGGAAGGGAGGCAGAGAGGGGGAGAGAAAGACAGACACCCACAGACCTGCTTCACCGACTCCCCTGCAGGTGGGGAGCCGGGGGCTTGAACCGGCATCCTTACGCTGGTCCTTGCACTTCACATCATTTGTGCTTAACTCGCTGCGCTACCACCCGGCCCCCCCCCTTTTTTTTTTTTTTTTTTTTTTTTACCAGAGCATGTTCAGCTCTGGCTTATGGTGGTGCAGGAGATTGAACCTGGGACTTTGGAGCCTCAGGCATGAGTCCTTTTTGTTTAGTTTTGATAGAAGGTGGGAGACAGAGGTGGGGAGGCGAGAGTGCAGGAGAGAATCAAAGAGGAAGAGAGGCACTAGGCTGGGTGGGCACACTTAGCTGAACACACACACCCACCACTCTTGGCGGACATTTGTCCTTTTTCCTTTTATTTTCCCCATTAAATTTTATTTATAGACATATAGAAATTGAGAGATAGAGAGCGAGAGAAAAAGAGAGACACTTGCAGACTTGCCTCAGTGTTCGTTGAGCTCCCCCTGCAGGTATGTGGGCTCAAATGGGTGTGCTGCCACCTGGCCTAGACTGATTTTTATTCTGCCACTTTACTGAGTTTATTGATAGTTTCTAGTGAGTTTTTTTTTTTTTTTGGTGGAGTCCTTAGGATTTTCTTTTTTTTAATTTTATTTATTTCTCCTTTTGTTGCCCTTGTTTTTTATTGTTATTGTAGTTATTATTGTGTTATTGATGTCATCATTGTTGGATAGGACAGAGAGAAATGGAGAGAGGCAGAGAGGGGGAGAGAAAGATAGGCACCTGCAGACCTGCTTCACCACCTGCAGGTGGGGATTTGGAGGCTCGAACCTGGATCCTTACACGCCATGTGCGCTTAAACCTCTGTGCTACTACCACCTGACTCCACCTTAGGATTTTTTAAATGTTTATTTATTTATTTATAATATTTATTCCTTTTGTTGCCCTTGTTTTATTGTTGTAGTTATTATTGTTGTCATTGTTGGATAGGACAGAGAGAAATGGAGAGAGGAGGGGAAGACAGAGAGGGGGAGAGAAAGATAGACACCTGCAGACCTGCTTCACTGCCTGTGAAGTGACTCCCCTGCAGGTGGGGAGCCAGGGCTCAAACCTGGATCCTTATGCCAGTCATTGTGCTTTGCACCACCTGTGCTTAACCCGCTGCACTACAGCCTGACTTCCTACCTTACGATTTTTTATAGATGTTATTAAGTCACCTGCAAATAGCTATGCCTTCATTTTTCTTCCAATTTGGACATTTTTATCTAATGTATATATCTAAATCTATCTATATCTATATATATTTGCTTGTGCAATAGTTCCTGGGCAGGACTCACACACACACATACACACCCACCAAGTGATTCTCTATCCTGGAGGTGTAAATCATTCCAAAAGAGTCCACCTGCTGTGTCATGTTCAGGCATCTGTCTCCCTCCCACAGCGTGAGTGCATCTCCATCCACGTTGGCCAGGCTGGTGTCCAGATCGGCAATGCCTGCTGGGAGCTCTACTGCCTGGAACACGGCATCCAGCCTGATGGCCAGATGCCCAGTGACAAAACCATTGGGGGAAGAGATGACTCCTTCAACACCTTCTTCTGTGAGACGGGCGCTGGCAAGCATGTGCCCAGGGCAGTGTTTGTAGACCTGGAGCCCACAGTCATCGGTGAGTTGGCCTCAGTCAGACCCCAGGGCTGGGGTGTGTCCAGGGGCCCCTTTGACTTCCTGGGTTGGGCGGTCTCACACAGGGTCAGTGACGGGTGGCTGCTGTGGTGTCCTTTGCAGATGAAGTTCGCACTGGCACCTACCGCCAGCTCTTCCACCCTGAGCAGCTCATCACAGGCAAGGAAGATGCTGCCAATAACTATGCCCGTGGCCACTACACCATTGGCAAGGAGATTATTGACCTTGTCTTGGACCGAATCCAGAAGCTGGTATGTGAATTCTCAAAAATAAAGTACAATAAAGAAGAAGATAGTCAGGCCACCCCATTAGCTGGGGCCCTAATCGGGGAGTCTTGAGATTCCCAAACAGCTATGATGGGCCTAGACCTCGAATAAATCCCTCTCTCCACTGTTACCGGTCATTTCTATCAGGAACAACACAATGGGGTCTCATAGGACCCTGCCCTCAACTTGAATCAACAATGGTAGAGAATGTTCCATCCTCTGAAGGGAGGATGGACAACATACTCTATGCTACACTTGAGGAAGATGGGTCCTGATATTGGGGCAGCTTGGAATGTTCCTACTCATGACCACAGAATGTGAGCTCAGATCTACAGAGATGCAGAGGTCATATAGGCTCCTAAGCTGAATATGGGCCCCAGATCACATCAAATCAATGGGGTTTACAGTCAACAATATTTATACACCTTTCCATATTAGGGAGCTACTCTTCCCTGATCCAGCTTTCTGGTCCTTTTTCCAGCCATGACATCATTTCCCCAGACAATAACTTGAACACACCTGCATATCAGATTTCAGGCTCAGACAGAACAAAGAAAAAAAGAAAGAAAGAAAGAAAAAAAACCTAGTATAGCCATAGGCCCTTTGGAATATAACTAAAATATGCCTACTAGCTCTCTACAAAGTGGAGGACCCCCCCCAACTCTTTGTTTTGTTTTGTTTTTTTATTTTTATTGGGGAATTAATGTTTTACATTCAACAGTAAATACAATAGTTTGTACATGCATAACATTCCCCAGTTTCCTATTTAACAATACAACCCCCCACTATGTCATTTATCATCCTTTATGGACCTGTATCCCCCAACATTTCATCTGCACTATTCCAGCCTTTATCCATGATTGGTCAACAACTTGTTTGGCTTTGTATATTAACTCGCTTTCCAACCACCAGGTTTCAGATGCTAGCATGATGCAGACCAGACTTCCCTGGACAGACAGCCCCACCAATGTGTCCTGGAGCTCTGCTTCCCCAGAGCTCTTCCCCACTAGGGAAAGAGAGAGACAGGCTGGGAGTATGGATCAACCTGTCAACACCCATGTTCAGTGGGGAAGAAATTACGGAAGCCAGACCTTCAACCTTCTACACCTCACAGTGACCTTGGGTCCATACTCCCAGAGGGTTAAAGAGTAGGAAAGCTATCAAGATGGGATACAGAGTTCTGGTGGTGGGAATTGTGTGGAATTGCACCCCTCTTATGCTATGGTTTAGTCAATGTTTCCTTTTTTATTTTATTTTTTTGCTATTGTAGTTATCATTGTTGTAATTGATATCGTCGTTGTTGGATAGGACAGAGAGAAATGAATACAGCAGGGGAAAACAGAGAGGGGGAGAGAAAGACGGACACCTGCAGACATGCCTCACCACCTGTGAAGGAACTACATTACAGGTGGGGAGCTGGGGGCTCAAACCAGTATCCTTAAGCCGGTCCTTGCATTTTGTGCCACGTGCGCTTAACCCGCTGCGCTTCCGCCCGACTCCCTAATGTTTCCTTTTTATAAATAAAAAAAGAAGAAGAAGAAGAAGATAGTGAGAGGGGGCCAGATGGTGGCACACCTGGTTAAGTGTTCACATGACAGTGTGCGAAGGACCTAGGTTCAAGCCCCTGGTCCTAACCTGCATGGGGACAGCTTCACAAGTGGTGAAGCAGAGCTGCAGGTGTCTGTCTTTTTCCCTCTCTTATCTCCCCTTCCCTTCTCAACTTCTCTGTCTCTATCCAATAATAAATAAATGAATAGGTTTTTTATGTATTTCTTATTGATTCCCTTTTGTTGCCCTTGTTGTTTCATTGTTGTAGTTATTGTTGTCGTTGTTGGATAGGACAGAGAGAAATGGAGAGAGATGGGGAAGACAGAGAGGGGGAGAGAAAGATAGACACCTACAGACCTGCTTCACCGCCTGTGAAGCGACTCCCCTGCAGGTGGAGAGCCAGGGGCCTGAACCAGGATCCTTATGCCACTTGCGCTTAACCCGCTGCACTACCTACCGCCTGAATCCCTATGCATTTCTTTTTTTTTTTCCTCCTCCTCCAGGGTTATTGCTGGACTCGGTGCCTGCACCATGAATCCACCGCTCCTGGAGGCCATTTTTTTCCCCCTTTTGTTGCCCTTGTTGTAGCTTCCTTGTGGTTATTATTATTGCCCTTGTTGACGCAATTCGTTGTTGGATAGGACAGAGAGAAATGGAGAGAGGAGGGGAAGACAGAGAAGGGGAGAGAAAGATAGACACCTGCAGACCTGCTTCACCGCCTGTGAAGCGACTCCCCTGCAGGTGGGGAGCCGGGGGCTCGAACCGGGATCCTTACGCCGGTCCCTGCGCTTTGCGCCACATGCGCTTAACCCACTGCGCCACCGCCCGACCCCCCCCTATGCATTTCTTAAGATGGTATGAGAAGTGAAGGTGTATCCACTATGATGGCATCACAGAAAACTGTAACTGTGTCTCCTCTGCTCTCTTCTAACAGGCCGACCAGTGCACAGGGCTTCAGGGCTTCCTGGTTTTCCACAGCTTTGGTGGGGGAACCGGTTCTGGGTTCACCTCTCTGCTGATGGAGCGGCTCTCTGTGGACTACGGCAAGAAGTCCAAGCTCGAGTTCTCCATCTACCCAGCCCCCCAGGTCTCCACAGCTGTAGTGGAGCCCTACAACTCCATCCTCACCACCCACACCACCCTGGAGCACTCTGACTGTGCCTTCATGGTAGACAATGAGGCCATCTATGGCATCTGTCGTAGAAACCTTGATATTGAGCGCCCAACCTATACCAACCTTAATCGCCTTATTAGCCAGATTGTGTCCTCCATCACTGCTTCCCTCAGGTTTGATGGAGCCCTGAATGTTGACCTGACAGAATTCCAGACCAACCTGGTGCCCTACCCCCGCATCCACTTCCCTCTGGCCACCTACGCCCCTGTCATCTCTGCTGAGAAAGCCTACCATGAACAGCTTTCTGTCGCAGAGATCACCAATGCGTGCTTTGAGCCAGCCAACCAGATGGTGAAGTGTGACCCTCGCCATGGTAAATACATGGCCTGCTGCCTGTTGTACCGTGGTGACGTGGTCCCCAAAGATGTCAATGCTGCCATTGCCACCATCAAGACCGAACGCAGCATCCAGTTTGTGGACTGGTGCCCCACTGGCTTCAAAGTTGGCATCAATTACCAGCCTCCCACTGTGGTCCCTGGTGGAGACCTGGCCAAGGTCCAGCGGGCTGTGTGCATGCTGAGCAACACCACGGCCATCGCTGAGGCCTGGGCCCGGCTGGACCACAAGTTTGACCTGATGTACGCCAAGCGTGCCTTTGTTCATTGGTATGTGGGTGAGGGCATGGAGGAGGGAGAGTTTTCTGAGGCCCGTGAGGACATGGCTGCCCTGGAGAAGGATTATGAGGAGGTTGGAGGGGATAAACTGATAGAGAGAGTAAGGCTGAAGAGTATTAAACTCTCTGCTGCAATTTCGCTCCCCTCTGTGTTGATGTCATCTTATTTGTGTTTTATGAAGTTGTCTATTGTCTTCCTAAACACTTCAATAAAAGTGATGTTTGCTTATGAATGTCAGATTGGTTGTTTCTATTGCTATATTAAATATTCATCCCACTTTGAGCTTCTTTGGGAATACAGCAGGCTGGCAGAAGACTGCGCTGATCAGTTGATCAGCCGTTCAAGTGGCCGGGCTAAAGAGACAGCTCACTGGGTAGGGAGCATTTCTTGCATGTGGGAGGTGCCATGGCATTGCAGAAAGGTCCAGTGCTGTGGTGTGACAATGGGTAAAGCCCTGGATCACAAAATAAATATATAAATCCTTCAGGTGACTGACGTGTGCTATGCATTATTATTATTATTATTATTATTAATTAATTTATTTATTTAAGAAGGGAGACATTAACAAAATCATAGGATGGGGGGGTTACAACTCCACACAATTCCCGCCACCCAATCTCCATATCTCATCCCCTCCCCAATAGCTTTCCCATTCTCTATCCCTCTGGGAGCATGAACCCAGGGTCGTTGTGGGTTGCAGAAGGTGGGAGGTCTGGCTTCTGTAATTGCTTCCCCGCTGAACATGGGCGTTGACTGGTGGGTCCATACTCCCAGTCTGCCTCTCTCTTTCCCTAGTAGGATGAGTCTCTGGGGAAGCGGAGCTCCAGGACATATTGTGGGGCCTTCAGTCCAGGGAAGCCTGGCCAGCATCCTGATGGCATCTGGAACCTGGTGGCTGAAAAGAGAGTTAACATACAAAGCCAAACAAATTGTTGAAGAATCATGGACCCAAAGGTTGGAATAGTGGAGATGAAGTGTTGGGGGGGTACTCACTGCAAACTCTAGTGTACTACTGCTTTCAGGTATATATTTGCCCTAGTTTATGGATACCTGTGAACATATGCTCTATCTCCTGGAACCTGGTCTATATCTAGGTTTTGGGACTTTGTTAGGAAGTGAACCACCTGGGATGGAATTAGAGAATACTATGAAAGGAAAGGTCTCACCCAAGTAATGAAGCTGAAGAGTTGTTGTTCTACACCTGAAGTCTCTGGACACAGTCTGAAGTGAAGCATGCTGGGGTGGCACTCCTTGTATTGATTAGGTTGTGATCAGTGGATGCAATATTATTTGATAAGAATTGGGAGAAGCATACGGGAAAGTGGGCCCTACCCTAGGGTCCCAGGACTTGGGGGAAATTTAGGTTCTATATTGGAAATGTGAGGTTCCTGCTGTCTTAGGGTTCAAGAAGACAATGGATAGTTACTGTTATCATCACATTATTTGGTAATTGGGTTAACTTTGAAAAGTCTCTTTGTTAGACATACAATTTTCCCCCTCTCATATTAATTAAATAGTGATTTATATGACTACAATTTAATGGGTGTGTACATAACACCATTCCCATCACCAAAAGATTGTGTCCCATCCCACTCACCCATCCCCCCACCCCCGCCGGCCCAGGAAGCCGAATGTCCACCCTCCCCCTCACCACAGGGTTTTTACTTTGGTGCCCTACTTTCAATTTAGTCAGATCCTTTTAGTTTAGTTTCCCTTTCTGATCTTCTTTCTCAACTTCTGTTGATGAGTGGGATCACCCCATACTCATCTTTATCTTTCTGACTTAGCTTACTTAAGATAATTCCTTCTAGCTCTGACCAAGATGGGTCAGAGAAGGTGAGTTCATTGTTCTTAGTAGCTGCATAGTATTCCACTGTGTAAATATACCACAGCTTTCTCAGCCACTCATCTGTTGTTGGACACCTGGGTTGCTTGCAGGTTTTAGCTATTATGAATTGTGCTGCTATGAACATAGGAGTACACACATCTTTTTGGTTGGGTGTTATGGAGTCCTTGGGGTATATCCCCAGGAGAGGAATTACTGGATCATATGGAAGGTCCATGTCTAGCCTTGTGAGAGTTCTCCAGACTGCTCTCCACAGAGGCTGTACCAATTTACATTCCCACCAGCAGTGCAGAAGGGTTCCTCTGTCCCCACAGCCTCTCCAGCATTTGTTGCTGCTGTCCTTTTTGATGTATGCCATTCTCACAGGAGTGAGGTGATATCTCAATGTTGTCTTTATTTGCATTTCTCTGACAATCAGCAACCTGGAGCAGTTTTTCATATGTTTGTTGGCCTTTTGGATCTCCTCTGGAGTGAATGTTTTGTTCATATCCTCTGCCCATTTTTGGATGGGGTCATTTGTTTTTTTGGTGCTAAGTTTGCTGAGCTTTTTGTATATTTTGGTGATTAGTCTCTTGTCTGATGTATGGCATGTAAAGATCTTCTCCCATTCTGTGAGGGGTCTCCTTGTTTTTGTGCTAGTTTCTTTGGCTGTGCAGAAGCTTTTCAATTTGATATAGTCCCATTTGTTTGTTTCTGCTTTAGCCTTCCTTGCAATTGGGTTTGTTTCATCAAAGATGTCCTTGAGGTTTAGGTAGGAAAGTGTTTTTACCAATGTTTTCTTCTAAGTATTTGATTGTTTCTGGTCTAACATCCAGGTCTTTAATCCATTTGGAGTTGATTTTTGTTTATGGTGAGATAAAGTGGTTCAGTTTCATTCTTCTGCATGTTTCAACCCAGTTTTCCCAGCACCATTTATTGAAGAGAGCCTCCTTCTTCCATTTAATACTTTGGGCCCCCTTATCAAAGATTAGATGTCCATAGGTGTGCTATGCATTATTTAAAAAAAATATCTTGGGGGTTGGGCAGTAGTGCAGTGGGTTAAGCACACGTAGCACAAAGTGCAAGGACTGGTGGAAGGATCCTGGTTCAAGCTCCCAGCTCCCCACCTGGAGGGGGGACACTTCACAGGTGATGAAACAGGTCTGCAGTTGTCTATCTTTCTCTCCCCCCTCTGTCTTCCAACAACAATGACAATAATAACTACAATTCTGTCCTATCCAACAACAGCGACAATAATAACTACAACAATAAAACAACAAGGGCAACAAAAGGGAATAAATAGATAAATATAAAAAAGGTAATAAATAAATATTTTTTAAAAATCTGATTATACTAATGAGATATATATGGAGAAAGACACAGAGAGACCAGAGCACTGCTCAGCTCTGGCTAAAGTGCTGGGGATTGAATCTGGGGCCTGAGAGCCTTAGCACTCTTTTTTTTTTAATTAATTAATTTATTTTTGCCTCCAGGGTTATTGCTGGGGCTCGGTACCTGCACCACGAATCTCTGCTCCTAGAGGCCACTTTTTCCCTTCTGTTGCCCTTGTTGCTTTATCATTGTTGTTATTGTTCATTGTTGGATAGGACAGAGAGAAATGGAGAGAGGAGGGGAAGACAGATAGGGGGAGAGAAAGACAGACACCTGCAGACCTGCTTCACCGCCTGTGGGTCCTCAAACCTTATGCCGGTCCTTGTGCTTTGTGCCATGTGCGCTTAACCCCTTGTGCTACCACCCTACCCCCTAATGTTCTTTTTTTTTATTTTTTTTAAAATAATTTATTTCTTTATTGGGGAATTAATTTTTTACATTCAACAGTAAATACAATAGTTTGAACATGCATAACATTCCCCAGATTCCCATTTAACAATACAACCCCCACTATTTCATTCATCATTTTTCATGGACCTGTATTCTCCCCACCTACCCACCCACCCCAGAGTCTTTTACTTTGGTGTAATACTCCAATTCCATTTCAGGTTCGACTTGTGTTTTCTTTTCTGGTCTTGTTTTTCAACTTCGGCCTGATAATTTTAAAATTTTTATGTATTGGATAGAGACAGGCAGAAATCATGGTCCTGGGGGTGGCACAGTGGATAGAGCACTGGACTCTTAAGCATGAGGTCCTGAGTTCGATCCCCGACAGCACATGTACCAGAGTGATGTCTGGTTTGTTCTTTCTCTCCTCCTGTCTTTCTCATTAACAAATAAATAAAATCTTCCCAGGTTCAATCCCCTGCATCACCATAAGCCAGAGCTGAGGAGTGCTCTGGTAAAAGAAAGAAATAAAGAAATAAAATCTTTAAAGAGAGATGGCCAAAAATTGAGAGGGAAGGGTGAGATAGGGTGAGAGAGAGAGACACCTGCAGCACTGCTTCACTGCTTGCAAAGCTTTCCCTCTGCAAGTGGGGACTGGGGCTCAAACCCAGGTTCTTCTGCACTGTGCCATGCGCTCAACCAGATGTGTCACTAGCTGGCTTCACCTGCTCTGCACTGCTAGCGCTCAGCTGAGTGGTGACAAAATTATCTCAAAAGTGGGAGTCGGAAAGCAACGATTGCCATCTCAACATGCTTCACCTCAGAATGTATCCAGACTTCACGTGTGGAATGACAACCCTTCAGCTTCATTACTTGGGTGAGACCTTTCCTTTTATAGTACACTCTAATTTCATCTCAGGTAGTTCACTTTCTAACAAAGTCCCATAACCTAGACATACAACAGTTTCTGTGAGAGAGAGCTTATGTTCACACGTATCCATAAACTACTGCAAAATATATACCTGAAAGCAGGATTACACTAGAGTTTGCAGTGAGTACCTCCCTAACACTTCCTCTCCACTATTCCAAACTTGGGATCCATGATTGCTCAACAAATTGTTTGGCTTTGTATGTTAACTCTCTTTTCAATCACCAGGTTCCAGATGCCACCAGGATGCTGGCTAGGCTTCCCTGGATTGAAGACCCCACCAATGTGTCCTGGAGCTCAGATTCCCCAGAGACACACCTTACTAGGGAAAGAGAGAGGCAGACTGGGAGTATGGACCGACCAGTCAACGCCCATGTTCAGCGGGGAAGCAATTACAGAAGCCAGACCCTCTACCTTCTGCAACCCTCAACGACCCTGGGTCCATGCTCCCAGAGGGCTAGAGAATGGGAAGGCTATCATGGGAGAGGGTGGGTTATGGGGATTGGGTGGTGGGAATTGTGTGGAGTTGTACCCCTCCTACCTTATGCCTTTGTTCACTAATCCTTTCTTAAATAAAAAATTAAAAAAAAAAAAAGTGGGAGTCGGGCGGTAGCGCAGTGGGTTAAGCGCACGTGGCGCAAAGCGCAAGGACCGGCGTAAAGATCCTAGTTTGAGCCCCTGGCTCCCCACCTGCAGGGGAGTTGCTTCACAGATAGTGAAGCAGGTCTGCAGGTGTCTGTCTTTCTCTCCCCTTTTCTCTCTTTCCCTCCTCTCTCCATTTCTCTCTGTCCTATCCAACAACGACGGCATCAATAACAACACCAATAACTACAACAGCAATAAAAACAAGGACAACAAAAGGGGGGAAGCAAGTTAAAAATTAAAATTAAAATTAAAAAATTATCTCAAAAGTGAAGAAAGAGGAGGGGGCAGGGCAATGAGACACCTAATTGAACCAGGGTTCGAGCCCCTGCTCCCCACTTGCTTGGGGGGAACTCTTCATGAGTGGTGAAACAGGTCTCTCCTTCTCTATCTTCCCTCACCTCTCAATTTCCCTCTGTCCTGTCAAAAAAATTTTAAAAGGGAAAAAAAATGGCCAGTGGAAGCAGTGGACTCTTAATGTGAGCCCAAGCAATAATCCTGGTAGCCAAAAAAAAAAAAAAAAAAAAGAAGCAATAGGGCAAGAGGGTTCACCTGGGAAACTGCTTGCTCTGTCATCTGCCTGGCCCTGGTTCAAGCCTGGTCCCCGCTATACAGGGGAAGCTTCAGTGTGTGCTGTCTCTCCTGTCCCTCTGTCTTCCTGCATGTGTCTGGAAGAAATCAGCCTGGACAAAATAGGACAATGTCATCAGCAGGCTCAGCTTGGCTCAGCATTTCTCCAGGTCACAGCACCTCTGAGAGTGTGAATGTGGATCACTTGGAGATACTGGAATGTGCTGCGGTTCACACACACCCCCATCAGTTGCTGCTTTGCTTCATTATTTTTCCTCCTGAGCACTGCTCTGCTCTACCTTTTGTGCTTATGTGGCTTATGGTGGTGTAGGGGATTGAACCCAGGACTTCCGAGTCTCTGATACGAAAGTCTTTTCTATAACCATTAAGCTGTCTCTCCCACCCTATAAGGCTGTTCTTGCAAAGCCCCAGCTGAGACCCCTGTTGGCTGCTCCAAAACGTGCATATTAAGGGCTCAGGCCCACGGGCAGAAACGACGGAGCTGGGATTCATGTCAGCAGCTGCGGTGCCTGGAAGACTGCTGTCCACGTTGGAACGGTCGCCCACGGGGAGGGCTTGCCATTGTGCTGGCTTCTTCCAACCCCACTTCCCCTAAGCAGTAACTTCTTAAGTGCACTTTGATTTGCCGGGCAGCTTTTGGCTACACATGGAAGAAGGAGATGGAGGTCCTGTGCCCCCAGCAACATCATCTGGGGGCCAGGTACAAGGAGCTCTTTAACTCGGAAGTTACGGTACTACCTTACTTGTGAGGCTGGGCTGCCCCTCCCACGTGGCCTTTCTGTGTTTCCAAATGCTTCCTTTTGTAGCCATTGCTTTTTGCTGGAAGGCCAGGCTGCAGCCCAGCCCCATGTGGGCCCAGGGGAAGGGAACCCAGCAGCCAGAGGAGCAGCTGGAGACCTTCCCAACCTGGAAGACCTGCCAGGTGCCACATGCAAGCACTGGCCTTCCTGAGTGAGTGAGAAAGAAGCAGATCAACCCTCCACCTTCAGCTGACACCCCAGGGGACCAAGAGGTCCATCCCCAGCCCAGCACTTCCCCAGCATAGCGCCCCTAGAATTGGGGCTGGTGGCTCCCAGGTAAAAACCCTTAGCCTCCAGAACAGCCTGGGGTGGGGGGCAGACTTGGGGAGCCTGAAGCCCCTGGTAGTCACCCCTGGTTAGGAGCAGCCCCCTCCACATGCCTCAGCCGGCCTCACAAGTGAATTTTCTCCTCCATGTGCCAAGAAAAAAAGGCTGCAACTTTCCAGCAGCCTGTAGTGGTGTGGGGCTGAAAGGAGGGAGAGAGAATATGCCGGCAGAGCTGAGAGTCTGGGGAAATGGGGGAGCAAAGTGCAGGTGGTGGGGGAAGGAGCTGCCCTCGTAATGATGATTTTCCTCCCCTGGAGCTGGAGCTGGAGCTGGGAGAGAAGGAAGAGGAGTTAGCCTGCAGCAAGAACAGATGTACCCCAAGGTCTAGGTCAATGCTTTGAGGATGGCAATCACCTCATCTGCCCTTGAGCAAATGGAAATCTGGACCCACAGCTTCAGCTGCTGCGGCTGCGGCTTAAAGGCAGTCTGGGGACAAGGCCTGAGAGGGCGCAGACTCAGAGCCTGGCTGGGCCCTGGGTTCTGGCTGTGCCACTGAGGACCGAGGACCGAGGCTCCCCTCCTGGGCCCTGCCCACCAGAACAACCTGTTTCTACCTGCCAGCCAGGTAGGAACAAGCCCCCAAGATCTGCTCTGAGCTGTAGTGAGTAGGGAGTGCCAGAGGCTGGTGTGGGGCCTGTCTGCCTGTCCGTCCACATGGCAAGCAGCTTGGCAAATGCCTCTGTCCTAGTGGTCAGGAAAGTTTGAACTCAGGGAGGTCACTGGAGGGTGCTGTGGAGGCTTCAGAGGGATCTCTGGTGCTGTGGTGTCTCTTTCTTTCTCTCTGTTTCGTTCTTTGAACGGCCCAGGAGCAGTGAGACCACACATGTCATTTGTGTACTGGCTCCACCAAAACAGACGGTGGTGCAGGGGCAGCTCGCTGACAGAGAGGGTACAGCCCGTGGGCCTGAACTAGCCTGAACTAGCCTGAACTAGCCTCACCTGGCTGCAGCCTCCCTCCCTCGACAAGGGCCTTGAAGTCCAGGCCTCCCTCTAGCTCCATGAAGCAAGTCTCTGATCCTGTGGCATTCTCACAAAGTGGCAGCCACTGCTTGCCAAAGCAGCAGCCAGGAAGCAGGCAGGACAGTCGCACACAGAGCCCTCACACTGCTCCAAGCTGGGGGCCTGGGGTCTGTGCATGTCAGCCAAGGCCACAAGGTGACGCCAGCAGACAACCTGGGCAGGTGGCTCCTGGACCCCAGTACCAGGGTGGCTGCAGACAGGAGGTGAAGGGAAGGCAGAGGTAGTGTCTTGTGGGGAAGGCTCCCACCGTCTTTCCTGCTGAGCAAGTCCCCTGCTGCTGACGTCCCATTAGCTGGCTTTCACCCCATCTGTCCCTGGGTCTGTCTACTCTGTGCTCTCCTCCTCCTTCTCCTCCTCTCCTTCTCTTTCTTCCCCTTCCCCTCCCCTCCCCCTCCCCCCCTCCCCCCCCCCTCCTCCTCCTCCTCCTCCTCCTTCTTCTTCTTCTTCTGTTGTTAGAGACAGAGGGGAAGAGAGAGAGAAAGAAAGAGATGGGAGAGAGAGAGATTGCAGCATGGAAGTATCCCTTGATGCAGTGAGGGCCAGGCTGGAACCTGAGTCCCTGAGTCCCGCACATAGCAAAGCAGCGCACTACCCAACTGAGCTATTTCGCCAGCCCACTGAGCAGGTCCTAGGAACCCATAAGCCTCACAAAAGCAGAGAAGGGTCATGTCCAGCCACAAGACAGAAAATGCTTTGAAGCAGCAGTATCACCACTCCAAAAATCTTCCTGTCCTCTCTCTTTTCAGAATGAGAGCAGAGCATGAAGCTTTCCCAGTCACCCAGGAGCTTCGTCTACACACACAGTGAGTGCCGTTCACTGGGGTGAGCAGATGGGGTGGTCTCACTTCAGTCCGACTGCTGTATGCAGACTGGGACTGAGATTGGTACTGCATCGAGGACTCTTCCATGTTGTGATCTCTCTCTCTCCCCCTTCTCTCTCTCTCCCTCTCTCCCTCTGTCTCTTTCAAAAGGAAGAGGAGGAGGAGGAGGAGGAGATAAAGAACACAGCTGACAGACCCAGCAACAAACGGGGTGACGCCAGCTAGTTGGCAGTAGGGACTCACTCAGACTCCTCTGCTCTTATCTAGCACGCAGCCTGGTACTGAGATGCCCTTGGCAAAGGCAGTTTCCGTCTCATTGTGTTTAGAGAGTATGCTTTACTTTTGTAAGGTTCATTCATTCCTTATATTCAGAAAACCTATTTGGTGCAACTCTCCCTGTCAGCTGCAAGGGCACAGATTCAATCTTCTTGTCTCATTCAGGTCATAGGTGGATCGCGTGGGTATAACCCCAACTCAAGGCAGAAACTGCCACGTGTCAGAAAAGGTCGTCACATATACCCACTCCTCTTGCACGTCTCCCCCAGCCTCTTGTTCTGGCTGCCAGCACAGTGGGACTCAGCTTGGTGCTGGGCACCATGTGCAGAGAGGTCCCGGGCGTCTCTGCCACCAGAGTGGCTCTTAGTCCAAGCTGACCAACCCCATCCCAGTCCTCGTGCCAGGGACTAGGCAAGAAGCCAGCATGGAGCACGTTGCTTGGTGCAGTGGGAGAGCTTTGGGCTTTCAGGGAAGAGGTTCTGAATGTGATCCCCCCCCATATGCTGGAGTGCTGCTCGGGTCTCTCCCTCTCCCTCTCCCTCTCTCTCTCTCTCTCTCTCTGTCTCTCTCTCCCTCTCCCTCTCTGTCTCTCCCTCCGTGTCTCTCTCTCTCCCTCCCTCCCTCCCTCCCCACCAGCTCTGTAGCTCATAAAGTAGATTTGGAGGTGGGGAAGGGGGAGACAGCCAGCATGTGATGTCACTATGGAAATGAGAGGTGAGGTAATGTCTGTTGGTTCTTGGAAGATTCTCCTTACTCTTAAAAGAAAGAACACCAAGCAAGGATGTTCTTCCTTGATCTTTTATTATTGTGTGAGTACACGCCTGTTGTGTGAATTTGCTGCAGACTCCTCACCACAGGCATACATATGAAGACAGAGCCAATACTCTGACAGAGAAGAAGGATTAAAAGAACCTTCCTCAGTGATGGGCTGTTGAGTGCCAGGACCACCCAGCTCTGAAAATGCCCTGTCTCTGGCTCTTTCATCAGGGGAAACTATAAAGCCCCTTATTATCTAAGGACATTTTGAGTTGGGCCTTTTACCATTTCCTGCAAAAAGCCCCAAAGAGTTTCCTCTCCTTGTCTGACTCTTTGGTTTCCTCTTTTCTCGCTTCCTGCCCCCTGCATCTTCTCTTTGGACTTTTTTTATAGATTGTTTTTATTATCTTTATTTATTGAATAGAGACTGCCTGAAATTGAGAGGATGGGGGAGACGGAGAGAGAAAGAGAGACACCTGCAGCACTGCCTCAGCACTTGTGAAACTTCCCCCTTGCAGATGGGGACCATGGGCTCGAACCCGGTCCTGGCGCATTGTAACATGTACCCTCCAGGTGCATCACCACCTGGCCCCTCTTCACTTTTTTTTTAATTGAGAAAGAGATAGAGATAAGGATGGGGGGACCAGGTGGTGGTGCACTTGGTAGGCTGTACAAATCGCCACATGTGATGACCTGGGTTCAGGCCCCACCCACAAGGAGGAAGCTTCACCCGCAGCAGGGCAGTGTTGCACGTGTCTCTCCGTCTCTCCCCTCTACCTCTATTTCTCTGTCCCTATCAGAAAAAGAGAAAAAGAAAGAATAATAAATAAAAGCTAACTTTCTTTTTTTTTTAAAAAAAAAGATTTTATTTATTTATGAGAAAGATAGGAGGAGAGAGACCAGACATCGCTCTGGCACATGTGCTGCTGGGATCAAACTCATGCTTGAGAGTCCAAAGCCTTATCATTGCATCACTGCACCACCTCCCAGACCACAAAAGCTAACTTTCAAAAAGAGTCAAGGCTCAGAGTGGGGAGGTGGGACAAAGAACCAGAAGATGCCAAAAGGCTGTGCCAAAGATGGATGTCCTCTGGAGCCCAACACATGCCAAGTCCCTTGATCTACTGCTGAGCCACTTCTTGTCCTCTCTCTGCTTCCCTTCCTCTCCCACTCACCTCCCCCTTCCCTTCTCCATCCCTTCTATCTTGTCTTCTCTCCAGCCAGCTGTGGGAGCAGATAACTCACTTCTGGTGTGAGAGAGGGAGGAGGCTGTGACCATCATTACTTCTTAAAGACATCATTACAGCCCCCCCCACCCCATGTAGGTCTCTTCTCTTCTCTACAACAAAGAGATAGAGAGGCAAATTTGAGCATTGCTCTGGTCTCCACTGTGCGTTCAAATGGCTAATAAAGTTTTATTCCTTTTGGCAAAAGCCAGGCCGGCAGCATTTGGCTCTGTGGCTCTGGGCAGCAAGCCCCAAGTCCACTTCAGCACCATCAGAAGCAGGAAGGATTCTCCCCCAGAGCCTTTGGGAGAAGAGCTCTACAAGCATTTTTTTTTTTAACTGCCAATTTAACTTCTATTGATCACATTTTTTCTTTTTTAATATTCTTTTGACTTCCAATCTCCAAAACTAAGAGAAAATGTGTTTCTATTGTTTTAAGTCACCACTTGACAATTTCTTATAACCTCCCTAGGAAATGAATATACCTTCACCTGCAAAAATAAGAAAATGGCAATTGACTTCCTAAAGAGACTAGAGATTGTTGTGTCATAAAATGTCCCAATTCTGAAATTGTCTTCGCAATGACCTTTTGAAGTTGTAAATCAACCCAGTCATTGCACTGCTTCAAGCCTCCATGGCATCTCACTGTATATAAAGTAAGCTATAAACTCTACACTCTGATTTACAGACCCCGGTGTGCTCTGACTCCTGCCCCCCCTCCATCTGTCCCTCTCCCCCTCAGCCCAGCCCCCAGCACCCCCAAATTCTCACTGGTCAAGCTCACCCAGCCTTACTCCTAGCTCTTTCCCAGATGACAACCAAATACAATCCTTAAATTTTATTTGATATTACTATATTTTTAAATTGTCATTATTTTACTAGCTCAGCTCTAGCTTAGCTAGTGAAGCAGGGGGTTGAACCTGGGACCTCAGAGCCTCAGGCAGGAAAATCATTTGCAGAACCACTATGTTATTTCTCCCACCTGATTCTTGATTTCTGGATGCTGGTTTGGGGTGGGGTAGGGTGGGGAGGAGCGCTATGAAAGACACTGGGGGACCTGGGGGAATTGAAATCTCATGCTAGTCAGTATTGTACCAATATTAACTTTACTGAGTGGCACTGCATTTGTTGTTTCATCTGTACTGTGTTGATACAAGCAAATGCTGCTGGGAAATGTATGCTGAAGTCCCCTGAGGTGAAATACGGTGTCTGGGAGGCCTGGATGGTGGCACACCTGGTTGAGTGCACACATTATAATGCATAAGGACCTGGGCTCAAATCCCTAGTCCCCACCTGCAGGGGGGAGGTTCACAAGTAGTGAAACCTTGCTGCAGGTCTCTCTCACACACTCTCTCTCCTCTTTTTCCCTCTTCCTTCTCAATTTCTGTCACTATCCTAAATAAATAAGTAAAAAAAATTAAAGATACTTAGAGTAGGGGAGATAGCATAATGGTTCTGCAAAGAGACTCTCATGCCTGAGGCTCCAAAGTCCCAGGTTCAGTCCCCTGCACCACCATAAGCCAGAGCTGAGCAGTGCTCTGGGAAAACAAACAGACAGACAATGTCTGGAAGTTAATTTCAGAGGAACTGTGGAATAATAATGACAAACCAAGGGAAGGTATGTTGATATTCACAGAAGCATATTCTCTCTCTCTCTCTCTCTCTCAACAAGAGCACTGCTCAGCTCTGTCTTATGGTGGTACAGGGGATTTAATCTGGGACTTTGGAGCCTCAGGCATGAGAGTCTCTTTGCATAACCATTGTGATATCTACACCACCCCCCTCTCCCCCTTTTTCTTCTTTTTCAGCAGTGAGTATAGATTTATTTAGAAAGAGATACACACCAAAGGTGGAGTGGGGGCTTACTCTTGAGAAGTGAGGGGAAAACTGTCTCCAAGGCCCACAAGAAGTAGAAAATGGGGAGTCGGGCTGTAGCGCAGCGGGTTAAGCGCAGCGGGTTAAGCGCAGCGGGTTAAGCGCAGCGGGTTAAGCGCAGGTGGCGCCATGCAAAGCACAAGGACCAGCAAAAGGATCCCGGTTAGAGCTCTGGCTCCCCACCTGCAGGGGAGTCACTTCACAGGCGGTGAAGTAGGTCTGCAGGTGTCTCTGTCTTCCCCCTCCTCTCTCCATTTCTCTCTGTTTTATCCAACAACAACGACAACAATAATAACTACAACAGTAAAACAACAAGGGTAACGAAAGGGAATAAATAAATAAATAAATAAATAGAAGCAGAAAATGCAGGAGGTGACACAGAAAGCAGTGTCTGACTTACAAGCATGAGGTCTCAAGTTTGCCCCCCCACCTACTGCAAATGACAGAGTGATGCCCTGCCCCCCAGATGCATATCTATCTCTCTTATTAACAAATAAACAAATCTCTTTTTTTTTTTTAAAAAAAAAAGGAAAGTGCATTTAGTTACAGAAGGAAATAGATATATGCTCCAGCCAGAGCTCAGACTTGACTGAATAACAGCTGTATGTCAAGTAGAAAATCTAGTTACTGGGAGGGCACAGCCTTAAGAAAAAAGGGCTGGCAGGAAGTAGGTCTGCCGGCAGCATTCTTTCAATCTTTTTTGGGTCTGAAATCTTCATCTGTTAAAAGATCAATCTGTCTGTCTGTCTGTCTACCTATCATTATCATCATCTATTTGGGGTGAACCAGAGCATCAGTCTGGAACATGTGATGTCAGGAATTGGACCCCATGCCTAATAATCCAGCATTTCAACTACTGCACCCCCTCCTAGGCTTCTAGTCCTTAAATTTTTAAAATAAAGAGGGTTGGTGGTGGGTGAAAACAGCAGAATAGCTCAGTGGGTAGAGCGCATGCCTTGCATGTGTGAGCCCTGAACAAGGAGTCACTTTTTACACAAAGGGAGATCAGCTTTATTGCTACTTGGAGACGCAAGGAGGATGAAGCTTTGCTCAGTTCAACCTCCTTGTTCCTTTTATTTTATTTTATTTTATTTTTGCCTCCAGGGTTATTTCTGGGGCTTGGTGCCTGCACTAGGCATCCACTGCTCGTGGAGGCCATTTTTTCCCTTTTGTTGCCCTTGTTGCTTATCATTGTTGTTGTTATTGCTGTCATTGTTCTTGGATACGACGGAGAAATGGAGAGAGGAGGGGAAGACAGAGAGGGGGAGAGAAAGATAGACACCTGCAGACCTGCTTCACCACCTGTGAAACGACTCCCCTGCAGGTGGGGAGCCGGGGGCTCGAACCGGGATCCTTATGCCGGTCCTTGTGCTTTGTGCCACATGCGCTTAACCCATGGAGCTACCATCCGGCCCCGTTCCTTTTATTTTTTTTTTAAATATTTTATTTATTTGTGAGATATAAACAGAAAAATTGAGAGAGGGGAGAGATAGGGATAGGAAAAGAGAGACGCCTGCAGCCCTGCTTCACCACTTGTGAAGCTTTCCCCCTGCACGTGGGGGCTGGGGGCTTGAACCTGGATTCTTGTGCTTTATAACATGTGCACTTGACCAGGTGTGCCACCACCCAGCCCCTCGACCTCTTAATTTCTTTGTTTTAGGGAATATTTATACAAGAAGGAGAAGGACGAGTAAAGCAAGTTTGGGGATAAAATGGTCCGGAGTTAAGTAAGCCTTGAGGATTTATTACATATGTGAGGAGAGAAAGGAGAGGGAGGAGGAGTGAGAGGGGAGAGGGAGAGGAGAGAGACATTCAGAGAGATACAGAGACAGATACAGAGAGACACACAGAGAGTGTGTAGAGGGACCAGGGCACCACTCTGGTACATGCTGTGCTGCGGATCAAAGTGGGAGTGCCTTGGCCATACAAGTCTGATGCTCTAGCAGTTGAATTTTCAGATCTACCACTCACATACTTGGGTTTTATGCTCTCCTGTTTTACGCACCCTTGGGTGACTTGCCTCATATGTAAGAAAAAAGAAGGCCCTAATAAAGTATCCCCCAAATCTCCAAGTTCACGAAGAGTTGATTTTTAAGTGCATCCAGAAAGCAGGTTGTAATTCTAACTCCTAACCGGGAGGTGGCAGCAACACATCTCTTTATTTTCCAGGCTGGAACCCAAGAGAATTGTTTTCAGTTGCCTCAGGGTTGCTTTCCATTGAACTGCCTGCTGAGCTCAAAGACCATATTGTCAGAGCTGGGCAGTCGCACAACCACCACCTACCCGGAGTAGCGTACACATTACCATGCTCAAGGACCCAGGCCCAAGCCCTCAGTCCCCATTTCCAGATAGGTTCATTAAGTGGTGAAGCAGGGCTACAGGTGTCTCTCTTTCTCTCTCCTTCTCTCTCTTTCCCTCCCTCTAATTTTTCCTCTGTCTTTGTCAAAAAGATAAAATGGTCACTAAGAGCAGGGGATTTGTGGTGCAGGCACTGAGCCCAGCCATAACCTTGGTGGTAAATAAATATAAGTAAATAAATAAATACAATTGTTGAGGAAGGCAAGAGTCAGACATACAAGTAGATTACAAGTAAACTGGGAAATATGCGTGTGATGGTGGGCAAGTTACTTAACCTCTCTACACTTCAGTTTCCTCAACTGTAAAAAGGGAATAGTAAGGGGGTCCGGCGGTAGCGCAGCGGGTCAAGCGCAAGTGGCGCAAAGCGCAAGGACCAGCGTTAAGGATCCCGGTTTCAGCCCTGGTTCCCCACCTGCAGGGGAGTCGCTTCACAGGCGGTGAAGCAGGTCTGCAGGTGTCTATCTTTCTCTCCCCCTCTCTGTCTTCCCCTCCTCTCTCAATTTCTCTCTGTCCTATCCAACAACACCGACATCAATAACAACAATAACAGTAACCATAACAATGATAAAACAACAAGGGCAACAAAAGTGGGGGGGAAGCCTCCAGGAGCAGTGCATTCGTGGTGCAGGCACCGAGCCCCAGCAATAACTCTGGAGGCAAAAAATAAAGGGGGGAATAATAATAGTAGCACTAAGTGCTAGGATCATTATGCAGATTGAGAGATATCCATGAGCTAGTAAGGTGGCGAGGTTGCCAGCTTCGCCATGAGCAAAACCCAGGGTCCAGCCCTGCACGTATCCCATGGGAGTCTGATGGCCCTGACGGTGACTTTGGTGCTGTTGTCTCTGTTTCTCTCCTTTAAGGCTTATTCCATGAACTATAAAGGGACAGAGAGAGGGAAGTACAGAGAGAGGGAGGGAGAGAGAGAGGAGAGGGGAAGGGCAGAGCAGTACTTTAAAATATGTGGTGCCAGGAATTGAATCAGGTTGGGAGTCTGAAGCTCTACAGCTGTGCTGTCTCTCCAACTACTATCTGCACCCCCACTCCCACCTGAAAATGTCAGCCTGTAGTGGCCCGAGGCAGCAAAGGCCCCAGGTTCAATCCTCAGTATCACTACAAGTCAGAGCTGAGCAGTTCTCTGGTATCTCTCTCTCATTAAACATAAATAAAATGAAGAAGAAGAAGAAGAAGAAGAAGAGGAGGAGGAGGAGGAGGAGGAAGGTGGTGGCACACCTGGTTAAGTGCACACATTACAGTGCGCAAGGACCCAGGTTCAAACCGCTGGTGCCCACCTGCAGAGAGAAAGCTTTACGAGTGGTGAAGCAGGGCTGCAGGTGTCTCTCTTTCTTTCCCTTTCTAGCTCCCCTCCCTTCTCAATTTTTCTTTGTCTCTATCCAATAATAAATAAATATTTAAAAAGAAGAAAGAGGGGGGTTGGGCAGTAGTGCATCGGGTTAAGCACACGTGGCACAAAGCTCAAGGACCAGCATAAGGATCCCAGTTTGAGCCCCCGGCTCCCCACCTGCAGGGGAGTCGCTTCACAGGCAGTGAGGCAAGTCTATAGGTGTCTGTCTTTCTCTCCCCCTCTCTGTCCTCCCCTCCTCTCTCCATTTCTCTCTGTCCTATCCAACAATGAATGACATCAACAATAACAATAATAACCACAACAAGGCTACAACAACAAGGACAACAAAAGGGGAAAAAATGGCCTCCAGGAACAGTGGATTCATGGTTCAGGCACAGAGCCCCAGTAATAACCCTGGAGGCAAAAAAAAAAAAAAAAAAAAGCACAGGTGGTGCGAAGCTAAGAATCCTGGTTTGAGCTCCCGGCTCCCCACCTGCAGGGGATTCACTTCACAGGCAGTGAAGCAGCTCTGCAGGCGTCTATCTTCCTCTCCCCGTCTCCCCCTCTTCTCTCCATTTCTCTCTGTCCTATCTCACAATGATGACATCAATAACAACAATAATAACTACAGCAACAATAAAAAAACAAGGGCAACAAAAAAGGAAAATAAATTTAAAAAAAGAGGAGAAGAAAGAGAAGGAGAGAAAAAAGAGGAAGTAATGAGGCAGAAAAGGTACCTGGGCCTCCACCTAGCCGGGAGGAAAGGAGTCCCAGTAGAGACAATTCGGCAAGGATTCCACTGTTCCCGAGCCAGTGTGGGTGCGGGTGGGTGAACTGGAGGACCCTGAAGGTGGGCTGGCTTGATGAGGATGCCACTTCCCGGAGAGGGTGCTGCCATCATCAGCTTGCGGTGCAGCCTCAGACAGGCAACACAGCCCCTCTGAGCTTCAGGACCTTCCCAAGTGATGGGAAAGGGGGCTAGGCACCCAGAGTAATGCTGAGCTCCACACCTGCATGTTTCTGAGAGTGAGCGATGGTGGCAGCCATTCCAGGTGGGAGTGGGGACTCGGCTCAAGGGGCAAGGAGGAAACAGCTAGGAACACAGATGGGTGTGTGTGTGTGTGTGTGTGTGTACGCCCAAGAGGCAGGAAGAGCTGAACTGACAACTTGTTACCAGTAAATAGGGTCATGCCATCTCTGCTCTGTGTTCATTTTTTTTTCTTTCTTTCATATAGGAGGTGAAAGCAGTCAACAGCACTGAGGGACTTTCGACTCACTGGCTATTCATGCCCCTCTCAACATGCCAAGAAATGACTCTCACCACCCTACTGTACAGATGAAGTCACAGTATCTGAAAGGACAAGTCCTTTGCCCAGGTTACACAGGGAGTGAGATGGCTCAGGCTGGTGGCCCCATTTCCCCTCCAGTGACCTTGCCTCTCCCCTGCCTTAGCCTCTGCTGGCCAGCCCCTCAGAATGCAGAGGTAACCTCAGCACCCAGAAGTCACCTGGCTTCAGAGTCACACTGGGATACTTCCTGTGCTCTGAAAACAACTGCTGGGGTCGGGTAGGGGTGCACTTGGTTGAGTGAACACATTACAGTGAACAAGAACCCAGGTTCAAGTCCCTCCCTGGTCTCCACCTGTAGGGGGGATGTTCACAAATAGTGAAGCAGGGTGGCAAGTCTTTCTCTCTCTCTCTCCCTTTCCCTCTCTCTCTCCCACTCTCAACTTCTCTCTATTGCTATCCAAAATAAATAAATATATTAAAAACAAAACAAACAAACACCCCACCTACCTTTCAGTGCCTCTTTTGGTTCCTTTGTGCCCTGGGTCCAGGACTCCAGCTGTAACCCCCTTACTCTCCCACCTTCTCGACTACACAGCCTCTGAATCCAGCTTCCCATCTGTGATCTGTACGGGCAATGCTCTCCTGGTAACTTCACCACTCACTGTGCAACCCTCTGTCATTTCTCTCCAAGCTTTCACCGTATCGGCCAAGGGAAGCAGAGAAGGAGGGGTGACAATAGGTCTGGGAGGTGGTGCAGTGAGTAGGGCGCTGAACTTGGAAGCATGAGGTTCTGAGTTTGATCCCCAGTATTCCATGTGCTAGAGTGATACACCAGTGTTCACTTCTCCAGCCCCCCCTCCATTTTATTTATATTTTTATACCAGGGCACTGTTCATCTCTGGCTAATGGTGATTTAGGGGGTTGAACCTGGGACCTCTGTTGCCTCAAGCATGAAAGCCTCTTTGCATAACCATTATGCTACCTCTCCCACCTCCCCTCCCCCTTGCTAGTTAAACTTGTGCTAATAACTAAGTAAAACATTTTTTTTTTTTTTTTACCAGAGCACTGTTCAGCTCTAGCTTATGGTGGTGCTAGGGATTGAACCTGGGACTTTGGAGCCTCAGGCATAAGAGTCTATTTGCATAACCATTATGCTATCTACCCTCCACCCCTAAGTAAAACATTTTTAAAGGGTGGTATGACAGTAACACTGGGTGGCACTTACATAGCATTGTGTGCGTCACACATTTTAACTCACCTAGTCCTCCAAAACTAGGAGGAAGGAACTGTTATTATCGTTCTTTAACTGTTATTATGTTCTTTAACTGTTATTATGACTAAAGGTAGCGGGGTGACTAGAAGATAAAGCATTGTCCAAGCCCAGAGCACACAGCCAGTTGAGCTGCCAGCCCAGGATGACTGTCCAGAGTCCCTGTCTTACTCCACCTAGTTCCCAGCCATCCCCCGTGCCCTCCATCAGCTAGACTCCTCCACCCCGTGACCACAGTACTCCAAGCCACCAGGGAGGCTGACCCCAAAGAGGCCCAGCTCCTCAGTACACTCAGGGGCTGGCGATGTCACTCCAGAGACTAACAACAAGGGTGTTGGCACAAGCACAAAACCAGCTTACAGGCTGGGTCCACGTACCGTGTGTCCTAAGTATTTCACGTGGACTTACCTGCACAGGTGGTGGAAGCTGTGATCACTGCCCTTTCACTGAGTAATCTGCAAGAGCACAGTAGAGTCTGAATTCACAGAGAAGCATAATGGGTCTGAGGCTCTGAGGTCCCAGGTTCAATCCCCAGCACTACCATAAGCCAAAGCTGAGCAGTGCTCTGGTAATAAGGATAAATAAATAATACAAAAATAACTAATAATAAATTCCTAGAGCAGAGCACTGGAGTCAGGTGGACAGCTGGCAGCTGACAGCTTTTAGCTGTGGTCTATTTCCTGCCTTCCTGTACACCCCAAGATCTAGGTCTGGCTCTGAGAATAGATGAGAAGCCTCCCAAGCAGGCTTGGTTCCTTAACCCAGGGCCCAGCCTCCCTCGCTCCAGAGCCCTCAAATGGTGCTGAGGAGGCCTGGCTCTTGTTCCTCTGAGGCATCTTTGGGGGGGGGTGAGTTAGGCACTTAGGCAGGGCAGAGGCTGGAACCCCAGCCCCAGCCCAAGGGCTTCTCCTCTCACTGGGTGTTGCTGTGGCTCACTGTAAGGACCAGGCCTGAGCCAAAGCCCTTCAGTCCTGTCCCAGCAGGACCAGCTTCAATGTCTTGTCTTGCTCCTGGAAGGTGAAAGGGCAGGGCTGAGCCTGGCTGGGATCAGTGGGGCTCAGAAACCAGGGCTACGGCAGAAAGCTCCCAGGCTGCCCCAGCCCCCTACCCACCCCCAGGAGTTAGAGGGGACAGCCCCTGGTCTATACATTCCAGCCCTCATCTCCATCCTTTCTCCCTATCCCCCCTGGCAACCAAACCAGACCCATCAAGGAGAATGGTCTGGCAGCTGTGCAGGGAATGGAGACTAATGGCCGGGGAGGAAGGAGGGGCCTGGAGGCATGGGCAGGGCTGCAAGTGGGTGGCACTGACTGGACACACAAAGCAGGGCGGCTGCCCTCCCTGCAGTGCTGAGGGTGACATCCTCTTCACACCCCAGCCAGACACCCTGTCTGTGCCCCCAAACCTGCTGCCCCCAGATGCCTGGCTCCTGTCCTCAAGACTACTCCCTAGCAGATATGTCCCAATGTGTGGGCGTCCAGGGCTCCTACGACCCCAACAGGTCTCATCCCCCTGACTCCTGCAGACCGTCTGGGTGGCCTCTGTGTGCGATGGACAGCCCGGGCCTGGAAGCTGTGTGACATGCAGAGAACAGACAGCTGCCTTCCCACTAACCCCGATACGGGGGAGGGTAGGCAAAGCTGTGTGATGTGCATGTGTGTGTGTGCATGTGATCATGTACGATCTCTGCACAGGCATCTGTGTTTGCGCCCATTCTTGACCCTGCTAGACTTCAATCCCAGAGCCTCTAGGGATGGGCACCTTCTCTTTGCTCAGCCCTTCCTCCTCCAGCCCCACCCATCCCTGGGTACCGCAGCCTCTCAGTACTGGAACCGGTTGCTGCCAGCCCATCAATCTCTGCCTTGGAGAAGGCTGATACCCCTCAGATCCCTCCCCTTCCTACCTCTGGACTCTGCTTCCCGTAAGGCCTGTGACTGAGCACCAGTTGGCTGGGGGAAGGGAGGCTCCAGTGCAGACAGCAAGTCTACAGCAGGCTCCCTGGGTGCAGCCTCTCCTGAGCAAGTCCCAGAGCTGGATACATGTCCCCAAAGCCCCTCTGGTGGACCCACCCCGCTGGGGCCTGGGGCAAGCACAGGTTTGGCAGCTGTGCCTTTAAGTCCAGCCATCAGCAGGCCGCCCAGGGCCCAGTGTCCAGGGGAGGGGGAGGGGAGTGGCCGGTGCATTAGCGGCAGAGCTGGCGCCAACCAGCAGCCCTGCACAGGTCCCTGGGGACTCCCAGGACGAGCCCTTCCCTGGCCCCCTCCTGCCTCTACCCTCCTGCGCCTCATGTCTCCCTGGGTGTGGTAAGGACATGAGAGCAACGCCTCGCCTTTGGGGAGACAATCACAGGCTTTGGGGCCTAGGTGCAGCAGGCAGCCCACTCACCTGGGAGGCTTTGTTCCCCCTCAGAGTCTGCCCTTTAGCCTCCTGCCAAGCAGGACCCCCCCCCAACCCAAGCTGTCCCATCCTGGGCGGGGATCCTGGGTGGCACTGGAGGCTCTGAACCCCAAGCCCTCGACATAGCCTGGTCCGCACTATCCTGGTTTCCTTCCCTACCAGCAACAGGGGGGATGGAGTAGGCAGGGTGCCAGCAGTCAGGAGGGAGGGTGCGCAGCTCCTGCGGATCCGCAGGGGTGGGGCGTCCCCCTCCCCACAAAGCCCGCAGCCAGGCCAGTGGGAGGAGCCGCCCAGGCCCCCCCAGAGCCTGCAGGGCTATAAAGCCGCTGGGCCGCCCTGTGGCTCCTTCCCGGCTCCTGGACCTGCATTCCCCGTGGCCACTGCCAGTCCGCGCTCTCCTCCGCTGCCATGAGCCACACGTCGGGCCTCCGGGCCAGCAGCATCAGCTCCACCTCCTACCGTCGCACCTTCGGGCCACCGCCGTCGCTGTCGCCCGGGGCCTTCTCCTACTCGTCCGGTTCCCGCTTCTCCGGCGGCCGGCTGCTGGGCTCGGCGTCGCCCGGCTCGTCCGTGCGCCTGGGCAGCTTCCGCGGGCCCCGGGCGGGTGCGGGCTCTCTGCTGCGCCTGCCCTCCGAGCGTGTGGACTTCTCCATGGCCGAGGCCCTCAACCAGGAGTTCCTGGCCACGCGCAGCAACGAGAAGCAGGAGCTGCAGGAGCTCAACGACCGCTTCGCCAACTTCATCGAGAAGGTGCGCTTCCTGGAGCAGCAGAACGCGGCCCTGCGCGGGGAACTGAGCCAGGCCCGGGGCCAGGAGCCGGCGCGCGCCGACCAGCTGTGCCAGCAGGAGCTGCGGGAGCTGCGCCGCGAGCTGGAGCTGCTGGGCCGCGAGCGCGACCGGGTGCAGGTGGAGCGGGACGCGCTGGCCGAGGACCTGGCGGCGCTCAAGCAGAGGTCAGGGCGGGGCGGCCGTCGGGGTCCTCCCCCCTCCCGTACCCACCCGGCTCGCCCAGCCCCGCGTCGAGCTCCCTCTGCCACTTGGTGGAGCCTGGAGGGTGCGGGCGGGGAGGGGCGTGCCCCCTTGTGTATAATGGGCCCCAACTCAGTTCCAGCCCCTTGGAGAGAAAGTGGGGTCATTCGCTCGGTAGATGAAGCTCCAGGATTGCAAGAGCTCCTTCAGAGTTCTAGGAAGCAGCAGCAGCAGCCTCGAAGCCAGAGCCTGGAGGTGGACGGGAGGGGGGGATAAGGGGTGCGGCCCGGAGCTCAGGCCCGGCCCTCGCTGCCCACCAGGCTGGACGAGGAGTTGCGCAAACGCGAGGACGCGGAGCACAACCTTGTGCTGTTCCGCAAGGTGAGCCCGGCCCGGGGAGCAGCTCCATCCCCCACCCTGGGGTCCTGGGCGGTGTTGGAGAGTGGAGGGGGGGCTGGGGCGGCGAGGACTGGGGTGGGAGGGTCTCCCCGGGCACTTCCAGCGGCCGACGGGGAGGGCCAGGTCTTTCCTCGGCCTGAGCAGCTTCTCCCTGCACTCGTACCCACTGCCACCCCACGAAGGACGTGGACGACGCCACCTTGTCGCGCCTGGAGCTGGAGCGCAAGATCGAGTCGCTGATGGATGAGATCGAGTTTCTCAAGAAGCTGCACGAGGAGGTGGGTGCGCCCGGGGTGGGGGGCCTGTGGGCGCCGAGCTCTGCAGGAGACTGGCGGATGCAGGAGGGGTTCCCGAAAAGGGCTGCGGGATCAGCTGGGGACAGGGAACCCCGCCACCCTCCTCTACAGGTGGTTTGACTCCCACCCCTGCGCCCTCTAGTGGCAAGAGGCGGAACTGCATCCCCTCCCCGGGGCGGTGGCCCGAGTGCGGGGTGGCGCAGCCCTGCGCGCCCCCCACTCCATGGCGCCCCCTTCTGTCCACTTAAGTGTCCTCTCTTTTCTGCGCGCCAACTGCGTGGGGGCGCTCTGCACCCCGCCGCCCGGGCCGCAGGAGCTGCGAGACCTGCAGGTGAGCGTGGAGAGCCAGCAGCTGCAGCAGGTGGAAGTGGAGGCCACCGTGAAGCCAGAGCTGACGGCGGCGCTGCGGGACATCCGCGCTCAGTATGAGAGCATCGCGGTGAAGAACCTGCAGGAGGCCGAGGAGTGGTACAAGTCTAAGGTGCGGGGGGGGGGGTGGCGCAAGGGCTGGCAGGCGGGGTGGGTTGGGGTCGGGGGCTGCAGCCCGTCGGTTCACACACGGGGGGTGGGGGGACCACACGCCGCAGTACGCGGACCTGTCGGACGCCGCCAACCGGAACCACGAGGCGCTGCGCCAGGCCAAGCAGGAGATGAACGAGTCTCGACGCCAGATCCAGAGCCTGACGTGCGAGGTGGACGGGCTGCGCGGCACCGTGAGTGCAGGCTGCTCCGGGCCCCGGGGTGCGGGAGGGGGCGCCCGACGGCTGGGGCTGTGCGCCCCTCCCCTCTGAGGCTTCGCCCCCACCCCACCCCCACCCGCCCCCAGAACGAGGCGCTGCTCCGGCAGCTGCGGGAGCTGGAGGAGCAATTCGCCCTGGAAGCGGGCGGCTACCAGGCGGGCGCCGCGCGGCTGGAAGAGGAGCTGCGGCAGCTCAAGGAGGAGATGGCGCGGCACCTGCGCGAGTACCAGGAGCTCCTCAACGTCAAGATGGCCCTGGACATCGAGATCGCCACCTACCGGAAGCTGCTGGAGGGCGAGGAGAGCCGGTAAGGGCGCTGCAGGACTGCGGGGGGCGCGGGGGGAGTGGCGGGGACCCCCCCCCCAGGCCGGGCAGCTGACCGCTCCTTCGCCCCCAGGATCTCCGTGCCCGTCCACTCATTTTCATCCTTAAATATAAAGAGGACTGGTGAGTCTCCCACGCCTGGCATCCCACTTGGCAGCTTCCTTGTTTACTTAAAAAAAAAAAACCTTTAAAAAATTATCTTTATTTACTGTTAGAAACAGCCAGAAATTTAGAGAGAGAGAGAGAGAGAGAAGGGGGTGATAGAGAGACAGACACCTGCAGCATTGCTTCAACACTCACAAAGCTTTCCCCCTGCAGGTGGAGACCGAGGTCTTGAACCCAGGTCCTTGAGCATTGTAACATGTGTGCTCAACCAAGTGCACCCCACTCAGCCCCCCCTATTTTTAATTTATGTGATTTGGTTTGATAGGGAGATTGAGAGGGGTAGGAGAAGCTGAGAGGGAGAAAGACCTGCAACATGGCTTCACCACTAGTGAAGAAGTTTCTTCCCTGCTGATGAACCTGGGGCTTTGAACCCAGGTCCTGGAGCATGACACTGTGTGCACTCAACCCGGTGCACCCCCACCTTCTTTACTTCTGCGGGGACCAGATCTTGCTTGGCTCTGCTGAAAAATGGGTTCCTTCTACAATCTACCAACCCCTGGTCTCCATTGGGCCCGGCTCCTCTGCCCGCTCACAGATGGGGAATGAGGGCGGGAGAGGAGAGGCAGTCCCCGCCTCCTCTCTGAACTTTCTTCCTATGTCCAGTGCCTGACATGGAGCCTACCCAGGACAGCCACAGCCGCAAGATGGTTCTCATCAAGACCATCGAGACACGGGATGGGGAGGTGAGATGGCCACTTGACTCCAGGGCCCCATCTTTTCCTATATGATCTCAGACCCCCTGCCTGGCTTCAGGTGTTGGCTAGCAGTTCTTGGGGTGGGAGGGAGACAGGAAGCTAGAGAAAGTGGTTGGATCAACAGAGCCTCAGCTGACGTGCCAGGGAGGAGGACGCTGTGCCGCAAAGAGCTGGGAGGAGGTTGGTGCTGAACAGCGTGTGCCACCTTGTGTCTGACCCCCCCAGCAGGTGGTGACAGAGTCACATAAGGAGCAGCACAGTGAACTGGATGCATCTTCCACTCACAGCTACTGAACTTGGTGCAGAACCCCCCGACGCTGCCTACTCTAAGCCCCAACCCCAGATGTCGGCCCAGATTAGTCTCCTTCCCCTGCATGTGTGCCCTCCCGGCCAGCTGTAGCTGGGCCTTCCCTGCTGTCACGTGGAGACAGGACCTATATGTTCCCCTTTTCTTGTTGTGGTAAGATGCCAGTGTTACCCGAGGATGAATCTACTCCTGCTGTGATCCCATGGTCGGAGGGGTGGGCCAGGGTGCAAGCTTCATGTCTGAATAAAATAAAATGGCTGTCGAGAGAACTCTCTGCAATGTGTGTTGGCTTGTTTTGTTATCAGAGACAGAGAGAGAGAGAGATTAGAATGCTGCTGCCCCTGACTATGCGGTGCTGGGGAGCGAATCCAGGCCTCACACATGCAGAGCTGTGCTCTGCCCACAGTCACCTCCCCAGCCACTGCCGTGCATTTTGTCTGTGGAAGTGGGGGTCCCTGTGAGGAAGCTCATATGTATTCTCCCCTTGTTTCCAGTCATCTCCAACTCTTTCTGAGCATAAATGGCTGCTATTTCCCTGTCTTTTTTTCTTTTTCTCCCACCTCTCAAACCATTCCCTTTCAACTTCAGCTTCTCATCTGCAGCTGTGAATATCCAGCTGTCTGGTGGGTGACCCACATGCCACCCAAACCCCCAGCAATTCCAAGACAGAGTTCCTATCTCTCCATGGCTACAACCTTGTTCTCCCACCTGGATTCTGGGCCCCAGTTTAGGATCTTGGACCCAAATTGAAGCTTTTTCTTTTCTTCATTTAGCCACTTTGTTAATTCTGATTTTTAAGACTTTTTCTTTATTTCTTTACTTAAGACTATTTTCTTTATTTGCATATTTTAAAGCCTATTAGTAATTTTATTTTTATTATTATTTTACTCAGAGCCCTACTTATCTCTGGCTTATGGTGGTATGGGGATTGAACCTGGCACCTTTGGTGCCTCAGGCATGAAAGTCTTTTGACATAGCCACTGTGTTATTTCCCCAGCCCACCTCTTAACTTCTCTTTTTTTTAATTCTTTTTTTTTAATTTTTTATTATCTTTATTTATTGGATAGAGACAGCCAGAAATCAAGAGGGAAGGGAGAGAGATTGAAAGACACCTGCAGCCCTGCTTCACCACTCGTGAAGCTTTCCCCATGCAGGGGAAGACTGGGAGCTCGCAGGTGGGGACTGGGGGCTTGAACCTGGGTCCTTGTGCACTATAACCTGTGCGCTTAACCAGGTGTGCCACTGCCCAGCCCCCCCTTAACTTCTGAAGTCTACCTAGTTCTTTCCAAACCCACTGCTGTAGACCCAAGCCACCGTCTATCTTGCCTGTTACATTATCTGCATCATTGGTCTCTTCTCCTGGGCTTGCCCTGCCTCCTGCCAAAACCCATTTAATGATCTCAGCAAGCAAGTCAGACTCTGCCACCACTATCACTCTACATGCAGAAAATGTCTGTTTCGGGAGTCGGGCGGTAGCGCAGCGGGTTAAGCGCATGGGGTGCAAAGCACAAGGACCAGCGTAAGGATCCAGGGACCAGCCCCCGGCTTCCCACCTGCAGGGGAGTCGATTCACAAGTAGTGAAGTACTTCTGCAGGTGTCTGTCTTTCTCTCCCCCTCTGTCTTCCCCTCCTTTCTCCATTTCTCTCTGTCCTGTCCAAGAATGACAACATCAATAACAACAACAATAATAACTACAACAATAAAAAAGGGCAACAAAAGGGAATAAATAAAAAGTAAATATTTTAAAAAAAGAAAATGTCTGTTTCTGGGGCCAGGTGGTGGTACACCTGGTTAAGTGCACACATTACAGTGTGTAAGGATCAGGGTTCAAGCCCCTGGTCCCCATCTACAGGGGGAAAGCTTCATGAGAGGTGAATCAGTGCTGCAGGTGTCTCTGTCTCTCTTCCTTGCTGTCTTCCCCTCTCCTCTCAATTTATGGCTGTCTCTATACAGTAAATAAAGAGTAAGAAAGAAAAGAAAATGTCTGTTTCCAACTCTTCTCCCTCCTGCCCTTGCATTCAAGTCACAGTTGACTCCTGAATTTAGTCCCCCTACACACTGTGTATGCGTGTGTGTGTGTGTGTGTGTGTGTGTGTGTGTGTGTGTGTGTGTGTGTTACTAGCAGTTGAATCCCAGCCCTCACACAGGAAAGGTATATGCTCCACTACTAAGCTATATTTCTAGCCCTCAACTTCTGTATTTCAAAAGGTCTTCATCTAGTTGTGGAGTTAAGTGCAGGGAGCAATACCGAGTCCCTCTCTGAGGAATTTATGGTCTAGGGTAAGGGAGATGTGAAAATAAGTACAAAGTTAGAGAAGGCTGGAGAGATAGCTCATTGAGGAGGGCACTGCATTATTTTTTAAATTTATTTATTAATTTATTGGATATATAGAGAGATAAACTGAGAGGGAAGGGGGAAGATAGAGAGGGACACAGACAGACAGACACCTGCACACCACTTCACCACTTGTGAAGCTTTCCCCCCTGCAGGTGGGGATCAGGGTTAGAACCCAGGTCCTTGTGCTCTGTAATGTGTGCACTTAACCACGTGCATCTGGACAGTGAATTGTTATATGTGACCCAGGGTCAAGTCCCACACCCCATGAAAGGCGCTATAGTAATGGCAGAATTCCAGGATGTTGGTGTCACTCCAGTCTGTACTTCTATTTATCTCTCTGAATGAAAATGTGGCTTGGAGAATTGAAATCACATATACACAAGGCTCTGGACACACACAGAGAGAGAGAGACAGAGAGACAGAGAGAGAGAGAGAATTCTAGCCTTACACTACTACAGAGATAAGGAGAAGGCATTGTGAGGCCCAGTAAAGAGAAACTGTCCCAGGCTTTGGGATAGTGGATGGTGTCTCAAAAGAAGTGAAGTCCCACTGAACACAGAAGAGGCCGGTGTTATTCAGATGAAGCAGAGGAAGTAGGAGGGCTAAATAGATGAGCCAGGGGGTGGAAGGTCACATTTGGAAGGTGGAAGCAGTTCCCTAATGACGGGGAAGCAGATGGGAAGGAAAGAATAGTATTACAGCTAGAAAGATAGAATAACAGTCACGGGGTACCTAATCTACTTATTATCTGGAGATACTTAGGATTTGTCCTCAGGTCAAAGGAGACAGTGCAAGGGTTTTAATCAGGAAGCAGAAATAATCTGATGCTTCAGTGCTGTGATCTTTCCTTGTCTCCCTCTGTCTCTCTCTCTTGCTATCTGAAAAAGCCCACCCAAAACAAAGCCCCAGTGATGACAGGAGATAATTAATAATATAAGAAAGACCAGTTTGATGGTAGTGTACAGAAACAAGTGAATGGAGATGGAAGAGCAGATCAGAGGTTGCTGCAGTGAGATAGTAGAAGTGACAACGGACAGAGACCGGAATGGATCTGAGAAATTCTTAAGATACAGAAACGCTATTCCTAGGGAGAGACTGACAGTGTGAGGGAAAAGAGAGGTAGTAAAAATGATGCTAGTTTTCAACTTGAGCCAGGTAGATGGGGACGAGTATGATTATAGCCCAAGTGGATAAATCACAATACAGTGGATATAAATTATGACTTAAACCATGAGGTCCTGAGTTCAATCCCCAGCAATGCATGTGCCATAGTAGTGCTCTGGTTCGCTCTCCTCTTAAAAAATTAATTTTGGGGGTGTCGGGCAGTGGCGCAGTGGGTTAAGCACACGTGGCGCAAAGTGCAAGGACTGGCATAAGAATCCCGGTTCGAGCCCCCGGCTCCCTACCTGCAGGGGATTCGCTTCACAGGCGGTGAAGCAGGTCTGCAGGTGTCTATCTTTCTCTCCCCCTCTCTGTCTTCCCCTCCTCTCTCCATTTCTCTCTGTCCTATCCAACAACGAACAACATCAACAATGGTAATAATAAATAACCACAACGAGGCTACAACAACAAGGGCAACAACGGGGGGGAAAATGGCCTCCAGAAGCGGTGGATTCATGGTGCAGGCACCGAGCCCAGCAATAACCCTGGAGGGGAAAAAAAAAGAAAAAAAATTAATTTTGGGGGTCAGGTGGTGGCACACCTGGTTGAATGCATATATATAACCACGCACAAAGACTGGGGTTTGAGCCCTCACTCCCCACCTGCAGGGGTACGTTTCACAAGCAGTGAAGCAGGTCTGCAGGTGTCTCTCTTTCTCTCTCTCTTCTTATCTCCCCCTCTCAGTTTCTCTCTGTCCTATCAAATAAAGTAGAAAAAAAAAATCCACTGCTGGGAGCAGTGGATTTGTAGGGCTGGCAATGAGTCATAGTGATAACCCTGGTGGAACATAAATAAATAAATAAATAAATAAATAAATAAATAAATAAATAAATGGAATTGTGTTTTTAAAAAGAATAAGCTGTTATGAAAAGGTAATGTTGGAGTAGGGTCAGCGTCACAGCAACAAGCACTCTTAGCCTTAACGAGTGAGCTCTGTGGGAGGGTGGCAGGTGGTTGGATCCACAGGTCTAAAGCTCAGTCATGACTCCGCATCTGAGATATGGAATCTATCAGAGTGCTTTTCTTTCTTTCTCTTTACTGTCTTTTTCTTTCTTTACTTTTTGCTTGTTTTTTGTGTCTAGGGTTATCGCTGGGGCTTGGTGCCTGCACTACGAATCTATTGTTTCTGGTAGCCATTTTTTCAATTTTTTTATTAGATAGGACAGAGAGAAATCAAGAGAGGAGAAGACAGAGAGGGAGAGAGAAAGACAGACACCTGCAGACCTGCTTCACCGCTTGAGAGGTGACCCCCCCTGTAGGTGGAGAGCCAGGGGCTCAAACCGGGACCTTTGCGAAGTTCCTGCATTTTGTACTATGTGTGCGGTTAACCCCATGCACTACCACCCAATCCCCTTTTGCTTTCTTTTTTAAAAAATAATTTGCTTACTTATTTATTAGAGACAGAGAAATTGATGGTGGGAGATGGGGGTGGGGGAGACCTGCAGCACTGCTTCACCTTTCACGAAGCTTCCCTCCAGCAGGTAAGGACCAGGGACTTGAACCTGGGTCCTTGTGCACATTTTAACTTGTGTGCTCTACCAGGTGAGCCACCACCCAGCCCCTGTCAGAATGTCTTTCTCTTACGCCTAACGTGCAAATCTCTTATTTCTTGCCCCTCCCCCCTACACACACCTCTGCCCCACTGGTTCTTAGTGAGCAAAACTTCAAGTTTGGAAATTTTCACATTAGAGTTTGTTGCCTATGACTTGTACTGGACACAAGGAAGAGAGACTGAACTGAAAAAAAAGTTACTTCATGGAAGGTAGAGAGAGTTTTAGAAGAGAGAGAGAGGGAGAGAAGAGAGAGGCTAGAGCAGCATTCTGGTTCATCTGGCCCCAGGGATGAATGCAGGAGCCGTAGGCATGCAAGGCCCACACTCTAGCAGCTGAGCTAGTCCCCTGGTTACTTGGTTCTTTTTTACTTCAGATGGGTGAGTGAGAGACACCACAGCATCTATGGAGTTTCCACTGTTGTCACAGTACTATCGTGTGGTGGGGGGGGGGGCTCAAATCAGGGCCTCACACATGGCAAGGCTTGCATTTTAATGATTCCACTATCCCTCAGCCCAAGATGAACAGTTTTTAGAGAACGGAAACATTTAGAGTGTGATGACACTTTTACAATGCATTTATGTGTGTGTGCACTGGCTTGCCTTGTAAAATCCTCTTTTTAAAAAAATCCTACTATTGGGAGTCGGGCGGTAGCACAATGGGTTAAGCGCACGGGGCACAAAGCACAAGGACTGGTGGAAGGATCCAGGTTTGAGCACCTGGCTCCCCACCTGCAGGGGAGTCACTTCACAAGCGGTGAAGCAGGTCTGCAGGTGTCTGTCTTTCTCTCTCCCTCTCTGTCTCCCCTCCTCTCTCCATTTCTCTCTGTCCTATCCAACAACACTGACAGCAATAATAACAGTAATAACTACAACAATAAAACAACAAGGGCAACAAAAGGGAATAAATAAATATTTTTAAAATCCTACTATTATTTTTTTAACCAGTGCAATTCCAGCAGGCACTCTTTTTTTCTCCCATTCTTTCTGTCTCCTTTTCTTTTTCCATACTAGAGAAGAACAAACATGGAGATAGAAAGAAGAGGAGGAGGAGAGCCTCTTCAACAAATAGTGTTAGAAAAATTGGGTTGAAACATGCAGAAGGATGAAACTGAACCACTATATTTCACTAAACACAAAAGTAAATTCCAAATGAATCAAGGACTTGGATGTTCGACCAGAAACTATCAAATACTCAGAGGAAAATATTGGCAGAACTCTTTCCCACATAAATTTTAAAGACATCTTCAATGAAGCAAATCCAATTACAAAGAAGACTAAATAAAAAATAAACCAATGGGACTACATCAAATCAAAAAGCTCCTGCACAGCAAAAAGAAACCACCACCCAAAGAAAGAGACCCCTCACAGAATGGGAGAAGATCTTTACATGCCATACATCAGACAAGAGGCCAATAAACAAAATATATAAAGAGCTCACCAAATTCAGCAACAAGAAAACAAATGACCCAATCCAAAAATGGAGGAGAGGATATGAACAGAATATTCACCATAGAAGAGATCCAAAAGTCCAATAAACATGAAAAAAATGCTCCAAGTTACTGATTGTCAAGGACATGCAAATAAAAACAATGAGATACCACTTCACTCCTGTGAGAATGTCAGACATCAGAAAAGGCAG
The DNA here is from genome assembly GCF_950295315.1 of Erinaceus europaeus. NCBI lineage: Eukaryota > Metazoa > Chordata > Mammalia > Eulipotyphla > Erinaceidae > Erinaceus > Erinaceus europaeus. Next base: position 115,507,192 of record NC_080168.1, on the reverse strand, counting down.
CAGCAACAAATGCAGGAGAGGTTGTGGGGACAAAGGGACCCTCCTGTACTGCTGGTGGGAATATCAATTAGCCCAATCCCTATGGAGAGCAGTCTGGAGAACTCTCAGAAGGCTGGAAGTGGACCTACCCTATGATCCTGCAGTTCCTCTCCTGAGAATATATTCTAAGGAACCAAACACACCCATCCCAAAAGATTTGTGTATGCCTATTTCATGACAGCACAATTTGTCATAGCCAAAACCTGGAAGCAACCCAGGTTCTAACAAGAGATGAGTGGCTGAATAACTTGTGGTCTATATACACAATGGACTACTACTCAGCTATTAAAATCGGTGAATCCACCTTCTTGACCCCATCTTGGATGGAGCTTGAAGAAATCATGTTAAGTAAGTCAGAAGCAGAATGATGAATATGGGATGATTGTACTCACAAGTTGAAAAACAAGATCAGAAGGGAAAACACTAAGCAGAACATGGTCTGGGTCTGGTGTACGACACCAAAGTAAAGGACTCTGGGGTAGAGGGAGGCTTCAGGTCCTGGAACATGACGGCAGAGGAGGGCCTAGTGGGGGTTAAACTATTATGTGGAAGTGTTATGCATGTACAAACTATTGTATTTCACTGTCGACTGTTAATCCCTCAATAAGGAAATTAGAAAATAAGTTACATAAAAATAACAAATAAAAATCAATTAATCTTTATAAAGAAAAGAGAGGGAGGAGGAGGTGGTGGTGGTGTTGGAGGAGACACCACAGCACTGCTTGACTGCTGCTAAAGCTTCCCCTGGGCATGGTTGTTGCTCCCATGTGGTGCTGGGGCTCATGTCTGGTAAAGCATGAATTCTGAGCCATCTTCTGGTCACTAAGATGCATTAAAAACTGTCTTTGTGGGGAGAGAAGACATGAACATGTTTAAAAGGGGACCAGGCAGTGCTGTACCTGGTTGCGCATACATAGCACTATGCAGAAGGACCCACGCACGGACTCAGGACAGGACACTTTACAAGTGGTGAAGCAGGTCTGCAGGCATCTATCTTTCTCTCCCTCTCTGCCTCCTCCCCACTCAACTTCTCTCTGCCCTAGCAAATAAAATAGGGGAAAAAATAATAAAGGAAAAAATGGCCATGAGGAAGAGGATTTGACACTGAGCCCCAGCAATAACCCTGGAGGAAAAGAAACATGTTTAAAATCTGGAGTATTAGAAAGGGGGTGGCCGGCCATCTACTGAAATGACACTTCAGATTGACTGTGATGATGGAAGAGGCTTAGAAAAACACAAGCTCGGACTGCAATTAAGGGCATCTGGTGTGGGCCTCAAGAAGACAGGCTTGGGATTTTATTGTAATTAAGAAAGCTTAGGCCACATTGATTTCCTGCTGGAAGGAGGGAGCTAGCTTTCACGATGTCTGTCAGAAGGTCAGCTCAAAAGCAGGCATGTGTCCACGTTTATCTAGAGCTGCCTCCCAGGGAGAACAAGGCTGCAGAAGGTCCATGCACCCTTATACCCCAGGAAGACACCCATCTTTGTCGGGAACTTATTCCTCGGGGACCACAGTAGTGGTGGGCAAGGGAATCCAGTTATCTGGGTTACAAAACGAGCCAATTGAACAAATAAATACTTTGGATGAGGGAAAGTGAATAAGAAGGTAACACAGTAAAATAAGGGGTGTGGCAAGAATGGCAGCTGCTAGGGTAAAGTAAGACTCGTTTCACAGGAGCCCAGAAAGTGCCCCAGGACGTGGCCCCCAGGAAGAATGAGCTCAGCAGCACACTGGGCCCCTCTGAGCCAAGAGGTGAGAGGCGCCAGCCCTGCTCAGTGATTCTGGGTTCTTCGATCTCCTGTAGCAAGAAGCAAATCAGTTCCCCTCCTTTTGCTCACTCCTGGCTCTTCTTACTCTTGATTCCGATGGTCCTGTGGCTTCCAGTTCTGTAGAACCTCCTCCCACCATAAGCAGAGGGCCCCCACAGCCTAGGAGCTGGGAGACGGGGGTCAAGAGCTGGCGGTGGGGATCAGGTAGTGGCACACTTGTTTGAGCACATATGTTACAATGCATAAGGACCCAGGTTTGAGCCCCGTTGTCACCATCTGCAGGGGGGAAGCTTCACAATTGGTGAAGCAGGGCTACAAGTGTCTCTGTATCTCACCCTCTCTATCACCCACTTCCCTCTCAATTTCTGGCTGTCTTTATCCAATAAATAAATAAAGATAATAATGAAAAATTTTAAAAAGTGCTTGTTTTGCAAACATGAAGCCCTCACTTGATCTCCTGTCCTGTAGAGAGCCAGAGCCATGTCTTGGTATCTTGTTCTCCCATGAAGTTAGCAGGGCCCAAAAGGGAGCACCAGTGGTATAGTGCATCAGACCTTCCTGCCTGCGGCACTGTGGGGGTGCAGATCCCCCAACCTGGGGAGAGGCCTGTCACTTCTGCATTGAGTCTTGAGGAGGCAGACCCCAAGGCCAGCCTGGCCTAAAGGCGTGTCCCTCCTCGACTCTGTAGGCTGAGATGGCACGAGTTCAGGGGCAAGGGAGCTGCCTCCTTACACAACACACCCTAAAGGTTCCCGTTTCTTGTGCGTGACGGATACGTGACTTCCCTTTATAAGGCCATAACTTGGGTCCTTATAGGCCGGTAACTTACCTTTGAGCCCGATCTGGCTATGAGAAGCAGGCGTAACCTAAGGGCATGAATGAGGTGCACCTGGGGGTAATTAACATAGTGTGGGCGTCATGCGCTTTCCTCATTGGGTCCTATGTTCTATTGGACGGTGATCAGTATATCTAACCCCGTGTATGAACAATAAACGAGCTGTCTCTTTGAAGCACTCCCGGAGGTTGGTCTAATTCCTCCGCGCCTCACCCTCACCGCTGGTTCCCGGTTCCCCACGTCGCTGCCGCCTCTCCGCTGGCCGGAGGATGCCCAGCAACACGCACCCCATAATGTTCCAGTTCCTCTCAGGGAGTTGGAATCCTTGGTGAAAGAAAGGGACACTGTGGAGGAACTTGACTGGAAGGCACTGGTAGGGGCTTTTGAGACGCCACACCCTTATCAGCGTCATCTGAACGAAAGAAAGGTTAGCTAAGACCGGTTTCTTGATGTTAAACTTGTAAAGTATATCCTTTCTAACTGTTCTTTTTTTTTATTTTATTTTTATTGGATGGAGACAGAGATAAATTGAGCGGGAAAAGGTAGAGGGGGAAAGAGGCAGAGAGACACCTGCAGCCCTGCTTCAACCACTCGTGAAGCTCTCCCCCTGCAGGAGGGGACAAGGGGCTTTAACCCACCCAGGTCCCTGCACACTGTAATGTGCGCACTGAACCAGGTGCACCACTGCCTGGCCCCCTAGGGTCTTTTTCCTGAGAGACTGTGATACTGTAGTAGCAGCACAGAGCAAAGTGATGACATGACTGAGGGGACATGGAGATAACTCACCCTGTACGAGAGTTCACCAGGAATGGTGGCGAAGATATGAAGGCCTAACAAAACCCTGAGAGCAAAAGAAAAAAAAAAAAAAAAGCAAAAATCTTTGCTTCTTTCTTTGAAGGAAGGAAGAAAATTAATTTGGAATTGCAAAGGGACCTAAATAAGCCAAAACAATCTTGAAAGAAGCAAAGTTGAAGAGTTTATATTTTCAAATTTCAAAACTACCACTAAAGTCATCAAAGCAGTGTGGTGCCGGCACTGGAATAGACACACACACTTCTTCTTCTTCTTCTTCTAGTGTTTGCCAACACACACACTAATGGAACAGAACTGAGAGTCCAGAAATAAACTCATAAGACAACTGATTTTCAAAACAGTGCCAAGGGCAGTTAGTAAAACAGCCTTTTCACCAAATGATGTCAGGGCAGCTGGATTTTCCCACTCAAAAGGACAAAACTGCATCCTATCTAACACGACACAAAAATTAACTCAAAATGCATGACAGCCCTAAACCTAGGATTTTAAAACCACAAAAATATTAAAACAAAACACAGGAGGAAATTTTCATCAACTTGGACTTAGCAATGGATTCTTAGAGATGACACAAGAAGAAAAAAAATAGATAAACTGGATCTTATCAAAATTGAAAACTTTTGTGCATCAGGAGGGCATTGTCGGGTGGGGCTAGATAGCATAATGGTTATGTGAAGAGATTCTCATGCCTAAGGCACCGAAGTCCCAGGTTCAATCCTCCGCACCACCATAAGCCAGCAGTGCTTTGGTAAAATAAAAATTTTTTAAAATAAGTTTTTTTAATAAATAAATAAATAATAAGTTTTATTCAGGGCCAGAAAGATAACTGGAGATTTGGACAGTGTGTTTGCTTTGTCTTGAGTACCACACAGCTTTACGTCACGCCCCCGTTACCCTCAGGGAAGATCCAGTGCTGTGGTGTGTTTCTGTCTGTCTCTCTAAGTCTGTTTAGCTGAAAGTCAGCCTGGAGCTATGAAACCCCAGTATCAATAAAAAGAAATAATAAACATTAAGAAAAAAAAAGAGGACATTATCAGGGTTGTTGAAGTAGCTCGCTTGGGTAGTGCACTGTGTTGCCAATGTGCAAGACACAGGTTTGAGCCCAGCCCCCACTGCACTGAAGGAAGCTCCTGTGTGTGGTACCTCCTTCTACCTCTCTGACTCTATTTTTTAAGAAAGAATATGATCAAGGCTGGGGTAATAGCACAGTCTTTATGGGGCCAGAAAAATAGCTCACATGGATAAAATAGCTCACATGGATAGTGGCCTGGTCTCCTGTCTGTCTCTCCCTTCCTCTCTTTCTTTTAAAGATTATATATATATATATATATATATATATATATATATATATATATATATATATATATATATATGTTATTGGGTGGAGACAGAGAGCAGTTGAAAGGGGAAGGGGAGATAAAGAGGGGCAGAGACAGAGAAGCACCTGCAACCCTGCTTCACCACTCGTGATGCTTTCCCCATGCAGGTGGGGACCAGGGGCTTGAACCTGCATCCTTGCATAATGCGTGCACGTAACCAGGTGCATCTATCAAGAAATCTTTACTTATATAGCTAAATAAAGACAGTCTCTAGAATGGAGAGATTATTTGCAAATGTTCTAATTAGGGGTTAATATCCTGTGACTAGGGAGGTGGTTCAGTAGGAGAATGCAGGAACTACAAGTGTGAGGTCTTGGGGTCAATTCCTGATATCACATGTGCCGGAGTGATGCTCGAGTTCTCTCAATAAATAAACCTGACCAAAAAAGAAAAGAAATACCATATGACACAGCATTTGGCACTCTTGGGTATAGATTTAAAAAGAATTAGAAATAGGATCTGAGGGTGGGGGAGACAGCATAATGGTTATGGAAACAGACTCTCATGCCTGAGGCTCCTAAATCCCAGGTTCAATCCCCCGCACCACCATAAGCCTGAGCTGAGCAGTGCTCTGGTGTTTCTCTCTCTCTCCCTCTTCCTCTCTCTCTGCGCATCCCTCTCAAAAATAAAATTAATAGGGTTAAGCGCAGGTGGCGCAAAGCACAAGGACCGGCATAAGGATCCCGGTTCGAACCCCGGCTCCCCACCTGCAGGGGGGTCGCTTTGCAAGTGGTGAAGCAGGTCTGCAGGTGTCTATCTTTCTCTCCCTCTCTGTCTTCCCCCTCTTCTCTCAATTTCTCTCTGTCCTATCCAATAAAAAAAAAAGGCCTCCAGGAGCAGTGGATTTGTAGTGCGGCACCAAACCCCATTGATAACCCTGGAGGCAAAATAAAAGTGTGAATTTTGAACATGTTAAACTAGATAGAAGAAACTAAACACAACAACAGACTATATAGATATAATAGGATATAAGACACTATGTAATTCCCCTTATAGAGTGACAAGAAACAGGTGTTGGGCGGTAGCACAGTGGGTTAAGTACACGTGGTGCAAAGCGCAAGGACTGGTGTAAGGATCCCGGTTTGAGCCCCGGCTCCCCACCTGCAGGGGAGTCGCTTCACAAGTTGTGAAGCAGGTCTACAGGTGTCGATATTTCTCTCCCCTTGTCTTCCCCTCCTCTCTCCATTTCTCTCTGTCCTATCCAACAACAATGACATCAATAACAACAACAATAAAAACAAGGGCAACAAAAGTGAAATAAATAAATATTTTTAAATATCTTTAAAAAAGAAAGAGGTCGGTTCCGGAGGCGGAGCTACGAGCAGCAGATCGCTTTCTCTCCTCTCCTCTCCTCTCCTCTCCCGGATCAACTAGGAATACCAAAGGAGACCGCCCGGACCGAAACAAGACAGGACTAGAATGACCACAGAAACCCAGTAAATCACCCGTGAGTACAAACACGCGTGGCTGGTGACAGAGAGGAGAGAGGGGCCTAAGGAGAGATTAAGTGACTGCTAACAGTTCGACAGTTTGTCAGTGGAGACACCACCTCCAGTCTGCTCCACCAACAAGGGGACAGCTGAAGGGAGGAAAGGACTCCCCAGAGACTCACCAAGTACAACTCTGCGTCCCCATTGCTACTACCCTCAGAATCTGGAGCAGCAACAGGGAGGGACACCAGGACACAGAGATCTAACCGGGAAACTCAGGAGAAGACCTATACCTAGGTGGCATAGCTGAAGGGCTGTGAAAGTCTCTTTGCATAACCACTGGATTACCTCTGCCACACCCTGCTTTATCTCTTGGTCAGGAGTCATTGATTAAGCCAAGAAGCCTATTGATAGTTTAAAAGCCCTCAGGCTACCATAGCCTACAGGGGGAAAAAAAAGGCTTTTACACCACTGAACTCCAACTCAGTGATTGAAAAACCTCTTAACTTATATAAAATGGTTAAAACAACAAGAAAAAATAATGGAGACTCGAACCAGGACAAGAGTCCAGCTAAAAGTCCTCCAGAGGGCAAAGCACAAAACAACGAGTTCAACATCCAAACATTAGCTAAGGAAATAATAACAGGAGTGAGTAAAGAATTTGAAAAAATTGTAATCAGAACTGCAGGAACAACAAATGAGAATATGGAAGAAAATTCTAATTATCTCATGGTTATTAGAGAGCTGAAAGCTGAAATCGCTGAGCTAAGAAGGCAGCTAGCTAAACAAGCTAAAACAGTATCAGAGCAGGGCAACAAAATAGATGAACTCCAGAAAGCAGTAGAGGGCAGAGAGAATAGAATCTATGAAGCTGAAGACAGAATTAGCAAGATTGAGGATGGATTAGAGACAACTAAAAAAGAAGTAAGAGATCTCAAAAAGAGATTAAGAGATGCTGAAAACAACAGAGTCCTATGGGATGACTTCAAAAGAAACAATATACGCATTATTGGCTTACCAGAGGAAGAAAGAGAAGGAGAGGAAGAAAGCATTCTCCAGGCCATAATAGCTGAAAATTTCTCTAGTCTAGACAACACCAAAGACATAAAGATTCAAGAAGCCCAGAGGGTCCCAAACAGAATTAACCCAGACCTAAAGACACCAAGACATGTCATACTTAGATTGGAAAGGAATAAGGATAAAGAAAGGATCCTCAAGGCTGCAAGAGAAAAACAAAGAGTCACCTACAAAGGAAAACCCTTAAGATTAGCAGCAGACTTCTCCATACAAACACTACAGGCCAGAAGAGAATGGCAAGATATCTATCGAGTGCTCAATGAGAAAGGCTTTCAGCCAAGAATACTATATCCTGCTAGACTGTCATTCAGACTAGATGGAAGCATCAAAACCTTCTCAGACAAGCAACAGTTGAAGGAAGCAACCATCACCAAGCCTGCCTTGAAAGAAGTTCTGAAAGGTTTCCTATAAACAACCAGACCACCACAAATAGAACATATATCAAAACACTCTAAAACTCTACAAGAATGGCGTTAAAATATCTTCAATCTTTGATATCAATAAATGTGAATGGCCTGAATTCACCTATTAAAAGACACAGAGTAGGAAGATGGATCAGAAAACACAACCCAACAATATGTTGTCTACAGGAAACCCACCTAACTCAACAAGACAAACACAGACTTAAAGTGAAAGGATGGAAAACTATCATTCAAGCCAATGGCCCACAAAAAAGGGCAGGAACAGCTATTCTCATATCTGACATGATAGACTTTAAAATAGATAAGACAAAAAAAGATAGGAATGGACACTACTTAATGCTCAGAGGATCAGTCAATCAAGAGGACTTAACAATTATTAATATCTATGCACCCAATGAGAAGCCATCTAAATACATCAAACTTCTACTGAAAGAGCTACAGCAATATATTAACAGTAACACAATCATAGTAGGGGACTTCAACACCCCACTCTCTCAACTTGACAGATCATCCAGGAAGAAAATCAGTAAAGACATAAGGGAGCTAAATGAAGAGATAGATAAACTAGAACTATTGGACATTTTCAGAGTCATTCATCCCAAGAAACTGGAATACACATTTTACTCAAATCCACATGGATCATTCTCAAGGATAGACCATATGTTAGGCCACAAAGACAGCATCAGCCTATTCAAGAGCACTGAAATCATCCCAAGCATCTTCTCAGACCACAGTGGAATTAAACTAACACTTAACAATCAACAAAAGATTAGTAACAGTGCCAAAATGTGGAAGCTCAACAGTACACTTCTTAACAACTTCTGGGTCAAAGAGGAAATCAAGGAAGAAATCAAAATGTTTCGAGAGTTCAATGAAAATGAAGACACAAGCTATCAAAATATTTGGGACACAGCTAAAGCAGTCCTAAGAGGGAAGTTCATAGCTATACAAGCACACATTAGGAAACAAGAAAAGGCACAAATAAACAGCCTGATTGCACATCTTAAAGACCTAGAAGAAGAACAACAAAGGAACCCTAAAGCAACCAGAAGGACAGAAATTACTAAAGTTAGGGCAGAAATAAATAACATTGAGAATAGGAAAACCATACAAAAGATCAATGAAAGTAAATGTTGGTTCTTCGAAAGAGTAAACAAAATCGACAAACCTTTAGCCAGACTCACAAAACAAAAAAGGGAGAAGACCCAAATAAATCGGATAGTAAATGAAAGAGGAGATATCACAACAGACACTGCAGAAATTCAACATATCATGCGAGGCTTCTATGAACAACTATATGCCACCAAGTTAGAGAACCTGGAAGAAATGAATGATTTCCTAGATACCTACCAACTTCCAAAACTAAGTAAAGAGGAAGTGGATAACATGAACAGGCCCATCACAGCTAATGAAATTGAAACAGTTATCAAAAATCTTTCCAAAAATAAAAGTCCTGGACCAGATGGTTTTACAAATGAATTCTACAAAACTTTCAAAGAAGAACTAATACCTCTACTTTTAAAAGTCTTCCAGAAGATTGAAGACACTGGAATACTCCCTGCCAGCTTCTATGAAGCCAACATCACCCTGATACCAAAAGCAGACAGGGACACAACCAAAAAAGAAAACTACAGACCAATATCTCTGATGAACATAGATGTGAAAATATTGAACAAAATTCTAGCCAACCGGATACAGCAGTATATCAAAAAAATTGTTCATCATGACCAAGTGGGGTTTATCCCAGGCATGCAAGGTTGGTTTAATATACGTAAATCAATCAATGTGATCCACCACATCAACAAAAGCAAGACCAAAAACCACATGGTCATATCAATAGATGCAGAGAAAGCCTTTGACAAAATACAACATCCCTTTATGATCAAAACACTACAAAAAATAGGAATAGATGGAAAATTCCTGAAGATAGTGGAGTCTATATATAGCAAACCTACAGCCAACATCATACTCAATGGTGAAAAACTGGAAGCATTTCCCCTCAAATCAGGTACTAGACAGGGCTGCCCACTATCACCATTACTATTCAACATAGTGTTGGAAGTTCTTGCCATAGCAATCAGGCAGGAGCAAGGAATTAAAGGAATACAGATTGGAAGAGAAGAAGTCAAAATCTCCTTATTTGCAGATGACATGATAGTATACATGGAAAAACCTAAGGAATCTAGCAAGAAGCTTTTGGAAATCATCAGGCAATACAGTAATGTGTCAGGCTATAAAATTAACATTCAAAAGTCAGTGGCATTCCTCTATGCAAACACTAAGTTAGAAGAAATTGAAATCCAGAAATCAGTTCCTTTTTCTATAGCAACAAAAACAATAAAATATCTAGGAATAAACCTAACCAAAGAAGTGAAAGACTTGTATACTGAAAATTATGAGTCACTACTCAAAGAAATTGAAAAAGACACAAAGAAGTGGAAAGATATTCCATGCTCATGGGTTGGAAGAATTAACATCATCAAAATGAATATATTACCCAGAGCCATCTACAAATTTAATGCTATCCCCATCAAGATCCCAAGCACATTTTTTAGGAGAATAGAACAAATGCTACAAATGTTTATCTGGAACCAGAAAAGACCTAGAATTGCCAAAACAATCTTGAGAAAAAAGAACAGAACCGGAGGCATCACACTGCCAGATCTCAAACTATATTATAGGGCCATTGTCATCAAAACTGCTTGGTACTGGAACATGAACAGACACACTGACCAGTGGAATAGAATTGAGAGCCCAGAAATGAGGCCCCACACCTATGGACATCTAATCTTTGACAAAGGGGCCCAGACTATTATATGGGGGAAGCAGAGTCTCTTCAACAAATGGTGTTGGAAACAATTGGTTGAAACATGCAGAAGAATGAAACTGAATCACTGTATTTCACCAAATACAAAAGTAAATTCCAAGTGGATCAAGGACTTGGATGTTAGACCAGAAACTATCAGATACTTAGAGGAAAATATTGGCAGAACTTTTTTCCGCATAAATTTTAAAGACATTTTCAATGAAACGAATCCAATTACAAGGAAGACTAAGGCAAGTATAAACCTATGGGACTACATCAAATTAAAAAGCTTCTTCACAGCAAAAGAAACCACTACCCAAATCAAGAGACCCCTCACAGAATGGGAGAAGATCTTTACATGCCATACATCAGATAAGAGTTTAATAACCAACATATATAAAGAGCTTACCAGACTCAACAACAAGACAACAAATAACCCCATCCAAAAATGGGGGGAGGAATTGGACAGAATATTCACCACAGAAGAGATCCAAAAGGCCGAGAAACACATGAAAAAATGCTCCAAGTCTCTGATTGTCAGAGAAATGCAAATCAAGACAACAATGAGATATCACTTCACTCCTGTGAGAATGTCACACATCAGAAAAGGTAACAGCAGCAAATGCTGGAGAGGGTGTGGGGTCAAAGGAACCCTCCTGCACTGCTGGTGGGAATGTCAATTGGTCCAACCTCTGTGGAGAACAGTCTGGAGAACTCTCAGAAGGCTAGAAATGAACCTACCCTATGACCCTGCAATTCCCCTCCTGGGGATATTTCCTAAGGAACCCAACACATCCATCCAAAAAGATCTGTGTACACATATGTTCTTGGCAGCACAATTTGTAATAGCCAAAACCTGGAAGCAACCCAGGTATCCAACAACAGATGAGTGGCTGAGCAAGTTGTGGTATATATACACAATGGAATACTACTCAGCTGTAAAAAATGGTGACTTCACCGTTTTCAGCCGATCTTGGATGGACCTTGAAAAAATCATGTTGAGTGAAATAAGTCAGAAACAGAAGGATGAATATGGGATGATCTCACTCTCAGGCCGAAGTTGAAAAACAAGATTAGAAAAGAAAACACAAGTCGAACCTGAAATGGAATTGGAGTATTACACCAAAGTAAAAGACTCTGGGGTGGGTGGGTGGGTGGGTGGGGAGAATACAGGTCCATGAAAAATGATGAATGAAATAGTGGGGGTTGTATTGCTAAATGGGAATCTGGGGAATGTTATGCATGTAAAAAAAAAAAAGAAGTAGAAACGCAAAGCAGAAATTGACTGAGTTTGGAGTATGGCACCAAAGTAAGAAAGCAGAAGTATACTAGAGTTTGCAGTGAGTACCTCCCTAATACTTCCTCTCCACTTTTCCAAGCTTTGGGTCCATGATTGCTCAACAATTTGTTTGGCTTTGTATGTTAACTCTCTTTTCAGTCACCAGGTTCCAGGTGTCATCAGGATGCCGGCCAGACTTCCCTGGATTGAAGACACCACCAATGTGTCCTGGAGCTCAGCTTCCCCAGAGACCCATCCTACTAGGGAAAGAGAGAGGCAGACTGGGAGTATGGACCGACCAGTCAACGCCCATGTTCAGCGAGGAAGCAATTACAGAAGCCAGACCTTCTACCTTCTGCAACCCTCAATGACCCTGGGTCCATGCTCCCAGAGAGATAGAGAATGGGAAAGCTATCGGGGGAGGGGGTGGGATATGGAGATTGGGCGGTGGGAATTGTGTGGAGTTGTACCCCTCCTACCCTATGGTTTTGTTAATTAATCCTTTCTTTAATAAAAAATAAAAAATAAAAATTTAAAAAAAAATTAAAAAAAAAAAAAAGAACTGCAGGAACAACAAATGAGAATATGGAAGAAAATTCTAATTATCTCATGGTTATTAGAGAGCTGAAAGCTGAAATCGCTGAGCTAAGAAGGCAGCTAGCTAAACAAGCTAAAACAGTATCAGAGCAGGGCAACAAAATAGATGAACTCCAGAAAGCAGTAGAGGGCAGAGAGAATAGAATCTATGAAGCTGAAGACAGAATTAGCAAGATTGAGGATGGATTAGAGACAACTAAAAAAGAAGTAAGAGATCTCAAAAAGAGATTAAGAGATGCTGAAAACAACAACAGAGTCCTATGGGATGACTTCAAAAGAAACAATATACGCATTATTGGCTTACCAGAGGAAGAAAGAGAAGGGGAGGAAGAAAGCATTCTCCAGGCCATAATAGCTGAAAATTTCTCTAGTCTAGACAACACCAAAGACATAAAGATTCAAGAAGCCCAGAGGGTCCCAAACAGAATTAACCCAGATCTAAAGACACCAAGACATGTCATACTTAGATTGGAAAGGAATAAGGATAAAGAAAGGATCCTCAAGGCTGCAAGAGAAAAACAAAGAGTCACCTACAAAGGAAAACCCTTAAGATTAGCAGCAGACTTCTCCATACAAACACTACAGGCCAGAAGAGAATGGCAAGATATCTATCGAGTGCTCAATGAGAAAGGCTTTCAGCCAAGAATACTATATCCTGCTAGACTGTCATTCAGACTAGATGGAAGCATCAAAACCTTCTCAGACAAGCAACAGTTGAAGGAAGCAACCATCACCAAGCCTGCCTTGAAAGAAGTTCTGAAAGGTTTCCTATAAACAACCAGACCACCACAAATAGAACATATATCAAAACACTCTAAAACTCTACAAGAATGGCATTAAAATATCTTCAATCTTTGATATCAATAAATGTGAATGGCCTGAATTCACCTATTAAAAGACACAGAGTAGGAAGATGGATCAGAAAACACAACCCAACAATATGTTGTCTACAGGAAACTCACCTAACGCAACAAGACAAACACAGACTTAAAGTGAAAGGATGGAAAACTATCATTCAAGCCAATGGCCCACAAAAAAGGGCAGGAACAGCTATTCTCATATCTGACATGATAGACTTTAAAATACATAAGATTAAAAAAGATAGGAATGGACACTACTTAATGCTCAGAGGATCAGTCAATCAAGAGGACTTAACAATTATTAATATCTATGCACCCAATGAGAAGCCATCTAAATACATCAAACTTCTACTGAAAGAGCTACAGCAATATATTAACAGTAACACAATCATAGTAGGGGACTTCAACACCCCACTATCTCAACTTGACAGATCATCCAGGAAGAAAATCAGTAAAGACATAAGGGAGCTAAATGAAGAGATAGATAACCTAGAACTATTGGACATTTTCAGAGTCATTCAGAGCAAGTTGTGGTATATATACACAATGGAATACTACTCAGCTGTAAAAAATGGTGACTTCACCGTTTTCAGCCGATCTTGGATGGACCTTGAAAAAATCATGTTGAGTGAAATAAGTCAGAAACAGAAGGATGAATATGGGATGATCTCACTCTCAGGCCGAAGTTGAAAAACAAGATTAGAAAAGAAAACACAAGTCGAACCTGAAATGGAATTGGAGTATTACACCAAAGTAAAAGACTCTGGGGTGGGTGGGTGGGTGGGGATAATACAGGTCCATGAAAAATGATGAATGAAATAGTGGGGGTTGTATTGCTAAATGGGAATCTGGGGAATGTTATGCATGTAAAAAATAAATAAATAAAAAATAAATAAAGTGAAAAAAAAAAAAAAAAGAGGTCAGTTATTGCTAGGGACTGGGAGAGAGTCAGCGCCTTATTCACTGAGCCACCTTTCAAGTTGCTCTCCAAAATATTTTTTCTTTTTTTAAATTTTTAAAAATTTATTTTCCCTTTTGTTGTCTTTTTTTGTATCGTTGTTGTATTTATTACTGTTATTAAGCGCCACGTGCATTTAACCTGCTGTGCTACTGCCCGACTCCCTATTTTTTTCTTTTTTTAAAGTATTTTATATACTTTTTGTTCATTCTTTTTTAAATTTTTTAACTTTTTTTACCAGAGCACTGCTCAGCTCTGGCTTACGTTAGACTGAACCTGGGACTTTGAAGCCTCAGGCTTGAGAGTCTCTTTGCATAACCATTATGCTATCTCCCCTACCCCCCCCTTTTTTTTTACACACTTTGTATTATCTTTATTTATGTGTTGGGTAGAGACAGCCAGATATCAAGAGGGGAGAGAGTGGTAGAGAGGGAGACAGAGAAACATCTGCAGCACTGCTTCACCACTTGTGAAATGTTTCCCTCGCAGGTAGGGACCAGGAGCTCAAACCTGGGTCCTTGCACACTGTAATGTGACACTTTAAGCAGGTACACCACTATCTGGACCCCCCAAAATATTTTTATAGGTGCTAGGAAATTATTCCAGTCCCACATAAGCACAACACCGCGAAGCAGCACATCTTGCTCAATCTTCCTTTTCTTTTTCAGAGAGAGTAGAGACTGCACAGGGAGGTAGGTATATGTTTTGCCAGGTGAGTTGTCCTTAGATGGGCTCTTCTCAACAGAAAAAGAAAATTACATCTTATCATCATTTTATTATATTTTTAAATATTTTATTTATTTTTATAAGATATATATAGAGACACAAACACAGAGAGAAGGAGAGACACATAGAGAAAGACCAGAGCACTGCTCAGTTTATGGTGGTGCCAAGGATTAAACGTGGGGCTTTAGAGCCTCAGGCGTGTAAGACCTTTGTACAGCCACTATGCTGCCTCCTCAGTCCTCATATCAACATTTTAAAGTAGCAAAACACTTGTCTGTTAGGATATATGGCCATCTCAGCATCTGGACAAATTAAAATATAGCTTATTTTTTAATTCAAGATATGGTATACTTGAAATGGAAAGCAACCTAGCTGTGAGGAAATGCAAATTAAGGGACCAAAACTCAGGACGAGATTTTTCCTTTGTTTTTTTTTTTTTTTTTTTTTTGGCTCCAAGTTTTGTATGGGATTAGGATGTAGATGGCAGAGGGTGGGAAGTGGGAAGAGTATATGGTTTATTCAGATAATGGCTGTAAATTCCCTAACCCCCCCCTTTTTGTGTGTGTGTTGTTGGTGTCTCATACATATGCAATTTACCACTCCTACCAGGCAAAAAAAAAAAAAAATCCAACTTTTTTATTAGATAGGACAGAGAGAAACTAAGAGAGGACAAGAGGGTAGAAAGGAAGAGAAAGATAGACACCTGCAGACCTGCTTGTGAAGACAGACAAATAGACACCTGGACTACTTGTGAAGTGTCCAGACTGGAGATAGGGAGTAGGGGCTTGAACCTGCGTCCTTGTGCTCAGTAATATGTGTGCTTAACCAAGTGCACCACTGCCCAGCCTCCTCAGCAAACCTTTTCATTCTTTTAAGTTAAGATCAAGAGACACAGAGTTTGGAGTATGGCACCAAAGTAAGAAAGCAGAAGTACACTAGAGTTTGCATCACCAGGTTCCAGGTGTCATCAGGATGCCGGCCAGACTTCCCTGGATTGAAGACCCCACCAATATGTCCTGGAGCTCAGCTTCCCCAGAGACCCACCCTACTAGGGAAAGAGAGAGGCAGACTGGGAGTATGGACCGACCAGTCAACGCCCATGTTCAGCGGGGAAGCAATTACAGAAGCCAGACCTTCTACCTTCTGCAACCCTCAGTGACCCTGGGTCCATGCTCCCAGAGGGATAGAGAATGGGAAAGCTATCGGGGGAGGGGGTGGGATATGGAGATTGGGTGGTGGGAATTGTGTGGAGTTGTACCCCTCCTACCCTATGGTTTTGTTAATTAATCCTTTCTTAAATAAAAAAAAAATTAAAAAAAAAAAAAAAAGATCAAGAGACACAGACTGGGAGAAACGCCGCAGTCCTGGAGTTTACCCTGGTAGCACAGCATATTCATATGGTATTCGAGTTTGGGTTGGCTGCAGGCATGGCTACATTCCCATGCCTGAAAGAGAAATCTGTATGTATCTATTTCTTTCCCTATGACTGACTCAAAACTAAAAATTCATTTTGTCTGAGTACAATTTTATCTCATAAGTAATTCTGTAATGTGTGCATTTAACTAGGTGCACCACCGCCTGGTCCCTTCATAAGTAATTCTGATTTTCAAGTTTTCTTATTCCATAAACTTATAGCTGCCATAGATTGCAATTCTTCTAACAGAAAACCTTCTGGAGTGGTCCAGGAGGTGGTGCAGCAGATAAAGCATTGGACTCTCAAAAATGAGGCCCTGAGTTTGATCCCCTGAAGCACATGTACCAGAGTGATGTCAGGTTCTTCCTCTCTCTCCTCCTACCTCTCTCATCAATGAATAAATAAAATATTTTTTAAAATTTAATTTAATTTAATTTCAATTTAAAAAGAAGGGGCTGTGCAGTATTGCAGCAGGTTAAGCACACATGGTAAGAAGCTCAAGGACCAGTGTAAGGATCCTAGTTTGATCCCCCGGCTCTCCACCTGCAGGGGGTTTGCTTCACAGGCGGTGAAGCAGGTCTGCAGGTGTCTGTCTTTCTCTCCCCCTCTCTGTCTTCTCCTCTCTAGATTTCTCTGTCCTATCCAACAACAGCAGTAACAATAATAACAACAAAATGGGGAAAAATGGCCTCCAGGAGCAGTGGATTCATAGTGCAGGCACTGAGCCCCAATGATAACTCTGGAGGCAAATAAATAAATAAACATAAATAAAAACGAGAGAAAGAATACCTTCTGGAAAGGAATCACCATATGGGACCGGGGATTGGCACACCTGGGTGAGTGCACATGTTACAATGCTCAAGGACCTGGGTTCAAGCCCCCACCTGAAGGGGAAAGCTTTGTGAGTGAAGTAGTGCTGCAGGTGTCTCTCTCCCTACCTTCCCAGTCCTTTCAGTTTTTGGCTGTCTCTATCTAATAAAGATAATAAAAAAAAATTGTTTTAAGTATCACCATACTAGATATCATTAAGAACGTGTGACTCATGAGCAAAGGTCATTATCATTAACAGGAGTTTGGAAAAAGTTGATTTCAGTGTCTGTGAAGACTCTGAGGGATTCAAAACTTCAGGGAAGAAGCAACTGCAGATGTGGAAGTAGCAAGAGGAACCTGAATTGCTATAATCTCATGATAAGACAATGAATGTAGAGTTGCTTCTTCTCTTTTTTATTTTTCCTTTTTTAAATTATCTTTATTTGTTTATTGGATAGAGACAGCCAGAAACTGAGAGGGAAGGCGGTGACAGAAAGGAAGAGAGACAAAGAGACACTGCCACCCTGCTCCACAACTTGTGAAGCTTTTCCCCTGCAGGTGGGACCCGGGGCTTGAACCCTGGTCTTCGTGCACTGTAGTGTATGCACTTAATCAGGTGTGCCTCCACCCAGCTCCTGGAGTTGCTTCTTACGGATGAGCAAAGAGAATGGTTTCTTGAGATGGAATCTACTCCTGATGAAAACATTTTGAACATTGCTGAAATGACCATAAAGAATTTAGATTACATATTATGTAAACCGGAAGCAGTGTTGGAGAGTACTGAAAGAAATTCTCCTAGGAGCAAGATGTTATCAAACAGCGCCATCTCACATTACTGAGAAACATTTCCTGAAAGGAAGAAGCAATCACTTCATGGAGGCAAACTTCATGGCTGTTTTAAGAAATCCCAGATGGGGGCGATAGTACAATGGTTATGTAAACAAGACTCTAATGCCTCCTAGGTCCCTGATTCAATCCCTCGCACAGTACCAGAAGCAAGAATTAAGCAGTGCTTTAATTAAAAATAAAATAAAATAAAACACCCCCACCAACTAGCACCCTAATCAGTCAACAGTCATAAACAAAGTAAGACTCTCCACCTGCAAAAAGACTGACTTAGCGCAGGCTCAAAGGATAACGTATTTTAAAAGTACGATGTTTATGTTTTTAGATATAACACTACTGCGTAATGTACCAACCATTACTGTGGCCTCTGAAGGAGTTACTAGCTCCTTGCATCCAGCTGGGATGTTCTCGTTTTCCTGTTTCACATCCCTGTCTGCAAGTATCTGCCATGAGACTGCTGAGTGTTTTGGGTTTTGTTTGCTTTTGTTTTTTAATCGGAGCACTGCTCGGCTCTGTCTTATGGCTGTGCAAGGCATCGAACCTGGGACATTTGGTGCCTCAAGCAAGCAAGCCTTTTGCATAACATTATACTATCTCCCAGGTCTCCTTATCTTAGCTCGCTGCGATGACTGGCAGGAAAGAGAAAGCCACTTCATTCATTTCTGCAGTTGGGCTCAGTTCCATTCTCTCCGGCTCTTGCTCTGCTCCTCACCCCACCCCTGCCTGGCTTTAATTCCTAGTCCTATAGCAGACGGCCCCTCTGTATCTGGAATGGCAGCCCCTAAGCCTGATCTCTAATTACAGCCTGGTCGGGGGGTTACCCAGGCTTGGGTTCCCAACCCCACAGACTGTGCCACCCGGCCTTCCCACAATGCCCCACAAGGGCCTTGCCTTCAGCCCCGAGACATCGCGAGAGTACAGAGGCCTCTGTCGCCCCGCCCACCTTCCTCTTCCCCGCCTACCACCCCGCGCTCCTCTTTTTGATTGGCTGTTTCAGCCGGGCCAGTTTTTTTCCTATAGCATTTCCAGAAAGCGGTTCGAAAATTAGTCCTTTTGGCCCCGCCTCCGATGCCTGCGGATTGGACAACTGAGTCAGGTGTCCGCGACACAGCGAGCACAGAGGAGCCAATCAGGAGCTTCGCGTATTTTACAAACTGGGGAAGTAGCTGCGGCAGAAGCCCCTAGGGTCAAGAAAAAGACGAAGAAAGTGGTGGCGACCCTGAGGGGTTCCAGGGAAGGTGCAGCATCGGCGGCTTGCTGGGAACGAGGACTGTGTGGGCCTCTGGGGCAGACAGGCAGCTCAGGGTCCTGGGGCGAAAGCGTGGATTCTAGGCGTCCGGAGAGGGCACCCATAGGAGCGGCCTTGCAGAAGCCGAGGTCTTCTGGACTCTGGGGCTTTGGGTTGGATGTGCGAGTGTCAGGGATGCCTGCTGACCTCTGATCATTAATCCTGTCTTCTCCCTCAGCTCTAGCCATCATGACCACCCTCCAAGCTAGGAAGGACCCGGCCCCCCGGGGTGTATCTCCCACCCCCAGCAAGATCCCCGTTCGCTCTAGGAGACGCCCGCCGCTCCCTACCGACAAACCCTGCGCCCCAGACCAGGAGAACCAAGATCCCAGGGTAAGAGGGACCTGGTGGGTGGAGATAGTAAGTACAAAGGTATAGCACGGGCTGGGAAGTTACCATAATGGTTCTGCAAAAGACTTTCATGCCGTAGGTTCTGAAGTCCTGGGTTCAGTTCCCAACACCACCATATGCCAGAGCTGAGCAGTGGTCTGGTAAAAGAGGGGGAGGAATGTAACACACACCAACAGTGTATCTCAACACTCAGCCTCAGCATTTTGTCCTTCCTTCCCCCAGGAAAAGGTGCATGGCTTAGCAGACCCCAGGCCTAAAGCCACGGGTCAAGCCAAGAAATCAGAGAGAATGGTGGGGAGCCCTCAACTCCGTAACCCCTTGGAAGAGCTCAGGTCCAGCCCTGGGGGTCAAAATGTGGGGCTTAGGCCGCCTCCACCTCCCCAGACAGGTACGTATTGAAGGCCTGACAGCACAGTCTCTGATAGATAGGCGTATGGGGTGTTCACAGTGAGGTTTGGGAGTTTTGCATTCCGCAAGCCCTTGCTTATTGTACGCGTTTTGGTTTCTGCTCCTGGGTAGTTCTTTGCTTTTAGCAACCCTCATCTCCCTTCAGCAAAATGTCATAATTTCTAAACCTTTCTGCAGCTCACCCAGTTGACTGCTCTGTGTTCTAATACTCTGCATACTTGTTATCATTTTTTTAATTATTTATTGGATAGAGACAGAGAGAAATTGAGAGGGAAGGGGAAGATAGAGAGAGATACCTGCAAGACTACTTCACCACTCATAAAGTTTTTTCCTTGAAAATTGCTGTATATTATTGTTACTGTTATTTTTTCTTTTTAAAAATTTTTAAAGGCTTTTAAAAATATTTACTCATTTTCCCTTTTTGTTGCCCTTGTTTTTTTTTATTGTTGTAACTATTATTGTTGTTGATGATGTCTTCATTGTTGGATAG
The DNA here is from genome assembly GCF_950295315.1 of Erinaceus europaeus. NCBI lineage: Eukaryota > Metazoa > Chordata > Mammalia > Eulipotyphla > Erinaceidae > Erinaceus > Erinaceus europaeus. Next base: position 115,486,597 of record NC_080168.1, on the reverse strand, counting down.
GACAGAGAGAAATGGAGAGAGGAGGGGAAGACAGGGGAAGAGAAAGATAGACACCTGCAGACCTACTTCACCGCCTGTGAAGGGACCCCTCTGCAGGTGGGGAGCCAGGGGCTCGAACCGGGATCCTTATGCTGGTCCTTGCGCTCTGTGCCACGTGCGCTTAACCTGCTGTGTTACCGCCCAACTCCCTGTTACTGTTATTTTTAAAGGTTTTTGTTGAGAGGAGAGAGCCAAAACACCACTCAGGTACATTTAATGTCAGGGATTGAACTTGGAACTTCATGTTTGAGATTTCAACACTTTATCCACTGTGTCACTTCCTGGGCACTGCATACTTTTTTTTTTTTTTTGCCTCCAGGGTTATTGTTGGGGCTCAGTGCCTGCACCATGAATCCACTGCTCCTGGAGGCCATTTTTCCCCCTTTTGTTTTTTGTTGAAGCCTTGTTGTGGTTATTATTGTCGTTGATGTCATTCGTTGTTGGATAGGACAGAGAGAAATGGAGAGAGGAGGGGAAGACAGAGAGGGGGAGGGGAAGATAGACACCTGCAGACCTGCTTCACCACATGTGAAGCGACTCCCCTGCAGGTGGGGAGCCGGGGCCTCGAACCGGGATCCTTCCGCCAGTCCCTGCGCTTTGCATCATGTGCGCCTAACCCGCTGCGCCACCGCCCGACCCCCTCACTGCATACTCTTTTACAGCATGCACAAACTTTGTTTCTGTTATCTCTGTAGTTTGATGATAGCTTATTTATTGGATAGAGATAGAACTTGAGAAAACAGGAGGAGACAGAGGTAGAGAGAGAGACACCTGCAGCACTGCTTCAGTCTCTCATGAGGCATCCCCCCCGCAGACAGGGACTAGGGGCTTGAACCCAGGTCCTTGTGCATGTTAAGATGTGCACTCAACTGGGTGTGCCACGGCTCAACCCCTGATGGTAGCTCCTTGAGAATGGGTGCTTGGTCTTAGTCATCTCTGGGTTTCTGTGCCTAGTACAATGCCATGTAGTGCTCTGAATGATTGGTAAGCTGTGCTCAGCTGAATGAGTCTCTTTGGCTCAGTCTTGCACATCAGCCTGCACGAGGCTCCCTGGCCTCTCAGCCTTCCCCTTCCTGCTCCTTCTCACTTTCCATTCTCTTCTTCCCTTGCAGAGGCTCCAGGGACCATAGAGTTTGTGGCTGACCCTGCAGCCCTAGCCACCATCCTATCAGGTGAGGGGGTGAAGAGCTGTCACTTGGGGCGACAGTCTAGCCTGGCACAGAGAGTACTGATTCGAAGCGGCACCATGCGGAGAGGCCAGGTAATGAGACAGGATGTGAGATCACACTGGGGTGGACTGAGGAAGCAGCCGCCAACCTGTGCTAATAGCCTCTTGGGGGGGGGGTGTCCCAGGGTGTCCGGGCATCTGCATATTTGCCCCCCAGGACCCCTATCAACCGACTGGACCCAGCCAGGGCTTCCTGCTTCTCCAGGCTAGAGGGATCAGGACCCCGAGGCAGGACCCTGTGCCCCGGGAGGTTAGAGGCACCGGTGAGTATCAGTGAGGGACTAATACTCAGTACTTCTGGGGACTTCTTCCAGGGATAAAGTCGGGGCTGGAGAGAAAGGGAACCTCATGATGGTCAGAGGGTTTCTGCGAGCTTAGCTGTAGTTGGTGGTGAGGCCTGCAGGTGTGCGGCCCACCTCTTACTCGCCTTTTATCTCTTTTTTTTTTTTAATATTTATTTTTATTTATTTATTCCCTTTTGTTGCCCTTGTTGTTTTATTGTTGTAGTTATTATTGTTATTGTCGTTGTTGGATAGGACAGAAAGAAATGGAGAGAGGAGGGGAAGAAGACAGAGAGGGGGAGAGAAAGATAGACACCTGCAGACCTGCTTCACCGCCTGTGAAGCGACTCCCCTGCAGGTGGGGAGCCAGCGTTCGAACCGGGATCCTTGTGCTTTGTGCCACCTGCGCTTAACCCGATGCGCTACAGCCCGACTCCCTGCCTTTTATCTCTTATGGGTCAGATTCCATCTTCAAGACCTTCCTTCCACCCGTCTACTCGCCCCAGTTTCCAGGAGCTAAGAAGAGAGACAAGTGGCAGCAGCCGGTGAGGAGTTGAGGGGCAGGTGGAAAAGAATTGTCCAGTCTCTATGTCCATCAGAGCTGGGGCCTGACAGGAGCTGTAGAACTTCATGCCAACACGGGAGGGGAGGGAGAGACCTGAGACTGCCTGGCTGTGCCCATGGAACAAGGCTGAGACCTTTGCAGTCCGGTCTCAGCATGATACTAGTTTCTCCAGGTTGCTGGGGGAGTGGCAGGGGACAAAAGGTGCTGCTCCTTTTGGTCACTGCCTAGAGCAGAGTGGATGGCAGGAAAAGCCTCCTGGGATTGATTCCAGGCTCTTGCTACTTACCCGCGTGAGTTTTCCTTAAGCCCTGAGCTTCACACTTTTTAGTCTGTCATTTGAAGACAGACAATGCTTGCATTGTCATGGAGGAATTGAATGGGGTGAGTTCTGTAAAGCACTTAGCACTGTGTTCAGGTCATACCTGGTACTCAGTGACTACTAGTTGTGTCCTTGCTGTCATCAGGACTTCAGCGCACCAGGCCACAGGGTTGCAGGAGGAGACCCCGGTCCATTGTGGTGAGTATATCTGACCGTGGGCGAAGACCTGGGGCAGATGGCTTATCTGCAGTGAGGAGGCAGCTCACCAGACTTGGAGGAAAGCGGGAGAGGCCTGCATGGTGGATGAGGGCTTGTCCTGGTGCACTTGTGGCAAGGGACTTGGTCCCCATTTCACCCTCAGTTCAAGCCCTAGAGCCATTGTCATCCCCTTAACCTGCTCAGGGGTTCCGGTAGGTAAATGTTTACTGAGACAGTACTGGGCTCTGAGGGATAGATACCTCACAGGTCCTGGCCCTGGGGGTGCAGTGGGAACCATCACCCCGTCTTGCCCCTGTCAGAAGCTGTAAAGCACTATAGCAGACCCAGTGGGTGTTCCAGATACTCTAGCAAGCTACCTGTCTCCTCCTAGCCTCCTCTCTCCCTGGGAGAGAGCACAAAACCATCCACTCAGGTGGAGGAGGAGGAGGCCTCTTTGGTCTGGCCCAGCGAGTACCGTTAAGAGAAACTGGAGGAGTGACTCACACCAGGGTGAGTTGGGACTCTTCTGGGATGGGGAAAGCAGAGAGAGAGAGTGTGTGTGTGTGTGTGTGTGTGTTGGGGAAAGCAGAGAGGGTGTGTGTATGTGTGGTGGGGTGCTTGGGGAATTTTGCAGCAAGGGTTATCACTGAAAATTGTCAGCTGATTCAGGTGCTCCTGGACAAAAGATGTTAATTAGGTCTGAGTTTGTCCCAGCTGGGCTGAATCCCTCTCGAGAGTGGGGCTGGTCTCTGTTTACCTGGGTTCTGGGGCCTACAGTAAGAGATCGAGGTCCTTTATTCATCACGTCAAGGGTGTGAGGGAGACAGAGCTGACACTTGTCAAACACAGCTTGCTCTTTTTGTTTGTTTATTTGTTTTTGTTTTTTAAACCAGAGCACTGCTCAGCTCTGGCTTATAGTGGTGCAGGGGATTGAACCTGGGACTTTGGAGCCTCAGGCATGAGAGTTTCTTTGCATAACCGTTATGCTATCTATAAAATCACAAGGGGAACCAGCTGGTAGAGCTCATACATTACCATGTGCAAAGATCTAGGTTCAAACCCTGGCCCCTACCTACAGGGGGAAGCTTCACAAATGACGGATCAGTGCTGCAGGTGCCACTCCTTCTTGTTTCTCCCTTTATCTCTCCCTCTCCATCTCTCTTACTATCAAAATAATCAGTAAGGGTCACTGCTAGGAAACAGTAAAGTCATGCAGGTACAGAGCCCCAGCAATAACTCTGCTAGAAGTAATTTAAGTAGGGAGTCGGGCGGTAGCGCAGCGAGTTAAGCACACGTGGCGCCAAGCACAAGGACCAGCTTAAGGATCCTGGTTCAAGGCCTGGCTCCCCACTTGCAGGGAAGTCGCTTCACAGGCGGTGAAGCAGGTCTGCAGGTGTCTATCTTTCTCTCCCCCTCTCTGTCTTCCCCTCCTCTCTCCATTTCTCTCTGTCCTATCCAACGACGACATCAGTAATAATAACTACAACACTAAAACAACAAGGACAACAAAAGGGCATAAATACATAAATAAATATTTTTTAAAAAAGAAGTAATTTAAGTAAATGTGGGGCCAGCTCACCTAGTAGAGCAGATCCTTAAGCATGTCTAGCCTTTATGCTATCTCCTCAGCCCTTTCCTCCAAGACATATTCTGTTTGTTTTATCTTCATTTTCCCTTTTGTTGCCCTTGTTTTTTATTGTAGTTATTATTGTTGTTGTTGTTGATACCATTGTTAGATAAGACAGAGAAATGGAGAGAGGAGGGGAAGACAGAGAGGGGCAGAGAAAGACAGACACCTGCAGACCTGCTTCACCACCTGTGAAGTGACTCCCCTGCAGGTGGGGAGCCAGGGGCTCGAACCAGGATCCTTACGCCAGTCCTTGGGCTTTACGCCACATGCACTTAACCCGCTGCACTACCGCCCGCCTCCCAACGTATTCTATTTTTATGAGAGAGACCAGAGCACCGCATGGGTCTGGAATATGTAGTGGGACCTCATTCATGCAAGTACTGTGCTCTACTGCTGAGTATTATGCTGGCCCCTTGCAATTTCAGATAGATTGGTCAAGGTAATCTCATTGAGAAGATGTTGCTAAGACCAGAGATTGTTGAGGGGATGGAACCTGCAGATATCTGGGGGGGGGGGTTTTCAGACCAAGACAACTACAGATGCAGAGGCCCTGAGGAGGAAGAACTGCCAGATGTATTTGAGGATCAATACGAAGGAGGCATTAGTGAGGCTGAAGAGGAGTAAAGAGAAAGATGGGAAATGAGACTAGCACGGTAACAGGACCAGGTGAGGTGAGGATATGCAAACCTGTGTAAGGCCTTGAACTGTGGTGGAGTGAGTGGAGAGCCCTGCAGAGGAGAGATAAACAAGAAGTGACATGATTCCATTAGGCTCTGAAAGAATCACGCCAGCTGTTATCATGAGAACAGGGTGGCGACAGGCGAAGGGAGGGAGACCATTCACTTCCATCTTGTTCTTCTCCGTAGGACAGTCGTGACTCCCATCTAATGCCCACTCCTGGCAGGGTGCTGCCACCTTCCAGCTCCCACCCGTCACCCTTTGGGCGGGCTCAGCGTATACCCTCCCCAAGCCCCTGTACTCAGGTTTGTACTCACAACTCACAGGCCAGGGCCAGGCTGGGATCGGTGGCTAGATCTAGGTTTTGTCACTCTCGCCTCCATCTCCATGTCTCCCCAGAATTCAAATTCAGCATTGCATCGTCTTGCCGTTCATTCCAAAACCCAGTTCACACCTATCACATCTGCCCCCAGGGTTCAGCAGGTAAGAGAGGGCAGGGAAGGTAGCTTGGCATAGGCCAAGGCTGGGGGAGAAATGGATGGTAGAGGGAGAGTTAAGACAGAGGCAAGAATGATGGAGCCACACCAGCTGCCTTTCTGACATCTCACTTCTGTCCCAGGCCCAGCAGTTGAGTGGCTTCTCTCCTCAATCTTGCCTTGAAGAGCCTGCCTTGCCTTGGGTGAGTATCAGAAGGCCACCCATGCTGCTGTGACCCATCTGTCCTGTTGGCCTGAGGCCCGGTAGTTTGAGGCAAGAGGACTTACTACAAAAAGCTACCTATCCCTGCCTCTCCCTGCTGCTCTGCTGCCCTCCTAACCAAGTCTGAGGCCTGTCAGCTAGACCAGGACAGACTGGCCTTCCGCCCAAGCCTGCCTTGCTCACAGCACCCTTCTCCTCTGTGTGGCAGGAGCAGGTTACCGTCCGGTTATTTGACCAGGAGACTTGCTTAAGGTCACAGGAGGGGCCCAGAAAACCACCTGTGGCAACCCCTTACGAGGCTCCTCCCAGTAAAAACCCCAACTGCCAGGAGCTGAAGATGCAGGTGGGTCTGTGGGGCAACAGATTCGATGCCTGAGGGACAGTGACAGGAGAAGGGGGTGTGGGAATAGGACCCTGTGGGTAGAGCTGTGAGCCGGTGTCCTGGAGTTCACTCTTCCATCCACAGCACATCATTGTCCTGCAGCAGCTTTTGCAACAGGAAGCAGAGAGGCTGGTGGCGGGTGCACCCCCTGCTGGAGGCTCCTCCTCTCTGGATATGCTGCAACTTCAGCCCCTACTAGCTGAGATTTCTAGAACTCTGAATGGCCCAGAGCATAATCCGGACACCTTTCACCTTTCTGGACTGTCACAACACTCTGGGCTGCCAAAGCCCTGCCTGCTTGAAGAGCACAGAGAACCACAGCCTGACCCTGGAGCAGAGCCCGAAAGACTACCACAGCCCGGTCCCAGAACAGAGTCTGAAAGACAATCACAACTCAGCTCTAGAAGAGAGCCTGAGAGATCACTACAGCTCAGCCCTGAAACAAAGTCTGAAAGACCACCAGAGCCTGGCTCTGGAAACAAGTCTGAAAGTCCACCAGAGCCTGGCCCTGGAAACAAGTCTGAAAGTCCCCCACAACCTGGCCCTGGAACCAAGTCTGAAAGTCCCCCACAACCTGGCCCTGGAACCAGGTCCGAGAGTCCACCACAGCCTGACCCTGAACCTGAACCCAAGTGTCCACCACAGCCTGACCCTAAAGCAGAGCCTGAGAGACTACCACAGCCCAGTCCTAGAACAGAGTCCAAGAGACAAGCACAACTCAGCTCTGAAACAGGGCCCAAGAGATCACCACAGCCCAGCCTTGGAACAGAGCTTGAGGTAGCTCAGCCCTGTCCTCCAGCCGAATTAAGACCTCCAGGGTCCTGGCACAGGGGAGAGCTTAGCCCCCCTCAGGCCTTCCCCCAGGAGCAAACTGGACTTCCAAAGCCCTTCTCTAGAGACGAGTCCAAGGCAGCACAGGCTTGCTCCCTGAAACCTAGGGATTCTGAACCCACCCCACAGCCCCGCTGCACTCAGCGAACTCCAGTCACCAGCAACCTGATGACCCAAAGGCTGCAATGTGCCAGCCCCCAGCCCCATTGGCTGCACTCTCTAAAGCCCGCAGCAGGCCTGGCAGGTAAGGAGTTGGTTGGAAGGGGCTATAAAAAGAGGTCCTCACCTTTTGCTAGGTGTGGCCAGGTTGTCCTTCACCTTCTACCCTTCCCCAGCCTCCAGGGAGGAAGGAGGAGCTGTGCCAACAGCCCTGTCTTCCTGACTGCACTAGCCCTTGGCGGGGAGGGAGGCCTCAGAGCCTGCCCTGAATTCTCTGTAACCCTTGGCCCTCAGGCCCCAGCAGTCGGCCCCCCCGAGCCCTAGCCCTGAGGCAGCGCCTCAAAGCCTGTCTGACTGCTATCCACTCCTTCCACGAGGCCTGCCTGGATAATGAGTGTGCCTTCTATACCAGCCGAGTGCCCCCCTCGGGACCTCCTCGCGCCTGCACCAACCCTGTGGCCACGCTACTGGACTGGCAGGATGCGCTGGTGAGCCTCCGTCCACAGCCCAGCTGTGCTCACAGCAAGCTTGTGGGCAATTGGAAGTGGTGGGTGGGAACTTTCAGAGGTCAGTGGGGAAGGAAGGCTTGGTGACACTTCAGAGATGGCTGAACCTTGACAAAGTCTTCTCTCTCTCTCTCCAGTGTTTTGTTCCCATAGGTTCTGTTGCCGTCCAAGGCTCTCCATCATGAAGCACCCACCTCCACCCACTCCTGCCCCTCCTTGCTCCTTCTTTTTAGCTTATTTATTGTTGCCCACTCCACAGAAAGTGGAGCGACGACACCCTTTTATCCTTCAATAAAGTATCTAACGGGTGTCTTGACTGGTTCCTTCTGCTCAGACCTGGGCCAGCTACTGCTGTCGCGCTCCAGTTGCCCACAAGGTGGCAGTGTCCTCCAGCTTAGCAGCTGGCACTGGGAAGGCACCGCCTTCACTCAGCTGTCTTGAGGGTTGGTGGGCAGATGTGGGCATTTGAGCACCACGCTTCTCCAGACCTTCAGGTCCTGGAGTTCAGTGCCACTTCCAAGAGCATCAACTCCTCCCTACTCTCAGACCTCTCGTCCCTGCACAGGGTAGAGAGCAGAACTGGCAGGCCCGGGTCTTTGGACTCCTCCCTTGGCTCATGTCAGTCTGACTGGTGTCTTTCTTGCCATCGGCGTCAAACCCCAGAGCTGTCCAGCTGAGGTCCTTGCTGTTAACACACACACACACACACACACACACACACACACACACACACACACACCAGCAGGGATAATTAAACTTTTGCCTCTGGCTGAAAGTGGTAGCCAGGTTGGGAACCCAGAGAGGATCAAAGGACAGGGACAGACACTTCCCCCCACTTGTGCACCAAGGTAAGAGGCACACACATTTCTCCCATTTTATTTTATTGGAAGGGGCGATAGCAGCTGCCCCAGGGGCCTAGCCTGATTGGGGATGAAATGGGGGCTGTACCAAATGAGTTCTAAGTGCTAGGAATTCACAGGCTCCTCCAGTTCACAGGAAGGCTGCCAAGGCCCGAGCCTGGGGCCTAAAAGTGGGGATGAGGGGAAGAAGGACTGGGACGAGAAAGTTGTCATGACAGAGGACCAGGGCGCCTACCCCTCCTGATGTCTCTGCCTAAATGGACTCCTCCTGTCTGTCTGTGTCCTCTCCCTGCCAGGGTGCCAGGACATCCCCTCTGCTTCGGTGCTGCTGAGCTCCAGCTAGTGAACTGCTACCCAGATCCCTGCAGAAAGAGGACCTTGATCCTGACCCAGTTCTCCCTGGCACAGCACACCAGTCGTCCTTCCCCAAGTCACTTTACTCCTGTGGCCTAACCTCCCCTCCCCAGCCATTAAGCCTGAGAGCACCCCCAGAGCAAGCCCATTCAGGCCTCCAGAATGGGGAAGATCTGCCCCACAGCCAAGCTCTCTAAGGACGGGGTGGCGCCTTGGGTGGGGCAGCAGGCTAAAGGGTGGGGAGCAGAAGTGAGCAAGCAGGGGGTACGGAGGGGGCTGGGCTGGCTCAGTCTGGGTAAATGATGAAGCCTGAGAAGGTGCTGTACTTGTTGGTGTTGCCGCCATGCACCTTCCCTCCATCCAGCTTGATGAAGACTTCATCGCCCACGTCCAGGTGCAGGATGACGCTGTTGCTGGCGTAGTCATAGTTCTGGTCTGCGTCCTGAGCAATGGCACTGGCCCGGACCTGGAGGGAAGGGAGTGAGCCCACTAAGCCCTGTGCAGAGGAAGGAGAGGGGCAGAGGGGCTACTGGGCCTTGAGGAGCAGTGAGAGAGGGCACAGAGGCCTGGAGTTCCCTTCATTTGCCAGGCACTGTCATTCACTAGCTGTATGGCCCAGGCAAGTGTCTTCAGTCTGAGTTATCAAGAAGGGAGTAAGAGCATTAGCATTAAATGAACTGCTCTGTGTGAAGTGGGTCAGGGCACTGTTTTGTACACAAAAAGTACATTATAGACCCCACTATTATTGTTTCAAAAAAACAGCGGGGGGGGGGGTGCTGGTTAAGCACACACATTGAAAAAGTACAAGAACTGGTATAAGGATCCTGGTTCGAGCCCCCAGCTCCCCAACTGCAGGGGGAGTCGCTTCACAAGCAATGAAGCAAGTCTGCAGGTGTCTGTCTTTCTCTCCCCCTCTCTGTCTTCCCCTCCTCTCTCAATTTCTCTCTGTCCTATCCAACAACAATGGAAAAATGGCCGCCAGGAGCAGTGGATTCATAGTGCAGGCACCAAGCCCCAGTGACAACCCTGGAGGCAAAAAAAAAAACCTGGAGGGGCCATGTTGTGAACAAGGACCAGGGTTTGAGCCCCTGGTCCCCACTGGCAGAGGGAAAGCTCTGAGTGAAGCAGTGCTATCTTCCCCCTATCCTCTTCATTACTGGCTGTCTCTATCCAATAAGTAAAGGTAGTAATTAAAAAAATAAAAGAGGGTGGGGGTAAATAGCATAAGGGTTATGCAAAGAGACTCCCATGCCTGAGGCTCTGAAGTCCCAGGTTCAATCCCCGGCACCACCATAAGCTAGAGCTGAGCAGTGCTCTGGTTAAAAAAAGAGAGAGAGAGCATATGGGGCAGGTGGTGGGGCACCCATCCTGCCCAAGGACCCAGGTTTAAGTCCCCACCCATCCCAACTGGCAGGGGATGGAGATTTCAAAAGTGGTAAGACAGTGCTGTAGGTTTCTCTCTGTCTTCCCCTTCCCTTGCATGTTCTCCCTGTCTCTATCAAAAAAAAAAAAAAGTATATATATATATTATTGCCACCAGGGTTATCACTGGGACTCAGTGCCAGCACTATGAATACACCACTCATGGCAACCCTTTCTATTACACTTGATAGGACAGAGAAATTGAGAGGGGAGGAAGAGAGAAAGGGGTTGGGTGGTCGCACACCTGACTAAGCTCACATGTTACAATGCTCAAGGACCTGTTCAAGCCCCTGGCCCCCACCTGCAGGTGGAATGCTTTGTAACTGGTGAAGCAGTGTTGCAGGTGTCTCCCTCCCTCTCATGCTCTTCCCTCTTGATTTCTGGCTTCTCTATCAAATAAATAAATAAAGATAATAAAATTTTTTAAAAAGAGAGAAAGATAAACACTTGCAGACCTGCTTCACTTCGTGAAGCACATCCCTGCAGATAGGGAGTGGGGGCCCAAACCCTGTCCTTATGCATTAACCATGTGCACCACTGCCCAACCCCAATAAATTTTTAAAATTTATTTAGCCCTGGTTTAGGAACAACTGAGGCTGTGAATGTGCATGTAAAAATAGAGGCTAGGGCAGAAAGATAGCATAATGGTTATGCAAAAAGGCTTTCTTGACCACCATAAACCGGAGTGAGGAGTGCTCTGGTCAGTCTGCATCTTTGTCCCTCATGAAAAATAAATAAAATAAAATTTAAGAAAACAGCCTGTAAGATAATTATTATAAACTGGCTCAGACCTGCTGCACTTGGCAATCCATTCCTGAAGGAGGGGGCTAAGTATGTCTGCACATACCCCCCCAGGGGGTGGTTCATTCTTGCCTGGGGTGCCTAGTTCCCCTCCTGGCTCCTCCAGGGAGCCCTTGCTTCTCCCTAGCCTCTACTGCTGCTGGCTGCCTCTGGGCCTTCCAGCCCCCTCCCAGCCTCCCTCATCCTGTCCCGCAGGGGCTGGTTATTAACTCATTAATTATTCATCATTATTCTAATCACTATTTACCATCCCCAGGGCCGCAGCACCCGCGCCAAGGAATACAGAGTGAGACTCGCCTCAGATGCAGATTCTAGACATACTCTAGACATACCCGCCTCCTCACCCCCACACCGATGCTTCCCTACTCGATGCCACTGGCAGAGATAGCGCTTTGTCACCCTTTACACCCCAACTCCCCCCCACAAACACACACATACTCACACTCACTTTCATAGCTAGTTCACTCCCATAAACACACATATGCCCTCACTCCTTCTCCTTGGGTCGCTGGGCGGCTTTACAAAGAGACCCCAATGCAGTGAGCACCTGCAGTTCTTGGAGCAGGAGAGTGCCGCAGCCAGAGTGGGAGCCGGGCTTCGTGGAGAGCTGGCCTGGTGGGCCATGGTCCACACCATCCCACACGGAAGCTCTGCCCAGCCCCAACCTGACCCCTGTGCCCTGCAGCCCCAGCACCTCCCCCTCCCTGCAGCCTGTCACTCCTTCAATGCAGTCCCTGACCTCAACCTCTGAGTCCTTGAGGCCCGACCAGACAGTAGTGACTCCACTCTGATCACAGATGTTGGACTCAAGAGTCAGAAGCTCACCAGGGAAGGTGTGGGATTCGCTTGACCAGGCCAGGGGCCAAGGCTTCTGACCTCTCAGCCTTTTACTTTTCTCCCTCACCTCCAATTTCATTCCTTCCAGCCCCTGAATGGCTGCACCACTTCCCAACACCGGTCCCCTACAGACCCAGATGAGGGCAAGGCCCTAGGGCCAGCTGACAACAGAGCTACTTGGCACAGAAGCAAATGTCTTCCTCCTTTTTCACTCCTTCCTTGAAAGTCCGACCTGATTGCCCCCACACAAGAATGCCAGCCAGATACCTTCCTCCTAAATCCGGGGATTGTATTCTAATCCAAAGGAGTCAGACTACTGGTAACTCACCCATGGCTACATTGTGCTAATCTGTATTAGACTGTAGCCTGGGGAAGCCGGTAGCCTAACACTGGAGAAGAAAAAGAATTGGCAGGGAGAGGCACCAAAGTGGTGAGGCACTGTAGCTATGAGCCCTGGATTTGAATTCTGACACCGTTCCTAACTGAGCTCCTGGGCAGGAAAAGGTTTTCTTTTCTCTGGACCCGAATTCCTCCTTGTCTAAGTGAAGCGATTTCTAAATTCTGGGATTCAGGGCCGCCGCCGCCGCGGTGGGTGGAGGCGGGTTGGGATGGGGAATGCAGGGAGAGTGAGGGTCCTACCCAGTCGGATCCGGGGACCAGGGGGGGGCCTCACCTGTCCATTCTTCATGAGGTCGGCCCACATGCTGGTGCCGTCACCGCCTCGCATGAGCACATGGTAGGCGAAGAAGTACACTCCCGGCATGGGGCAGGTGAACTTGCCGCTGGCCGCCTCGTAAGCGTTGCCCACGTTGGTCACCACGTCGTCAAAGCGCAGCACCTCGTAGCCTTCGTGTGGCCGCCGCAGGCCCGCGTAGAAGGCGATTCGGGGCACGTAGCCAGCGGGGGCCACCACCCCGCCAGGGCCTGGACCCGGAGGGCCGGGGGGACCCGGCCTGCCCGGTTCTCCTGGAGGCCCCCTGGGACCCGGCGGCCCCGGTGGTCCCCGCAGGCCCGCCTTCCCGCGCCGGCCCACCTCGCCTTTGGCGCCCGGCGGGAAGGGGGGCGCGGAGGCGGGCGCGCCGTCGGGGCCGGGGCCACGGGGGCCGTGTGGGTCGCACACCATGCGGCAGCGCCCCAGCATCTCGTAGTGCGCCGGCCCGCGCGAGCTGTGCACCAGCAGCGGGATGGCCACCAGCAGCAGCAGCACCATGGCCACCCCGACGGCCGCGCCAGCCACCCGCTTGCGGCGGCTCAGCCTCGACGCGGCCAGGGCCAGCAGGTCTTCCTCGCTCTTGGGCGCAATGGCGGCGGGGGCCCGGGGCTCTCCGCGGGGGCCCGGGGCGCTGGCTGGGCTCGGGCCTGGGCCGGAACTCCCCCGACGGCTGCGCCGCGCCCCCGCGCCCCCGAGAACTCTCGTCTCAGCCGTGGGGACCCCCAGACCTTCCGTCCAGGCGGGGGGCGACCTGTGGTTGGGCCGGGGGACAGCGACCGACGGGTCCTCTGCCGCCGGCGGCTTCTGGACGGCTGGCTCCTGGAAGAGCGCGGCACCTGCTCTCTCTCCTCGGACCCCGCTACCCAGACTGATGGGTCCCAGGTCCGAGAGGGCACTGCCCCCTGAGCTCTGGATGCCCCGGCTCCGCGCTGCGAGTGGCGCCTAGCGGACGCGACCCGGGTAGGTCTGCGCGCTGGCCTCGGCGAGCCCCGGTCTGCGGTGCGCCCAGCCCCGGCCAGAGCCCGGCCCGGCGGCCGCTTGCTGCGGGCGCGCTGGCCCTCCGCGTCCCTCACCTTCTCCCCTCTCCCCGGGCGGCGATGCGGGTGGTGTGAGCCGCCGCGCGGCCGGAGCCGCTATAAGCGGCCGGGGTCCGAGCGACCCCTGGCGCCCAAAGTGAGAAGCGCGGGGGCGGGGCAGCCAGCGGCCCCCCCACCCCCAGCTTCTGGGTCACTCACTGCCCAGCTCCCGGCGGGTCTTGCGGGGACTCACTGACCCCCGCTCTAGCCTGACTTTCTCACACACACACCTCTGCCGGAGTTTGGAGTTTGGGGCAGAGACCGCGGTTGGATGAAAAGGGGGTGAGGCTCACAGAGAGAAGCCAGAGGTGGTCTTGAGCGCCACACGCCCCCACCTTCCAGAAAAGAAAAATAAAAGCCCGCAAACACTCAGGTGAAAAGATAGAAATTCCGCCACTCAACATCCCTCAGTGCCCGAGACCGAGTAACAAAAATAAGGTAAAGGGTGTAAGTGACACTCGCCGGCCTGAACCCCTTACCCTCGACCCTGCTGCTGGAAAGGGTCGGGAGAAGCTAGAGAGGGAGGGAGGGAGGGAGGAGGGGAACGACCAGCAGGAAACCCACAGGGAAGCAGAGAAGGACTGACAGAAAAATAAAAGAGACAGAAAGCCGGGTAGAGACGCAGAGACAGAGACAACGCTCAAAAAAGAGATGAACTGACAGCCCCGGAGGCGGGGGGAGGAGGGTGGAGGTAGCAGCAGGGTTGGGAATAGAGGGAGAGACAGAGATGGAGAGAGAGGAGAGAGATGGGAAGCTAGACAGGTTGACAGATCGAGAGAGAAATGTAAATGGCCCGCTGCAGAGAGCCACCCAGGTCCGTGTCCGGACTCCAATGTAACATATCAAGTGGGGAAGAGGAGAGGCAGGGGCGGGGCTGCGCGGGAAGCTGAGGGGGGGGGGGCCCTGAGCGTTGAGACAGGGAGCTGGCAAGGGTGGAAGTGGCCACGGGACACAGGCCTTGTGTGTCCCTGGGTGAGTGGGGTTGTGGCTCCTGTGTTTGTCTTTGTGTGTGTGCATGTGTGCAGACCTTTTGCAGGGAAGCTTTTGTATTTGTCTTCCTCAGAGTCCCTAAAGTTGGGGTCATGGAGGCCATGTCTCCCAGCTCAGACCTGAGAAGTAAAATCTACCGGAAGAGTCCAAAGCCAGCTCTGGGTGCACTTGCCCTGCTGGCCCAGCCCTGCTCCCCCCAACTCTAGTGCTAGACCCCACCCTGCCCCAGTAAACTGCTCCTTCCCCCTTCCTCAAGTCTGGGTTTTACTGGAAACCTAGAGAAGTTATACTCTACATCCTGTTTGCCTGGGATATATGGGGGTGTGGTTAGTTATGCAAATGTAACTAAAATGCAGATTAAGTGCTAAATACCTCGTGGGATCAGTGGATGCGCCAATCTGGGTAACCCAAGGGAAACCCAAGCTTTGATAGGTTAGGTCCTTGTGTGTGAGGAAGCAGAGCCCTAAGGAGAGGTGAGAGGCAGCCTCCTTCCCTGGGGCCTGACTCTGGGGGGATTGCTTGTCCACAGGGACCCCAGGCCAAAGGGGCTCCAGGACTGGCAAAGGTGGGTGTTTGGGTTGGCCAAAATGGAGGGGCAACAGGCATGCCAGGGTATTCCCAGTGGGAGGAAGGGGAGCTCCTCATCTCCTGTCTCCTGACCCTCTTTCCGGCACCCCATAATGATGCAGAGAAAAAGAGGTTGCTGGGGCCAGGCCTTCCTACATGCCTGAAAGGGTTGGGAGAGAAAGGATTGGCAGCCAGTGGGGGAGGGGCCTCCTCCTCCAACCATAAATACAAATTTTATTCAAGGTCTTTGTCGCCATTTGTCTTCCTTGGGGGGCTGAGGGCCATGTCGGACCCGTGCATGTCTAATTCCAGATCTGCTCCCCTAGGCTGGATGATGGATGGGTCACTGAGAGAAAGCTTGCCAGGGCTCACATCAGCCACCCCCATCCCACCCCAGGCCCTGCCACCCATCTCCCACTCCTCCCTCTCCCTATTCCTCCACCCTCCTTCCTTGGACCAGAGGTCTCTCAGCTCAGCCATACTCCCCACCTTGCTGCCTCACTCACCAAGCCCTATTTTTTAGCCCCTCACCTCGGCTCCTTTCAGCTGCTTGCTCTCCTCTCCCTGGGGCCTCTCTGCCCCTCCCTCCCTAGCCCAGGCTATGAGCCTTGGTGACCAGCAGGCAGCTGCGGGTGTGTGTGTGTGTGTGTTTGTGTGTGTGTGTGTGTGTGTGTGTGGAGGGGGGAGCCAGCTTGGTTCACGGGGAGCTGAGGGGCCAGTTCCATGCATTTATTCATGTTCTGTTGCTCTTTTCCCCACGCTTTGGAATGAAGCTGCCAGCTCACCGGGTCCTTATTGCTTCCCCTGCAGCTGTCACATTCAGCTGAGGAGGGACCTGGGTAGGGTCAAGGCCAGCTGGTGCTCCTGGGGCCAGAAGTCAAGTGTCTGGACTCAGGAGGCAAAGCTGGAGCCCAGGCTGGGGGCTGGGGCTATTTACCCAAGGCTCCAGGATGGGGAGGGGTCATCAAGCTAGGAGGCCCAGGGAGACAGTGGACAGAAAGCAGGCAGAGAAGGGGCAATGGAAGTGGAGATAAGCTGATGGGCGAAGTGGGGAGGAAGGAAGCCTAGGCTCCCCAGTCTCAATCTCAATCCTGCCATAATCTCTGCCATGACTCTGCCAACCCTGACCCTAGCCCCAAATTATATGTTTATCTCCTCCAATACACCTGTGTCCTGAAAGTATAAAATATTTTCAATGTTTCAATACGTCAATTTCAATTTATACACATATATCAAATTATACACCTGTCTTCTATGATGATCCTACTTCCACGACCTGACCCGAATGGAGCTTATACCCACCTGTCCCACCCTGAAATCTAGGGATCACCCAAAGTTTCCCCTCCCAAATCCTAGAGCTCACAAGTCAGGTGTGTCAGAGTTCTGAGGACCAGACATTGGATTTGCGTGCAATTAGCATATAATTTGCATGTGATGCTTGTCTTCTACTCAGTGGAAGTTTTCATGTTAAAATTTTATGAAGTATAGCAGAAAGGTCCTGGCTCTGTGTGGGTTCTTTTTTATTATTTTTTATTTGTAAAAAGGAAACATTGACTAAACCATAGGATAAGAGGGGTACAACTTTACACAATTCTCACTACCAGAACTCTGTATCCCCACCCCTCCCCTGATAGCTTTCCTATTCTCTAACCTTCTGGGAGTATGGACCCAAGGTCATTGTGGGATGCAGAAGGTGGAAGATCTGGCTTCTGTAATTGCTTCCTGGCTGAACATGGGTGGGTTCTATTTTTTGTTCCTTCTCTCACACACCTTGTCACTGACCCAAGCCCTCTCAGGAAAGAAAGGGAATAAGATGAGCTGAGAAGGGAAGGCATTGGAAGAGTAGTGTGCCCTTCACCCACAAGCCTCAGTTTCCCTATTTGTAAGAGGAGAGGAACCAGCTGAGTGGTAGCATAGTAAGATCTGCAGAAGTGCCTCCCATCCCCAGCATATTCTCCTTCTTCACATCTCAAGGTTATTCAGGATGTGGTTCTCTTCTTTTCTATGTTCACCTTCATCTCTTGCTTTCAGCTCCCACATCTAAGGTTACACTGAACTTTGTGGCTATCAGATCCCTGATGGGGAGAATGGAACTTTGCCCACCTCTGAAGATAGGATAACAAGGAAAGGGAATGATACCACCACTGGATGTTTACTGTGTTTTAGGCATCTGTGTGGCAGTTCCCACTGCAGTCTGGCAGCACAGCAAGAGGTAGCTGCAATGTCTCCATTTCCCAGATAAGGAAACTGGGACCTAGAAAACAGAGATGGCGTGTCCTGCGTCAACTAGTAGGTGATAGCCCTGCAGCTACAGTCCCAACCCTGGGCTTACTTCTCAGCATCCCAGAGAAGGGAAACCTGAGGAAGTGGAAGGGTGAGTGAGGAGAGACAGAGGTTGTGGGGAGTGAGAGTTTTAAAATTATATTTATTTATTTATCTATTTATTTATTTATTGGATAGAAACATACAGAAATTGAGAGGGAAGGGGAGCTAGAGAGGGAGAGACAGAGAGACACTTGCAGCTCTACTTCACTACTCATGGAGTTTCCTGGCTACAAGTGGGGACCAGGAGTTTGAACCCGGGACCTTACACACTATAATGTGTGCACTTAACCAGGTGTGCCATCGCCTGGCCCTGGTTTTTGTTTTGTTTTGTTTTTTAATGAGAGAGGATTACAGAAAGAAACAAGAGCACTGCTCAGCTCTGATTTACGGTGGTTCTGGGTATTGACTCTGGAACCTTGGAGGCTCAGATGTGAAAGTCATTTGCACAAGCACTGTTCTGTCTCCCCTCAGAGAGTGAGATTCAAACAGGTCTGAGGGCCGCCAGTGTGTTTGCAGAAAGGGGCCTGACTCAGCCTGTGCCCATCTCTCACACCCACCACTCAGAGGCTGGGTTGTTCTCACAGGCATGGGCCAGGCAGGTCGTGGAAGAGCTATCTCAATGGAGAGGAGAAGAAAAAGGGAAGCAGACAGAAAGAACAGGCCCAAAGGCTGCAGGTTTCTCTCTTCCCGCCACTGTGGGGCTAGGGTGGCCCAGAACTGCATGGGTTCTTACTCCCTGGCGCACACGGTGCTGCCTCCTGGCACCTGGGTTCAGAAGGTTGAGGCCCCTCCGCAGGGAGGTAGAGATGGTTTCGAAGGGGAGCTGCTGCCTTATCCCTCTACCTCTGACTAGGCTCCCGCCCCGTTCCCTTTGCACCCCCACCACCAGCCCGCTCCAGCTCCCAGTTAATGAAACGTGCCGCACAGACAGCTGTCAGCCCCCTCATTCCTCGGCGGGGATACAGAACGACAGGTGAGCAGAGGAGGGGCGCAGGAGACGACAGAGGGCCGCACTGAGTGCCCAGAACCCGGAGGCCCCCGTTGGCTCGAATCCTCGAGGGCTCGGCTTAGTGGGGTGGATCCCGGGATGCTCTTTCTGCCCGGGGCCCGGCTCATTCCTCTCCTCCAACAAGCAGAAAACTGCACGGGCCCCACGCCCGCTGCCCAGCGCGCACCGGGTGGCCCCGGGGCTGCAGTCCCGCACCCCGTGCAGTGCCGCTCCGAGAGGGCCGAAGCCGGGCGCTCCCTCCCGCCTCCCTCCATCCCGGCCTCCTTCTCCCCCTCCTTCCCGCACTCCCTCCCCGGCGGCCGCGGCCTTTATTAGGGATTCCGCGGCTGTCGGTCCCGCCATCCATCCTGTCCGCCGGCAATTAGGCGGCCAGACAAAGAGCAGCTTCGGATGGATGAGGGTCCCGGCGGATCGGAAATGTGAAGGGTCAGCGCTGCCGCCCGCGGCGCACCCCGCTCCCCCCGCCGCATAATCACCGGTCGCCCGTCACTCAGCCGACCGCCCGGGGAGCTCTGGGGCCGGGGCTGGGGAGGGGAGTGGTGAGGGCAACTGCAGCCTAGGCGCCCAGGCAGGGTAGGAGCTGCAACTGGGGCGCCCCCTGCGGGAGGATGGGGAGCTGCGGGGGGGGGGGTCTGGCCCCGGGCGTTCCCGGAGGGCGCTGGGGGGGGGGGGCTGGCGGGGTTGGCGGAGCACTGCAGCTGCAGGAGCCCTCTGCTGAGGGGCCCGGACCCAGTCCGAAGGCCTTGGGTCTGGATGAGAACCGCGCCCGCTGAGCCCCTTTCAGGCAAACTGAGGGCCTGTGGCCTGGTGCGCCTCCTATCGGAAGCGAGAGGCACTGCGGACACCGCGCTGTTAGTCCCGGGTCTCTTAGGTGCTAGCCAGACTATCTCCTTCAAATCCAAAAAAGCCTCAAGGCTGAGAGCCCGAGCCGAGCCGAGAGCAAGTTCAAGGAGACCGGCTTTTCCTAGGGATTCTTTGGCGCTGACTCTTAGCTGACAAATCAACATCTCAATCTGACAATTAGTGTGGAGTGGAGGTGGGGTGGGGGTGGGAGAGGGGAACCCGCCGCCTCGGCCACTTAGCCTTCCAGGCGGGTGGCGGAGAGGTGGACGGTGCTGGCAGTGATGAACGACTCTGGGTGGGTGGGGGGCTAGGGCCCCAAGCGCGCATTCATTACTCGAATGACAGGAGACCGGTGGACCGGGCAGGCAGCAAGTGGACATGCAGGGAAAGCGGCCAGTGGCAGGAGGGAGAGGAACGGAGGCCCTGGCAGCTCTTCTTTGCTCTCACCCTGCTCCTCCACTTCCTTGATCTACCTACCAGCTGTTGAAACTGAGCCTGGTGGGAGAATTTGAGAAGGAGTGGGGGCAGTTGACCTAAGCCCTCTAAGTCAAACGTGCAAGAAAGAGACAGGCCTTAGACTTAGGCGGCCCAGCTCCCCCTGGGAGGAATTGTGTCTGCACACACTGACGTGGTGTATGTGTGACAGGGATTGATGAGCTTGGATGGTGTGTGTGTGGGGGGGGCGCTGACTGTGTGTCAGCCTGGTTTTGTCAGAGGAGGGGTGTGTTGCGTGTGTCAGAGGATGATTGCAGCTTCTCCTGTGTGTTCCCCCCCCACACACACACCAGCCCTGTCAGCTCTGTCTCCACTTCTGCAGGAAGTGGCAGTGTACACAGTGACAGCTGAGGTGTGCTGTTGGCTATGGGGGACAGATGTTAACTGTAAGGATGCTGGTCTGGAGAATGGTTCCCTTGCATCATCTCTACCCCCAAATGCCACCCTCTTCTCGAAGCTTCTGAAAGTAGAGGGTGTTGTTTTCAGAGGCCCAAGACTCAGTTGCTGAGTCCTGAGGAAGGCCATGGTCACTGCAAGAATTCTCTACAGCCCACACCCTATGCACATACACTTGTGCAAATGGTCCCTTCCATAAGACCTGATCTCTAACATATGCACTTCCTGAGGCTGGTGGTTGTCCAGGAGAAGCAGGTGGGGCTCATGAGGGGGAGGAGTAGACGATCAAAGTTCCAAGAGAACCCACCTCTTCTGGGCTTGGGCTAGCAGCTTCTAAGGCTCCTTTGATTCAATTAATTTTCCAAATCCATATATATATATATATATATATATATACATACATATATTACAGAGAGGCAGAGAGAGTGAAAGACCACCAAACCAAAGCTTCCTTCAGTGTAGTGAGGGCTGGGCTTGAACCTGTGTAGTGCACATGGCAAAGCAGCACAGTATTGAAGTGAGCTCTTTTGCTGGTTCATCCAGACCACTTTACGGAAGACATGTTGATTTACACGATCTCATCATTCTAGAGGTAAAGTTTCACATCTCCCCCAAGTATTAGCACCTCTCACCCACTACCAGCATAGGATACTGGGTCCCTGGACACCCGTTCACCCCCCTCTCCCCTCCCCTCCTTCTGGGTCATTGGCTCTGTTGGAATAGCCCACAGTTTATTAATATTCCATCCTTACTTTGTTCACTAAGTCCTGGGACCCATTTGGATCTTAGGCCTAGTCACTAGTTGACACTTTGGGAGGATAATGTTAATTGTATTCTTTTTATATTATTTTATTTCTTTTGTTTATTATTATTTTTATATTTATTTATTAGATAGAGACAGACAGAAATGGAGGGGGGAGAGAGACAGACACCTGCAGCCCTGCTTCACCACTTGTGAAGCTTTCCCCCTGCAGGTGGGGTGTTACTTATATTCTAACTCCTCTTCCTAATTGCCTTCTTCCTCCACCTTGCTTACGCCCACTCACTTAGGCTCACTCTCAAATACCAAAGGATTGAGCCTGGCCTCCTCTCTAGTCTTGAATCTTCTGCCTCTGCAGGCAGTGTGAGAAAGACAGAGACAGAGACATACAGATTCTGTTTCCTTCGGTGTGTCTTCCAGCTACCTTCCTTTAGCCTTACTCTTCCTATCTCTTGGAGCCTCCACACCTTTGTCTCTGCACCTCTCTGTGTGTCTTAGTGTTTCCACCTGGGGCCGCCAGGAGAGAGGGACCAAGGCTTCCATCCTGCCTCCGCCCAGGCGGCCCTCAATAGAGGGCCAGCTAAGGTAGCTTCTCATTCAGGGCACAGGCGCCTGGTCGATGCCCTGCCTGCTGTCCGCCCGTCCCACTCCCCGAGCCGCCCTCCTCCAGCTCCTCCTCCCCTCCGCCCTCCTGGAAAAGGCAAATTTGACATTTTTAAATCCCGAGCCTTAGAGGGATCGATGCGGCCCGGGGGCCCCGCCCGGGGTCGATATTCCTGATTGGGAAGCGGCCGCGGCTCGGAGCCCGCGTGTAAATCACTCGCCTGGGGGAGGGGGTGCGGGCAGCCCACTGCGTCCGGGGCGCGCAGAGCCTGGCGGGGTCTGGCCAGGCCAGACCCGGGAACAGAGAGGAGGAGAGCGGCTGGCCTTAGAGACCCGGAGACTAGGCTGCCCAGGGACACCCCCCTCCACCAGCCGCCCCCGCCCGGCTCTGCCAACTTTGCTGGCCAGCTTCTGTCTCGCTTCAGCGGCCGCCACCCTCCGCTGCCCCTGGAGCCGCCGGGGAGGCCGGTGCCGGAGCCAGCCGAGCAGCCGCTCCTCTCCGGCCGTTCCCGCGGGGCCTGGGCTTCGCCGCGGCTGTCACGAAGCCGACAGGCCGGGCCGTCCGGGAGGGGCGGGCGGCGGGGAGAGGTGTGCGGGTGGGGGAGCAGGCTGGCGCGGCCGGGCTCCCAGCGGGCGCGCAACAGATGTCTGCGGGACTGAGGGACAGCGAGGCGGCCTGGAGCGCTGGGGGACGCGGGGTCGGGGACAGGCAGGTGCCGCTGGGCTGGAGGTTGGCCTGAACCTGGTAGCCGTCCGGCGAGGAGAAGCTGTTACCCAACGGCCCTCAGAGTTGGGACAAAGCCTTCTCCCCGTGACCAGCGCCGCACAGAACAAAAAAGAATGGGGGGGGGGGAGCGAGGTGGGGGAGGGGACCGGGAACTTTACGCCCCACCTACAACCAAGCGCCTTGGTTGTTTCAGGCCTCCAGTCCCTGCAGCTCCCTTGGAGAAACCGAGGCAGCCAAGGATGAGAATGAAGAAAGTGGAAAACGAGAACGACCAGGCTGGGGTGCAGGCGGGTATCTGTGTGCACCGGCCCGCCCCGGCGCGCCCCCACCTGCCTCGGCTCCTCAGATCCCCACCCCCCAACACCACCCCCCTTTGCGCCAGTTTATAGAACAACAATTTGGGGAAAACAATCCAGGCCCAGTGACGGCCCCGTAATTGTGACAAAGTGAGTGCGGGCGACTGGAGAGCACGGCGGGGCGGGAGCGCGGCGGGGCGAGGCGGAGAGGGCGCCTCCCGCCCGCTCCTTCGCATTCTGGTCACCTCCGGGCCCTCCCGGACTCTTCTGCAATTCTTCTCCCGGCCCCTCGCGCCTGCCTGCACTTGTTCCTTCATCGCTCTTCCCTTTCCGCCCGGCAGCAACCCAGTCCCCGAGCCGCCTCTGCCGCCGCTCCCTCTCCGACTTCTCTCCTCCGCCCCTCACTGTCTCTCCATCTCGGCACGCCCCTCGCCCGTGGGCCCCGGGCTCAATCCGTGTCTCCCCCGGCGAGCTAGGGCCTAGGCTTCCGCCCCGACCCCACTCCCGGGTGGTCAGCGCCTCCCTCACTCCCAGGTGCCCCCACGCCGCTCGCCCAGCCCGCAGCTAGTTTGTTTGTCCAGCGGCGGCCGCCGCCGCCCGAATGTTTGCAGAGCTTAGCGCGCCGCCGCGCAGTGCGGGCCCAATTAAGTCTCATTCATTATTCAGCACCCCCGTCCGCCCCCGCCCCCCATCTGCCAGCTCCCGCCTCCTTGGGGCCCCCTCCCAGCCCCGACTCCTCAGTGAGCCTTGGAAGGGGGGAACAATATGGTCAGCTGCACCCTCTCCCCAGGCCTGGATTAGGACCAAAGGGGAAGGAAGTGTATAGAAATCGAGGCACCCTGCTGAATTCAGGGAGATGGTAAGGGTGAGGCCCTCAGGCCCCCCTCCCACCCCACCCTCACCAAGTCAAGGCTGGAGACCTTGGACACCCAGACTTTTCCTTGACAGAGGAGACAGGTCTGCAAGGCCGTGTGACTTGGCCAAGGTCACGTGGCAGAGCCAGGACACTGTAGGTGCATGTGGTCAGTTAACTGCCTTTGGACTGAACCCTCGCTCTCCTGGCGGGGCGCCCACGCACCCCTATCTTTTTTGCCCATTCCACCCCTCGCACACAGCGCGACTCAGGCTGGGTTGGGAGGCTCTTCAGGGCTGAGACTTCGGTGAGGATCGAGTGGCCTCTGGTCCGCGGAGCTGGAGGACGGGCGGCTGGGCGAGCTCTGCAGAAGGCGGGGTCACCTCCAGCTGTGACTGTCTGGAGGAACTGGGGCGGCCTTGAAGGGGAGGGGAGTGAGGCGAGAGGAGAGTGCAGCCTGGAGTCAAGGGAGGGTCATCTCTCATCATTTGGGGGCTGGGGGTGAGGGTGTGAAAGAGGGTAATGGACAGCTTACTTTGCCTGTATTGGGAACCGCGTAGCCTGGTTTTGGCCTCTGGACAAGGTGAGTCTGGGACCCGCCCGGACCCACCCTTCTGTGCGCTGCAGCGCCACCTGGTGGCCGTGGTGCCGCGGTGCGGGCGCTCTGGGTGTGGGGCTGGCTGAACCTGGGCAGGTTGGAAAGGCCTGGGGAGACCCTGGGCGCGCGGGCAGCGCTGGCAGCAGCCTCCCAGGGTTCAAAGGTGAGCTCGAGCGGGCGGGCCCAGGCCTCGAGGACTGCCTCACTTCCGGGACACTGCAAACATGGAAACACAAAGTCCACTTGGATGAAAGTGGAGGCGGTGTGAGAGGGGCCATTTTGACTGAAATGCAAAGAAAGAAGTTGGTCTGCAGGGCATCCAGGTCGGGGTGCTCAGGTAAGGCGCTGCTCGCCCTGGAACCACCCACCACCCGGTACCAGGCCGCTCTGCCTGGAGGGGGAGACACTGGCAACCACTGTTGGCTCTAGGTTTGATCTTTTTTTTGGGGGGTAGGAGGTTCATTTGAGCACTCTGGAGAAACCTTTCAAGTCTGCCCTAGTAGGCTATGGTTAAGTTGTGGAGTTTCAGTGTCTAAGTCAAACTGTAATTTTAAAAAAAGATTTATTTATTTATTTATTTATGAATGAGGAAGAGAAGAGAGTGAAAGAACCAGCCATCACTCTGGCACATGTGCTGCGGGTATCGAACTCAGGACCTCATGCTTGAGAGTCCAAAGCTTTATCAATGCACCACCTCCCGGACCACAAAATGTAATATTTTTATCTCTTTAATTAGAGGAAATACAGGATGTCTTTCGAATTTGATTTGTGATCAGCATTTTCTGCCTGGAGAGATGGGAATTGGAAAGGGACTAACACCTTAGCTGAAGGACTTCAGGGCTGCCTCAGTTGTAATTAGGGCTGTTGTGAGTCAAGAGACGTTCCACATATGTTCCACATATAACTCTTTATTTTATTTATTTACTTATTTATTTATTGGATAGAGACAGAGAAATTGAGAGTGAGAGAGACACCTACAGCACTGCTTCACCACTCATGAAGCTTCCCCTCTGCAAGTAGGAGGGATGTCCTTGCAGAGGGTAACGTGTATTCAACCTGGTGAGTCACTGCCCAGCCCCCTTTGGACTCTAAAGGACCTTTTTAAAAAATATATATATATTTTAAATATTTATTTATTCCCTTTTGTTGCCCTTGTTGTTTTTTTGCCAGTTATTCTTGTTGTTGTCGTTGTTGGACAGGACAGAGAGAAATGGAGAGAGGAGGGGAAGACAGAGAGGGAAAGAAAGATAGATACCTGCAGACCTGTTTACCGCCTATGAAGTGACTTCCCTGTAGGTGGGGAGCCGGGGGCTTGAACTAGGAACCTTAGGCCGGTCTTTGCACTTTGTGCCATGTGCGCTTAACCCAATGTGCTACCGCCCAACTCCCTTTTTTAAATTTTTTACATTTATTTGCCTTCCATTTTTTAAAAAAGATTTTATTTTATTAATGAGAAAGATAGGAGAGAAAGAGCTCATGCTTGGGAGTCTAGTTCCTTAACCACTGCACCACCTCCCAGACCACTTATTTTCCCTTTTGTTGCCCTTTTTTTTTCTTGTTGTAGTTATTATTGTCATTGTTATTTTTTTTAAAAAGATTTTATTTATGAGAAAGATAGGAGGAGAGAGAAAGAACCAGACATCACTCTGGCACATGTGCTGCCGGGGATCGAACTCACGACCTCATGCTTGAGAGTCCAAAGCTTTACCACTGCGACACCTTCCAGACTACTGTCATTGTTATTGATGTTGTTGTTATTAGGTAGGACAGAGAGAAAAGGGGAAGAGAGAGAGGAGGAAAGATTGATGCCTGCAGACTTGCTTCACCTTAAATTTTTTTAAAAATATTTATTTATTCCCCTTTGTTGTTTTATTGTTGTAGTTATTCTTGTTGCCATCATTGTTGTTGGATAGGAGAGAGGAAATGGAGAGAGGAGGGGGAGAGAAAGACAGACACCTGCAGACCTGCTTCACTGCTTGTGAAGTGACTCCCCTGCAGGTGGGGAGATAGCGATCCTTACATGGGCCCTTGCGCTTTGCTTAACCATGTGTGCTTAACCTGCTGTGCTACCACCAGACTCCTTCTAAAGGACCTTTTAATCATTCCTGTTCACTCCATTCTCCCTAGGGTCTTCGTGGGTGGGGGGGACCACAGCGACCCTGGGGGAAGTCTGAAATTCAAGCTGCCTTTCTATTGTTTGTATGCTAAATCTTCAGTTATTCAACTGTGAGCATTTAAAGCATTCTCCTTGGAGCAGGAGGTAGCTCTCCCAGTAGGTAGAGGGCATATTTTACCTTGGGCTTGAAGGTTCACACCCCACCATTACCACCCCATGGGAGCCCCACCGTGCAAAGGAGGAAGCTTTGTGAGTGATGGAGCAGTGCTGTGGTGTCACCCTCCTTGTTTCCATCCCTCACCCTCTACAGAAATAAATAAATAACAACTTCTCCGTCAAATTTGAGGTTATTGCTTGTAATAATAATTGGGGCTGGGTGCTGGTGTGTTCATCTGAGCACACCTGCTACCATGTACATGAAATTGGGTTCAAGCCCCTGATCCTCGTCTGAAGGTGGGAAGCTTCACAAGGGGTGAAATTGTGTTGCAGGTGTCTATCTCTCTGGCTCTCTCTCTTTATATCTCCCTTCACTTGGTTTCTCTCTGTCTCCAATAAATGAATAAACAAAATATTTTTTTAATTTATTTTCCCTTTTGTTGCCCTTGTCTTTTTAAATTATTATTATTGTTGTTGTTGTTGTTGATGATGTTGTTGTTAGGACAGAGAGAAATGGGGAGAGGAAGGGAAGACAGAAAGACACCTGCAGACCTGCTTCACCACCTGGGAAGTGACTCCCCTGCAGGTGGGAAGCCGGGGTGCAAACCGGGATCCTTTTGCCGGTCCTTGTGCTTCGCACCACGTGTGCACTTAACCCACTGCGCTACCGCCCAACTCCCAACAAAATATATATTTTAAATATATCAGAAAGAAGAAATAAGGTGCTCGTTTGAGAGGTGTAGGAGAATCAGTATTTCAAGCACGCAAAAGGATAGCTGGGTTGGATTTTTATGGGAAGGAGAAATGGTTACTGTGTTGAGATCTGGATACTGCCTTTTTAAAAATTTATTATCTGTATTTAATTACTTATTGGATAGAGACAGCCAGAAATCAAGAGGGAAAGGGGAGATAGAGAGGGGAAGAGACAGAGAGACTCCAGCAATACTGCTTCACCATTCACAAAGCTTTCCCCCTGCAGGTGGGGACCGGGGGCTTGAACCCAGGTCCTTGTGCATTGTAACATGTGCACTTAACCAGGTGTGCCACCACCCGGCCCCTAGATATTGTTTTATGACTGTCTCATTGTTTTTTGTCCTCTTAAGGGTAACTTTGGAACCATGATGGCCTGGCTTCTCACAAAGGATTCTGAGCAATGGCAGGTGCCACTGGACTTGTGCTGAGATCCTTGACCTAGAGAAAGATGGCCAAGGGGCTCCTGGTGACCTATGTCCTCTGGGCTGTAGGGGGCCCTGCAGGGCTCCACCACCTGTACTTGGGGAGGGACAGCCACGCACTGCTCTGGATGCTCACCCTAGGGGGTGGTGGGCTGGGCTGGCTGTGGGAGTTCTGGAAGCTCCCAAGCTTTGTGGCTCAGGCTAACAGAGCCCAAGGGCAGAGGCGAGGTTCCAGAGGGGGGACGCCCCCACTGAGTCTCATTCGCTTTGCTGCCCAGATGATAGTGGGCATCTATTTTGGCCTCGTGGCTCTCATTAGCTTTTCCTTCATGGCCAACTTCTATATTGTGGGCCTTCCCCTTGCAGTTGGTTTAGGGGTCTTGCTGGTGGCTGCTGTGGGGAATCAGACCTCTGATGTTAAGAACACGCTGGGAGCTGCGTTTCTTACTTCCCCCATCTTCTATGGCCGCCCTATAGCCATCCTGCCCATCAGCCTGGCTGCCAGCATTACAGCCCAGAAGCACCGTCGCTACAAAGCTTCTGTTGGATCAGAGATGCTCAGTGTGCGGCTCTACCGCCTGGGCTTGGCTTACCTCGCTTTCACGGGTCCTCTGGCATATAGCATCCTCTGCAATACAACTGCCACCCTCAGCTATGTGGCAGAGACCCTTGGCTCCATCTTGAGTTGGTTCAGCCTCTTCCCCTTCCTTGGCCACTTCCTGGAATCTGTCTGCCTTTTGCCTTACCGGACATGGAGGCTGCTGGTGGGGAACCCTGGCTTCAGCAGCAGCTCCTTCCAGGAGTGGGAGAAGCTCTATGAGCTTGTTCAAAGCTTTCAGGAGGAGAAGCACCAGCTGGCTCACCAGGTAAGGCTTCTGTGTCCAGCATGCCTATGGAAGTCCAAGCTGTTGCCCTCATTTATGGCAGAACTGTTTTTCTTTCTTTTAAAAAATTTTAATTTAATTCATTTCTTTGCTTTGGGTGGAGACAAAGAAATTGAGAGGGGAGAGGGAGGTAGGGAGGGAGAGAGACAGAAACACCTGCGGGGGCCGCGCAGTGGCACACAGGTACTGAGCAAGAGTCCAGGTTCAAGGCCTCAGCTCCCCTCCTGCAGGGGGTCACCTCACAGGTGGTGAAGCAGGTCTGCAGGTGTCTGTCTTTCTCTCTCCTTCTCCTCTCTCAATTTCTTTTTTTTTTAATTTTATTTATTTTCCCTTTTGTTGTCCTTGTTTTTATTGCTGTTGTAGTTACTATTGTGGTTGTTACTGATGTCGTCGTTGGATAGGACAGAGAGAAACTGAGAGAGGAGGGGAAGACAGAGAGGTGGAGAGAAAGACAGACACCTGCAGACCTGCTTCACCACCTGTGAAGCGACTCCCCTGCAGGTGGGGAGCCAGGGGCTCGAACCAGGATCCTTATGCAGGTCCTTGTGCTTTGCGCCACCTGCGCTTAACCCGCTGCACTACCGCCTGACTCCCTCCTCTCTCAATTTCTCTCTGTCCTGTCGAAAAAATGGAAAAAAAAAAAGGCTGCCAGGAGCAGTAGATTCATGGTGCTTACACCAAGCCCCACTGATAACCCTGGATGAAGAAAGAAAGAGAGAAAGAAAAAAAGAAAGAAAGAAAGAAAGAAAGAGAGAAAGAAAAAAAGAAAGAAAGAAAGAAAGAAAGAGAGAAAGAAAGAAAGAAAGAAAGAGGAAGGAAGGAAGGAAGAAGAAAAGAAAAAAGAGACACTTGCAGACCTGCTTCACCATTTGTGAAGTTCTACCCTGCTGTTAGGGCCGGGGACTTGAACCTGGTTCCTTGTGCATGGTGAAGTGTGTGCTCCACTAGGCGACCGTCACCCAGCCCCTTTAGTGGGACTGTTATCATGCATGCTGGCTCCTGACTTCTTCGGTCTTTAGGGTGCAATGGGCGGAGGTGCGGGGCTATAGAAGTGGGAAAATGATTTGTGCACATAGTTTACTTTTTGTTGAGGAGGTTTGACATGAAGGATTCTCAATATCACGTATACACCTACCCACATAGCCACCGTTCATGTCAAGATAGGGAATCTTTCCAGTCCTAAGAAGCTTCCCTCATGCCTCTCTCTCCCCAATCTATACTTCCATCCTCAGAGGCATCTCTTTTCTGACTTCTGGTAGCCGAGATTGGTTTGTACCTATTCTTGTGCTTCATATCAATGGAACCATTTGGTATGTGTTCTTTTGTGTCTGACATCTTTGTTTCTTTCTTCTCATATTGTTGTATGCCATTGTAAACTGTTCTCCGTGATGCATAGCATCCCATCATCTGATGATGACACCACTCGTCTAGCCACAATTTTGTTAATGAATATTTGGGTTGTATCTAGTTTTGGGACATTCTGAACATAGGAATTGTATATATGAATATATTTTGCTAGGGAGTTGGGCAGTAGCGCAGCGGGTTAAGCGCACGTGACACAAAGTGCAAGGACCAGAGTAAGGATCCCAGTTCGATCCCTGGCTCTGCACCTGCAGGGGAGTCCCTTCACAGGCAGTGAAGCAGGTCTGCAGGTGTCTATCTTTCTCACCCCCTCTCTGTCTTCCCCTCCTCTCTCTATTTCTCTCTCTCCTATCTAACATCGATGACATCAACAACAATAATAACTACAACAATAAAACAACAAGGGCAACATAAGGAAATAAATAAATAAATATTAAAAAATAAATATATTTTACCTCCAGGGTTATTGCTGGGGCTCGGTGCCTGCACTATGAATCCACTGCTCCTGGAGGCTATTTTTCCCATTTTGTTGCCCTTGTTGGTATTGTTGATATTATTGTTGCCATAGCTGCTATTGTTGTTGTTAGGACAGAGAGAAATCAAGAGAGGAGGGGAAGACAGAAAGGAGGAGAGAAAGAGAGACACCTGCAGACCTGCTTCACTGCCTGTCCAAGGGTGCATAACTCGCTGCACTATCACCCGCTCCGTGTGTGTGTGTGTGTGTGTGTGTGTGTGTGTGTGTGTGTGTGTGTGTGTGTGTATTTGCCTCCAGGGTTATTGCCAGGGCTCGGTGCCTCCACTGCTCCTGGAGAGCATTTTTTCCCCTTTTTGTTGCCCTTGTTGTTTTATCATTGTTGTGGTTATTATTATTGTTGTTGTTGTTGCTGCTGCTGTCGTTGGATGGACAGAGAGAAATGGAGAGAGGAGGGAAGATAGAGAAGGGGAGAGAAAGATGGACACCTGCAGACCTGCTTCACCGCCTGTGAAGCAACTCCCCTACAGATGGGAAGCCATGGGCTCGAACCGGGATCTTTACACCGATCCTTGTGCTTTGCGATATATATATATAGATATATTTTTTTAATTTACTAAGATAGAAAGAAATTGAGAGGGGAGGGAAGATGGGGGGAGAAAGACAGAGAGACACCCTCAGCACTGCTTCACCTTCTGCTGGTGCAGACCAGTGGCTTGAACCCAGGTCCTAGAGCACTGTAATGTGTGCACTCTGCCAGGTGCATCACAGCCTGGTTCCGTCATTTATCTTACAAGATCTTGTCAAGGATGTGAAGTTCTAGACCAGAAAATGGACAGCTTAGGGAGGTCTGGTGGTGGCTCACCTGGTTGAGTGTACATGTTATAATGCTCAAGGACCTGGCTTTTAGTCCTGGTCCCCACCTGCAGCGGGAAAGTTTTGTGAGTGGTGAAGCAGTGCTGCCGGTGTCTCTCTGGTTCTCTCCCTATTTGCCACCCACTTTGCTCTTGATTTATCACTGCCCAGAAATTTATTTATCCAATAAAGATAATCTAAAAAACTTAAAAAAAAGAAAATGGGGGGCCAGACACTGGTGCACCAGGTTAAGCACACCTAGTACAAAATATAAGGACCCGGGAGTTGGGCAGTAGCGCAGTGGGTTAAGCGCACATGGCACAAAGCACAAAGACTGGCATAAGGATCCCTGTTCGAGCCCCCAGCTCCCCACCTGTAGGGGAGTCACTTCACAGGCAGTGAAGCAAGTCTGCAGGTGTCTATCTTTCTCTCCTCCTCTGTCTTCCCCTCCTCTCTTCATTTCTCTCTGTCCTAACAATGACAGCAATAATAACTACAAAAAAAAAAAAAAAAAAGCAAGGGCAACAAAAGGGAAAATAAATAAATAAAATTTAAAAAAATGTAAGGACCCTCACAAGGATCCCAGTTTGAGCCCCTGGATCACCAACCTGTAGGGGGTTTGCTTCATAAGTAATGAAGCAGGTCTGCAGGTGCCTTATCTTTCTCCCTCTCTATCTTCCCCTCTTCTCTCAATTTCTCTCTGTCCTATCGAAAAAGTGGCCACAGGTAGAGTGGATTCATAATACAGGCACAGAGCCCCAGCGATAACTCTGGAGGCAAAAAAAAAAAAAAAAAAGAACAACTGAGGGTGGAGGTAGCTGGCATAATGACTATGCAAAAAGAAAGATTCATATTTGAGGCTCTGAAATCCCAGGTTCAATCCCCCACACCACCATAAGCCAGGGCTGATTGGTGTTATGGTAAAAAAATATATATATATATGGACAGCTGAGGGGGCCAGGTAGTAGTGCACCAGGTTAGGTGCACACAGTGTGAAGCACAAGAATATGCTCAAGGATCCTGGTTCGAGCCCCCAGATCCCCACCTGCAAGAAGGTTGCTTTGCTAACAGTGAAGCAGGTCTGCAAGTGTCTATCTTTCTCTCTCCCTCTCTGTCTCCCCCTCCTCTCTCAATTTCTCTCTGTCCTCTCAAACAACAACAGCAGCAGCAACCACAACAATGGGGAAAAAAAGATGGCCGCCAAGAGCAGTGACTTCGTAGTCCAGAACTGAGCCTCAGTGATAACCCTGGAGGCAAAAGGAAAATGGACAGCTATGATTAAAGACAAATTCAAGGGAATCGGGCAGCAGTGCAGCAGGTTACGCACACGTAAAGTGCAAAGACCGGCATAAAGGTCTGTGTTAAAGCCCCGGCTCCCCACCTGCAGGGCGGGTTGTTTCACAGGCGGTGAAGCAGGTCTGCAGGTGTCTATCTTTCTCTCCCCCTCTCTGACTTCCCCTCCTCTCTCCATTTCTCTCTGTCCTATCCAACAACGACGACCTCAATAACAACAACAATAATAACCACAACAGCAATAAAAAACAACAAGGACAACAGAAGAGAAAATAAATAAATATTTAAAAAAAAAAAACGCAAATTCAGGTTCTTGCCATGAGATTCAAAACTTGTTCATATCTCAACAAGCTGGAGTTAATCTGAAACTCTGGAGCCTTCCTTCCCCATGAGCAAGTAGAAGTCAAGTCCAAAAACATAACCACATGATTTAATAAGGGGAGGATAAAGAGAACCAGATGCCTTGACAACTTCTGAGATCCTAATTTGGCAATTTCTGTTTCCCAAAGGTTCTGGGTCTCTCAGAAGGGACAACCAATGAAGAAATACATCGGAGATACCATGAGCTAGTGAAGACCTGGCACCCTGACCACAACCTACACCAAACAGAGGAAGCTCAGAGGCACTTTCTGGAGATCCAGGCTGCATATGAAATCCTGAGTCAGCCGAGGAAGCCCAGAGGGTCTGGGAGGTGAGAAGACACTTCTTAAATGTGGACTTTTCCTGGCAGAGAGGGGCATCTTGTTCCAGCCTAGTTCTACCTACTTGGAGCATCTGAACATTAAAGAAACTGTGTGTGTGTGTGGTGGGGGGACGGGCAGTAGTGGACTCAGGCTCAAACCCATGCTCCCCACTTGCAGGGGAAACGCTTCACGATCAGTGAAGAGGGTCTGCAGGTGTCTTATCTTTCTCTCCCTCTCTGTCTCTCCATCCTCTCTGAATTTCTCTCTGTTCTATATAATAAAAATAGATAAAGAAAAATAATAAAGGAAAATGGTCACCAGAAGTGGTGGAATCGTAGTGTCCACACAGAGCCCCATTGACTGGAGGCAAAAAAGAAAAAGAAAGAGGAAGGAAGGAAGGAAGGAAGAAAAGAAAGAAGCTGTGTGTTTGCAGTGGAGGTGAGAAATCCTTAATAGAGCTGAGAAAGCTATTGTGAAAGAACACGTTGTTCTCTCAAATTCCTGAGTTTCTGGATATTGTATTCCTGACCCTTTTTCTCAGATCCAGATGGCTAAATGGAAGATATCCTATAATGCCAATATGTATCTTTTAGAGAAGTGTCTGGAGAAGTGGGGGGCTCAGCAGGGAGGGCACAGGACTGACTGCAAGAGATTCTGGGTTTGATCCCCAGTACACATATGCTGAAGCAGTGCTCAAGTCTCTCTCCCTCTCACAAATAAACAAATAAACAAGCATTTAAAAATATTTACTTATTTATTTACTTTTGTTGCCTTTGTTTTTATTGTTGTTGTAGTTATTGTTGTTGCTATTGATGTCATTATTGTTGGATAGGACAGAGAGAAATGAAGAGAGGAGGGGAAGACACAGAGGGGAGAGAAAGACAGACAGTTGCAGACCTGCTTCACTGCTTATGAAGTGACTCCACTGCAGGTGGGGAGCCGGGGGCTCCAACCGGGATCCTTACTCTGGTCCTTACGCTTTGCGCCACATGCGCTTAACCTGCTGCGCTACAGCCTGACTCCCGATCACTTTCTATGGATGATTGAACAGGCTGAATTCTTAGGTCTTCCCAAAACCTGGGATCTAATTCTAAGCTACCCACCAAGCTCCTAGCAGCTCATAGTCTGGTGGCCATGATGATACATCTATCTATACCACAACTTTCTTTTTTATTATTACATATTTTATTTATTTTGAGAGAGATGCAGAGAGAGAGAAACAACAAAGCACTGCTCAGCTCTAGTTTATGGTGGTGCGGAGGACTGAACTTGGGACTTTGGAGCTTCAGGTATGAGAGTCTGTTCGGATAACCATTATGCTATCTCCCCTGCTCTCAATTTTTTTTTTTTTTTACCAGATCCCTACTCAGCTCTGGCTTATGGTGATGCAGGAGACTGAACATGGGACTTAGAAACCTCAGGCATGAGAGTCTCTTTGCATAACCATTATGCTATCTACCCTGACCCATTTACTACAATTTTTTAATGTATTTATTTATATTTATTTATTCCCTTTTGTTGCCCTTGTTGTTTTATTGTTGTAGTTGTTGTTGATCTCGTTGTTGTTGGATAGGACAGAGAGAAATGGAGAGAGGAGGGGAAGACAAGGGGAGAGAAAGATAGACACCTGCAGTCCTCTTGGCATGACTCTGAGCCGCTCCGGGTCTGCTTTTTGCCTTGTCACCCAGGAAGGTTGCACTTAGCTCACCCTTAAAGCTTTCTCAACATTGCATTCTAGGTACCTAACTTTATAGCTGAGACTTGTGCTAACTAGTTTGCCCTCTTGTGGACACTGTCTTGGAAAGAAAACATTTAATTGTTGGAAGAACAGTATAATAACAATCCCACCTCATCTCCACATCTAAAATGTGCCTGCATTAAATTGCTTTCATGTATACTCATGTTCTTGCCCAGTGCTTGCTCATCCATTAGTGTACAGAACCCATTTCTTACAGGACTGAATCATATCAAGGACAATTTTGTATATTTCCCTCCTCATTGAATCATAAGCAATTTTTTTCTTGCATTTTGCTATGAGAGGCTTCACAAATATGTATAGGCCATTTTTATTAGACTAAAAATAATAAAGTTACTTATAAAACAATATATTCATATATCATGAAATATAAATTGCATACTATAAGATCCACTCCTTTAAGATATATAATTTGGGGGTTGGATGGTAGCATAGCAGGTTAAGTGCAAAGACTGGCTTAAGGATCCCGGTTTGAGCTCCCGGCTCCCCACTTGCGGGGGGGGTGGGGGGGGTGGGGGGGGTGGGGGGTGGGGGGAGTGGGGGGGTGGGGGGGAAGGGGGCGTCACTTCACAGGCAGTGAAGCAGGTCTGCAGGTGTCTATCTTTCTCTCCCCTCTCTGTCTTCCCCTCCTCTCTCCATTTCTCTCTGTCTTATCCAACGCCAATGACATCATCAACAACAACAATAATAGTAATAACAAGAAGGGCAAGAAAAATGGCCTCAGGAGCAGTGGATTCGCAGTGCCAGCACCGAGCCCTAGCAATAACCCTGGAGGCAATATATATATAATTTGGGTCTGGGTGGTGGAGCACTGAGTTAGATCACACTGTGCTCGGCAACGTGTAAGGACTGGGGTTCAAGTCTCTGGTCCCCACCTGTACGGAGAGAAGCTTTATGAGCAGCGGAGCAGTGCTGCAGGTCAATCCCCAGTGGTGACCTGAATTACAAAAAAAAAAAATCCTCCATTGTCATATTCTGCAATATCACAAAATAAGAATTTTTCTAAAAGATACCCAATTAGGAGCCGGGTGGCTTAAGCGCACGTGGCGCAAAGCGCAAGGAGCGGCGGATGGATCCTGGTTCGAGCCGCTGGCTCCCCACCTGCGGGGGAATCTCTTCACAGGCGGTGAAGCAGGTCTGCAGGTGTCTGTCTTTCTCTCCCCCTCTCTGTCTTCCCCTCCTCTCTCCATTTCTCTCTGTCCTATCCAACAATAACGGCAACAATAACAACAACAATAATAACGACGATAAACAACAAGGGCAGCAAAAGGGAAATTAAAAAAAAAAAAAAGATGCTCAATACAGTAATTTTTAGTATACTCATAAATTTGTGTAACCATTTATACTAATTCTGGAATATTTCCACCACCCACAAAACCTCATATCCATTAGCAGTCACTTCTCTCTTTCTCCCAGTCCCTGGAAACTATTGGAGTGTCTGAAAAGTCATGACATTTTTTTCTGTTTTCCTTTTCTCATTTTTTTAATTAAAAAAAATATTTATTGGGGGTTGGGCGGTGGCGCAGTGGGTTAAGCGCACGTGGCGCAAAGCGCAGGGACCGGCGTAAGGATCCCGGTTCGAGCCCCGGCTCCCCACCTGCAGGGGAGTCGCTTCACAAGCGGTGAAGCAGGTCTGCAGGTGTCTGTTTTTCTCTCCCTCTCTCTGTCTTCCCCTCCTCTCTCCATTTCTCTCTGTCCTATCCAACAACGAATTGCGTCAACAAGGGCAATAATAATAACCACAACGAAGCTACAACAAGGGCAACAAAAGGGGGGGAAAAATGGCCTCCAGGAGTGGTGGATTCATGGTGCCGGCACCGAGCCCAGCAATAACCCTGGAGGAGGAAAAATATATATATATATTTATTTATTCCCTTTTGTTGCCCTTGTTTTATGGTTGTAGTTATTATTGTTGTTATTGATGTCGTTGGATAGGACAGAGAGAAATAGAGAGAGGAGGGGAAGATAGAGAGGGGGAGAGAAAGACAGACACCTGCAGACCTGCTTCATCGCCTGTGAAGTGACTCCCCCGTAGGTAGGGAGCCGGGAGGGGCGGGCTCGAATCGGATTCCTTAGCCTTTCCTTGTGCTTTGCGCCATGTACACTTAGCCTGCTGCTCTACTGCCCAACTCCCTTTCTGTGTTTTTCTATGCAAAAATGTGTCATGAATTTCCTGACAACCTAGTACTAATCTTTCTTTCTCTATAGATTTGTCTATCCAGGTCATTTTATATACATAGGATCATACAACATGACTCCTTTTGTGTCTGTTTTGTTGTTTTTATTGTTATTTTGGCTTAGCTAATGTTTTCAAAGTTCATTAATGTTGTAGAATAGATAATATGTGTGTGTAGTTTTATTTTTTCCAATATTACATTATATTTTAGTGATGTATAATATTCCCATTTTAGGGATTTATATATGCTTTTTGTTACAAAGAATGCTGTCCTGATATATTTTTAAAATATTTTGTTTATTTTTTAATGAAAAGGATAGGAGGAGGGAGAGAGGGGAAGAGGGAAAGGGCGAGGGAGAAGGAGGGAGAGACAGAGAGAACCAGAATATCACTCTAGTACATGTGCTTCTGGGGATTGAACTCAGAACCTCATGCTTGACAGCCCAACACTTTATCCATTGCACCACCTCCCAGACCACCTGTCCTTATATCTTCATGTTTCTAATCCATCTATTTTCTTGAATTATTTCAGAATAAATTCCTATGGGTGGAATTACTGGGTCAAAGGGTATGAACATTTTTATGGCTTTTGTCAATATTGCTCTTAAATTGTGATGCCCAGAACTAAATGCAATTCTCAGATGTGTTCAGACAGAACAGTGTGCTTGCTGTGGAGCTATTAAGTTCTCAAGGTCTAGACAATATAGCATCATTTAAATCAAGCAGTGTAAAAATGTATTAGCTTTTGTTATTGTTGTTGATCTGATAGCTAAGTAAGACCCTTAGGTGTTTTCCTGAACACACTGTCTTAAAGCTATGCTTGCTTCTACTCTTGAGTTCTCCAGGACTTAAATTTAATATTTTTTTGTTTTCTTTTTTCATTAACAGTGGATGATGGTCTTAGCAAGCTAGTAGGAACTATGGTTTTGTTTTTGTTTTTTTGCAGTCTTAGCTAAGAACTGCAGATGGCGCTTTAAGGCTGTCACAAGAGTAAAATTTGTCTCCATTTTTTAGGCTCTGGGAGCAGCTCCTCTCTGGTAGGTTCATTAGCAGTGCTCCCCTTTTGTTGAGGAAAGGGCTCCCATGAAGCTAACTGAAGTGCTAACTGAAGCCTGCTTTGTAGGAGATGTGGGGCCAGTCTGCTTCCTGTAAGAGATTTGCTCCACTATACGGTTCATGCCATTGCTTTGGCATGTGTAAGTTCACACCCTGAGCTTCATTTGTTGCCTGTTTTTCTTTCTTTCTTCTTTTCTTGTTCCATGTGATCTATTTTAGTTACTTCAAGTGATTATAACTTAGAAAAATATTTTATTCATGGACCTTGAAAAAATCATGTTGAGTGAAATAAGTCAGAAACAGAAGGATGAATATGGGATGATCTCACTCTCAGCCTGAAGTTGAAAAACAAGATTAGAAAAGAAAACACAAGTCGAACCTGAAATGAAATTGGAGTATTGCACCAAAGTAAAAGACTCTGAGGTGGGTGGGTGGGGAGAATACAGGTCCATGAAAGATGATGAATGACATAGTGGGGGTTGTATTGTTAAATGGGAATCTGGGGAATGTTATGCATGTACAAACTATTGTATTTACTGTTGAATGTAAAACATTAATTCCCCAATAAAGAAATAAATTATTTAATAATAAATTATTTAAAAAAACCATATTACAGAATAAGCAGGAATTTGTTATACCTTATTTATTTATTTTTGCCTTCAGAATTATCGTTGGGGTTTGGTGCCTGCACTACAACTGGAGGCTATCTTTCCCATTTTGTCACCCTTGTTGTTGCTGTTGTTGGACAGGACAGAGAGGAAGGGAAGACAGAGGGGGTAGAGAATGACGCTTGCAGACCTGTAAAAAAAACTTTAAAAAATATTTTATTCATTTCATTTTTTTAAAAATAATTTAAACACCCTCTCCAGCATTTGCTGCTGTTACCTTTTCTGAT
The DNA here is from genome assembly GCF_950295315.1 of Erinaceus europaeus. Classification (NCBI taxonomy): domain Eukaryota; kingdom Metazoa; phylum Chordata; class Mammalia; order Eulipotyphla; family Erinaceidae; genus Erinaceus; species Erinaceus europaeus. The sequence continues at coordinate 115,447,679 of NC_080168.1, read as the reverse complement.
GTATGACATTCTCAAAGGAGTGAAGTGATATCTCATTGTTGTCTTGATTCGCATTTCTCTGACAATCAGAGACTTGGAGCATTTTTTCATGTGTTTCTCGCCCTTTTGGATCTCTTCTGTGGTGAATATTCTGTCCAAGTCCTCCTCCCATTTTTGGATGGGGTTATTTGTTGTCTTGTTGTTGAGTCTGGCAAGCTCTTTATATATGTTGATTTTATCTGATGTATGGCATGTAAAGATCTTCTCCCATTCTGTGAGGGGTCTCTTGGTTTGGGTAGTGGTTTCTTTTGCTGTGAAGAAGCTTTTTAATTTGATGTAGTCCCATAGGTTTATATTTGCCTTAGTCTTCCTTGTAATTGGATTCGTTTCATTGAAAATGTCTTTAAAATTTATGCGGAAAAGAGTTCTGCCAATATTTTCCTCTAAGTATCTGATAGTTTCTGGTCTAACATCCAAGTCCTTGATCCACTTGGAATTTACTTTTGTATTTGGTGAAATACAGTGATTCAGTTTCATTCTTCTGCATGTTTCAACCCATTGTTTCCAACACCATTTGTTGAAGAGACTCTGCTTTCCCCATGTAATAGTCTGGGCCCCTTTGTCAAAGATTAGATGTCCATACGTGTGGGGCCTCATTTCTGGGCTCTCAATTCTATTCCACTGGTCAGTGTGTCTGTTCATGTTCCAGTACCAAGCAGTTTTGATGACAATGGCCCTATAATACAGTTTGAGATCTGGGAGTGTGATGCCTCTGGTTCTGTTCTTTTTTCTCAAGATTGTTTTAGCAATTCTAGGTCTTTTCTGGTTCCAGATAAACATTTGTAGCATTTTTTCTATTCTCCTACAAAATGTGCTTGGGATCTTGATGGGGATAGCATTAAATTTGTAGATGGCTCTGGGTAATATATTCATTTTGATGATGTTAATTCTTCCAACCCATGAACATGGAATATCTCTCCACTTCTTTGTGTCTTTTTCAATTTCTTTGAGTAGTGACTCATAATTTTCAGTATACAAGTCTTTCACTTCTTTGGTTAGGTTTACTCCTAGATATTTTATTGTTTTTGTTGCTGTAGAAAAAGGAACTGATTTCTGGATTTCAATTTCTTCTAACTTAGTGTTTGCATAGAGGAATGCCACTGATTTTGAATGTTAATTTTATAGCCTGACACATTACTGTATTGCCTGATGATTTCCAAAAGCTTCTTGCTGGATTCCTTAGGTTTTTCCATGTATACTATCATGTCATCTGAAAATAAGGAGAGTTTGACTTCTTCTCTTCCCATCTGTATGCCTTTAATTCCTTGCTCCTGCCTGATTGCTATGGCAAGAACTTCCAACACTATGTTGAATAGTAATGGTGATAGTGGGCAGCCCTGTCTAGTACCTGATCTGAGGGGAAATGCTTCCAGTTTTTCACCATTGAGTATGATGTTGGCTGTAGGTTTGCTATATATAGACTCCACTATCTTCAGGAATTTTCCATCTATTCCCATTTTTTGTAGTGTTTTGATCATAAAGGGATGTTGTATTTTGTCAAAGGCTTTCTCTGCATCTATTGATATGACAATGTGGTTTTTGGTCTTGCTTTTGTTGCTGTGGTGGATCACATTGATTGATTTATGTATATTAAACCAACCTTGCATGCCTGGGATAAACCCCACTTGGTCATGATGAACAATCGTTTTGATATACTGCTGTATCCGGTTGGCTAGAATTTTGTTCAATATTTTCGCATCTAGTTCATCAGAGATATTGGTCTGTAGTTTTCTTTTTTGGTTGTGTCCCTGTCTGCTTTTGGTATCAGGGTGATGTTGGCTTCATAGAAGCTGGCAGGGAGTATTCCAGTGTCTTCAATCTTCTGGAAGACTTTTCAAAATAGAGGTATTAGTTCTTCTTTGAAGGTTTTGTAGAATTCATTTGTAAAACCATCTGGTCCAGGACTTTTATTTTTGGGAAGATTTTTGATAACTGTTTCAATTTCATTAGCTGTGATGGGCCTGTTCATGTTATCCACTTCCTCTTGACTTAGTTTTGGAAGTTGGTAGATATCTAGGAAATCATTCATTTCTTCCAGGTTCTCTAGCTTGGTGGCATATAGTTGTTCATAGAAGCCTCACATGATATATTGAATTTCTGCAGTGTCTGTTGTGATATCTTCTCTTTCACTTACTATCCAATTTACTTGGGTCTTCTCCCTTTTTTGTTTTGTGAGTCTGGCTAAAGGCTTGTCGATTTTGTTTACTCTTTCGAAGAACCAACATTTACTTTCATTGATCTTTTGTATGGTTTTCCTATTCTCAATGTTATTTATTTCTGCCCTAACTTTAGTGATTTCTGTCCTTCTGGTTGCTTTAGGATTCCTTTGTTGTTCTTCTTCTAGGTCTTTAAGATGTGCAATCAGGCTGTTTATTTGTGCCTTTTCTTGTTTCCTAATGTGTGCTTGTATAGCTATGAACTTCCCTCTTAGGACTGCTTTAGCTGTGTCCCAAATATTTTGATAGCTTGTGTCTTCATTTTCATTGAACTCTCGAAACATTTTGATTTCTTCCTTGATTTCCTCTTTGACCCAGAAGTTGTTAAGAAGTGTACTGTTGAGCTTCCACATTTTGGCACTGTTACTAATCTTTTGTTGATTGTTAAGTGTTAGTTTAATTCCACTGTGGTCTGAGAAGATGCTTGGGATGATTTCAATGCTCTTGAATTGGCTGATGCTGTCTTTGTGGCCTAACATATGGTCTGTCCTTGAGAATGACCCATGTGAATTTGAGTAAAATGTGTATTCCAGTTTCTTGGGATGAATGACTCTGAAAATGTCCAATAGTTCTAGTTTATCTATCTCTTCATTTAGCTCCCTTATGTTTTTACTGATTTTCTGCCTGGATGATCTGTCAAGTTGAGATAGTGGGGTGTTGAAGTCCCCTACTATGATTGTGTTACTGTTAATATATTGCTGTAGCTCTTTCAGTAGAAGTTTGATGTATTTAGATGGCTTCTCATTGGGTGCAGAGATGTTAATAATTGTTAAGTCCTCTTGATTGACTGATCCTCTGAGCATTAAGTAGTGTCCATTCCTATCTTTTTTAATCTTATCTATTTTAAAGTCTATCATGTCAGATATGAGAATAGCTGTTCCTGCCCTTTTTTGTGGGCCATTGGCTTGTATGATAGTTTTCCATCCTTTCACTTTAAGTCTGTGTTTGTCTTGTTGAGTTAGGTGAGTTTCCTGTAGACAACATATTGTTGGGTTGTGTTTTCTGATCCATCTTCCTACTCTGTGTCTTTTAATAGGTGAATTCAGGCCATTCACATTTATTGATATCAAAGATTGAAGATATTTTAACGCCATTCTTGTAGAGTTTTAGAGTGTTTTGATATATATGTCCTATTTGTGGTGGTCTGGTTGTTTATAGGAGACCTTTCAGAACTTCTTTCAGGGCAGGCTTGGTGATGGTTGCTTCCTTCAACTGTTGCTTGTCTGAGAAGGTTTTGATGCTTCCATCTAGTCTGAATGACAGTCTAGCAGGATATAGTATTCTTGGCTGAAAGCCTTTCTCATTGAGCACTCGATAGATATCTTGCCATTCTCTTCTGGCCTGTAGTGTTTGTATGGAGAAGTCTGCTGCTAATCTTATGGGTTTTCCTTTGTAGGTGACTCTTTGTTTTTCTCTTGCAGCCTTGAGGATCCTTTCTTTATCCTTATTCCTTTCCAATCTAAGTATGACATGTCTTGGTGTCTTTAGGTCTGGGTTAATTCTGTTTGGGACCCTCTGGGCTTCTTGAATCTTTATGTCTTTGGTGTTGTCTAGACTAGAGAAATTTTCAGCTATTAATGGCCTGGAGAATGCTTTCTTCCTCTCCTTCTCTTTCTTCCTCTGGTAAGCCAATAATGCGTATATTGTTTCTTTTGAAGTCATCCCATAGGACTCTGTTGTTGTTTTCAGCATCTCTTAATCTCTTTTTGAGATCTCTTTCTTTTTTAGTTGTCTCTAATTCATCCTCAATCTTGCTAATTCTGTTTTCAGCTTCATAGATTCTATTCTCTCTGCCCTCTACTGCTTTCTGGAGTTCATCTATTTTGTTGCCCTACTCTGATACTGTTTTAGCTTGTTTAGCTAGTTGCCTTCTTAGCTCAGCGATTTCAGCTTTCAGCTCTCTAATAACCATGAGATAATTAGAATTTTCTTCCATATTCTCATTTGTTGTTCCTGCATTTCTGATTACAATTTTTTCAAATTCTTTACTCACTCCTGTTATTATTTCCTTAGCTAATGTTTGGATGTTGAACTCATTGTTTTGTGCTTCATCCTCTGGAGGACTTTTAGCTGGACTCTTGTCCTGGTTCGAGTTTCCAATATTTTTTCTTGTTGTTTTAACCATTTTATATATTATGTTATGAGTTCCCTTTATCAGTACTTTTCAAATTATTGATTACTATTGCCTGGATTGACTTGTGTCTAAGTAATTTAATTAAAGGGTTTGCCGTGGTGGAAGTTAACAGTTTTTTCAATCCCTGAGTTGGAGCTCAGTGGTATAAAAGCCTCTTTTTTTTTTCTTCCCTGTAGGCTATGGGAGCCTGAGGGCTTTTAAACTATTAGTAGGCTTCTTAGCTTAATCACTGACTCCTGACTAAGAGATAAAGCAGGGTGTGGCAGAGATAATCCAGTGGTATGCAAAGAGACTTTTACAGCCCCTTAGCTATGCCACGGAGGTATAGGTCTTCTCCTGAGTTTCCCAGTTAGATCTCTGTCCCCTGGTGTCCCTCCCTGTTGCTGCTCCAGATTCTGAGGGTAGTAGCAATGGAGACTCAAGAGTTGTACTTGGTGAGTCTCTGGGGAGTCCTTTCCTCCCTTCAGCTGTCCCCTTGTTGTGGAGCAGACTAGAGGTGGTGTCTTCACTGATAAACTGTTGAACTGTTAGCAGTCACTTAATCTCTCCTTAGGCCCTTCTCTCCTCTCTGTCACCAGCCTCCCGTGTTTGTACTCACGGGTGATTTACTGGGTTCCTGTGGTCATTCTAGTCCTGTCTTGTTTCGGTCCGGGTGGTCTCCTTTGGTATTCCTGGCATTCTCCTGCCCAGAATTAGCCTCCAATCTGGATCACTAAAAGAATCTGGTTAGTCTCTTGATCTTGGACTTCCCAACCATGGCATCCTATTCATTTCATTTTAATGAGAGAGAGACTGAGACCAGAGCACTGCTCCGGTTTAGTTTATGGCAGTGCCAGGAATTGAACCTGAGACCTTGGAACCTCACACGTGTCTTCTACATAACCACTGTGCTGTGTTCCCAGTCTGTGATTATAACCCTTCAACTACCTGATTTTTTTTTTTTTACTCTGTTTTTATAGCGCTAAGGCCTCACATACATGCATAATTTCAGTGCCCCAAGCCACCTTTTCCATGAGCTAGACAGACAGAGTCTTGCAGCACCAAAGTGTCCTCATATGGTGAACTGGAAACTGGCTCCCCACATGGCAAAGTGCATTCTACCTGGTGAACTATCTCTGTCTCTAGCTGGATTTATGTGTGTTCTGCAAAAGTTTGTTTGCTTTTTATTATAACATTTATTTTTAATATTTTATTTATTAATGAAATAGAGAGATACTAGAGCATTTCTCAGCTCTGGCTTATGGTGGTGTTGAGAATTGAATCTGGCATGTCAGAGCTTCAGGCATGATAATATTTTGCAGAACTATACGCTATCTCCCCTATCCTGGATTTGCTTAACAAAAGCAGAACATTTTTATAGGGTTCTAGTTTATTTTTTCTCCACTTTTTTATTTGTTATTAATGGTAGGTGACAAGGTTGCTCCCCCCCCAAGTTCTTGTGTATCAGATTTCTTTTTTTTGTGTGTATCAGATTTCTTGATTTCACAAAACCATCTGGTAGTTCTTTTTAAAAAATTAAAAAAATATATTTATTCCCTTTTGTTGTCCTTGTTTTATTGTTGTAGTTATTATTGATGTTGTTGTTGTTGGATAGGACAGAGAGAAATGGAGAGAGGAGGGGAAGACAGAGAGGGGGAGAGAAAGATAGACACCTGCAGACCTACTTCACCACCTGTGAAGCGACTCCCCTGCAGGTGGGGAGCCGGGGGCTCGAACCAGGATCCTTACACCAGTCCTTGCGCTTTGCCCCACGTGCACTTAACCCGCTGAGCTACCTACTGCCCAACTCCCTGGTAGTTCTTTTTTTATCTATTATTTCACTAAGCATAATCACCTCAAGTTCCATCCACTTTGTCCCAAATGACACAATTATCATCTTGTTTGATTTCAGAGTAGTATTTCATAAAATATATATCCCATATCTTCTTTCACTAGTCATCTGATGGACATTTAGGCTATTGTGGATAATGTGGCCATGAACAGAGGGGTGCATATGCCCCTTTGAATTAGTGTTTGATTGTCCACTGGCCTAAGAGTGGTTTTGCTGGATAATAAGGTAATTACTTTATTTAATTATTTAGTCTTGTTCGTTTCATTTTTTTTACTGAAGCACTGCTCAGCTCTGGCTTATGGTGGTGTAGAGAACTGAAATTTGGACTTGGAGCCTCAGGCATGAGAGTTTCCATGACCATTATGCTATCTACCCCTGCCCCATTTTTATTTGTTTAAGGACCCTCCTTATAGTCTTTCAAAGGGGCTACATCAGTTTGCATTCCCGTCAGCACTACAGCAGAATTTATTTTTCTTCATAACCTTCCAACACCTGTTATTTCCTGGCTTGTTGATGTAAGTCATTCTCTCAAGTGTGAAATGGTATCTCGGTATAGTTTTAATTTGCATTTCTCTAGTACTATGTGCACTTAACTGGGTATGCCACTGCTTACCCCCTTGTATATCTCTTTAGAAAACTGTATTTCTTTTCTCTTCTCTTCTCTTCTCTCCTTTTCTTTTTGCCTGCAGCGGGGCTTGGTGCCTCCACCACGAATCCACTGCTCCTAGAGGCCATTTTTTCTCTTTTGTTACCCTGGTTGTTTACCTTTGTTGTGGTTATTATTATTGTTTTTAATGTCGTCATTGTTAGATAGGACAGAGATAAATGGAGAGAGGAGGGGAAGACAGAGAGGGGGAGAGAAAGACAGACACCTACGAACCTGTTTCACTCCCCTGGCTCGAACTGGGATCCTTCTGCCCATCCTTGAGCTTTCCGCCAGGCAGTGGTGTACCCAGTTAAGAGCACATAATACTAAGCACAAGGATCTGGGTTCAAGCCGTTGGCTCTCCACCTCTCTCTACCTCCTCTCTGTTTCCCTCCCTCCCCATATATATATATATATATTTATAGAAATAATAGTCAACCCATATCTACAACCTTGGGAGAACTACTGTAGCTTCCAATGGAGAAAATGGGAATACAGAACTCTGGTGGTGGGAACAGCACAGAATTATACCCGTTATCTTATAATTTCATAAATAATTATTTAGTCACTAATAAAATAAATAAAAAGCTTTGGTGCTGTGGTCTCTCTCTCTCTGCCTCTATCTAAAATAAATAAGCAGATAAATAAACAAAATAGACAGTATCGGGGGCTGGGTGCTGGCACACCTGGTTGAGTGCACATGTTACAATGCTCAAGGACCTGGGTTCGAACCCCCGGTCCCCACCTGCAGGAGGAAAGCTTTGCAAGTGGTGAAACTGTGCTGCAGGCATCTCTCTGTCTATCACCCCTCCCTCTCGATTTCTGGCTGTCTCTATCCAATAAAAAAAAAAAAGCTAATAAAAATTAAAAAAAAATAGACGGTATCTACTGAATATTCTTACATAGTATAAATAGTCCAAGCAAAGGGAAAAGCACTTGTTCTCTGATGGTCTTTGTGCGTGTTATGCTTCGTAGTGACAGCTTTGGTAACAGTGACTTAAAAATTAACTCATGTTCTTTAATTGTAATTATTGATTACCAATTATATAAATTAATGAGTAAAATTTTTGTCTTTATAGTTTCACTTCAGTCTCCTTTTATTTCTGGAGAAAACATGAAATCTGAAGGTCAATCATTTCAGATATAAAATATCAACTCAAAACAAAACCACAAGAATGGTGTCAAGGATCTGTCTGAAAAATATACAGCTAGGTTTGGAGCCAGTGGTGGTACACCTGAAGAGCACATAGGTTACCATGTACAAGGACCTGGGCTCAGGGTTCTCAGTGAAGCAGTGCTACAGGTGTCTGTCTTTCTCTATCCTTTTTTCCCCCTCCCAATTTCTCTCTCTATAGGGATAGAATTAGGTTCATTTAATACTTACAGAGTATATCTGCCAAGCTGAAGACTATTATACTTTATCTTTGTTTTGTTCTAGTTTTGCCATTCAGTCACTAGGTAGATAATCTGAGGTAAGTTATTTTTCTTAAGGGAGAACAGGCATTTATAGTCATTTTGGAAATGTAGACTTTTTATGTTTTCTTCAGAGTAGGTCACAAATATTATATGTTGCATATTCCTCCTTCTTATTATTTTTTACCAAGGTACTGCTCAATTCTGGCTTATGGTGGTGCAGGGGATTGAACCTGGGGGGATCTTGGAGCTTTGAGTCTTCTCCACCTCCTACTTTTCATTATTATTACTACTATTACAATTACTACTGCTTTTACTAATACTACTACTTCTACTTTAGTGGTACTCAGTTCTTTTCACTGCTCCAGGCTGACACTTTTTCCCATTGTTTTTATTTGCTGGTGGTGGAGAAGGGGGGATTGGGAGAGGGAGAGAGAAAAAGAGAGAGGCATCACAGCACTAGGACATCTCCTAGAGCCATGTTACTTACTGCCTTATGGTGCTGGAGTTCAAACCTGGGTTATGAACCTGGCAAGGCACACATCCTACCAGGTGAGCTGTCCTCTGGCCCTCCCGCTTTATTTATTTATAATTTTTTATTATTTATTAATTTTTCCTTTTGTTGTCCTTGTTTTTTATTATTGTTGTAGTTTTTATTGTTGTTATTGATGCCGTCATTGTTAGATAGGACAGAGAGAAATGGAGAGAGAAGGGAAAGACAGAGGGGAGAGAGAAAGACAGACACTTGCAGACCTGCTTCACCGCCTATAAAGTGACTCCCCTGCAGGTGGGGAGCCAGGGGCTCGAACTGGGATCCTTAAACCGGTCCTTGCGCTTCACGCCACCCTCCCTCTTTATTTTTAATCTATTTATTTTATTTCATTTTATTTTACTTTTTTTGCCTCTAGGGTTATTGCTGGGGCTCCGGTGCCTTCACTACGAATCCACTGCTCCTAGAAGCTATTTTTCCCCTTTTGTTGCCCTTGCTGTTTATCATTGTTGTTATTCTTTTTTTTTTTTTTTTTTTTAATTTTTTTACCAGAGCATTGCTCAGCTCTGGCTTATGGTGGTGCAGGGGATTGAACCTGGGACTTTGGAGCCTCAGGCATGAGAGTCTCTTTGCATAACCATTATGCTATCTACCCCTGTCCTGTTGTTGTTATTCTTATTGTTGTTGGATAGTACAGAGAGAAATGGAGAGAGGAGGGGAAGACAGAGAGGGGGAGAGAAAGATAGACACCTGCAGACCTGCTTCACCGCCTATGAAGCGACCCCCCTGCAGGTGGAGAACCGGGGGCTCCAACCAGGTTCCTTATGCTGGTCCGTGCGCTTTGGGCCATGTGCGCTTAACCCGTTATGCTATCTCCCGCCCCCCAATTTATTTATTAATGATGGGGGGGTGGAGAGAGAACGAGAGCATTGCTCTGGCACATTCAATGCCAGAGATCAAACTGGGGACCTGATGCTTGTAAGTGCAGTGCTGTGACCACTGGGACATCTTCTGGTCCCCCTGCATTGTTAAACAACAATTATTATTCAATTATTTCAAAGTAGGCCAAGAATTTTTTATATAATAGTAAAACTGAAGTTTAGCATAGAAAATGTATATGATAGAACAACAAAATTCAACAAGCAACAAAAGGGAAAATATAAAAAATTAAAAAAATAAAAAATAACAAAAGTAATCTTTTTTGAAGTTATTTTTTAACTTTTTAAAATATTTATCTATTTTCCCTTTTGTGCCCTTGTTGTTTTATTGTTGTTGGTTTTGCCTCCAGGGTTATCGCTGGGCTCGGTGCTGGCACTGCCAATCCACTGCTCCTGGAGGCTATTTTCCCCCCATTTTTGTTGCCTTTGTTTCTCTTGTTGTTGTTATTGATGTTATTGTTGTTGGATAGGACAGAGAGAAATAGAGAGAGGAGGGGAAGATGGAGAGGGGGAGAGGAAGATAGGTCTGTCAGTACAGACCTGCTTCACCACTTGTGAAGCAACCCCCTTACAGGTGGGGAGCCAGGGCCTCAAACCAGGATCCTTATGCGGGTCCCTGCACTTCGCGCCACGTGCACTTAACCCGCTGCGCTACCTCCCGGCACCCAACAAAATTAATTTTTACAACTCCTGGCAAGGTGTATTTTTAAACATTTGTGCAACTTCCTCTTAGAGAGGTTGAGTGCTGCATGGATAAAGAGTGAAAGGTGCAGGGCCTCAAGTTGCACTTCCCCTTCTACAAGCTCTACTTAGACTGCACTCTGGGACATCCAAGCGCCACCTTGAAAGGCTATTCCAAGGCTAGTCTTCGGCAGCGGCGAAGGATCCCAGTGGAGCCCTGGCTCCCTACCTGCAGGGGGGTCGCCTCACAAGCCGTGAAGCAGGTCTGCAGGTGTCTATCTTTCTCTTCCCCTCTGTCTTCCCCTCCTCTCTCCATTTCTCTCTGTCCTGTCCAACAATGACAACATCAATAACAATAACTACAACAATGAAATAACAAGGGCAACAAAAGGGAATAAATAGATATTTTAAAAAAGGCTATTGTCTGAGGAAAATCTTTATGAGGGGGGCTGGGTAATGGCACACTTGGTAATGTACACACCACGGTTCAAGCCCCTGCTCCCTTCTTCCAGGGATAAAGCTTCACAAATGCTGCAGGTGTTTCCATTTCTTTTAACCACTATTTAAAAGTAGCCACCTGGAATAGTGGGTGTTACAGAAACTAAGTCCCAAGAAGGCCTCGCGGTGGTCAACCGGGTTAAGTGCACATAGTACAAAGAGCAAGGACCCTTGTTAGGATCCCAACTGGAGCACCTGGCTCCCTACCTGTAGGCAGGTCACTTCACAGGCGGTAAAGCTGGTCTGTAGGTGTCTTTCTGTCTCCCTATCTTCCCTTCCCCTCTCAATTTCTATCTGTCCTATCAATAAAAATGGAAAAAAATTAAAAAATGCTTACTTTAAAAGAAAGAAACTGAGCCCCAACAACAACTCTGGTGGCAAAAATAAATGAATAAATAAATATAAAATAAAATCGGAGCCAGGCAGTGGCACACCTGCTTAAGTGCACACATTACAGTGCGCAACAGCCAGGTTCAAGCCCCTGGTCCCTACTTGTGGGGGGAAAGCTTCACAAGTGATGAAACAGGGCCACAGGTAACTCTCCTTCCCTATCTCTCTTCCTCAACTCCTCTGTCTTTATCCAATGATAAATAAAATGTTAAACAATTCCTCATGAGGACCTACTTCTACTGACATCTCAGAAACTTAACAGCACACTCACTCTCCACTAGAGGACATTGATTCAATAAGGTATTCTTGGGACCAGGTGGTGGCTTCACCTGGTTGAGTGCATGTTACAATGCGCAAGGACCCAGGTTTGAGCCCCCATGCCACACCTGCAGGAGGAAAGCTTTGTGAGTGAAGTGGTGTTGCAGGTGTCTCTCTGTCTCTCCCTATCACCCCCTTCCCTCTTGATTTCTGGCTGTCTCTATCCAATAAATAAATAAAGAAAAAATTGTATATTTATTTTCCCTTTTGTTGCCTTATTTTTCATTGTTGTTGTAGTTATTATTGTTGTTGTTATTGATGTCATCGTTGTTGGATAGGACAGAGAGAAATGGAGAGAGGAGGGGAAGACAGAGAGGGGGAAAGACAGACACCTGCAGACCTGTTTCACCACCTGTGAAGTGACTCCCCTGCAGGTGGGGAGCTGGGGGCTGGAACTGGGATCCTTACGCAGGTCCTTGAGCTTTGTGCCACGTGCGCTTAACCCGCTTCGCTACCACCCGACTGCCAAGATAATTTTTTTAAAATAAGCTATTCTTTGCTACTAGACAGTGGCTCAGTGTTAGAGTGCAAGACTTGTACGTCGGAGACCCCTGGGGCTCAATTTCCCAGCACCACACGCGCTGAAGCAGCACTCTAGCTGTTCTCATTTTTCCCCCATGAATATATATATATTCCTTCTTTTTAATATTTTTTTGTTGCCCTTGTTGTTTTATTGTTGTGGTTATTAGTTGTTGTCATTGTTGGATAGGACAGAGAGAAATAGAGGAGGGCAGAGAGAAATAGAGAGAGGAGGGGAAGACACAGAAGGGGAAAGACACCTGCAGACCTGCTTCACTCCTTGTGAAGGGACTCTGCTGCAGGTGGGGAGTCGGGGGCTCGAACCAGCATCCTCAATCAGGCCCTTGCGTTTCGTGCCACCTGTGCTTAACCGGCTGTGCTACCTCCCGGACTCCCTTTTTCTTCCTATCTCATAGGATTTCTGCCATTGTTGCTGTTGGGACTTTGCTGCTCCAGGCCAATTCTCTTCAGATAAAGACAGAGGGAGAATGGGAAAGGCATCCAAGACACCAGAGCGCCCGAGCTACTCCCGGCCCAGTGGGAGCCTCACAAGTGAGCTGTCTGTGGGCCTGATTAAATAGCTCTCTCAGAGTCCATCCTGGGCAGGCTCCTTTATCAGCCTCCTTTATCCGCCTCCCTTTCTCTTTTTAAAATTTATCTTGATTTGAGACAGACGGGGGTGGGGTGGGAGGGAGACACAGAGAGATACCTGCTGCATTGCTTCACGGCTTGGGAAGCTTTGCCCCTGTAGGTGGGGACCAGGGGCTTGAACCCCGGTCCCTGTACATTGTAACATGTGCACTTAACCAGGAGCGCCACTACTTGGCTTCTATCCACCTCCCTTCTTTCTGAGTGGAGCAGCCACACATAAAGGCTACCCCGTGAGTACAGGGGCTCTCTTAGCAAGAAGGCACCATACCTTTCCTGACTGAGTTTTCCAAGAGTGAGGACTTACTTTTCTTCCCGAAGAAACTATCGGTTTTGAAGCAACAAGCAAGCGGTCCTATCATGAAGATACCTATGTGAGTTAAGGTACCTGAAATCAATCATTATGGAGTAAGAATAAAATCGTGGTATTATTATTATTTGTTGAATATCGAGTTTCCTATTAACCAGGACCTGGTTCTACTCTATTTGGGAGGGAAGAGGGATTGTGAGTCATCTCATTCCAGTCTCCCCACATCATTTCCCACTTTTCTGTTTCAGTTCTTACCGCCTTATTGTAGTTAATTATTCAATAACTTTATCCCCCTTTCCTTGGGGATGAAGATCTCGTTTTATTCTTCTTTGTATGTGACCCAAAGCCTATTACTCACCAGGTACATACGTCAACTTAGTGAATGCAAAGAGTAGGTATGGGGATGATTTGCTTCCATCCGACGAGCTGGATGATCCTCTTCTGTTTCTTTACCTCGGTAAAGGATCTGGGTGCATAGATCAGGCCTCATTAGCCAGCGGTCAGAGGGCTCTAGGGTGCTTGTTTTTTTTTTTACTCCACCCCATTTCAATGAAAAATAAATCAATAAGGGGGTCGGGCGGTGGCGCAGCGGGTTAAGCGCACTTGGCGCAAAGCGCAAGGACCGTCGGGAGGATCCCGGTTCGAGCCTCCGGCTCCCCACCTGCAGGGGGGTCGCTGCACAGGCGGTGAAGCAGGTCTGCAGGCGTCTGTCTTTCTCTCCCCCTCTCTGCCTTCCCCTCCTCTCTCCATTTTTCTGTCCTAGGCACCAACAACGACATCAATAACCACAGCAATGTTAAACAACAAGGACAACAAAAGGGGAAATAAATATAAAAAATGGAGAAAAAATAAATAAAAAGAAGATGAGGTGCTTGAGGTGACCCTCCAAGGTACTCCTGCTCCTCCTCCAAGCCTTGCTACCGCAGCCCAAAGTGCGGGTGTCTGTGGTCTGGCCGCGCACTCCTAGGGCTAGGGGCTCTCTGCGGACGGAGGCTCTGCGGCCCGGAGCCGCCTTGGCCAGTGGGGCGAGTGTTTAAACCCACAGGCTGGACGCGGCCTCGGGGCCGGGGCCGTCTGACCGCGACGGCAGAGGAAGGGGCGCTCACAGAGCCCGCGGCCTGCAGGCCGGGGTGCGAGCGCCGAGTGGGCCGCGGTGCGGACGTGGCGGCAGCAGGGGAAGCCGGCACACGCTCCCCCACCCCCAGGTGCCGGCCGGGCGGGGGCGCCACCCCCAACTTCGGGGCCGCGCAGCCGCGGCGCCCCGACCCCCAGGGGCTCCCCGCAGCCTTGGGGGCTGAAGAGCGGGCCGCGAAGGCGGCAGAGTGGGAGCCGCCCGCCGCGACGTCTCGAGGGAAAAGCCCCTCGCGGCGCCCGGCTTCGGCAACCTCCGGGGAGTTCCGGCTCTTTCCGGCAGTTGCGGCTCGGCCCGGCGCCGAGGCTGACCCCCCGCCCCCACGGCTTCTTCGGGGGCCGTTTTGCACGCGGACGCCAGCTGGGTCGGGGGGGTTTCTAGTCGACTCCGGCTTCACGAGTTTGTCCGCAACCCACTCCTCTCGTTCTTCCTCTTTATTCCGACCCCTCCGCTCCACGCCCCAGCGAGCGGCCCGAAGCGCGAGGGACGGGCTCGTGAGCGGAGCGCTAACTCGACCGGCCGGAGCCCGCGCCCGCGCCCGCGCCCGCGCCCGCGCCCGCGCCCGCGCCCGCGCCCGCGCCCGCGCCCGCGCCCGCGCCCGCGCCTCAGCGCCCGCCGTCCGTTCGCCGGCGCCCGGGCCTCGCTCGCTCGCGCGCCCGTTGGCTGCAACGGCCTCGAGCTCGACGCGCCGGGTTCGCGCGCACGCGGGCACGCGCCCCGCGCGCCGGCTGGCTGGCTGGCTGGCTGGCGCGCACGCGCACGCGCGGGGTCCGGGCGGGGCGAGCAGCTCGAGCCCCGGCGAGGTCGGTGTGGATCGGCTGTGGCTCCGGCCCCGCAGCCGCTGCTGCGATTCTCAGCCCGCCGCCCGGCCGGCCAGAGACGCGGCGAAAGGGGCGGTGGGGGCGGGGCGGCGTCGGCTCCCGGCGAGCTGGGGGAGGAGCGAGGCGGCGGCGGCCGGAGCGAAGGCGGCGGCGGCGGCGGCGGCGGCGGGGAAGGGAGGGGAGGGGAAGGGAGGGCTGTTCTTTTCCTCTTCTTACATCCCGGAGCGTCCCGGACGCAGAGCCGGAACTGGGGGACGCGGCGGCGGCGGCGGCGGGGGCCCGGGCTAGGTGAGCCGGAGGGAGACGGACGGACGGACGGAGGGAGAGAGCCGGCTGGACGGAGGCTGGGGGAGGAGGCAGTTGGGGGTCGGGGGAGGGAGAGGAGGGGGCCGAGCCCGTTGGGACCCGGGGCGCCCGGACCCTGAGAGGTTTCTGGGGGGCGAGCACGCGGGTCCGAGTCGGGGGCTTCCAGCCGCACAGGCCGGCAGACAATGGAGGGGGGCTGGCCTGAGCGGGGGCGGGGGCGGGGGTGCCTGGGTTTAGGAGACGAGGGGACGGGAAGAAAGAAGGGAAGAGGGAGGGAGCCTTGAGGGTGAGAAGTGCCCGGAGTCGCGAACGCACAGGGGGCACCGGTGGGGACCCGGGGTCTGGAGGGTTAGAGGGCAGAGTGGGCTTGAGAGAAGCTGATAAAAGGGCGTGTGTGTGCGGGCAGATGTGGACAAGGGGGCAGAGCAAAAAGAGAAACACCAGCACCACCCGTACCCATGTGTGCATATGGTTTGGGCTCCGCTGAAGCAGAAAGGCCGAGCCGGTGCGGGAGCCTGGGCTGAGCCGGGTGACCGGCTTCTTTCTCCTCATCCGTGCAGGGCGACTGGCTCTTCGGCAGGAGATTGCGCCTCAGGTTTATTATCCCCTCGGCCAAGGAGCACAGCTCGCTGCGCTCTGAGTAAGTTGGCTGTCGCCGGTGTACCCGCTGCACGGACGAAGTGTGCCTCTGCTATTTGTTTCTTCTCGGGCCCGGCCCGCAGGTCACTGGACGCGCTGTCAGTGGTGGATGAAGCCGCAGAGAGGACAGGTCTCCACGCGCGGCTCCCGGTTCCGGCTTTGCGTGAGGTCGGTGGCAATGCGGGCGGCGGCGGGGGGCTTGGGGGCAGTGGCTCTCCTGCAGCCCTAAGGGCGGCGAACAGCCAGATCAGAACCTTTTAAGTTACGTGCTTTGCGGGGTCTGCAGTGTTCCTCTGATGAATGTTGGAGTGCCATCTGCTTCTTTTCTGCCCCAGGAAGTTCTTGGTGCAGACTGACTCTCCACTTCGAATTAAGGTGGCTTGAAAATACTGTGCGAAATATCTCCGAGGTTATGATCTTAGCATTTATTGCCTTTATACCTGTGTTTTTTTTTTTTGTTTGTTTGTTTTTTAATTCTCTTTTCCCCAGGCTGGATGCTAAAATATTCCCCAGGTGGTGCTAAAATATTGATGACTTTTTTTTTTTTTGAAATTGTGCCTACGGTTGTGTGTTTATAGGTAGTCCATGCTGAACTTTTTATTTAGTGGACATTAGATCTTGCTGACTCATCTGAGATTTCTGGAAATTCAACAGCTTATATTTCTCAGCTAGGTTTTGGATAGTAGCCTTAGGCTACCGTAAATGATCTAAATGCTTAGTTTATTTTTCTTTCTGGTTATCTCTGGAGCTGACTTTTTCAGAATCAGAGTGGGAAAGAAACCATAGCACCAAAGCTTCCATTAGTGATCTCAAACCTGGGGCTCACACAGGGCAAAGCACTGTGCCAAGTGAGCTGTTCTGCTAGTCCTACTTTTCTTATGTAATGTAAAAACTGAGTAAAGCAAGAGGTGTGTGAAATCGTCACTCATCAAGATGTAGATCTTCATCTGCCTAACTGTGGGCTAAGCCAAGGTGCTAACTTGTTCTGCATGTTTTGTCTGATTCTTTTACTATTTCCTATACTAAATGAAGAAGCTGAAAAATGTCCCAGAGCTAGTAAATAAAGTGGAGTTCAGACCCTTCTGGGTATCTATTTAACATCTTCACTGCCTTATTGTATCCCCAGCTTTCATCTCTCCCTGGTCTTGATTGTAGTACAGGGCAGTGTGAACTGATTGAAACTTGGCTTGGGTTATGTGACAGTAGTGATTTGCATGAAGGCTGGGTTAGTGTGCTGCATCTGTAGAGTTTGTTATTCCTGTGACTTAATCTTCTGGGATCCTAATAAACGGATAAAACACCTTCTTGCTAAGGATTTGTCCTGTGGGCACACTTAACTTTCTCTTTAGTCTGGTGTACTGCTGCAACTACTGTGCATACGTGGCACTCCTCCTTGTAAAAGTCAAGATAGCCAGCTGTGGAGCCAAGGCCAATTAACCCTGGAAAACTGGAAAACTGTTGAGAGCTCAAGTGCCCTCAGAGCACCTGTTGAGTCCACAGTTGGTACTGGCATTATCTCTAAATATAGACACGATCCTCTTAGAAACCAGGAGTGAAACAGCTAGAACTGAGAAATGACTGCGGCCCTGGGGAGGAGCCATCGGTTAATGGCTAAAACAGCAGCAGAGTCTTCGAGGCTGATCCCTGATCCCGGGTAGCAAACACTTCAGGTGAAGTCAATGGCAGGGCAGGAGGGGGTTTGTATTTGTTGAGCTGAACTTACTGTATACAGGTAATTGTTACAAGATCTTCAAATAAACCTGATTAGGTGGTTGTAAATATCCATCCCCATTTTTCAAATGAGACTCAGAAAAGTAGTTTGCAGTTATCTAATAATGGTAATGCATGAAAGAAATTCTATTAATATCCTGTTTGCCATTATTTTAAAGTGACCTGGAGCCAGGCAGTGGCACTTCTGTAAGTGCCTTATCTTTCTCTCTATCTTCCCCTTTTCCAATTTCTCTCTGTCCTATCTAATAAACATTAGGGGCAGGGGGAAAAAAGGAAAAATGGCTACCAGGAGCTGTGGATTCGGAATGCCAGCACTGAGCCCCAGTGATAACCCTGGCGGCAATTAAAAATAAATTCAAATGATCCTTAGTACTTTTTTTTTTTTTTTTACACCAAAGCACTAATCAGCTCTGGCCCTTTCTTTCTATTTTGTATGATAGGACAGAGAGAAATTGAAGAGGGGGAAGGAGAGAGACAGGTAGACATCTGCAGACCTGCTTCACCACTTGTATAGCTTCCCCTGCGGGTGGGAAGCAGGGGTTCAACCTGGATCCTTGCCCATGGTAAAGTGCCCCTTCATGAAAAAAAAAAATTTAAGGGAGTCGGGCGGTAGCGCAGCGGGTTAAGCGCAGGTGGCGCAAAGCACAAGGACCGGCGTAAGGATCCCGGTTCGAGCCCCGGCTCCCCACCTGCAGGGGAGTCACTTCACAGGCGGTGAGGCAGGTCTGCAGGTGTCTGTCTGTCTCTCCCCCCTCTCTGTCTTCCCCTCCTCTCTCCATTTCTCTCTGTCCTATCCAACAACGACAACAGCAATAACAACAATAATTACAACAATAAAGCAACAAGGGCAACAAAAGGGAATAAATAAATATTTTTTTAAAAAATTTAAATATGTATCTCTTGGATAGAGACAGGGAAATTTATATGGAAAGGGGGAGAGATCTAAGAGATGTGCTGCAACACTGCTTCACTGCTTCTGAAGCTCTCCTCTGTAGGTGGGCATAGGGGCTTGAACCTGGGCCCTTGCATTACCAGGTGCACCACCACCTGGCCTCTAAGATTTATTCTTTACATTAAGGAGAGGTGGTAAGAGCAACAGGGGCATCCCAACTAGAGTGTCACTCTGTCACATGTGGATCCGGGCATTGAACCTGCCCTTATGCACGCAAGTCATGTGCTTTACCTCTGTATTACCTCCCTGGCAGCTATGTACATATATATATATTTTTTTTAATTCTTATTTATTTATTTATTTATTTATTGGATAGAGACAGAGAGTAATTGAGAGAGGAGGGGAAGGTAGTGAGAGGGAAAGAGACAGAGAGACACCTGCAGCCCTGCTTTACCACTCATGAAGCTTTTCCCCTGCAGGTGGGGGACCAGGGGCTTGAAACTGTGTCCTTGCACATTATAATGCGTGCACTTAACCAGGTGCGCCACTGCCTGGCCCTTCCATGTAAATAAATTTTAAGCGCTCATTTCAATAGCAATATGTACATTCAAACTACTGTGCAAAAATCACCATTGCCTAGCTTTGCCCAGAATAAATTTATCTTTCCGCACTGAAAGGCTGTACTTGTTAAACAGTAACTCCCTATTCCTTTGTTCCTCCACCATTCCACTGTCTCTGAGTATGACTACTTTAGATAGTAAGTGTAAGTGCAGTCACACAACTATCTGTCCATTTGTCTCTGAAGTTAATTGAATAGATAGAGTGAGTGAGGGATGTGAGTGAGGTGGGGGATGGAAGAGGAGGGTGTCTAGGCCTAAGTAAAATTTACGGTGCCTTCTTTAGACCATTCTGTTAGATTGCCGAGCTTATGTCTAAGTCATTGTGTCCGATTTATTTGACTTAATGACTTGAAGGTTCATCATTGTTGTAACCTGTTCCTTTTTCACTCCATCGTTTATTTCGACCACATTTTCCTTATTCGTGATTTACAAGATTGTGGGATAATAGGGGTAGAGTTCTATACCACTCCCACCACCAACATTCTGTGCCTGCACCCTCCCAGCAATAAAATACCACATTTTAAAACATTTAATTAATTAACTAATTTTATTGAGAGAGATACAGAGAGAGACCAAAGCCCTGCTCAGTTTTGGCTTATGGTGGTGCTGGAGATTGAAGCTGGGCCCTCAGGACCTCAGCCATGAGAGTCTCTTACATAACAATTAAGCTATCTCCCCAGTCATCTACCATATTTTTGGTGGATTGTTTCCTTTGTTTGTTGTGAATAATGCTTCTTTTTTTTTTTTTTTTTTTTATATTTTTGGATAGGACAGAGAGAAATGGAGAGAGGAGGGGAAGACAGAGGGGGGAGAGAAAGACAGACACCTGCAGACCTGCTTCACGGCCTGTGAAGCGACCCCCCTGCAGGTGGGGAGTCGGGGGGCTCAAACCCAGATCCTTACACCAGTCCTGGTGCATTATGCCACCTGCACTTAACCCACTGCGCTAACCACACGACTCCCCAGCCTTCCAATTTCTGGTCCACCTACTCCCCCACAGAAGAAAACCCCAACCAACCCCTCCCCTGGCCGCCCTAACCTTCTGCCTTCCTTCCAACAGCACTTCTTTCTTTTTTTTTTTTTTTTAATTTTTTTTTATTAAAGAAAGGATTAATTAACAAAACCATAGGGTAGGAGGGGTACAACTCCACACAATTCCCACCGCCCAATCTCCATATCCCACCCCCTCCCCCGATAGCTTTCCCATTCTCTATCCCTCTGGGAGCATGGACCCAGGGTCATTGAGGGTTGCAGAAGGTAGAAGGTCTGGCTTCTGTAATTGCTTCCTCGCTGAACATGGGCGTTGACTGGTCGGTCCATACTCCCAGTCTGCCTCTCTCTTTCCCTAGTAGGATGGGTCTCTGGGGAAGCTGAGCTCCAGGACACATTGGTGGTGTCTTCAATCCAGGGAAGTCTGGCCGGCATCCTGATGACACCTGGAACCTGGTGACTGAAAAGAGAGTTAACATACAAAGCCAAACAAATTGTTGAGCAATCATGGACCCAAAGCTTGGAAAAGTGGAGAGGAAGTATTAGGGAGGTACTCATTGCAAACTCTAGTATACTTCTGCTTTCTTACTTTGGTGCCATACTCCAAACTCAGTCAATTTCTGCTTTGCGTTTCTACTTCTTTTTTTTTTTTTTTACATGCATAACATTCCCCAGATTCCCATTTAGCAATACCACCCCACTATTTCATTCATCATTTTTCATGGACCTGTATTCTCCCCACCCACCCTCCCACCCCAGAGTCTTTTACTTTGGTGTAATACTCCAATTCCATTTCAGGTTCGACTTGTGTTTTCTTTTCTAATCTTGTTTTTCAACTTCGGCCTGAGAGTGAGATCATCCCATATTCATCTTTCTGTTTCTGACTTATTTCACTCAACATGATTTTTTCAAGGTCCATCCAAGATCGGCTGAAAACGGTGAAGTCACCATTTTTTACAGCTGAGTAGTATTCCATTGTGTATATAGACCACAACTTGCTCAGCCACTCATCTGTTGTTGGACACCTGGGTTGTTTCCAGGTTTTGGCTATTACAAATTGTGCTGCCAAGAACATATGTGTACACAGATCTTTTTGGATGGATGTGTTGGGTTCCTTAGGATATATCCCCAGGAGGGGAATTGCAGGATCATAGGGTAGGTCCATTTCTAGCCTTCTGAGAGTTCTCCAGACTGTTCTCCACAGAGGTTGGACCAATTGACATTCCCACCAGCAGTGCAGGAGGGTTCCTTTGACCCCACACCCTCTCCAGCATTTGCTGCTGTTACCTTTTCTGATGTGTGACATTCTCACAGGAGTGAAGTGATATCTCATTGTTGTCTTGATTTGCATTTCTCTGACAATCAGAGACTTGGAGCATTTTTTCATGTGTTTCTCGGCCTTTTGGATCTCTTCTGTGGTGAATATTCTGTCCAATTCCTCCCCCCATTTTTGGATGGGGTTATTTGTTGTCTTGTTGTTGAGTCTGGTAAGCTCTTTATATATGTTGGTTATTAAACTCTTATCTGATGTATGGCATGTAAAGATCTTCTCCCATTCTGTGAGGGGTCTCTTGATTTGGGTAGTGGTTTCTTTTGCTGTGAAGAAGCTTTTTAATTTGATGTAGTCCCATAGGTTTATACTTGCCTTAGTCTTCCTTGTAATTGGATTCGTTTCATTGAAAATGTCTTTAAAATTTATGCGGAAAAAAGTTCTTCCAATATTTTCCTCTAAGTATCTGATAGTTTCTGGTCTAACATCCAAGTCCTTGATCCACTTGGAATTTACTTTTGTATTTGGTGAAATACAGTGATTCAGCTTCATTCTTCTGCATGTTTCAACCCATTGTTTCCAACACCATTTGTTGAAGAGACTCTGCTTCCCCCATATAATAGTCTGGGCCCCTTTGTCAAAGATTAGATGTCCATAGGTGTGGGGCCTCATTTCTGGGCTCTCAATTCTATTCCACTGGTCAGTGTGTCTGTTCATGTTCCAGTACCAAGCAGTTTTGATGACAATGGCCCTATAATATAGTTTGAGATCTGGCAGTGTGATGCCTCCGGTTCTGTTCTTTTTTCTCAAGATTGTTTTGGCAGTGAATAATGCTTCTGTGAACCAGTTGGAGTCTTTGTTTTAAATCCTTTGGAAGATTAGAAGAGAAGTTAAGAGTTCTGGGTGATAATGGTAATTCTGTTTAAATTTTTTGAGAAGGTTTGGAGACTTTTTTTTTTATTATTAGACTCATTTCACATGAGATGAGATAGTGTTTTATAGGAGAAAGAGAAGCCAGAGCATCACTCTGGTGTATGCAGCACCAGAGATGGAACCAGGAGCCTCAGGCATAGCCGTCCTGTGCTCTACTAGTTAGTTGCTTTATTCCCCTGGAGCCAGTTTAGTTATTTCTAAGTGATAGTTGGTAGTTTATTCTGTTTACGTGAAAGTAGCACTTCATCTGTGTTCAAGGGATGATTTTCACTGATTTCCTCACTGTTGACAGACACATGCATTGGAAATAATTCAAAAGGAGAGAATTTGCCTAGTTTTTTATGACTGTCTCCTGTTTATATTTACCTTGGCATCTGACAAGCACAGGAAAATATATTTCAACTTAGCAACAAAAGTACTTCTGAAAATCTTTTAGGCATCTCAGCTAATGAAAGAAGTGGAAAAGCGTGGCCAGTACCCAGTGTGGAAAGAACCATGGTACATAGAGGTCTTTCCAGTCACACCTTCATACCTGTGTTGTGGATAGTCATCTTAACACTATGTGCATCTATATTTAAGAAGTATTATGAGTTCATTTTGCTGCCTTGGGTTAATGTTCAGGACAATTGAAGTGTTTTTTCAGGTACAAGCTGCTGTTTACTGTTTGTCTTTCATTCATAGAAAAAAGTTTGTCTGCTACTGCTATATATTTTCTTCTCTTCCTCATGTCCCCCCCCAGCCCCCCAGTATTGCTCAGCTCTGGTTTATGGTGTGTCTGGGGATTAAACCTGGGATCTCTGAGCTTCAGGCGTAAAAATCTTCTGCATAACCTTTACGCTGTCTCCCCAGCCCCCTTCTTTTTTTCTGATCCAGTGCTGGGGAATGAACTCAGGGCTTCACAATTGCTCCATACTACTGAGTGACCTCCCAACCCAATTTTCTTTTTTTTTTATTTAAATTTTTTTATATTTATTTTCCCTTTTGTTGTCCTTGTTTTTTTATTGTTGTTGTAGTTATTGTTGTTGTTACTGATGTTGTCGTCCTTAGATAGGACAGAGAGAAATGGAGAGAAAAGGGGAAGACGGGGAGAGAAAGACAGACACCTGTAGACCTGTTTCACCGCCTGTGAAGCTGCAGGTGGAGAGCCGGGTGCTCGAACTGGGATCCTTATGACGGTCCTTGCGCTTTGTGCCATATGCGCTTAACCCGCTGCATTACCGCCCGACTCCCCCAATTTTCTGTTTGTATTTGTGAAACATCGAGAGTGAAAAGAAATCACAGTACCACTCCACCACCCATGGTGCTCCCATCTGGTGCTGGGTCTTGAACCTGTGGCCCAATACATGGCAAGGCACAGGTTCGACTGGGTGGGCTGTGTCCCGTTCCTTAAGCCCCTTTAAATATTCAAGAAGGAAGCTGTAACCCAGGAAGTAAAATTAATTGTAGTCATTTGTTTGACTTCATTTTCTCTCCTTCCCTTCATTCAGATGCACATGTGCCAGAGAGAATTGCCATACAATACCAAGTATAGTAGATTACAATAGCTTCAGATTGACAGTGAGGTGTCTTTCAGAATAGGTCCTCCCATTTAATTTTTTTTTTTTTTCCTCCTCCAGGGTTATTGCTGGGCTCAGTGCCTGCACCATGAATCCACCGCTCCTGGAGGCCATTTTTTCCTCCTTTTGTTGCCCTTGTTGTAGCTTCGTTGTGGTTATTATTATTGCCCTTGTTGACGCAATTCGTTGTTGGATAGGACAGAGAGAAATGGAGAGATGAGGGGAAGACAGAGAAGGGGAGAGAAAGATAGACACCTGCAGACCTGCTTCACTGCCTGTGAAGCGACTCCCCTGCAGGTGGGGAGCCGGGGCTCGAACCGGGATCCTTACGCCGGTCCCTGCGCTTTGCGCCACATGCGCTTAACCCACTGCGCCACCGCCCGACCCCTAATTTTTAAAAAATAGTTATTAAATTCTTGGATAGAGATAGAGAAGAGGGAAAGGGAGATGGGAAGAGGAAAGAGAGAGGGGAAGGGAAACCTGCAGCACAGTTTCATCTCTGAACTTTTCCCATATAGGTAGGGATTGGGATCTTGAACCTGGGTTGTAATGTGCACAACTGCCTAGCCCTACGTAATTAAAAGAAAAAAAGTCCATGTTATAACATTTTTCTTTTAATTTATTAACATGGGAAATTCAATAGCATGTTAGAGCACAAGCCAGAAGATGTACAAATTTGATTTTTAATCTTTTCTATATTGTTTTTGTGATTTGATCAAGTCATTTAATTTTTTTGACCCTATTTTTTGGTATCTGCAACATGGGTGCAGTAGTTAGTAATTCCTAATTCTTAATACAGAGTTATGACGAGTTCATTTATTTATTTATTTTCCCTTTTGTGTCCTTGTTGTTTTATTGTTGTTGTGGTTATTATTGTTATTGATGTCATTGTTGTTGGAAAGGACAGAGAGAAATCAAGAGAGGAGGGGAAGACGGGGAGAGAAGATAGACACCTGTAGACCTGCTTCACCGCTTGTGAGGTGACCTCCCCTGTGGGTGGGGAGCCAAGGACTTGAACCAGGATCTTTACTGGTCCTTGTGCTTCACAGCCATGTGTGCTTAACCCTCTGCACTACCACCCAACCCGTGAGTTCTGTTTTTTTGAGGTGAAAGTCTCATAGCATAAAATAACCCTCATGAGTGTTTTACAGACACACACATAACATGAGGATAAATTGTACCCATGTGTTAACTATATTGTAAACCATATAAACCCAATACAATAATTTGGAAAAAGAAAAAAAGAAAATTAACTGTTGTAGAGATTACAGTTGAAGGGCAGGGATAGATAGCACAATGGTTATGCAAAGAGACTCTCTCATGCCTGAGGCTTTAAAAATATATATATTTCTGGGAGTCGGGCTGTAGCGCGCAGGTGGCGCAAAGCGCAAGGACCAGCATAAGGATCCCAGTTCGAACCCCGGCTCCCCACCTGCAGGTGAGTCGCTTCACAGGCGGTGAAGCAGGTCTGCAGGTGTCTATCTTTCTCTCCTCCTCTCTGTCTTCCCCTCCTCTCTCCATTTCTCTCTGTCCTATCCAACAATGACGACAACAATAATAACTACAACAGTAAAAAAAAACAAGGGCAACAAAAGGGAATAAATAAATAAAATAAATATTTTTTAAAAAAAGATATTGAAATCATATTATAAAATATATATATTTCTTTTTAATACTTATTTATTTATTCCCCCTTTTGTTGCCCTCGTTGTTTTATTGTTGTAGTTATTCTGGTTGTCATTGTTGTTGGATAGGACAGAGAGAAATGGAGAGAGGAGGAGAAGACAGAGAGGGAGAGAAAAAGACACCTGCAGACTTGCTTTACCACCTGTGAAATGACTCCACTGCAGGCGGGGAGCCAGGGACTCAAACCGGGATCCTTGTGCTTTGTGCCACGTGCGCTTAACCCGCTGCACTACCACCTGTCTCCCTAAATATATTTATTTCAATGAAATTCAGTGTTGTATAACTAGTTCTGTAACTTCATTAAGCAAGGCTGGGGAGATGTCTTACCAGGCAGAGCACAGGGCTTTTGTGCCTGTGGTACCAGGTTTGATCCTGACACTGCATATATCTGAACAGTGCTCTGGCCCCCACTCTGTGCTGAAATTAGCAAAATAATCTTTAAACAAAATAAAATCAGAATTCCCTATTTCCTCTTTACATGGTCATGCCTGTATTCTCCCTGTTTCCTACTGAAAACCCAAGTGAACTTCTTGATATTTTCAGTATTCTATTCTTAAATATCCTAGAAACTTGTAGATGGTGCTATTTTTTGCCTTGCTGGGGAAAATGAGAGCAGTTACAATAAAGAATTAGGAAAGAATCAGCTTTAGGTTTGGAAAGGGAAGAGAGAGAAGAGTTTCAGTAGAAATCTATAGTCCTTAAGTCTGAAATCTAATCATAATAAAAAAAAAAAAAAAGGCGTTAAGAAGAGGGAAAGAGTCTGGCCTGTGCCATGGGAGGGTAGAGTAAAGCGTTTGGAGAGGGCACCTGCTCAAGGGTCTGTATCCTAATTCCTGTTGTTAGACCCGTCCATTCCAGTGGGCAATTCCTGCAATTCCTTCTGTGTGCCAGGCATGGGGCTAGTTTCTTTTCTGTTTATTCCTGTGTCAGCTGTATTTTCTTTTCTCCAATTTAAAATTTACTTGCTATGTTTTATGGGCTCATAAAGTAGAAATCTAATCCTACTGGAACTGTGTACAAAAAGTTGAGAAATATACCTGTGAGTAAAATCATAGTAAGATGTTTTATTTATTTATTTATTTTCCCTTTTTGTTGCCCTTGTTTTTCATTGTTGTTGTAGTTATTATTGGATGTCGTCGTTGTTAGATAAGACAGAGAGAAATGGAGAGGAGAGGAAGACAGAAAGGCAGGAGAGAAAGATGCTTCACCGCCTGTGAAGCGACTCCCCTGCAGGCAGGTGGGGAGCCGGGGGCTCAAACCGGGATCCTTCTGCCAGTCCTTGCACTTTATGCCATGTGCGCTTAACCTGCTGCGCTACCGCCCGACTCCCAGTAAGATGTTTTTATTCTTTAGTAATTAAGAACCTGATTGGAGAGATCAACATACTGGAAACAAGATAAAAATATGTTGATGCCAAAGTTGCACATCCCATTGCCTACTTGATATCTTTATGCGACTATTAGTGTGTGTCTAGTAGACATCTCAAACTTATATGATTCTTCAAGCCTGTATCCACAGCCATCTACATATCAAGAAATAAGGACTTATTGTGGATGCTTCTGTAACATCTTATATCTAGTTTTATTGTCAGAATACTCCTGAATATTTTTGCCATGTTTTATTAATAATGGGTTACAAGATTGTAAGATTACAGGATATAGTTCACAGTATTTGTTGCCTTTACCAAAATTCAAATTGTTATTCTCTTTCTTGGGATTGCTGCATTAACCTTTTGACTGATTTTTCTGCTTCTGCCCTTCTCTATACAGAAGACTCCATGACCTGGTAAAATGTAAGTCAAACCAGGGTATCATTCCTTTGCTCAAAACCTTCCAGTGACTTTCCATCTCAGATTATAAGACAAAGTTCATTTGATAGTAACCTAAAAGATTTAGAGTCTGGCCTCAGTTTATCCACTGGGTTGATTTCTTGTAAATCTACTTCTGTTCATGTTCCTCTAGCAACAGTGACATCTTTGCTGTTTTTATTTTTTTAATATATATGTATTTTTCAAACTTTATTTTATTTGAAATTTAGAGGGAGAGGAGGGAGAGAGGGAGAGAGACAGACACCTGCAGCACTGCTTCACCACTCATGAAGTTCACCCCTGCAGGTGGGGACCAGGGATTTGAACCCAGGTTTTTGTGCATGGTAATACGTGCACTTAACCAGGTGCACCACCACTTGACCCCTATTTTGTTTTCTGCTTTAGATTTATTTATTTATAGAGACAAACCTAGTGGGAAGGGGAGACAGAGAGGGTGAGAGGAAGAGATATCTGCAGCACTGTTCACCACTTCTGAAGCTAGCCCACTGCAGGTAGGGAGAGGAGGCTTGAACCCTGATTCTTGCTCACAGCAACATGCGCACTTTATGGGGCATGTACTACTGCCCGGCCCTGTTCCTTTTCTTTTTTCTTTTTTTTAATATTTAATTTATTGATTTTCCCTTTTTTGTTGTCCTTGTTGTTGAAATCATCATTGTTGGATAGGACAGAGGAAATAGAGAGAGGAGGGGAAGACTCTCTAGAAAGGGGGAGAAAAAGATAGACACCTGCAGACCTGCTTCACCGCCTGTGAAGTGGCTCCCCTGCAGGTGGGGAGCCGGGGGCTCAAACCGGCGTCCTTATGCAGGTCCTTGCGCTTTGCGCCACCTGCGCTTAACCCGCTGCGCCACCGCCCGACTCCCTAAGATTTATTTTTAAATTTCATTTATTTATTCGATAGGACAGAGGGAAATTGAAAGGGGTAGGGGAGACAGGGAGAGGGAAAGATACATCTGCAGCAGTGTTTCACAGCTCTTGAAGCTCCCCCCTACAGGTGGGGAGCAGGGGCTTAAACCTGAGTCCTTGCACATGGTAATATGTGTGCCCAGCCAGGTGTACCACTGCATGGTCCCAGTCCCAAGGTTGATTTATTATTGATTACATGAGGGGGAGGGGACTGACATGAGACAGAGAAGAGAGATAGAAGCTACAGCACTCTGCTGCATGCAGTGCTAGGGACTGAAATGGGAATGTCAGGTGTGCTAACCCAGTGACCTGTCAGTTGAGCCATTTCTCTAGTAGTATCCTAAGATGCTTCTGAGAGCCTGTATACTTGTTACCTCTCTCTGAGATGCTTTCCTACATAGGTACTGTGGGTTTCTCCGCTTTCCCCCTCCCTTTTACGTAGAAAAATGCTTAGTTATGATAGAGAACTAGAAAGAACATCGCTTTAGCCCATGCAATGCAGGGGATCAGACTCAGGACCATATGCTCGCTAATTCATTGGTTTATCAGCTGTGCTACTTCCTAGGTCACTCCGTTTTTCTTCCTTTAGGTGTCAGGCTCCAGTATCACCATATCCATGAGGTGCTTGTTCTCCTTATCTCTTTTCCTGCTTTCTTTTTCTGTGCAGCACCTAGCAGCATCCTTTAGCTTGTGTGTATGTTTTATTTGCTTAAACTTAAATTAAAAAATTCTGTTTCACTACTGCTTTCACATAGGCATAGAACAGGGGCTGGCAAGCCCAAAATGAATTGCGTTTTTTTGTTGTTGTTGTTTGTTTTTTAACCAAAGCACTGATCAGCTCTACCTTATGATGGTGCAGGGAATTGAACCCAGGACTTTAAAACCTCAGGAAGGAGAGTCTCTTTGCATAACCACTATACTATCTACCCCTGCCTACTGCTTGTTCATATATATAAGTTGAAACATAGCTGTGCTCATTCATTAGTGCATTGTTTTGGTCGACTTTCACACTGTAACAGCAGAACTGAGTATTGCAATAAAAACTGTGTGACCTATATATAAAGCCTATAGCTGCCTAGTTCATTACAGAAAATGCTTGTTGACCTCTGGGCTTGAACCGTGTCCAGCACATAAATGGTTAAATGAGCGTAAGGTAGAAGCTCACTGGCAGGGTGCAGACTGCAGAGTGCTAGCTACAGAGCATGAGACACCAGAGAGACACAGCTACCTCCACCACTCAAGAAACTTCTCCATGCAGGTGCTCCTGTGTGGTGGCGAGGGATTTGAACTTGTCTTTGTGCAGCGTAAAGTATGTTCTGCTTCTTTCTTGTGCCTACCCGCCCTCCCTGCCTGCCTGCCTGCCTGCCTCCCTCCCTCCCTCCCTCCCTTCCTTCCTTCCTTCCTTCCTTCCTTCCTTCTTGCCTCCAGGGTTATCACTGGGACTCAGTACCTATACCAATCCACTACTCCTGGTGGCCATTTTTTCTTTTCTTTCCTCTAGATGAAGGTTGAGAAACAGGAGAGACAGGGGAGCATCATTCCACTGCTCCTAAAGCTTCCCTCCTTGTTAGTGCACCGGTGTGTTGACCTGTAGTTCGAACTTGGGTCCTCACACATGGCAGTGTGTGTACTCCACTGCTTGAGCCACCTGCCAGTGCCCCTCTCTCCTAGGACTGGGATTTTTGAGTGGGGAAGAATTAGGAAGTTGTAGATTCTTAGTGAGTCATGACCTTTATTTCTTATTTGAAAATTTGCATAAATTGGGTGAAATAGCTCAGAACTTGCAGGCAAGGTCTGTTCCTGGTGCCACATGTACTAGAATGGTGCTCTGGCTTCTCACTCCTTCTCTCGTGTGAAACTGTCTTATCTCATATGAAGTCAAGTGAATTTTTAGAGGCCTGTGGTTGGCTTACTTTGTAGAGTGCATATGTTACCATGTGCAAGGACCTGGGTTTGAACCCTGGGTCACCACATGGGAGCACTTGTAGCAGGGAAGCATCATGAGTGGTGGAGCAGTACTGCTGTGTTCCTCCTCCCCTCTATCGCTCATCTTCTAGAGGAAAGAAAAGGCGGGGTGGGGGGGGTGATGGTTACCAGGAGCAGTGGGAGTACTGTGGGCACTGAATCCCAGTGATAACCTTGGTGGCAGAAATACAAACAAAAAAGAAAACAAAATATATATTTTAAAAGATGTACAGGACTTAAGCTTTTGACCAACAAACAAGAAAGAAACTGTTTCTCCTGGGGTTGGATGACTGACTCTTTGCTGTCAGGACTGAAAACCCAAACTGATACTTAAAATCAGCTATCCTGCAGCCATATTGTAGATTAACTATTGATAGATGTTTGCACACTGGCCTTCTCACTCTTTTTTTACTACCCAAACAAGTATATGGATTACTTAACATTTAAAGAATCTTATTTATAGCAGAATAGCTATCATATTTTTTCTTCCTTCTTAATTTTTCTTTTTAAAAAATGTATTTATTTTATTATTGCATAGAAACAGAGAGAAATTGGAAGGGGGTGGAGATAGAGAGGGAAAGAGACAGAGCGATACCTGCAGCCCTGTTTCATCACTCATGAAGCTTGCCTCCTGCAGATGGGGACCAGGGGCTTGATCCTGGGTCCTTGCGCACTGTACTATGAGTGCTTAACCAGGTGCGCCACCATCTGGCCCCCAGCTAGTTTATTATTTAAAATATGGTCTCAAACTGATTGTTTGATCTTTTTTCTTTCTCAGTACTTGGTTTGCTAAAAAAATAAAGCAAACATTTGACAGTCTAGGAAAGAGTAAAGAAAGGTTAATTAAATTGCTGCTAAATAATTTAGGATGTTGTGGTTATTTGGTGGTATAGAAGATTAAGGCTTTTTCCCTTTCAGATGTCTAGTTGGAAGTGCTAATACAATGGAGAAAGTTAATTACGTTTTCAGAGCAAGTTATCTTGACCTCAGGCCCGCTTGCTGTTTCTATTCCAGAGTATCTTCTGCTGTTCTGCTGGGGCCAATTAACTCTTGGCTCAGCTGTTTCAGTTTCTCCATAGAAGTTGAGTTTAACCATGTTTATACACTGTGAGCATCAAATTCCATTTTTCTTCAAAGAGTTAGAATATGAGTCCTGCAAGATGAAGAAACATGAGCATGATGAGGTGACTCAGTGGGTGGAGCACATGCCTTACTGGGTGTTAGGTTCTGGCCTGACCCCTGGCACTACATGAGAGCATCATGAACAATGCACAGGGAACTCTGAATGATAGGGTGGCACTTTCGTGTCTTTCCCTCTCTCACACTCTTCCCATCTCCTTTTCTCTCTCTCTAAAAGATGCAGAACGGTGGGGGAGATTGCTCACCTGGTTGAACACAGCCCTGGGTTCCATCTTTACTACAGAGGAGCACCATGAGCAGTGCCAAAAGGAACTCCATGGGTGGTGGAACAGTGCTTTGGTGTCTTTTTCTTTGTCTTTGCTTCTCTTTCCAAGTCTGTAGAATTTAACGATTAGGCCAGCGAGATTGCTTGGTGATGTCATGCATGCATGAGGCCCTGAGTTCATCCTCTAGCACCTCGTAAAAGGAGATCTTAGAAAGAGTGGTTGTCTTGTGTTGGTGATGATTATAGTAGTTCTGCAGGTAAAACCACCATTTCAAACACTGTGAGGGCTGAGGAGAAAACAATGGTTCTGCGAAAGGCTTTCATGCCTGAGGCTCTGAGGTCCCAGGTTCAACCTCTACTACCCCTATAACCCAGAGCTTGAGCAGTTGAGTCCATACTGTTAAACAACTTGGGAGATAGCACATGAAAGTCTCTTTGCATAACTTATGCTATCTACCCCTGCAATATTTTTTTTATTTTTAATGAGAGATACAGAGAGAGGGAGAGAGATGAGCACTGCTCAGCTCTAGTTTATGATAGTACTGGAGATTGAACCTGGGACCTTGGAGCCTCAGGCGTTAAAGTCTTTTTTTAAAAAATATTTATTCCCTTTTGTTGCCCTTGTTTTATTGTTGTAGTTATTATTGTTGTCGTCGTCATTGTTGGATAGGACAGAGAGAAATGGAGAGAGGAGGGGAAGGCAGAGAGGGGGAGAGAAAGATAGATACTTGCAGACCTGCTTCACTGCCTGTGAAGTGACTCCCCTGCA
The DNA here is from genome assembly GCF_950295315.1 of Erinaceus europaeus. Classification (NCBI taxonomy): domain Eukaryota; kingdom Metazoa; phylum Chordata; class Mammalia; order Eulipotyphla; family Erinaceidae; genus Erinaceus; species Erinaceus europaeus. Next base: position 115,415,162 of record NC_080168.1, on the reverse strand, counting down.
GGTGGGAAGCCGGGTGCTCGAACTGGGATCCTCATGCCGGTCCTTGTGCTTTGTGCCACCTGCGCTTAACCCGCTGCGCTGCAGCCTGACTCCCCAGGCATGAAAGTCTTTTAGCATAACCATTATGCTGTCTCCCCAGCTCCAGAGTTCACTTGTATTTGTACATGTACTTGTTGACAGATGGCAAGGAGTTGTCTTGAAGGTTTCTTTGCAGATTCAGATGTCAGACACTTGAGCAGCGAAGTCCAGATAGTTAGGAGTCCGAACAGCTAGGATTCCACAGTCACCTCCTGCTATTTCTGTGTGGTCTCTTGGTAACCGGATTTCTTACATGGAGGTTTTGGGCTCCAAAAGCACTTGTTCTGCATGAGAGGAATAAGGGAGCTTATTCTGTCTTTTGGGACCTAGATTAAATTATTTTATTTTATTTTTACAGATTTATTTATTTATGAGAAAAGTGGAGAGAAGCAGAGAGCCACTCTGGCATATGCAGTTCTGGGGATTGAACTCAGGGCCTCATGCTTGAGAGCCCAGTGCTTCATCCACTGCACTACCTCCCAGGTTGCAGCCCTGTGATTTTACTATTTAGCAGATCACTATTAAAGCACAAATAAGAAATTAAAGAAAGAGATGGGGAGCAGTGGGAAGACACCACAGCTTCTCTCTCCCTCCACCTCCCTTCTTTGTACCGGAGCACTGTTCAGCTCTGATTTATGGTGGTACAGGGGATTGAACTTGAGACTTTGGAGCCTCAGGCACAAGAGTCTTTGCATAACCATTATGCTGTCTATTCCTGCATGACACCATAGCTTCTCTAATGCAGTGGCAGCAGGGCTCAGACGTTGGCTGTGTACATGGCAAAGCAGGTGGACTATCCTAGGGAACTATATTACCAGCCCTGACTTAAAAGTATTATGATTTACTAGAGAGAGGAACAGAGTGAGAGACACCTTAGCACTGCTCCACTGTCTTTGACGTATTCTTTGTTTTTGTGCTCCCATGTGATGTCTGGGATTGAACCCAGTGCCATCAGTCTATAGGAGGAGTCATTTCCTGGCCCTCTAAATCTTCATGGAAGTGTTCATTGGACAAAAATCACACTTAACACATTGGTATAAGCCCTTCTTTACTTTAGGCTCTGTAGGGGAGGAATAGTTTTCCTGTCTTTTTTTATTATTATGTAATTAAATTAGTTTATTTTGGATAGAAAAAAAGTTGAGAGGGAAATGGAGAGGGAGAGAGGTGAAAGAGACATCTTCAGCACTGTCTGACCACTTGTGAAGCTTACCCCTGCAAGTGGAGACAGGAGCCTTGATCACTATAATATATGCACTCAACAGGCCTGCCACTGCCTGACCCTTTTTTTCAACCTTCTTTAGGTTCCTGACTAGGTCTGAAAATAAATTGATAACGACAGACTAAGGAAAATATTTATGTTGCTCTAAGGTGTGTGAAGCCCAGTTGAAGCAAAATATAATGTGTTTATTTGGTGTCTTATTAGAAGTGCAACCAGGGAGACATAATTCAAGAAATCTTTAAATTGTGTTCTGAATTTCCTGGATGGCGTAGGGCTTCTATCTGCATAGAAAAGGTGATATAGTTCAAATTCTAGTAAGCTGTGCAGATCAGTGTTAGAAATCCATCAAGTTCCCGTTGGTGGCCCACTGTTCAAATTAGATCAGGCTCGACTAGAAGTCACTGAGTTCCAATTGGTCCAGTAACATGCAATGCAGGTAATAAACTGGTTGGGCAGTTGTTGATTGAGTTTCAATCCAGGGTAGTCTGTGATAGAAGGGTTATATTTCAGTTCCTTCCTGGAGGTGGAAGTGCCTTATGCTTGGGGTCAGATCCTCAACAGACTGTCTTAGTTATCCAGACTCAAATGACTCTAGGTTTCTTATTTCTTTTTTTTTTAATATTTATTTATTTATTCCCTTTTGTTGCCCTTGTTGTTTTATTGTTGTAGTTATTGATGTCATTGTTGTTGAATAGGACAGAGAGAGATGGAGAGAGGGGGGAGAGAAAGACAGACACCTGCAGACCTGCTTCACCGCCTGTGAAGCGACTCCCCTGCAGGTGGGGAGCCAGCGCTCGAACCGGGATCCTTATGCCGGTCCTTGTGCTTTGTGCCACCTGCACTTAACCCGCTGAGCTACAGCTCGACTCCTGGTTTCTTATTTCTTATATACAAACTTAATGAATATAGGTTTCACATGGAAACCTTCAGAAGAAAATACTCAGAAGTAGACCAGTATTTTTTTCAAGATTTGCTGTAGGCACACGAAGGGTCAGGGAGCTTGAGGAATTGAGCCAGAGCCTTTGTTAGGATTTTCCTGCAGTGCAAGGGAGGGCACCCTCGCATGAGGGTTTTATGACTTGATTCAGGGGAGAGGGTGTAGAAGGTCAGAATGACCGTCCTGATCCTGCCATTTTTCAAGCCCCTTCAGTTTAAAATATCCAGTGTGTCAAGGTGCCATATTTTGGTGACTTTATTCCTTTTTTTATTTTTACTAGAATAGTGTTCAGCTCTGGCTTACAGTACAGGGGATTGAACATACAACTTTGGAGCCTCAGGCATGAAAGTCTTTTTGCTTAATCACTAAACTATGTCCCTCACACTTGTTTTGGGATAGCATGACCTGAATCCCATTAGCTTCCTTTAAGACTCTTGTGGGATGACACCTATAAAAATTCTTGGTAGGGGGTTGGGCGGTAGTGCAGCGGGTTAAACGCACATGGTACAAAGTGCAAGGATCCGCTCAATCCCAGTTCGAGCCCCCTGCTCCCTACCTGCAAAGCACTGCTCAGATCTGGATTATGGTGGCGCTTGGGATTGAATTTGTGACCTTGGAGCCTCAGGTATGAAAGTCTTTTGCATAATCATTATGTTGTTTCTTCAGGCTTTTTTTTTTTTAATTGTATGAGAAATAAAAAATTTAAGACTAGAAGCCAAAGCATTACTCCATTGAAAGTACTAAAGGTGGTTCAGGAGGTGGTGCAGTGGTAAAGCTTTGGACTCTCAAGCATGAGTCCCGAGTTCGATCCCTGGCAGCATATGTGCCAGAGTGATGTCTGGTTCTTTCTCTGTCCTCCTATCTTTCTCATAAATAAATAAAAATCTAAAAACAAAACAACAAAAAAGAAAGTACTGAAGATTGGATTTAGGGTCTCTCATATATATAGGTCTTGTGCTCTTTCCAGCTGCTAAAGATTTAATCTTGGGGCGGGGGGTAGATAGCATAATGGTGATGCAAAGAGACTCATGACTGAAGCTAGCGAAGTCCCAGGTTCAACCCCCTGCACCACCATAAATTAGAGCTGAGCAGTGCTCTGGTAATAAATAAATAAATAAATAAATAAATGATTAAATTTTTAAAAAAATATTTAATCTTTAGGTCTTCTGTGACACGGCTTTCTTTGGATTTGGTCTTTGCCCTAGAGAGCATTTCTTAATTTGAGAAACATTTGCTATTTGAGAAAGCTGGAAATAAGTATTAGTTTTGTTTTAGACTTAGTGGTATTCTTACTCCTTCAGTTTTTTCCCCTCTAATTCTGCTTGAAACTTAACATAATTCCTTTTTCTCATATCTTTTTACCTTTATATTTCTTAAAAAACAGGAAGTGTGTCTATTTTATAATTTTTTAATTAGTGATTTAATAATGATTAACAAGATTGTCAGATGACAGGGGTGCAGTTTCATGCAGCTCCAAGGAGGTGGTTCTTCTAGTCATCAGGTTATCTGGCTTCCTGGATGGTGCTTTCTGTGTAATCCTTTCTGAAATATTTCTGAAATACTTTTTTTTTAACTAGAGCATTGATCTGCTCTGATTTATGGTAGTACAGGGGTTTGAACCAGGGACCTCGGAGCCTCAGGCATGGGAATCTCTTTGCATAACCATTATGCTATCTGCCCATGCTCCTGCCCCTGCCCCTGCCCCTGCCCCTGAAATACAACTTGGATAAGTCTTGATTGTGTTGGTTATTTTGAAGGAAAAAAGCAAAGAAGAGGTGGGGTCAATAGCATAATATTTATGCAAAAAGACTCAGAGTCCCAAAAGGCCCAGGTTCAGTCCCCTACACCACCATCAGCCAGAGCTGAGTAGTGCTGTAGTTTAAAAAAAAAAAAAGAAGGCTGAGCGGTAGCTCAGCGGTTTAAGCACATGTGGTGCAAAGAGCAAAGGATCCCAGTTCGAGCCCCCGGCTCCCCACCTGCAGGGGGGTTACTTCACAAGTGGTGAAGCAGGTCTGCAGGTGTCCCCCCCTCCCCCCCTGTCTTCCCCTCCTGTTTTGATTTCTCTCTGTCCTATCCAACAACAATGACAGCAGTAACAACAACAAACAGCAAGGGTAACAAAAGGAAAAAAATGGCCTCCAGGAGCAGTGAATTCGTAATATAGGCACTGAGCCCCAGCAATAACCCTGGAGGCAAAAATAAATAAATAAACAAATAAGAGTTAGACAAGTAGTAATATCATTCCTAAAACACAAAGACAGAGACTTTTTTTTTTTCTTTTGATAGAGACAGAAATTGAGTTGGAGGGAGTCAGGCTATAGCATAGTGGTCAGCATAAGGATCTCAGTTTGAGCCTCCGGCTCCCCACCTTTAGGGGGGGCATTTCACAAGCGGTGAAGCAGGTCTGCAGGTGTCTGTCTTTCTCTTACCCCTCTCTGTCTTCCCTTCCTCTCTCCATTTCTCCCTGTCCTATATCCAACAACAATGACATCAATAATAACAACAATAAAACAACAAGGGCAAAAGAAGGGAATACATAAATAAATAAATGGGGGAGTCGGGCTGTAGCACAGCGGGTTAAGCGCAGGTGGCGCAAAGCACAAGGACCGGCATAAGGATCCCGGTTCGAACCCCCACCTGCAGGGGAGTCGCTTCACAGGTGGTGAAGCAGGTCTGCAGGTGTCTATCTTTCTCTCCTCCTCTCTGTTTTCCCCTCCTCTCTCCATTTCTCTCTGTCCTTTCCAACAATGACAACAACAACAATAATAACTACAACAATAAAACAACAAGGGCAACAAAAGGGAATAAATAAATAAAATAAATATTTAAAAAATAAAAAACAAAAATAAATAAATAAAATAAAAAAGAAATTGAATGGGAAAAGGGAGATAAGACTGGGAGAGAGATAGAGAGATGCCTGTAGTACTATTTCACTGCTTGTGAAGCTTCACTCCTGCAGGTGGGGACTGGGGGCTTGAAGCTGTATCCTTGCAATCTTAATAATGTTGAAGTCTGACCCTCCGCCCAGGATCATCAGGGTTCCATTGTTGAACTGTTGCTGGGACAGAGTCACCGCCCCCCATCCAGGTGCCTGATTCCACCTCTGGGTCCCCATCAGGAGTCCTGAGCCCGTCCCATACTAGAGCAGGGACTGCTTTTGGGTCAGAGCATGCATCTGCGGACTTTCCCTCTGCGGGAGGTGGGGGAATCAGAGGCAGGAGGACGACCCCTGAGGGCTTACATTCCTTTCAGCACTTCCGATTTGTATAACTGGAAGAATCAGAACCCTCCTTTCTGTCGACCCAGAGGGGGTGGCAACCCTACTTGAGTCAGTTTTTTACACTCATCAGCCCACTTGGGATGATTGTCAGCATCATGACAGCAGTTACCAAGTATGTTCGTGTTTGTGGGGAGAATTAGACTCTATATTTTGATGGCTTTAAAAGAAAGGAATTTGCAAACACAATTTAAAATGTAATGTGTCCAACACATAGCCCCTTCAAACCGCTTTGTACAATAGAATCAAGTGGGCCATGCTGGCAAGGGCTTGTAGGTAAAGACATGGTCTCTCTTCATCTGATGTTGAGGAATGGATTTGTGAAGAGCTGTGGAAGAAGACATCATCAGTGCCAACACCTCTTTGGTAGAGATAGGATTTGGGATTTTATTTATTTACTCATGAGAAATGATAGGAGAGAGAGCCAGATAGCCCTCTGACACGCATGCAGCTAGGGGTTGAGCTCAGTGCCTCATGCTTGAGAGTCCGATGCCTTATCCCCCTGGACCACTGGTATTAGTAATTTTTAAAAAAACATGCAGCTGGGCGGTGGCACACCTGGCTGAGCACACACATTACAGTGCACAAGTACCAGGGTTCTCGCCCTTTCTACCCATCTGCAGGGGGAAAGCTTCACAATTGGTGAAGCAGGCCTGTAGGTGTCCCTCTTTCCTTCCCTCTTTCCCTCCCTCTCAATTCTTCTCTGTTCTATCAAGTAAAATACATTTTATTTTAAAAATAACACGGGAGTTAGGCGGTAGCGCAGCGGGTTAAGTGCACATGGCACAAAGTGCAAGGACTGGCGGAAGGATCCTGGTTCGAGCCCCTGGCTCCCTGCCTGCAGGGGGTCGCTTCACAGGCGGTGAAGCAGGTCTGCAGGTGTCTATCTTTCTCTCCCCCTCTCTGTCTTCCCCTCCTCTCTCCATTTCTCTCTGTCCTATCCAACAACGACAACATCAATAATAACTACAATAATAAAACAAGAGCAACAAAATGGAATAAACAAATAAATAAAATTTAAAAAATATATATTAACACAGGACCAGACAGTGGCACACCTGATTAAGCACATACATTACAGTGCACAAGGACCCAGTTCAAACCCCTGATCCCCACCTGCAGGGGCAAAGCTTCATGAGTGGTGAAGCAGGCCTGCAGATGCCTCTGTCTCTCTCCCTCTCTATATTATAATATATAGTATGGTTTTGTGAATGACATGGACAGCAAATTATTTCCCGTCTAAATTGTTCTAGTCACTTTTTGGATACAATAGCTACTTGCTGAAGCAACATATTTCTAGCATGTTAAGAGCCATGAAAGGTTTGAAAGGCTCTGTATGAATGCTGAGTCTAGAGACTCAGGGGCTTGTAATGTAAGATAGCTTCCCTGGAAAGTGCACTGTGTGCACGACCCAGTTTCAGGCTTGGCCCTTACCACACTGGGGAATGGTGCTATGGTATCTTTCTCTCTGTTTCTCTTTCTGTGCTGAAGAGTTGGTCCAGAACAGTGAAGCCCCAGCAAAAAAAAAAAAAAAGATTTTGGTGCAGCTTGATTTTACTCTTTGTTTCTTTTTGAGCTGAGTGAGGGAGAAAAGCTGTCTTATGAAACCAATAATTCCAGAGACTGACTCACATGAGACATTTTCCATTTGGGGCTTAGAAAACCAGCAGACCTGGGAGCTTATAGTGCCCTCACCTTTCTATATTAGTGAATTTAAAATGAGTTATTGATTTAATATTTAACTTATACATTGATTCCTGGTAAAGTGTTTTTTTTTTTTTTGTAAAGTTGTGTGTGTGTGTATTTGTATATTTGAATCAAGTTAGTTAAAAAATACTGTTTTGTACTTTCATCTCGCATTTACCAGTCAGTGACAAGTAACATTTTGAAAATGTATATAATGTTTTTATTATTGTAGAGATGTTGATTAGCAAAAAAAGAATGTTTGGGATCAGAAAAAGCATTTGCCAATTGTAAATTTTTAGTTCAAGATAAAATATACCATCTATTTACTGGTGACTGTAATGAACAAAAGTAGCTCAGACAAGATTCTAAACATTTTGTTTACACTATGCTAGAGGACGAAGCAGCAGCTGGAAATATTTCAAAGAATTCTGTTTTGAGTTATCTCTCAAGTGCAACTGATTTCACAATGACTGTGCTTCCTAGAGTCTTAAAATCTCAAAACTGGGGAGAGGCCAGACAGTAAGCTTTATCTTGCTTCCCTTGCATTGACTCTAGAACTATCTCCCATGGTATTTACTACATGTTCTAAGAAATTTATTATTAAGTATTAAAAAGAAACAGGCAAAATCATAATCTCCATATAAATGTAAAATATGTTACTTTGTGATCAGGAAAGAATTCTACCAGTAGAGTGCACACCTTACTGTCCTTGAGGTTCTGGGTTTGAATCCATGTCTGTGGGAGTACCATAGACAGTTTCATAAGGGACCCGTACTGTAGGAAAAAAAGGGGAGGGGGTACTGGGGAGATAACATAATGGTTATGCAAGACTTTGATGCCTGAGGTTCCAGTGCCTCAGATTCAGTCCCACAACCACCACAAACCAGAGCTGACTAGTTTGAAAAATTAAATAGGGGGTCAGGTGGTGGCACACCTGGTTAAGCGCACACATTACAATGCTCAAAGACCTGGGTTCAAGCCCCTGGCCCCCACCTACAAAGGGAAGGCTTCATGAGTGGTGAAGCAGGGCTGCAGGTGTCTCTCTGTCTCCCTATCTTCTCCTCCCCTCTCAATTTCTGTCTCTATCCAATATCAAATACATAAAAAATTAAAAAAGAAACAATAAAATAAAATAGGATGTCATTTAACTAATTTTAAAAATATTTATTCCCTTTTGTTACCCTTGTCTTATTGTTGTAGTTATTATTGTTGTTGTTATTGATGTTGTCATTGTTGGATAGGACAGAGAGAAATGGAGAGAGGAGGGGAAGACAGAGGGGGAGAGAAAGACAGACACCTGCAGACCTGCTTCACCACTTGTGAAGTGACTCCCCTGCAGGTGAGGAGCTGGGGGCTTGAACCGGGATCCTTACGCCGGTCCTTGCACTTTGCACCACCTGCGCTTAACCCGATGTGCTACTGCCCAACTCCCATTTAACTCAATTTTTAAAAATATTTATTTACTTATACCCGTTTGTTGCTGTTGTTGTTTTATTGTTTTGTTGTCGTTGTATAGGACAGAGAGAAATGGAGAGAGGAGGGGAAGACGGGGAGAGACAGATAGACACCTGCAACCTGCCTCACCACTTGTGAAGTGACTCTCCTGTAGGTGGGGAGCTAGGGGCTCAAACCGGAATCCTTACATCAGGCCTTGCGCTTTGCAGCCACCTGTGCTTAACCTGCTGCGCTACCACCTGATTCCCCTTAACTCAATTTTTAAAGCTTGTAAAATTTATTTTATGATAGACAGCAGAAACACCATTCAGGCATAAGGAGGGCTGGGAATCAGTCTCTCTCACACAAACCCTGTTCTGTACCATCTGTACCAGTGCTTCAATCATTTATTATTTTTTTAAAAAGATTTATTTATTTATGAGTGAGAAAGGATAGGAAAGAGAGAGCCAGAATATCAGTCTTGATATTGGATGCCAGAATTGAACTCAGGACCTCAAACTTGTTTACAAGCCCACTGCTCTAGCTCTGTCCCACCTCCCACTCATTAATTTTCTTTTTTTTTAAACTTCTATTTTTTTAATATTTTATTTATTTATTAATGAGAAACATAGTAGGAGAGAGAAAGAACCAGGCATCACCCTGGTACATGTGCTGCCGGGGATTTAATTCAGGATCTCATGCTTAAAAGTCCAATGCTTTATCCATTGTGCCATCTCCTGGACCACTCATTAATTTTCTTAATGCAGTGACAGATCCAACTCATAGTTTCATCCATGCTCTACTATCTCCCTGAAGCCCTCTGCTCTATAAAATGAGAGTAACTCATTAGAGCATCAAAAAGAAACAACTGAATTAAAAGAAAATTAAAGTTCTACACATGTAGGATCAAGAATTATGAAATGAGCTTGTTTGTTGATGCAGATCTACTGTTTCCACAAGGCCATTGGGAAAATCATTTTTCCTGCCACTGGACAGAATTTATTTGCATGCATGTGAACAAGATCTACATTGCTTTCACTTATCTTCAACTATTTCTAAAGATTTTATTTATTTGTTAATGAGAGATAGGAGGAGAGAGGGAAGAGAACCAGAATTCACTCTGGCACATATGTTACTGGGGACAGAACTCAGGGCCTTATGCTTGAGATTCCAACATGTGATTAATTTTGCCACCTCATGGACCACATCTACAACCTACTTATAACTTGTGGAATAGCTCATTACTTAGAAAATTAAGACTTTATTATATAAATTAAAACTTGCAACTTAGGGAGCTGGGAGGTAGCGCAGAGGGTTAAGTGCATATGGTGCAAAGTGCAAGGACTGGCATAAGGATCCCAGTTTGAACCCCCAGCTCCCCACCTGCTGGGGGGGGTCGCTTAATCAGCGGTGAAGCAGGTCTGCAGGTGTCTATCGTTCTCTCCCCTCTCTGTCTTCGTCTCCTCTCCATTTCTCTCTGTCCTGTCCAACAACAACAGCAATGACAACTATAATAATAATGACAGCAACAAGGGCAATAAAATGGGAAAAATGGCTCCCAGGAGCAGTGGATTCATGGTATAGGCACCAAGCCCCAGCAATAACCCTGGAGGGGAATATATATATATATATGTATGTATGTTTTAACTTTAGCAAGTTCCCAGTGCTAAATACATAATACTAAATAGTTCAGGTTGTTGAACTAAGGAGAGGAGATGGCATGGAGTTAGCTACTCCAAAGTCATGCTAACTTTGACCGAACTTTTGTTGCTTCATGACCATATTTTATTCCTTGTACATTTTTTTTTTAATTTGAAGTGGAAGTGTAGTTCAGTGGAAAGAAATAGAACTTTAATTTCATAAACCCAGATTTGAATCAATTTACTATTTTTCAGCTGTTCAGTCTTGGGAAATCCTTGCAATCTCAAGTTCTTCAATTAAGTGACTAACAGGACTACATGAAATGTATATATAAAGGACAGACTAGTCCCAGGCACACGATAGACTGTAAATGCTAGTCTCCTTTTCTTCTCTTTCCTCCCTTTTTATTTTTCTTTTCTTTCTTTCTTTCTTTTTTTTTTTTTTTTTTGCCTCCAGGGTTATTGCTGGGCTCAGTGCCTACACTACAAATCCACTGCTGATGGAGGCTAGTTTTCCTTTTTTTTTTTTTAATTTCTTTATTGGGGAATTAATGTTTTACATTTGACAGTAAATACAATGGTTTGTACATGCATAACATTTCCCAGTTTTCCATATAACAATACAACCCCCACTAGGTCTTTTGTCATCCTTTTTGGACCTGTATTCTCTCCCCCACCCACCCCAGAGTCTTTTTATTTTTTCCCTTTTGTTGCCCTTGTTTTATTGTTGTAGTTATTACTGTTGTTATTGCTGTCATCATGGTAGGACAGAACAGAGAGAAATGGAGAGAGGAGGGGAAGACGGGGAGAGAAAGACACCTGCAGACCTGTTTCACCATTTGCGAAGCGACCCCCTACAGGTGGGGAGCTGGGGGCTCGAACCGGGGTCCTTAGGCCGGTCCTTGTGCTTCGAGCCATGTGCTCTTAACCTGCTGCGCTACCGCCTGGCCCTCCTCTCCCTTTCTCTTTTTCTTTCTTTTCTCTAGAACACTGCTCAGCTCCGCCTTATGGTGTGCCATAAGTGACTGAATCTCGACCTCTGAGCCTCAAGCATGAACGTAAACCTCTGTGCTACCTTCCTGGTCCCAAGTGTTAGTTTTATCTCTTCCTCTCAAATCCTAATTCTTTCTCTTCTCTTTTTTCTTTTTTTTGTGTGTTTGGTGCCATGTATTTCAAAGAAGTTATAGTAGTTTACATTTCTAGCAATACTAGAAATACGGTCATAGATGAGAAAATTTCATTATGAGAAAATTTCTTAGGGGCTGGACAGTGGTACACTGGGTTAAGCTCACATAGTCGAAGTGCAAGGATCCCGGTTCAAGCCCCTGGCTCCCCACCTGCAGAGGGGACACTTCATAAGTGGTAAAGCAGATCTGCAGGTGTCTGTCTTTCTCTTTTCCTCTATCTTCTCTTCCCCTCTCAGTTTCTCTGTTCTATCAGATAAATAAATAAAATAAAATAAATGGCCACAGGAACAGTGGATTCATAGTATAGGCACTGAGTCCCAGCGATGACCTTGGAGGCAAAACATAAAACAAAAAGAAGAAAAAAATTTTGATTTTTTAAAAATTTTCTGTTTATTTTTATTTATTTTGGATAGAGACAAATCAAGAGGGAAAAGAGTGGGGGCAGGCTGTGGTGCGCCGGCGGCCAGGTGTCACTGGGGCAGGTGGCGCGGTGTAGGCGGCATGGCGGGTGCACTGGTGCGGAAGGCCGCGGGCTATGTCTGGAGCAAGGACTTCCAGGACTATCTCATGAGGGACGGTGGGGTGAGGTAGGGAGGGGCGGGGGGGGCAGGATAGGGGGACAGGGCAGGGACGAGGCAGGACGGGGACAGGACAGGGAGATAGGGTACAGGACGGGATGGGATAGGATGGGGACGGACAGGACAGGGGGACGGGATAGGACAGAGGAACAGGACGGGACAGGACGGGACAGGGCCGGGGGCCAGGGATAGCAGGCACGGTGCTGGGTAGAGGGTTGGTGGTTTGGGGACAGCGGGTGGGGCGTTGGGCATGGCCCCTGGGCCTTAGGACTAGCAGGCAGAAGGCTGGGGACGGGGCTGAGGATGTGGCATTGGGGTAGGCGCAGCTCCAGGCACTCAACCAGGTGCGCCACCACTGGCCTCTTCAGTTAAGTTTTTTAAGTTAGTGCAAGTGTTAGAAATAACTTTTTTTGTGGCGGGAATTGTGTGGAATTATACCCTTCTTATCCTATGGTCTTGTCAATATTTCTGTTTTGTAAATAAAAATTAAAAGAAATGATTTTTTTTCTTGTGTGCATGGGATATCCTTTTATGGGATAGGATTAGTGAGCAGAGTTGCTCCTAATTGCCTTGTTTTGCTTTTGCCTAATTACTGCCTCCATTCCCTTGAGCTGCCTGCGCACCTGTGCTCTGGAGCGATGGGAGGAGTGGAGTTTGTGTGTGTGCTGGTGGGGGGATGTGTGACATGATCGTTAGTCAAGACTCTACAGCTGAGGTTAGCTTGACGTGATTGGGTTGGACCACAGTCACCTGCGTGAGGGGGGTGGTACAGATAACTACCCACCCAGCTGGCTTTGAAACAGGACAAGACAGATATGCATGGATTCCTTCCTGCTCTGATCCTTCCCAGCCCCTCTACTCCCACACTTACAGCTGCCAGTGATGACTAATGCTGAGCAGTTTGTAGGCATTGTTTGGGTTTTTTTTTTTTAATTTTTTTTATATTTTACTTTTTATATTTTTTTATATTTTCCCTTTTGTTGCCCTTTTTAAAAAAATTGTCGTAGTTGTTGTTGTTTTAATTGATGTTGTTAGATAGGACAGAGAGAAATGGAGAGAGGAGGGAAAGACAGAGGGGGAAAGAAAGACACCTGCAGACCTGCTCCACCGCCTGTGAAGTGACTCCCCTGCAGGTGGGGAGTCGGGGCTCGAACTGGGGTTCTTATGCCAGTCCTTGTGCTTTGTGCCATGTGCACTTAACACGCTGTGCTACTGTTCAACTCTTGGCACTATGTTTTTTTAATAGTATTAAAGAGGAGTTTGGTTTTTGATTTTTCACTCATCATGAATTTTATATATTTTTTTCTAAATTTATTTATTAACATGAGTGAGGGGAAGGAGAAATACCAGAGCATCACTCTGGCACATGTGATGCTGGGGATCAAACTATAACCTGATGCTTTGAAGTCCAACACTCTAGTTAGTATACTGCCTCCCAGGTTGCTGTAATATATTTTAAATTTATAGAAATTTTGCTTTGTTGCAACCTGAAGCTGTATTAAAAATAATTTATTTTGGGAGTCGGGCTGTAGCACAGCGGGTTAAGCGCAGGTGGCGCAAAGCACAAGGACCGGCATAAGGATCCTGGTTCGAACCCCGGCTCCCCACCTGCAGGGGAGTCGCTTCACAGGCGGTGAAGCAGGTCTGCAGGTGACTATCTTTCTCTCCTCCTCTCTGTCTTCCCCTCCTCTCTCCATTTCTCTCTGTCCTATCCAACAATGACAACAACAATAATAACTACAACAATAAAACAACAAGGGCAACAAAAGGGAATAAATAAATAAAATACATATAAAAAAACAAAAAAAATAAAAATTTATTTTTCTAAATGAAAACCATTTTCTGAAATAAATTTATGATCAGACTTTACTATCATGGTAGGCTTTTTAGATAAAAATGACTTATGCATTAGAAAGTCCACACCAATGAATGAAGATACTTGTTGAGAAAATAGGTCGTGGAAAGGTTTCACATTCACCTTTTTGAGCTAAGAAAAAAAAACTTTTTTTTTCTAATTATATTTGTGTTACTTTGGGTTTCCTTTTTATAAGTCTTTATAAAGCTAAGGGATGTGATGTTGGTAAATGTATGATTATAGAATAAAAGTTCTTGGCTATTTATTTATCTCTCCAGGGTTATTGCTGGGGTTCAGTAGTGCCTGCACTACGAATCCACTGCTCCTGGAGTCTATTTTTTTCCCTTTTGTTGCTCTTATTGTTTATTGTTGTTGTTATTGTTTTCGTTGTTGGATAGGACATAGAGAAATGGAGAGAGGAGGGGAAGACAGAGAGAGGGAGAGAAAGACAGACACCTGCAGTTCTGCTTCATTGCTTGTGAAGTGACCTCCCCCCCCGCATATGGGGAGCTGGGGGCTCGAACCAGTATTCTTTACGTTGGTCCTTGTGCTTTGCACCTTGTGCGCTTAACACAATGCGCTGCTGTCCACCCCACCCCCGTATTTTATTTATTTATTTTTATAACTTTGATCAGAAAAGGGCCAGAAAGATAGCTCACTAAGAAGTGCACTTGCTTTGCTGTGCATGGGGTCCAAGTTGGAACTCCAATTTGAACATGGGAGGTGCTATGGTACCAGGACCTGTGGTGTCTGTCTGAATGAAAAACTGGCCTACGGTGGTAAAGTTCAGCATGCACAAGGGTCTGTCTCCCAAATGACAACAAATGAGAAGTCTTAAATTCTTTTTTTTTAATATTTATTTTTTATTTATTCCCTTTTGTTGCCTTAGTTGTAGTTGTTATTGATGTTGTCATTGTTGGATAGGACAGAGAGAAATGAAGAGAGGAGGGGAAGACAGGGGGGGAGAGAAAGACAGACACCTGCAGACCTGTTTCACTGTCTGTGAAGCAACTCCCCTGCAGGTGGGGAGTCGGGGGCTCAAACCGGGACCCTTATACCTGTCCTTGTGCTTTGTGCCACATGCGCTTAACCCGCTGTGCTACAGCCTGACTCCTAAGAAGTCTTTTTATTTGAAATTTCGATGGTCTTTTTCATTGGTTAGTACTCTGCTGGTTTACACAGTTAGCATTTGTAGGTCATCTGTTAGATTTGTTTTATTTTCATGAGAGAGATTAGAACATTCCTCCACTCCAGTGTATGCAGGACCAAACCTGGGACCTCCCTTAAACATAGAGGTTCTTCACTCCACCCATTGAACTACCTTCCTAACAGCCTTTGGTAGGTTCTGAATGATATATTTCTTCAGCTAACTTACTGGGTTTCTGTGTTAGAATAAATACAGTAGATAGAATTTAGATTCAACCAAGGATTTTCAGTATTGATTTATTCTATTGAGGAGTTTTTTCTTTTCTTTCTTTGTTTTGTTTAATATTAACCTATGTTATGTGGCACAGAGGCTAGTGTTGGACTCTCAAGCAGGAGGTACTGAGTTCAATCACATTGCCAGAATGATACTGTGGTTCTTTCTCTCCTCCTCACTCATGTTAATAAATAAATCTTGGTGTTTTTTGTTTATTTTTTGTTTTTTTAAGTACTAATATGTCTGAGACCATAAGGTCCCAGGTTTGATCCCCAGCAGCACCATCAGCCAGACCTGAGCAATGCTCTGGTCTCTTTCTGTCTGTATCCATTTAAAGAAAGAAAAGGGGGTCGGGCGGTAATGCAGCAGGTTTAAACACACGCGGCGCGAAGTGCAAGGACCAGCATAAGGATCCCTGTTCGAGCCCCCAGTTCCCCTCCTGCAGAGGGGGTCGCTTCACAGGCGGTGAAACAGGTCTGCAGGTGTCTGTCTTTCTCTCCCCCTCTGTCCTCTGTCGTATGCTTTACATTGGTTTGTTCTAGCCCCCCCCACCCCCCAAGAGAATTGGATCAGTCCTGTTAATTTCGCGGGCCTGCCTGCTTGGCCCCGCCCCAAGGAACCCCGGGAGAGGGTTCCTGAGTTGGAGAGTGCCAGAGTTTCATAGTTCCCAAGTACGAGAGTTCCCGAGTGACAGAGTTCCTGGGTTCCTGAGTTCGAGAGTGCGAGAGTTCCGGAGTTCCTGAGTTCGAGAGTTTCAGGGTTTCAGAGTAAGAGAGAGTGCCAGAGAGACAGAGTTCCTGGGTTCTTGAGTTCCAGAGTAAGAGACGGTTCCTGAGTTCGAGAGTAAAAGAGAGAGTGCTTGCGCTGCCACAAAGAGACAGCGGAGTTCTGTTTGGTGATTAGTTTGTCTTAGTTTATGAATCGTTGTTCCTGAATAAAGAAATACAGCTTCCCTGCCCAGCCGTTGTCTCCGCGTCTCTGTTACCCGCCGTGAAGCTAGCCCGCCCGGCAAGAGCTTCCGAAATTTTAACAACAGTCCTCCCTTTCCCTCTCCACTTCTCTGTCCTAGCCAACAATAATGACATCAATAACAACAACAGTAATAACTACAACAATAAAACAACAAGGGCAACAAAGGGAAAATAAATACATGAAAGAAAGAGAAGGAAAAAAAACACTAAAGTAAAAATATAAAGGGATATCTATCTAGGTTATCTATGGCTTCCCATAAACTGAAAAGTGAAAGTATGGATCCTCTTAGCATGACTATTACTGTAATACTGAATGTGTATGTGTTTTTCCTCTAGACTCTCCTATGAAAAAAGGACATGAAAATCTGCAATGATATTTCCTGACAATCAGCTGATACAAGAGAAGAAGAGATTAACAGCCAGTGAGCAGAACTTCAGATAACCAGGATTTTGTGTTTACCACCTCCAACTACAGACTCCTGTTGTCTGCTTTAAATCAGAGATAACTATAATCAGAACCCAGATAAGACAAAGAGATATTTTTCTTCTTTATCTTTTGAGATCGAAGACACTACAATGTCCCGGAAACAAAACCAGAAGGGTAAGGTTCCATGTGGGCATAACTGTTGAAAGCATAGTTACAGAGTAAGCATCACACTTACACCTGAAAATCATTGTCTTGATGTGCTGCGCTTTCCTTCACAGTGTGGTACTAACTACTACTAACTTCTGTCATGACTAAAGTTATTTTCAGAAGAGTAGAGAATATTATTTATTTACTGTTTCTTTAACTGTGGATATGAGTTTATAGCCTTACATGTTACTAGTTTGGAAACTAATTCATATAAGAATAGCTTTATCAAATTGAGATATTCTTGCAGGAAAGCCAAATGCATCTTGAAAAATGCACTTTGGGGAGAGTGAGGTAATGTTACAGGGAACAGTAGGCGATAACTTACTGCAGGATAGTTTATATCCTGTAAGTTGACGTTTCACTGGAGACTGGAAATGAAGCCTAAGTAGATGTTCCCAGTTTTGGCTTGTTAACTTTCCTTCTGGGATTATTGCTTTAGCTTATTTAAATTAAATAAGTAAATAAAAGAAAATAAAGATAAAAAGGTGCGAAGAGTCAAGAAATACAAAGTGTAGCCTTACAGAGGGGAAGGCCAGCAATGGTTTTATAAAACCACCTTTTCAGGCTGGATGAGCAAGTGGAAGAGCCACGTATCATGATGCGTGAGTCCCTGCGTCACCTGGGAGCACCATAGATAGCACTGAATGAGTTCCATGGGTACTGAAGCAGGCTATCTCCCCATCTCTCCTCTTTTTACTTCCTTAAAGAAATAGGGAGTCGGGCAGTAGTGCAGCGGGTTAAGCACATGTGGCGCAAAGCACAAGGACCAGCATAAGGATCCTGGTTCGAGCCGCTGGCTCCCCACTTGCAGGGGAGTCGCTTCACAGGCAGTTAAGCAGGTCTGCAGGTGTCTGTCTTTCTCTCCCTGTCTTCCCCATCTCCATTTCTCTCTGTCCTATCCAACAACAGCAATAACAACAGTAATAACTACAACAATAAAACAAGGGCAACAACAAGGGAATAAACAAATATGAAAAATAAATAAAAAGGAATTAAAAAATAGGCTGGCGAAATAAGTGACTTGCATAGTGTACAGCTTTGCCATGTTTATGACCTAGATTTGAATCTGACCCCCACTGTTTCGAAGGAAGCTTTTGTTCTGTGATCTCTCTCTCTCCCCTCTCTGTTCTCTATTAAAAGAAAGAAAGAAAAGAATAGGGAGGAAGGAAGGATTAAAAGCTGGGTCGGGGCCCCTCCTGGTGTTGGTGTACCTAGGTAAGTGCACACACTACAGTGTGCAAGGTTGCAGGTTCAGTCCCCTGGTCCCACCTACAGGAGAGAAGCTTCTCGAGCAGTGGAGCAGGTGTCTCTCTACTTCTTTCCCTCTCTGTCTCTCCCTCCCCTCTCAATTCCTCTCTGTCTCTTTACAATAATAGACAAATAAAAACATTTTAAATAATAAAAATTAAAAAAAAAAGTTGGGCAAGCAGTTAAACGCACATTGAAGCACAAGGATCCTGGTTTAAATCCCTGGCTCCCCACGTGCAGGGGAGTCACTTTACAAGTGGTGAAGCAGGTCTACAGGTGTCTCTTTTTCTCTATCCCTCTCTGTCTTCCCCATCTCTCTCCGTTTCTCTCTGTTCTATCCAACAACAACAAAAATGGAAAAAAATGGCTGCCAGGACTAGTGGATTCATGGTGTAGGCACTAGCAAAAAAAAAAAAAAAGATGGGCCAAGGAGGCAGCGCAGCAATATTCCACATGTGCAAGGTCATGAGTTCATTCCCTGGCATTGCAATAAGTAAATACATAAATAAATATGATGTTTATTAACTTTTAAAAAAATTATATTTATTTATTTTCCTTTTTGTTGCCCTTGTTTTTTGTTGTTGTTATTGATGTCGTCGTTGTTGGATAGGACAGAGAAATGGAGAGGAGGGGAAGACAGAGAGGGAGGGAAAGATAGACACCTGCAGACCTGCTTCACCACCTGTAAAATAACTCCCCTGCAGGTGGGGAGCCGGGGGCTTGAACCAGGATCCTTAGTCGGTCCATGCACATAGCGCCACCTGCGCTTAACCCACTGCGCTACCTACCGTCTCCCTGATGTTTATTAACTTATTTAAATGAATAATGAGGGAATGATGGAGAAGGAAGAAGAGAGATGTAGACACACACACACACACACACACACACACACCCACACCCACACCCACACCACTGCTTAGCTCTTATGGTGATGCTGGGAACGGGACCTCAGAAGTTCAGGTGTAAAAGTCTCTTGTAAACCATTATGCTGTCTTCTCAGACCACGATTATATTTCCTTTCTTTTATTTTTTCTTTTCTTTTCAATCTATTTATTCGTGAGAAAGATAGGAGAGAGAAAGAACCAGATATTACTCTGCTACATGCTACATGTGCTGCTGGGTGTTGAACCCTGGATCTCATGATTGAGAATCCAATTTTTAAAAAACATTTATTTATTCTCTTTTATTCCCTTGTTGTTTTTTATTGTTGTAGTTATTGTTGCCATCGTTGTTGGATTTGACACAAATGGAGAAAGGGAGGGGAAGACAGACGGGGAGAGAAAGACAGACACCTGCAGACCTGCTTCACTGTTTGTGAAGCGACTCCCCTGCAGGTGGGGAGCCGGGGGCTCAGACCCGGATCCTTACCCGGATCGTTACCTAGATCCTGTCCTTGCGCTTTGTGCCACCTGTGCTTAACCCGCTGCACTATCGTCCGACTCCCGAGAATCCAGTGGTTTATCCACTGCACCACCTCCCAGACCACCTTAGATCATTTTTCAACTTTACTAGAATAACTGCAAAAATTTAAAGGGACAGATTTAACATTGCCCTACAGCCATTATATGTAACTGGAATATATTTGTTAAAAGAATCCTAGTTACTCTTTGACTTGTATTCAGTTTTATTTTAAAGTTAGTTGGTTTTTTTTTTTTAATTCAAAATAAAGCTGTAGATCTAGGTCTCACATTTAATATGAAGGAAATGCTTTTACATTTAATTTTTACTAGACAGTTTAAAATATTATTGTAAGAAAATAACATACTAGAGATGTTTGTGATTTTGACAGCTACATTTCATTCATTATATGGTAAATTTGTACTAAAAAAAATCTGATTTCTTAAGCCAAAAATAGAAGGATAAATACTGAATGACCTTACTTATAGGTGAGACTTAGTAAATCAGGACAAGGAGGGAGAAAATAAAGTGAAATATGGACTGGACATGATATATTGCATCAAGGCAAAGGACTGCGAAAGAAGAGGAGAGGAGGGGGCAGAAGAGAACTTCGGGACCCTGGTGTATCATGAATTCTACCCATGTGTCAGTGACTGCGCTGTAACGCATTAACCTCCTCAGTAAAGAGAAAAGAAGAAAGAAAAAAAACGTTGATTTCTTAGTAATGGCTTGATTACTAGATAAAATGAACTGCTTTATGGACTGAAATGGGTTTTGTTGTTGTTGTTTTGTTTTTTATGGCTGGAACTCAGTGCTGACACTACAACTACCACTCCCAACTACTGTCTTTCTTTCTCTCCCTCTTCCATCTTCCCTATCTTTCTCTCTTCCTATTTTATTAGTTAGGACAGAGAAATTGAGAGGGGAGGGGAAGAGAGAAAGGGGGAAAGATAGACACTTGCAGACCTGCTTCATCACAACCCAGTTAAAAAGTTTTTATATCTCCATTTTGTTCTTTCTCAGTCATCATAATTTAGTTTGCTTTTTTTTAACCCAGTTATGGTTGAGAAAATTATCATTTTCTCCTAAAAATAAGAATTTTTGTTTTAAATGTGATTTATGTGGGATACAGAGAGAATGACAAGAGTATTGCTCATCTCTGGCTTACGGTGGGTATTGAACCTGGACCTTCAGAGCCTTGGGCATGAGTGTCTTTTGCATAACTCTCATGCTTTTTCCTCAGCCTCAAATGAGAGATTTTATAGCAAAGCTAGGTTTCTTGACTTTTAACATAAAATAACTTATTTACAGTTTTCTTTTTGCTAAGTTTCTTTTTCAGGGGATTAATGGTTTATAATCAACAGTAAGATACAGTAGTTTCTACATGTGTAACACTTTTCAGTTTCCACATTTCTATCCAACCCCCACTGGGTCCTCTGCCTTCGTGTTCTAGGACCTGAACCCTCCCCGCTATTCCAGAGTCTTTTACTTTGGTGCAATATCCAACTCCAGTTTTAAGTTCTGCTTAGTGTTTTCCCTTCTGATTTTGTTTTTCAAAATCAGAGTGCGATCATCCCATATTTATCCTTTTGTTTCTGACTTATCTCGCTTAACATGATTCGTTCAAGCTCCATCTAAGTTGAGGTGAAGATGATGAATTCACCATTTTTAATAGCTGAGTATTATTCCATACAATTTTCAATATTTACATTTTCCTTTAAATAGTTAAATTTAAGACCGGCAAGAAAGCGCATGTGGGAGCTTGCCACTTAGTTATGCACGTGACCCAAGAGCCTGCTCTTCCCCCCCCCCCCCTTTGGGAAGCCTCAGTGCTGTGGTATCTTTCTTAGTGACTTAACAGTAGTTTACAAGATTACAATGCATAATTCTATACTATACCTACCCACCACCAAAGTTCTGTACCCTCACCTTCCCAATGATAGTCACCATAGAATCACAAAGTCTTAAAAGAGTCTGTTCCTTTCCAGCTGAAAAAGTTGGCCTGAAATGGCAAAGCCCCAGTAATGACCCCCCAAAAAATGTTCAACAGACTGGAGAGATAATTCAGTGTGTAGGTTGAATGTCTTGCCATGTCTTTAGGGTTCATTATTGTAGTATGGTATTCAGTATTGTAGTATATGTCAGAATTTCCTGTGTTTTTAAAGATTGAATAATATTCCATTGTGTATATACACTACCATCTAGATTTGTGTAATTATGTTCTGTCTCACTGTTACATGACATGGCTGTGTATGCCAGATACCCTATAGTGTGCTGGCAATGTAAATTCAGATATATTGAGAACACAAACGTATATTCTGTGTATCGTGCAGTTTAGACGAGGGAAGCTATGCTCATGTCTTATTAATGTTACAGAAAGTTATCCTCATGTTTTCAGGTTCTTTGATAATAGTTCTTCCTGGGGGCGGATAGGGATAAGGATTATTCCTTACTAGTGATTTATCTAACCTAATAAGGATAAGGCCGAGAGGTGGCCCCCCCAGTGGGATACATACATTACCATGCACAAGAACCTGAGTCAGTCCCCGACACCACATGGCAGTAGTGCTGTAGTGTCTGTGTGCCTTTGTAGCCTATCTTCTGTCTAAAACAACCCTGCCAGGAGTGGCGGAGTCATGCAGGCATAGAGCTACAACAATAACCCTGCTGGCACAAGTAAATAAACAAATAAATAAAATTACCTTGGGGGAGCTATTTATTTGCAACACCTGTTTTGTCTCATTTATCTTTTTATTTATTTATTTTTTTGCCTCCAGGCTTATCGCTGGGGCTTGGTGCCAGCACTACGAATCCACTTCTCCTGGAGGCCTTTTTTTTTCCATTTTTGTTGCCCTTGTTGTTATTGTTATTGCATTGTTGTTGGATAGGACAGAGAGAAACTGAGAGAGATGGGGAAGACAGACAGAGGGGGAGAGACAGACACCTGTTTTACCACTACTGGAGTGACCCCCTGCAGCAGCTGGGGAGCCGGGGCTTGAACCAGGATCTTGTACTGGTCCTTGCGCTTCGTGCCATGTGCCCTTAGCCTACTGTGCTACTACCTGACCCCCATGGAGTTTCATTTATTTTCTTTGGTGCTCTTGTGGTACCAGGGATCAAACTCAGGACCTCACCCATGCAAAGTTGGTATGTTGCTACTGAGCCATCCCGTGCACCTTTCCTTGTGACATTTCCAGAGGACCTTATAAGTTACATATGATAAATAACAAAGATCAGTCAGGGATTACAGGACTGGTTAATAGAACTGATATATGTAGTGTTTTTCCCAAGCAGTCAAAATTTCTATTAAAGTCAAATTTTATTTGGTAATTTCAATTAAAATGTAGTTACTGGGGGTTGTGTGCTGCTCTGTGCATGACCAGGTATGAACTTGCCCCCTCCACAGTAAAGAAATTTCAGTGCTGTGGTGTCTTTCACTGTCTCTCTGTCTTTTAAAAACTGTAATTAATAAGGGGTGTGTGTGTGTGTGTGTGTGTGTGTGTTTGGGTTTGTCTAAAAACAAATAATTTGGGTGGGGGGATTAGATAGCATAATGGCTATGCAAAAAGACTCATGCCTGAGGCTTCAAAGTTCCCAGTTCAATCCTGCACCACCGTAAACTACAGGTGAGCAGGGCTCTGGTTAAAAAAATAAATAAGTAAAAATAAAAAAGCCTAAGGACCAGCGTAAGGATCCCAGTTCGAGCCCCCAGCTCCCCACCTACAGGGGAGTCACTTCACAGGTGATGAAGCAGATCTGCAGGTGTCTATCCTTCTCTCCCCCTCTCTGTCTTCCCCATCTCTCTCCATTTCTCTCTGTCCTATCCAACAATGATGACATCAATAACAACAATAATAACTGCAACAATAAAACAAGGGCAACAAAAAGAAATAAATATTAAAAATATATGTAAGTAAAGAAATGCAACTTAAAAACAAGGGCAACAAAAGGGAAAAAAGTAAATAAATAAATAAAAAGAAATGCAACTTAATTGTTAACAGTTTATAGGGTAAAGAAACAGCTAGTCACCATATCTTTTTGGAGGATAAATTACATGTTAATTTTGGATCATGTTGAGTATATTCTCTTTTCTTTTTTTCAGATTCATCAGGATTCATTTTTGATTTACAGTCTAATACTGTATTGGCCCAGGGAGGAACTTTCGAGAACATGAAAGAGAAGGTATAGCCAACTACTATGAAGAGTAGTAAACTTGTATGTCGTAGTCAAATGTTAGTATGCAACTGTGACTACATGAACTCATTAGGAGAATGAAAATTTAAGAACAGATTGCTATTCAATATCAGAGAATAACAGTGATGTAAACATGATATGCTCTTTTTATATCTCTGTATATTCTTTTTTTTTTTTCAAATTTCTTTATTGGGGAATTAATGTTTTACATTCAACAATAAATACAATAGTTTGTACATGTGTAACATTTTGCAGTTTTCCATATAACAATACAACCCCCACTAGGTCCTCTGTCATCCTTCTTGGATCTGTATTCTCCCCACCCACCCACCCCAGAGTCTTTTACGTTGGTGCAATACGTCAATTCCAGTTCAGGTTCTACTTGTGTTTTCTTTTCTGATCTTGTTTTTCAACTTCTGCCTGAGAGTGAGATCATCCCATATTCATCCTTCTGTTTCTGACTTATTTCACTTAACATGAATTTTTCAAGGTCTTCTCTATATTCTAATTTACATGTGAGAGACATTGACATTAATTATAACATACCATTTATATAACTAAGTCTGATATGGCAATCTGAGTAGAATTTTTTCATCTACTTGAAGCAAATTCTTCTTTTTCATCTCTTTTTTTTCTTTTTTTTCTCTCCTTCCCTCCTCCCTTTCTCTAATATAGTGCTAGCAAATGAAACCAAGACCTCCCACAGATGAGATACCACTGAGTAATCTCCCTGGTCCAGTTTTATGTTCTTTCTTTTCTTTTCTCTTTTTTTCTTTCTCTCTCTCTTTAATTTTTTTTTACTTTTTATTTATTTATTTTTTTGAAGGAGAGAAGGCAAGACAGAGGAGAATCGTCAAAGAATAGTTTGGCATTGTATAATGAAGTTATAGATGCCCTACTTACTATTCAGGAACTCTGCTGGTAGATATGTGCAGTAAAAATGTTCTCTCACAGTTCAGAAAGAACATATTTTTTATTGTGTACTATGTGCTAGACATTGTTTTAGGTACTGAGAATTCAGCAGCAAATAAGCATAGAAATGCTCATTATAGAAATTTTCATAATAGTCAAATGTCAGAAATGATTTGAGTGTCAGTGGGAGAATGGATAGATGAGCTATTTCCTAACAAAGGAAACGTCGTGTAGCAGTGCAGACAAATGAACGAGAGGTGTATTTCTCAACATTTAAAAAGCAAAAAAAACAAAGTCTAAGAACTACTCTCCTAAAAAAGAGCAAATTGAATATAAACATGTACAATATATTTTTGTAATACAAACTAATAGTGTACATTATCTGTTATACATATACCATAAAAGTATAAAAGTATTTTTTGAAAGGACAAAACTCAAGGAGAAATTCTTTAGGGAAAGTAGGAAAATGTCATTTATGGGAGGTTTAGTTGTGTCTATTTTATTTATTTTTTTTTTACCAGAGTGCTGCTCAGTTCTGGCTTGTGTTGGTGCTCAGGATTGAATCTGGGACCATTTGAGCCTCAAGCATGAAAATCTTTATTTTTATTTTATTTATTGGCACCATAGTTGTCACTGGGGTGTGGTCCTTGAATTGGTCACCAACCTTGAGTCCCTCCCTTTTCATTTGATAGGACAGACAGAAATTGAAGGGGATGGAAGATAGAGAGGGAGAAAGAAAGATACCTGAAGATCTGCTTCACTGTTCATGAAGCTCCCCCTGTAGGTGGGGTCTGGGGGCTTGAACTTGGGTCCTTGCTTGTGGTAACAAGAACTCTATTGGATGTGCCACCGCCCTGCCTGGCATAAAAAAAATCTTCTGATTGGGTGGTGGCGCAGTGGGTTAAGCGCATATAGCACAAAGCCCAGGGACCGGCGTAAGGATCCTGGTTCGAGCCCCAGGCTCCCCACCTGCAGGGGAATTGCTTCACAGGCGGTGAAGCAGGTCTGCAGGTGTCTGTCTTTCTCTCCCCCCTCTGTCTTCCCCTTCTCTGTCCATTTCTCTCTGTCCTGTCCAACAACGAACAACATCAGCAATGGCAATAATAATAACCACAACAAGGCTACAACAACAAGGGCAACAAAAGGGGGAAAATGGCCTCCAGGAGTAGTGGATTCATGTTGCAGGCACTGAGCCCAGCAATAACCCTGGAGGGAAAAAAAAATAAAAATAAAAAATCTTCTGACTCACTTGTATCTGGTTGTTGTTGTTTTTTTAATCACACCCTTAATAAGCACTCATTATACTTTATATCCCTGGTATAATATATAAGTATTCATATTATAAAATACCTCTATATCATTGTTACACATTGAAGTATTATAAAGTAAAAATGCTTTAAGAAACTTATGTAGAAACCCAAGTGGTTACTGTTGATGGTTCATAAACAAGGAAATGCTGATGCTAAATTAATACCTGATGCCTAAATTTAACCACCTTTTTTAAAAATAAGATCTAGCCATACCTTTCTTTTTCTAGAAATGTGTGTCTAAGTTTTAAAATTGAATTTATATACCTTTTTCACTTCCTTGTCAAGCCTAGAGAGTTGGTTATATGTATTCTCATTAACAGTAAAAAGCGATGCATATTGCTAGAATAGAAATGTCACTTTATCTGTTACTCTGTGTAATAGGCCTCATCTGCCAAGTGACTTGCTGGTGTTAGAATTAAATGACTGTCATCTTTTCCAGATAAATGCTGTCCGTGCAATAGTTCCCAATAAGAGCAACAATGAAATCATCCTGGTTTTGCAGCACTTTGATAATTGTGTGGACAAAACTGTACAAGCATTCATGGAAGGTAATCCTAGCTCATTTAAAAAAATTAAATTTATATTTATTTAAATAAAAGTTATTTTAGGCTCTTAAAATACTCATTCCTTTTTTAAAAAATATTTTATTGTTATTGGATAGAGACAGCGAGAAATTGAGAAGGAAGAGGGGAGCTAAAGATAGAGAGGGCAAGAGACACCTGCAACCCTGCTTCACCACTCAGTAAGCTTCCCCCTGCAAGTGGGCACCAGAGGTTTGAACCCAGGTACTTGTGTGCTCTAATATGAGCACTTAACTAGGAGCGCCACCACCCAGCCTGGCCCCTAATATTCCTTCCTCATTCTAGTGTTTCATAGGTAATATATAGATCCTTGCTATTTTTTAAAAGATAATATCTCTTAACCCTAGAAATAATTCATTCATAAATTTGATGATACTTGAAGCAAGAAATTGTGGGGATTTTTTTCCCCTCTTTTTTTTTTAAATTCCTTTTACTAGAGTGCTGCTTTGCTCTGAGTTATGATGGTGCTGGGGATTGAACCTGGGAACTCTGGAAATTCTGTGTTCTTTAAGAAAAATTGTGTGGTCATTGTTAGAAGGAACTTGTTTAAAGTTGAATTATTAAGAATCTCTTAAGTTCTTAATAACAAAGGAAGGATTCAGTGTCTTACCGCAGGAAGCAAAGTCAGATTCAACCTTTACTTGGCAGATTCCAATACCATTTCATTTGCTTTCGATAAGTCATCTAAGTATATGGATTTGACTTTTCTTATCTCATATAGAAGAGTGGTGGGCAGAGCAAAGCCATCACATTTCTGGTGCTGAGTATTTTGCAGACATTTTCCTATATAACTCACATGATAAAAGTCTTCCTGCTGGTACAGGACATGGTGCAGTAGATGAAATGTTGGACTCTCAAGCATGAGGTCCTGAATCCAATCCCCAGCAATACATGTGCCAGAGCAGTGCTCTAAGTTCTTCCTCAAGTTCCTGTCTCACTAATAAATAAATAAATCTTAAAAAACAAAACAAACAGCGCAGGGATCCCTGTTCAAGCCCCAGGTTCTCCACCTGCAGGGGAGTTGCTTCACAAGCGGTAAAGCGGGTCTGCAGGTGTCTATCTTTCTCTCCCCCACTTGGTCTTCCCCTCCTCTCTTGAATTCTCTCTGTCCTATCCAACAACAGTGACAGTGACAACAACAGCAAAATGGCCTCCAGAAGCAGTGAATTCATAGTGCAGGCACCAAGCCCCAGTGATAATCCTAGAGGGCAAAAAAAAGTCAAAGGTACAGGCCAGGGAGATGGCAAAGTGGTTTTTGTAATGAACTTTCCTACCTGAAGCTCAGATCCTAGACACCACTAGTTGAACAATGCCACAGTTTACAAAAATAAGCAGGAAAATAAGAATAATTAAATAAAAACAGACACTTTTCTTGGGCCTGACAGTTCCCTACATATGTTGAGTGTCTTGCTATATTCATGTCCCAGGTTTGAGCCCCAGCATCCATGTGAAAATGCTATAGTATCAAGCCAGGCTCCAGAACAGTGGCTGAAATCATGTTTCTATAAGTTCTTGTCTCCACCAAAAATAAAAAACAAAAAAACAACAGATTTTTCCTGGTAATTTATTGAACAGTGACCCGTTGAATTTTCTGAAATTGATTGTATAAAATAAGCATGTCCAAAAGGTTATTCTTCACTGTTGTCTGTTTTCTGTTTCTTTTTCTTTTTCGGAACTTAACAGTAAATGTAATTGTTGGTACATGGGTATAATTTCTTGGCTTTCTGCAAAACACGCCCAGCCTAGGTCCATCTCCACCGTTATGCACCAGCACCTGAACCCCCCGCCCCCACTGAGTCATCTCTTTTCTTTACATGTTAGTATTTGGGTCTGGGCTATATATAGCTCTCTCTAAAATACTGTAGCCAAGGTGGTCTTCAATCTTCTGGAGAAGGGGGTAGCATTTTGGGCTAGAAGCTATATAAATTATACAAAGCTTCTGAAGGGTCAGGTTACATGAGCCTCTTCTTGGACTGACTGACTCAGTACTACTGAGGAAATTGCCTAGAGAGGAAGGTATAATTGGGCAGGGGTTTAAAAAAAATGACATTAGTGTCTTATTACATTAGATCAGAGACTTGTACCATGAATTTTATTTATTTATTTGCTAGAGCACTGCTCAGCTCTGGCTTATGGTGGTATGCAGGATTAAACATGGGGCCTGGGAACCTCAGGCATGAGATTTGGTTTACATAACCATTATCCATCTCCCCCACCCTGGACCTTAACTTTTACTGTTAAAAACTTTTAACTTTTACTATGATGATGAACTTTTTAAAAATATATATATATTTATTTTATTTATTCCCTTTTTGTTGCCCTTGTTGTTTTATTGTTGTAGTTATTATTCTTGTTGTCGTTGTTGGATAGGACAGAGAGAAATGGAGAGAGGAGGGGAAGACAGAGAGGAGAAGGATAGACACCTGCAGACCTGCTTCACCGCCTGTGAAGCGACTCCCCTTCACAGGAGAGCCGGGGTTCGAACCGGGATCCTTATGCCGGTCCTTGTGCTTTGCGCCACCTGCGCTTAACCCGCTGCGCTACAGCCCGACTCCCCTAACTTTTACTATGAAAAGTCTCCAGCAACTGAAAATGTAGGGGTACTAATTCCTGTTTGACCATACAGAGTGGTAGGAGATAAAATCTGTGACTGGTTTCTCTTTACACAGGTAGTGCCAATGAAGTGCTGAAAGAATGGACAGTAACAGGCAAGAAAAAGGTAAGAATATATTGGAAGTTTAAAGGTAGGATACCGGCCTGGGTGGCAGTGCACCCAGTAGAGTGCACCATATCCAGAAACTTGGCTTCAAGCCCCTCGTTCCCTTCTGTAGGAGGGAAGCTTCACAAGCAGAGCAGCACTACAGGTGTCTCTCCTTTCTGCCTCTTTCTTTCCCTCTCTAGCTCTCTCTGTCTCTTACCCTCTATCAAACACAGAAAAAATGACAGTTGGGAGCAGTGGAGTTGTGTAGACACTGAGCCCCCAGCAGTAACCAGGATGGCAGTGAGGATAGTAATAATAATAATAGCACGATATCAGTATTTCTATTATTAAAAAGTTAGATTCTACAAAAATATTTGGAAAAACAGGTTTATATATGCATTTTCAGTTTACATGATTAAAAAAAGTCAGCTGTTGGGGGCCAGGCAATAGTGCACTAGGTTAAGCGCATATGGCGCAAAGCATAAGAACTGGCATAAGGATCCCAGTTCCAGTCCCCAGCTCCCCACCTGCAGGGAGATCACTTCTCAGGTGGTGAAGCAGGTCTGCAGGTGTCTGTCTATCTTTCTCTCCCCCTCTCAGTCTTCCCCATCTCTCTCCATTTCTGTCTCTCCTATCCAACAGCAAGGGCAACAAAATGGAAAAAGATGGCCTCCAGGAGTAGTGAATTTGTAGTGCAGGCACCAAGCCCCAGTGATAACCCTGGAGGCAAAAAAAAAGGGAAATCGCCATGTTAAAACATAAGTACATAGAGTATCACACAGTCACTATGTATGTAGTTTAAGGTAGGAAGCAATGAAGTATGTTTAATAGTTGCACATTACCTCACTTTCCTTATTTACAACCCAGAATATTACACACAGCACGCACATGCGCGCCCAACACTGCTCAGCTCTGGCTTGTGGTGGTGTAGGAGATTGAACCTGGGACTTCTGGGCCTAAGACATGCAAGTCTCTTTGTATAACCATTATGCTATCTCCTCCATTGTCATCGTTGTTGGATAGGACAGAGAGAAATGGAGAGAGGTGGGAAAGAAAAAGATAGACACCTGCAGACCTGCTTCACCACCTTTGAGGGTGCAGGTGGGAAGCCCTGCAGGTGGGGAGCCGGTGGCTCGAACCTGGATCCTTACGCTATTCCTTGCGCTTTGCGCCACCTGCACTTAACCTGCTGTGCCACAGCCCGACTCCCACTAATAAAATATTTTAAGAAATCAAAATAACAGGAAAAATGACAGTGCGGGAATACTTTATACTGCTGAGTCTTTGTTTGCCTGCAGGTGTTTTTAATTTTCTTGTTGATCCAATGGTTGTTCAGAAGAAAAATGATTTTGTCTCCATGTTTGAAGTTTCTTTGGTCTTATTTGTGTGGTTAAGTCCTAGTATTACAACAATACAGTTGGAAATACTGATTATAATTTTAATCTTCGTAACTTTATTGATACTTGTTTTGTGTCCTAGCATATGGTCTATCCTTGAAGAAGTTCCATCTGAGTTTGAGAAAAATAGAAATTCTTCCCTTTTGGGGTTGAAATGTTCTATAAATGTTCATTAAACCCATCTGTTCTAGCTTGTCATTTAAGGTTACTATTTCCTTATTTTTTCTTTGCTTAGTTGATCTGTCCAAAGTTTTAAATGGGGTGTTAGAATTCTCTACTGTAATTGTATCACTGTTCACATCACTTTTTCTATTAATAAATTGCTTCATCTATTTTTGTGCATCTTCATTTGGTGAATATATATTAGCAAGAATAAAACCTTTTGTAGAGGGAGTCAGGCGGTAGCGCAGTCGGTTAAGTGCACATGGCACAGAGCGCAAGGACCGGCTGAAGGACCCCAGTTTGAGCCCCCAGCTCCCCACCTGCAGGGGAGTCGCTTCACAGATGGTGAAGCAGGACTGCAGGTGTCTATCTTTCTCTCACCCTCTCTGTCTTCCCCATCTCTATCCATTTCTCTCTGTCCTATCCAACTACGAACAACATTAACAACAATAATAATAACAACCACAAGGCTACAAAAACAAGGGCAACAAAAGGGGGGGTAATCTCCAGGAGTAGTGGATTCTTGGTGCAGGCACCGAGCCCCAGCAATAACCCTGGAGGCAAAAAAATAAATAAATAACCTTAGTATTTTATATTACTTTATTGAATTAACTTGCCATTTACTTTTTTATATCTGTTCAGACTTCTTTTGTCTATTTGAGTTTCTTTTGTCTGGAACTCTTAGATCCTCTATTTTATTTTGTTTTACACTTTATTGAAGGGTTAATGATTTACAGCATAGTTGTCTACACATGGGCATAATTTCCTGTCTATGCATAGTGTTACATTCTTCGTTTCCCTAGCAGCCTACTTTTTTTTTTCTTGTCCTTGCTTTTGGATAGTTTTACATTTGTGTTCTAAAGATTCTGTTTATTTTTTAATCAGAAAGATAGGAGAGAGAAACAATCGAACATCACTTTGGTACATGTGCTGCCAGGGATTGAACTCAGAACCTCATGCTTAAGAGTCCAAATGCTTTATCTACTGTGCTACCTCCTGGACCACCTATTATGTGTTGTGATGTGGACCATTTTGGATTCAGGAACTTGGGTTTTGATAGTGCAGTTACTAAGTGAAGAGACAGTTTCCTCATGCTTCTTCCACTGCCATCTTCCCAGAATTCTCTTTAGTGTAATTTTTTAAAACAATTTTTTTTTCCTCCAGGATTATCATTGGGGCTCAGTGCCTTCACTACAAATCCACTGCTCCTGGAGGCCATTTATTTCTTTTGTTTTCCCTTGTTGTTTTATTGTTGTTTTTATTGATGTTGGGTAGGACAGAGAAATGGAGAGAGGAAGGTAGACACCTGCAGACCTACTTCACTGCTTGTGAAGCAACTCCTCCTCCCCTGCAGGTTGGGGCCCAGGGGCTCCAACCTGGATCCTTGCGCTGGTCCTTCAGCTTTGCACTATGTGTGCTTAACCCATTGCACTACTGCCCAGGGCCCTGTAGTGCAGTTTTAATATGTGTGTCTTATAAGAATAGGTTGCTTTTCATTCCATATGCTTAGATCTTAAACCAGTTTCCTACTGGGTTATTTAGTTATTGTTTGAACTTTGTATCTATTTTTTATATTAGTTGCACATATGACATTTAAAATTTTATCTTCTGATTTTCCTTATCACAAGTTTTGTCATGATGTATAAAAACATTGTGTTGGGGGAGTCAGATGGTAGCACAGCAGGTTAAGCGCAAGTGGCTCAAAGCGCAAGGACTGGCATAAGGATCCCAGTTCGAGCCCCCAGCTCCCCACCTGCAGGGGAGTCGCTTCACAAGCAGTGAAGCAGGTCTGCAGGTGTCTATCTTTCTCTCCCTCTCTGTCTTCCCCTCCTCTCTCCATTTCTCTCTGTCCTATCCAACAACGACTACATCAATAACAACAATAATAATAACTACAACAATAAAACAAGGGCAACAAAAGGGAAGATAAGTATTTAAAAAAAAATTGTGTCGGGGGCTGTGCGGTGAGGCACCCAGTTAAGCTCACATATTACCAAGCACAAGGATTCTAGGTTTAAGCCCCCACTCCCCACCTGCAGGGGGTCCACTTCACAAGTGGTGAAGCAGATCTTCAAGTGTCTTTCTTTATATCCATGTCCTCTCTTAACTTCTCTCTGTCCTAGCTAATAAAGTGGGGGGAGGGGGGCTGGGTGGTGGTGCAGCAGGTTAAGCATACATGGCGCAAAATGCAAGGACTGGTGTAAGGGTCCAGGTTCAAGCCCCCCGGCTCCCCACCTGCAGCAGGGGATCGCTTCACAAGCAGTGAAGCAGGTCTGCAGGTGTATGTCTTTCTCTCCCCCTTTCTGTCCTCCCCTCTTCTCTCAATTTCTCTGTGTCCTATCCAACAAGGACAGCAATAACAACAACAATAATAATAACAACAACAAGAGCAACAAAAGGGAAAAAATGGCCTCCAGGAGCAATGATTTCATAGTGCCGGCACCAAGTCCCAGCAGTAACCCAGGAGGCAAAAAAGTAGAGAGAGAGAGATTGATAAAGATAAAGAAGTGGGGGGATATGACTGCCAGGAGTGGTGGATTTGTAGTGCCAGTGCCGAGCAATAACCCTGGTGGCAATAAAATAATTTAAAAATAAACAGGGCAGGGTAGATAGCATAATGGTTAAGCAAAGAGGCTCTCATGCCTGTGGCTCCAAAGTCCCAGGTTTAGTCCCATCACACCACCATAAGCCAGAACTGAGCAGTGCTCTGGTAATAAAAAAAACCACAAAACTGGGGGCTGGGCTGGAGCATACCGGGTTAAGCGCACATAGTGCGAAGCAAGGATCCCCGTTCAAGCCCCCTGGCTCCCCACCTGCAGGGGGTCGCTTTACAAGCAGTGAAGCAGGTCTGCAGGTGTCTGTCTTTCTCTCCCCCCCTCTGTCTTCCCCTCCTCTCCCCATTTCTCTCTGTCCTATACAACAACAACAATAATAATGGAAAAAGATAGACTCCAGGAGCAGTGGATTCATAGTGCAGGCACTGAGCCCCAGCAATAACCCTGGAGGTAAAAATAAATAAAAATAAAACTGTGTTTCAAGTTCATCCAAGTCATTTTATATAGTTGCTTTAGTTCAACAAATACAAAATAATTAATTCCTGGAAGAGCATATAAGAAATCGGTAGCACTGGTTGTCTTTGTGTCACTAGAGTTTTTCTCTCTGGGTTGTGGGAGTCTTATTTTTCTTTTCTCCCCCACCCCCCAACCTTTAATACTCATTAGAACAAAAAGAAGAAAAACAAACCAAAACCTGCTGCAGAAGCAACTAACAGCATCCCAGACTCCAGTAAACCGGTTTCCATTCAAGAGCAACAGTCTGCACCTTCCTCCGAGAAAGGCGGTATTAACGGGTACCACGTCAACGGTGCCATCAATGACACCGAGTCTGTGGACTCGTTCAGTGAAGGTGTGGAGACCCTTTCAATAGATGCTAGAGAACTGGAGGATCCTGAGTCTGCTGCACCAGATGTGGTAGTTCGAACAGGTGAGTTGATGACTAGAGTTTTGAAAACTTGCATTCTATTTAAATAATGCAGGGACTTCTTGGGGGAGAAAGCAATCAGTAAGTTAAATCTTGTAATTGTACTTTTTGTTCTTATTATCTCTTACATGAGTCACATTTTGTAATTATCAAAGGCCAGGTACAGTGGATAGGGCATTGGATGCTCAACCTGAGGTTCCAGTTTAAATTCTTTAATTAATAAGTACATTTTTATTTATTTCATTTCATTTCATTTAGTTTTTTACCAGAGTACTGTGCAGCTCTGGCTTATGGTGGTTCAGGGAATTGAACTGGGACTTTGGAGCCTCAGGCATGAATGTGTATTTGCATAACCACTGTGCTATCTATCCTCCGTCCATAAATACAACTTAAAAAATATAGATCTTGGGATGGATGGTGTACCTGGTTGACTGCACGTTTTACAGTGAGCAAGGAACACAAGTAGTGAAGCAGTGCTTCAGATCTCTCTCTCCTACCTCCCCTTCCCCTCAATTTCCCTGTCTATCAAAAATAAAGAAGTTTGTAAATCTTTAAAAATGTTTTAAAAAATGCAAGTCTTACTTCATTCTCTCTTAATTTTTTTAATCCTTTATTGGGGAATTAATGTTTTACATTCAACAGTAAATATAGTAGTTTGTACATGCATTAACATTCCCCAGTTTCCATAACAATACAACCCCCACTAGGTCCTCTGTCATCCTTCTTGGACCTGTATTCTCCTCTCTTAATTTTTTTTATTGTCTTTATTTATTGGGTACAGATAGCCAGATGTTGAGAAGGTAGGGGGACAGAAGGAGAGAGAAAGAGTGACACCTGCAGCACTGCTTTACCATTCACAAAGCTTTCCCTCAAAGGTGGGGACTGAAGACTCGAATCCAGATTCTCATGTACTGTAACGTGTGTTCAACCAGGTGCACCACCATTTGGCCTTTCCCTCTCCCTCTCCCTCTCTCTCTCTCTCTTTTTTTTTTTTTTTTTTTTGCCTCCAGGGTTACTGCTGGGGCTCAGTGCCTGCACTATGAATCCACTGCTCCTGGAGGCCATTTTTCCCCCCTTTTGTTGCCCTTGTAGCTTTGTTGTGGTTATTATTGTTGTTGTTGATGTTGTTTGTTGTTGAATAGGACAGAGAAAAATGGAGAGAGGAGGGGAAGACAGAGGGGGAGAGAAAGACACCTGCAGACCTGTTTCACCGCCTGTGAAGTGACTCCCCTGCAGGTGGGGAGCCAGGGGCTCAAACCGGGGTCGTTATGCCAGTCTTTGTGCTTTGCGCCATGTGTGCTTAACCCACTGCGCTACCACCCGACTCCCTCCCTCTCTTTTTTAAAAATATCTTATTATTTATTAGATAGAGACAGAAATCAAAAGGTAAGGGGAAGACGGGGGAAAGAGAAAAACAGACATGTGTAGCACTACTTCACCATTTGTGAAGATTTCCCATTGTAGGTGGGGACCATGGGCTTGAACAGGTCCTTGCACATTACAACATGTGCACTCAATGAGGGTATGCCACCCTACCCTTTTTTTTGCCACCAGGGTTATCACTGGCGCTTGGTGCCCACACGATGAATCTACCACTCCTGGTAGCCTTTTTTTTTAATAAAGGCAGAAATTTGGGATTGGGGGGAGACACCTATAGCACTGCTTCACCACCCATGAAGCTTCCCCCCACCCCAAGATGGGGTGCAGGGACTTGAACTCAGGTCTTTGCACATAGTAACATGCATTCTACTGGGTGTGCAACCACCTCCCATTGGTTGTCTGTTGGGATATTGTACAGATGTGGTTGAGTTAGGCAGGACCCACAAACCACCATATTTCCATGCGAGTATCATTATTTATATATCAGTCTTCTGTCATGTTTTAAAAATGACTTCTCCGCCCCCACATTAACCCCTCAGGGTATCGCCCATTCCCACGAGCTAAAAAAGTATAGCAGCCATTGCTACGGAAGCTGTCTACCTTCCCAGAGTGCCTTGTTTTCTCCACCCCCTTTCCTAGCCAGTTCCGTCCCGACTTGCCACTTCCAGAATTCTCCTATAAAAGCCACTCCTGTTTCCGCTCTCTCTTCATTCTCTTCCACATCCCGACCTGGAGAAGGGCTGGCGTGTATAGCGGGAGGCAGCCGTTTTGCTAGGTCCACGTGGTCTAAACCCTCTGTGCTCACACCTGACTCTGGGGCGTCCGCATCAATAAATAATTGTATTACCACACTGCTACGAGTTCCTCGTCTCTCTCTCTCCCTCTGGCAAAGCTAGCCTGGCATTTTGGCGAATGCCAGGCTAGCTTGAGGGCATTTCTTCCTGGGCACATGCTCTCTGGGTTGGAGAGAACTCGACCGGAGCCAACCTGGGCTGCTGCTTACTCAGTGACGCAGGAGAGAGACCAGGAACTCGTGGCGGAGCAGGAACGCAATGCAATGCCTTTATTGATCAGAGACAATGCTTTTTATATCTTAGAAACCAGAAGTGGCAAATCGGAAAAGGAAATGGCTAGGAAAGGGGGTGAAGAAAAGAGTGTGAAGGTAGAGAGCTTCCATAGCAGCTGTTGTGAAGGTTCTAACCAATGGGATTAACCAGTACCATTCAGGCAGGGCGGGTATCAGGCAAAACAATGATTATGTAAATAGACCACACTATCAGCAGTGGAGCAGGGGAGAGCTGGTTTAATGCCCAGCAGTTATCATAGTTTAATTTTAGTCTAGGTCACTATTTTGGATAGACAGAGCAATTAGGGGCAGGTAGAGATAAAGAAAACAAAGACACCTACAGCACTACAACACCACTTGTGGAGCTTCTCCCCTGCAGGTAGGGACCACGGGTTTAAAGCAGAGCTCATGCATTGTAGTGTGTGTGCTCTACCAGATGTGCCACCATCCAGCCCCATGTATATCAGTCTTTTTAACTTTTAACTCAGTTGTCCCTTAGCTTAGGAATGAAGGTGACCTTAATTTTTTTAACCTTATGCTGGCGAAATAGCATAATGGTTATGTAAGAGACTCATGCATGAGTTTCTAAAGTCACAGGTTCAGTCTTTAGTACCACCATAAGCTAGAGCTGAATATTGTTCTGGTCAGTCTCTCATTAAAATAAATAATTTTTAAAATATTTATTCCCTTTTGTTGCCCTTTTTTTTTTGTTGTTGTTGTTGTTGTTAATTGTTGTAGTTATTATTGTTGTTACTGATGTCATCATTGTTGGATAGGACAGAGAAATGGAGAGAGGAAGGGAAGACAGAGAAGGGGAGAGGAAAATAGACACCTGCACACCTGCTTCACTGATTGTGGCGTGACCCCCCTGCAGGTGGGGAGCCGGGGGCTCGAACTGGGTTCCTTATGCTGGTCCTTGCGCTTTACGCCACGTGCGCATAACCTGCTGCACTACCGCCTGTCTCCCAAAATAAGTTTTTAAAAAACTATCTCTTCAGCCCAATATTTATTACTTTTCTTTATGAATGAGGAAGACCAAAGCACCATTCCAACACTTATGGGGTTTCACTTGTTTTATCTTTGTTGTTCTCTCAAGTGTTGGAGCCAAGACCTCATGCATGTAAGGCAGAATCTCTACTAAGCTTCTTCCCTGGCTTCCAGGATGGTTTTTTTTTTTCCCTCCTCCAGGGTTATTGCTGGGCTCAGTGCCTGCACCATGAATCCACCGCTCCTGGAGGCCATTTTTTCCCCCCTTTTGTTGCCCTTATAGCTTCGTTGTGGTTATTATTATTGCCCTTGTTGACGCAATTCGTTGTTGGATAGGACAGAGAGAAATGGAGAGAGGAGGGGAAGACAGAGAAGGGGAGAGAAAGATAGACACCTGCAGACCTGCTTCACCGCCTGTGAAGCGACTCCCCTGCAGGTGGGGAGCCGGGGGCTCGAACCGGGATCCTTACGCCGGTCCCTGCGCTTTGCGCCACATGCGCTTAACCCACTGCGCCACCGCCCGACCCCCCCCCCCCCCCAGGATGGTTTTTATTTTGTTATGAGTGTTGGGAGATGAACCCAGGACCTTACACATGAACAGTACTACAGAGTTACTCCCTAGTCCCAATTTTTATTTATTTATTTTTTTATTCTCTATTTTTATAGGGGGGGATAGACCTCAAACCACAGCTCTCCATATATCTCCTCACAGATCCACAGATCTATGAAGTCCCCTTGGTACTGTCTTTGGTGATGTCAGGTGGTGCCCTAAACTGAACCTACAGCCCATGCCTGGATAGCAAGCACTGCCTGCTGAGCCACCTCCAAGACCTCAAGATATTTCTTTATGGTTCACAGGAGAATGAGTACAGGGCCACCTCACATGTAGGTCATAAGAGATATTACCACTTCTCCAGGCCAGTCTTTTCACTCTTGACTTCAAAGGGGGAAAAGAGAAGAGGGACACCACAACACTGCTTCACTGTCCACAGAGGTATCCCCCTCCGTAGTGTTCCTATGTGATACTGGGACTTGAATGTGGGACCTTATGCATGGCAAGACACACACTACTGGGTGGGCTAACTCCCAGCCCCCCAGGTGTTTTTTAATTGCACACTTTAGGAAAATGATAATGGTGAGTTGATGTCAGTATTCTGAGGTCCAACACAGTGAGGCATATATAGTAATAGTCATTAACTCCATGACTTTCATAAGAAGTAGGCTTGATTTTTATTGTTTCAATTTTATTTCTGGAAAAAGTTATGATTAGTGTTACAAATAAAAATATCTTATATATGGAGGCCGGGCGATATCAGATAGCATAAAGGACAAGGACTCGTATCAGGATCCTGGTTCGAGTCCCTGGCTCCCCACCTGCATGGGTGTCGGTAAAGAAGGTAAATTCTCTATTTTTAATAGCTGAGTAGTATCCCATTGTATATATATATATATACCACAGCTCTCTCAGCCACTCATCTGTTGTTTGGGTTTGGGCTATTATAAGTTGTGCTGCTATGAACAGAGGTATACACAAATCTTTTTGGGTGGGTATTTTGGTTCCTTTAGGAGCTCTTGATTTTTAAATAGAATGCTATCCTAAGAACTTTGCTGTACTTTTAAAATATTCCTTTCTTCATTAGTTCACACACAAGGTAGACAAGTATAGCACCTGCATTGACTTTAATGCAGTGGCTTCTGTTTTTTTCTGAGCTAGCTTTTCTCTTATTTCCTAACCCTTTGCCCTTTCTATTCTCTGAAACATGGAAGATTCTTCTTTTCCTGAATAGTATAAAGCTTTTTCTCATCATACAGCACAGAATTTGGTGAAGTTCATGATCTTCACTTCCTTGTATTTAGAGCTACGAGGAAGCTACCAAGGTAGAAAGAACCAGTTTATCTAGAGATGAGTTAACAGACAAGATCCTAGATGGCAGGCTGAAGCTAACAGCCATGTTAATAGCCTTACCCAAGACTCTGCTCTTTACTATGCATTGTGAGTTGAATCTGTTCATAACTATACCTTTTTAAGAGGTACAGTTTTGCCTAGGACATTTTTTATTTATTTATTTTAATTGTATGTACTTAAGACTGTTTGATGCTGTACTCATTTGTGTTCTAAAATGCTGCTGTCCCTCTTTGATAGGATCCACACTGGAGAATGGTGTCTCTGACTTTGAGTCCAAGCCTTTGTCTATGCACTCTACTCAGAATTCACAAGGCAGGAGTGCTGCCAAGTCTCTCTCCAGGCCCACCACGGGGCCTCCGCCTTCCAGTCTGGGCATAGAAGATGTGCCACTCTTCACCAGCAACAAAAAGCTAGGTAAGTCAGAGGCATGCCTTTGTAAGAAGACAAACAAAAAAATCTGAATTGGGGCTAAACAGGGCAAATTATTTCCACAGATAAGGTTCCAGGAGATGCCCCTCCCTATCTATGTGTATATTGGAGTCTGATAGTGTGAGCACACTCTAGGCTTGTTACCCTGTTTGTGAATGTAACCCACTTTGTCAGGATGTTTTTTTCTGCTATCATTAACCTGTTTGTCTTACTTGTTTTGTGGCAACTTTTCTGTGCTATTTCCTTCATTGCTGTCTTCTGGTTGCTTAAACAGTAAAAAGCACTAGCATCTCTGCCATGAAAGTTTAGAGAAATGTTTTCATTTCTCTTCATAGCTTTGTTCGAACTGCCAGGGCTGTATCCATACAGGATGTCACCAGTCCCAAACTGACATGATTTTTTTTTCCTTTTTGTTGCCCTTGTTGTTTATTGTTGTTGTTGTTGTTGCTGTCGTTGTTGGATAGGACAGAGAGAAATGGAGAGAGGAGGGGAAGACAGAGGGGGAGAGAAAGACAGACACCTGCAGACCTGCTTCACCAACCTTGCATGCCTGGGATAAACCCCACTTGGTCATGATGAACAATCTTTTTAATACAGTGCTGTATCCGGTTGGCTAGAATTTTGTTCAATATTTTCGCATCTATGTTCATCAGAGACATTGGTCTGTGGTTTTCTTTTTTGGTTGTGTCCCTGTCTGCTTTTGGTATCAGGATGATGTTAGCTTCATAGAAGCTGGAAGGG
Source organism: Erinaceus europaeus (assembly GCF_950295315.1). Classification (NCBI taxonomy): domain Eukaryota; kingdom Metazoa; phylum Chordata; class Mammalia; order Eulipotyphla; family Erinaceidae; genus Erinaceus; species Erinaceus europaeus. The sequence continues at coordinate 115,374,354 of NC_080168.1, read as the reverse complement.
AGTATTCCAGTGTCTTTAATCTTCTGGAAGACTTTTAAAAGTAGAGGTATTAGTTCTTCTTTGAAGGTTTTGTAGAATTCATTTGTAAAACCATCTGGTCCAGGACTTTTATTTTGGGGAAGATTTTTGATAACCATTTCAATTTCATTAGCTGTGATGGGCCTCTTCGTGTTATCTACTTCTTCTTTACTTAGACACATCATATCTTGCCATTCTCTTCTGGCCTGTAGTGTTTGTGTGGAGATGTCTGCTGCTAATCTTATGGGTTTTCCTCTGTAGGTGACTCTTTGTTTTTCTCTTGCAGCCTTCAGGATCCTTTCTTTATCCTTATTCCTTTCCATTCTAAATATGATGTGTCTTGGTGTCTTTAAGTCTGGGTTAATTCTGTTTGGGACCCTCTGGGCTTCTTGAACCTTTATATCTTTGATGTTGTCTAGACTAGAGAAGTTTTCAGCTATTATGTCCTAAAGAATGCTTTCTTCCTCTTCCTCTCTTTCTTCCTCTGGTAAGCCAATAATGCGTATATTGTTCTTTTGAAGTCATCCCATAGGTCTCTGTTGTTGTTTTCAGCATCTCTTAATCTCTTTTTGAGATCTCTTCTTTTTTAGTTTTCTCTAATTCTGTCTTCAGCCTCATTGATTCTATTCTCTCTCCCCTTTACTGTTTTCTGGAGTTCATCTATTTTGTTACCCTGGTCTGATACTGTTTTAGCTTATTCAGCTAGTTGTGTTCTTAGCTCAGCTATTTCAGCTTTCAGCTCTCTAATAATCTTGAGATAATTAGTGTTTTCTTCCAGAGTCTCATTTGTTGTTTCTGCATTTCTGGTGACAATTCTTTCAAACTCTTTACTCACTCCTGTTATTATTTCCTTAACTAGTGTTTGGATGTTGACCTCGTTATTTTGTGCTTCACCCTTTGGGGGGCTTTTAGCTGGATTCTTGTCCTGGTTCATTTCTCCAATATTTCTTCTTGTTGGTTTAACCATTTTATATATTATGTTATGAGGTCCCTCTCTCAGTACTTTTCAGACTACTGATCACTCTTGCCTGGATTGACTTGTGTCTAAGTAAGGTAATTAAAGTGTTCACAGTTGTGGAAGTTAACAGTTGTTTTCAATAGTATTTTAATCCCTGATTTGGAGCTCAGTGGCTTAAAAGCCTCTTTGTTGCTTTTTCTTCCCTGTAGGCTATGGGAGCCTGAGGGCTTTTAAACTATAAGTAGGCTTCTTAGCTTAATCACTGACTCCTGACCAAGACTTAAAGCAGAGTGTGGCAGAGATAACCCAGCGGTTTATACAAAGAGACTCTCACAGCCCCACCACTATGCCACAGAGGTATAGATCTTCTCCTTAGTTTCCTGGTTAGTTCTCTGTCCCCTAGTGTCAGCTCAGGGCCTCCCTGCCACTGCTCCAGATTCTGAGGGCAGTAGCAATGGATACTCAAGAGTTGCACTTGGTGAGTCCCAGGGGAGTCCTCTCCTCCTTCAGCTGTCCCCTTATTGGTGAAACAGACTGGAGGTGGTGTCTCAACTGATAAACTGCCGGACTGTTAGCAGCCACTTAATCTCTCCCTTGGCTCCTCTCTGTCACCAGCCACATGTGTTTGCACTTACCGGTGATTTGGTGGGTTCCTGAAGTCATTCTAATCCTGTCTTATTTCGGTCCCAGGTGGTCTCCTTTGGTATTCCTAGTTGATCCGGGAGAGGAGAGGAGAGAAACACATCTGCTGCTGCTTGTAGCCCCACCTCCGGAAGTCTCTTTTATTATCTTTATTTTATTAATTGCATAGAAACAGCCATAAATGGGGAGACAGGGGGGAGATAGAGGAGAGAGACAGAGAGACACCTGCAGCCCTGCTTCACCACTCACAAAGATTTCCCCCTGCAGGTGGGGACCAGGGTCTGGAGCTCTAGTCTTTGTGTATTGTAACATGTGCACTCAGCCAGGTGTGCCACCACCTGGCCCCCATATGTGTGCATCTTACGAGATGAGAATAAAGCCAATTTTTTCCCCATGTATTAGCAATGATACTTTTTAAACATCTAGGGAACTCTCAGTGTTTTGATGAGAGCACAGGGTATCAGTTACTTTGCATGCTTAGCTACTCCTCTATACTTAGCAAGATACCTCTGTTTCTTTGTTTTCATTTTAATTAATCCTTGGTTTTTTTTCTCTAAGGTTCCAATATTGAAAAATCTGTAAAAGACCTCCAACGCTGTACAGTCTCTCTTGCACGGTATCGAGTTGTAGTTAAAGAAGAGATGGATGCTTCCATTAAGAAAATGAAGCAAGCTTTTGCTGAATTGCAGAGCTGGTGAGTTACACTCTAAAAGATAGTCACTGTACAGATGGTCAGCCATTTGAAAGTTTTAAATTCTTGTCTCCTGACTACACTTTCATGGTGGAGAGAAACATGAAAGTCTCATGGTATATTTAGATTTCTATTTCCTTTAACCATTGTGTCCCTGTACATGCTAATGCTCATAATGCTTTAGAAAAGGTCCCGAGAGGGCTGGGAAGCAGTTACGCAAAAGCCTTTCATGCTTGACACTCCAAAATCCCCAGTACGACTATAAACCAGAGCTCAGTGGTGTTCTGATGAAAAATGAAGAAGAAAGAGAAGTGGTCCTGAGATTTGTTGTCTAAAACAGGACAAATAATTAGAGTAGACTTACATTAGTGTCTATCTAAACCAAGAACTTGTAACTATGACTTGATGCTTTTGAATAGCATTAGAAAGGACTGTCTTCACTTTTCTACCTTCTTTTATCCTTCTTGATGCACCCGTTTATAACGGTCTCTTCTGTCGCTTTTTATTAATCATTGATTTGTTTTAATTTGTGCTTTCAAATTATGTTCAAAATACTCATATCTTAAAATGTACTGTGTGTTCTATAGAGGAAACAGGATTTGATACTTTAAAAAAAATTCCTCTGGAGTTTTCAATGCTATTGTGAATCCATGTATTGGAACTATGTTATGCTGTTTTTCAAGATTTATTTACTAGTGAAAAAGAATGAGAGCATCACTCAGACTTATGCAGTACTTGGGATCAGACTCGGGAACTGATGCTCCAGGTTGAGCACTTTTCCCTGCTGTACCACCTCCTGGGTTGCACTGTACTGTTCCTCAAATGTATTTGACTTTTGGGGGCGGGGATTGGGAGATACTTTCTAAGGTTTTCTATAACTAATGTTTATTTTGTTTATAAATATTAATGAGAAAGAACCAGACATCACTCTGGTACATGTGCTGCCAGGGATTGAACTCAGGACCTCATGGTTGAGACTCCAATGCTTTATCCACTGCACTATCTCCTGACCACTATAACTGGGAAGAGTATTTGCATATTTATAAGGGACTTTATTGAAAATGGAAAAAGAACTAACCAAGCTAAGTAAAATGATGAGAAGACACACAATTAGGTGGAAGTTTTGGAAGTGAGGACTGTTCACTCTGCTCATTTGTAGTCTTGTCTGGGTTTGAGACAACAGGGTAAAGAGAACCTCACCACTCTTCTTCTCAACCCTACACCCACTTTCTTACAGTCTATGAGCTGTTTACATAGGTCGTCTTGAATTGTGTTTCTTTCCATGCCACAGCAGATAAGAGATAGATGGGGTGGAAGTCAGGCGGTAACGCAGTGGGTTAAGTGCACGTGGTGCGAAGTGCAAGGACCAGGACCAGGACCGGCGTAATGATCCCGGTTCGAGCTCCCAGCTCCCCACCTGCAGGGGAGTTGCTTCACAGGCGGTGAAACAGGTCTGCAGGTGTCTGTCTTTTTCTCCCCCCCCACCCCCGTCTTCCCCTCCTCTCTCAATTTCTCTCTGTCCTATCCAACAATAATGACATCAATAACAACAATAATAACCACAACAACAAAAACAAGGGCAACAAAAGGGAAAATAAATAAATATAAAAAAATAAATAAAAGAGATAGATAAGTTGGCCTCCAGCCCTCTGTTCTCTGGAACTGAAGAGGGAATAAATTAACAAAGATACAAGGCTAACCGTCCAGAAAGTTGCTGGTCCCTCCTTTGATCATTTGTAATGAGTAAATTGGCCCATTAAATCATCACAACAAAAAAAGTACTTTTATATGATAAGTCATAAACTAGGCTACTTGTTCTTTGTCCTGAATCTTAAGCTTCCCCTTTCAAGTTTTAGAGCTAGAAACTTAGTGTCGTATCTTCTGTTTGTCTTCCTTACATTTTTTTGTTCTAGCCAGATTACTCATTAATTCTCAAAAGTTAGTGTTCACAGTTCCCAATCCATATATTAGTTAGTAGAACTTTCCCAGCTGTCTTAAATCTATGTGCTTACCTCAATACAATGAAGTTTCTCAAAGATATATTAAATTAAGATACCATTTCTTCTGGGATTTTTCAATTTTTAGGTAATTGATTTCTCCTTTTTGTGAGCCCTTTTTTTTTTTTTCTCTTTCCAGATAAAAGATGATGACATTAGAGAGGATGAGAAAGACAGAGAATGAAAAAGAGAGGGTGTAGGACGGTCGTGCACCAGGTTAAGTGCACATAGTATAAAGCATAAGAGCCCATGCAAGGATCCCAGTTCAAGCCCTGGCTCCCCACCTGCAGAAGGGTCACTTCACAAGCAGTGAAGTAGGTCTGGAGGTGTCTCTTTCCCCCTCACTATCTTTCCTTCCTCTCTCAGTTTCTCTCTGTCATATCCAATAAAAAAATGGGGGGGGGGGTGAAGAAGAGACACTATAGCACAATTCCCCTTAAAATTCTCTCTCCATGATTACTGTCAGATCAAATATTGTTTGCACATTTTTAAAAGGATAAAGAGCTTAGATTATCACAGCTTTGTGGTGAATAGCTTCTGTTCTCCAGGTTGTCTAGCTTACTTCTAGGAAATCTGATTCCATTCATAAACACCTTAAACTAAGAAACAGTTTTGGGAAAGAGATTTGTGGGTTCCCCCTGACTTAGAACCCAGTGGGTGAGGGGTCCTGTAGTAAATAACAAATGATTTCCTGCCTGGGAACTGTGTATTTGGGGTTGAATTAGCAACCAGGTCACTGTAACTTGAGGAAAGATTACATGCTCTTTCCTGATTGTGTAAAGTCCATTCCTCTGACTGATTGTTTTTTTAAACTACCTAATTTCAATGTTCCTTGTAGTTGCTATTTCCAGTCATAATTGGCAGGTGAGTAAACTCTATATGGCACTAGAGCTTGGAGTTAATGTCACTTAGGAAACCATTCTTTTTGTATTGGTTGGCTATAGTATAAAAAGCAAAGCAAAGCTTGTGATCAAATTCGCAATAGTAAGATTATATTACTACTGAAGCGGTACTCTGGGAGTTGTACTGATAACTGCTGCTTTGTCTTTGAAACCAAATAAAAGCTGACACATACCTGTGGGATTCTTTGTGCAGGCACCAAGCCCCAGCAATAACCCTGGTGACAATAAGTAATAATAGTAAATCTTTAAAAATAACTTTAATAGTTGTAATCATAATGAAAGTGATTTTTTTTAATTAAAGAAAGGATTAATTAACAAAACCATAGGGTAGGAGGGGTATAATTCCACACAATTCCCACCACCCAATCTCCATATCCCACCCCTTCCCCGATAGCTTTCCCATTCTCTATCCCTCTGGGAGCATGGACCCAGGGTCATTGTGGGTTGCAGAAGGTAGAAGGTCTGGCTTCTGTAATTGCTTCCCCGCTGAACATGGGCGTTGACTGGTCAATCCATACTCCCAGTCTGCTTCTCTCTTTCCCTAGTAGGGTGTGTCTCTGGGGAAGCGGAGCTCCTGGACACATTGGTGGGGTCTTCAGTCTAGGGAAGCCTGGCTGGCATCCTGATGGCATCTGGAACCTGATGACTGAAAAGAGAGTTAACATACGAAGCCAAACAAATTGTTGAGCAATCATGGACCCAAAGCTTGGAATATTGGAGAGGAAGTGTTAGGGGGATACTCACTGCAAACTCTAGTGTACTTCTGCTTTCAGGTATATATTTTTCAGTAGTTTACAGATACGTGTGAACATATGCTCTCTCTCACAGAAACTGGTGTATATCTAGGTTTTGGGACTTTGTTAGAAAGTGAACCACCTGAGATGGAATTAGAGTATACTATGAAAGGAAAGGTCTCACCCGAGTAATGAAGCTAAAGGGTTGTCATTCCACACGTGAAGTCTCTGGACACAGTCTGAAGTGAAGCATGTTGAGGTGGCAATCATTGTGTTGGTTAGGTTGTGATCGGCAGATGCAATATTATTTGATATGGATTGGGAGAGGCATACGGGAAAGTGGGCCCTATCCAGTGGTTCCAGGACTGGGGGAAGTAGAGGCTCTATAGTGGAGATGTGAGGTTCCTGCTGTCTTAGGGTTCCAAAAGATAATCGATAGTTAATGTTATCATCACATTATTTGGTAATTGGGTTAACTTTGAAAAGTCCTTTTGTTAGGGTTTGCTGTACAGCACCCAGTATCTTGTATATGGCTGTGCTATTGGTTGCTTCTGATCTACTTGGTCTAGGTTTTTGAGAGAGTCTGCATATCAATTACACAACCTATATATTAAAAAGATTCAGTTTGTGTTTTGAAAAACTTCGAGACATACGATTAATTTTCCCCCTCTCATATTAATTAACTAGTGATTTATATGACTACATTTTACTAGGAGTGTACATAAACACCATTCCCACCACCACCAAAAGACTGTGACCCATCCCTCCCACCCACTCCCACCCCCCACTGGCCCAGGAAGCTCCATGTCTATCCCTCACCACAGGGTTTTTACTTTGGTGCCCTACTTACAATTTGGTCAGGTCCTGCTTTTAGTTTCCCTTTCAGATCTTCTTACTCAACTTCTGTTGATGAGTGGGGTCATCCCATACTCATCTTTATCTTTCTGACTTAGCTCACTTAACATAATTCCTTCTAGTTCTGTCCAAGAAGGTGTCAGAGAAGGTGGGTTCTTTGTTCTTGATAGCTGCATAGTATTCCATTGTGTATATATACCACAGCTTTCTCAGCCACTCATCTGTTGTTGGGCACCTGGGTTGCTTCCAGATTTTAGCTATTATGAATTGTGCTGCTATGAACATAGGAGTACACACCTCTTTTTGGTTGGGTGTTATGGAGTCCTTGGGGTATAACCCCAGGAGAGGAATTACTGGATCATATGGAAGGTCCATGTCTAGCCTTTGAGAGTTTTCCAGACTGCTCTCCACAGAGGCTGTACCAATTTACATTCCCACCAGCAATGTAAAAGGGTTCCTCTGTCCCCACAACCTCTCCGAAAGTGATTTTTGTAAAGCACACTTTTCACTTAAAATTAGCTTTGATTCACTTCAGTATAACTGCCTACACGGTGTTAGTATGAGTTTATTTAAGAATTTCTAGACAATGAATCTGAAGTGTATAATGACTTCACTGGAGTTAATATGAAGGTATTTTACTAAATATGTACTCTGTGAAACAGATATTGAGCTGAGTCTAGAAATTAAAATAACTGCTGCTACCATTTATTAACTTTCATTGTCAAAAGGATTCATGCATAATAGACCTATATAAAAATATCACTGGGGAGTTGGGCGGTAGAGCACTGGGTTAAGTGCAGGTGGCGCAAAGCACAAGGACCAGCGTAAGGATCCCGGTTTGAACCCCCAGCTCCCCACCTACAGTGGAGTTGCTTCACAGGTCTGCAGGTGTCTGTCTTTCTCTCCCCCTCTCTGTCTTCCCCCTCCTCTCTCCATTTCTCTCTGTCCTATCCAACAATGACAACATCAGTAACAACAACAATAATAACTACAATATAGCAACAAGGGCAACAAAAGGGAATAAACAAATAAATAGAAATCTATGTATCACTGTGATGCCATAGAGATAGCTCCCCTTGTCAGATGAGTGCCTTGTCATGCTTGCAGCCCAGGTTCAAGTCCTAGCACCAGATGAAGAGGAAGAAGAAGAAGAAGAAGAAGGAGAAGAATAAAAAGGAGGAAGAGGAAAAGATATGGCAATTTATTTTTTGGTCATTGCCAGGTCTTCACCACTCTAGCTTGATTTTTCCAGCTAGAGAGATAGACAGAAACAATACATCACTGAAGGTTCTCTCAGTGCTCGGGGACCAGGGGCTCAAACCAAGGTCACATTGTTGGCATGGCAGGTGCTCTCTCCTAAAACAGTGAACTATCGTGCCAGCCCAGGATAGGGAGGGAAAGTTTTGACATCTGTAAGGCCCAAACTTAACTAAGCCTAGAATCTTTTTTCTTTTTTAAATATTTATTTTATTTATTTATTCCCTTTTGTTGCCCTTTTTTTTTTTTCATTGTTAATAGTTGTTATTGTTGTCGTCGTTGTTGGATAGAACAGAGAGAAATGGAGAGAGATGGGGAAGACAGAGAGGAAGAGAGAAAGATAGACACCTGCAGGCCTGCTTCACCACCTGTGAAACGATACCCCTGCTGGTGGGGATCGGGGGACTAGAACCGGGATCCTTACGCCGGTCCTTGTGCTTTGCACCATATGTGCATAACCCGCTGCACTACCGCCCGACTCCCAGCCTAGAATCTTTTAAGGCAGATTGCCAAGAATATTTAGTTGAATTTTATTAGCAGTTTTAGAGTCCAGTGGATTAACCGCTTATTATGGTATGTTTCCAGTCAGGAAAGACACAGACATTACAGACTTAGTATTCTCTTAAAGTGAGAAAGGGAAGAGAATCTTGACATGTTGAGTCTTCCCTCATTCTCTGGGAAGGCTTACAGCTTGCTGTTATGGTCCCTAACAATTATTCTCTCAAGCCAGGGATCTTTTGACAAATCTCACCTACAGATAAATGCTGGGGCCACGGTCTGTCTAAGAAAAAGATAGAGACACTATTCTTCACTATTAGAAATTTGTAATAGAAATTACTATTAAAGCACAAAGCACGAGAACCGGCATAAGGATCCTGGTTCGAGCCTCCGGCTCCCCGCCTTTAAGGGAGTCGCTTCACAGGTGGTGAAGCAGGTCTGCAGGTGTCTTACCTTTCTCTCCCCCTCTCTGTCTTCCCGTCCTCTCTCCATTTCTCTCTGTCCTATCCAACAACAATGACATCAATAATAACTCAGCAATAAAACAACAAGGGCAACAAAAAGGAATAAACATTTTTAAAAATCTTTAAAAAAAAATAAAAGAAATTACTGTTTCATACAGGCTGGGAGTATGGATTGACCTGTAAATGCCCATGTTCAGCGGGAAAGCAATTACAGAAGCCAAACCTTTCACCTTCTGCATCCCACAATGACCCTGGGTCCATACTCCCAGAGGGGTAAAGACAGGAAATCTGTGTTTGCTTCAGCAGCACATATACTAAAATTGAAACGATACAGAGAAGATTAGCATGACCTCTGCACAAGGATGATATGCAAATTCATGAAGCGTTTCTTATTAAAAAAAAATAGGAAAGCTATCGGGAGGGGATGCGATATGGATCTGGTGGTGAGAATTGTGTGGAGTTGCACCCCTTTTAATGTTAGTTTTTATTTTTATATATTTATTATTGGGTAAAAACAAATTGAGAGAGGAGAGATAGAGAGGGAGAGAGACAGAGAGAAGCCTGCAGCCCTGCTTCACCAGTTGTGAAGTTTCCCCCCTGAAGGTGGGGACCAGGGACTTGAACCCAGGCCCTTGTGCACTGTAGTGTGTGCACTTAACCAGGTTTGCCACTGCCTGGCCCTGCACCCCTCTTATCCTATGGTTTTTGTCAGTGTTTCCTTTTTATAACTAAATTTTTTTTTTTTAATTACTGTTTTGTGGTCTGGAAGATGATGCAGTGAATAAGCATTGGATTCTCAGCCATAAGGTCTTGAGTTCAATCCCTGGCAGCACATGCACCAGAGTGATGTCTGGTTCTTACTCTCTGTCCTCCTATCTTTCTTATGAATAAATAAATAATTTAAAAAATTAATTTTTTTAACTAAAACTACTTTCTGCTTCTGAATTCTTCCCACCTTTTCTGTTTTATGATACATCTATTACCCAACTTCTTATTTGAAAACTTTTTTTTTTTTAATGCAGACAAGTTATCAGGGGAGGGGATTGGATATGGAGTTCTGGTGGTGGGAATTGTGTGGAGTTGTACCCCTCTTATCCTGTGTTTTTTGTCAGTGTTTCCTTTTCATAAATAAAAATAAAATAAACCAAAAGCACCTTGCAGGTGGGGACCAGGTAGTAGCATACCTGGTTGAGCACAGTGTTATAATGTGCAAGGACCTGGATTCAGGCCCCTGGTCCCCACCTGCAAGAGGAAAACTTTACAGGCAGTGAGTGAAGCAGTGCTGCATGTATCTCTCTCCCCCTCCCTATCTTCCCTTTTCCTCTTGATTTCTATCTCTATACAATAAATAATAAATATTTTTTTAAATTTTATTTATTTTCCCTTTTCTTGCCCTTGTTTTTATTATTGTAGTTATTATTGTTGTCGCTGTTGGATAGGACAGAGAGAAATGGAGAGAGGAGGGGAAGACAGAGAGGGGGAGAGAAAGATAGACACCTGCAGACTTGCTTCACTGCCTGTGAAGTGACTCCCCTGCAGGTGGGGAGCTGGGGGCTCAAACCGGGATCCTTATACCAGTCCTTGCACTTCGCACCACATGCGCTTAACCCGCTGCACTACCACCCAACTCCCATAATTTTTTTTTTTAAGATTTTATTTATTTATGAGAAAGATAGGAGGAGAGAGAGAGAACCAAACATCACTCTGGCACATGTGCTGCCGGGGATCGAACTTGGGACTTCATGCTTGAGAGTCCAAAGCTTTACCACTGTGCCACCTCCCTGACCACATAAATAAATAATTTTAAAAGTGCTCCCTAAAAAAATACGGACAAGTGTAAGTAGTATAATAGTGTGTTTGTGGGGTGTGTGTGTAGGTGGAATCATTCGGAAGTTGCAAAAATCTTAGCACACCTAAATGCTTTAGCATGAATCTAGAAATAAGACATTCTCCTCTACTGCGATGCATTATGTGGCATGGCCTAGTTATTGAAGAGTTACTCTATTGTTTGGTGTGCACCTCAGTCTATTGGTAATGCTGTGAGAGGCAGGAATGCTTGAGGCCAGACAGACACTGAGTCTGTACTACTGTGTGAACCTCTAGAGCCAGTGCTGTGACTGAATAGGCAGGCCCTTGTGGGCATCATGATTACGAGATCCACTCTAGCAGCCATCAGAGATCTTTGAAGAGACGATATTTACTACTGGTAGATTCTGGACAAGGTTATGAAGAGGAGAGGCCTTAAACCTGGGTTTCTGCTGTTTGCATTGAGAACAAGCTGCTTTAGATTTTCACTGGTTCACTCTATATTGGTGAATTTGTCCTTTTTATTTTACATATGTTAAAATGTACATTCTACTAGGTGACCTATCTCCTCCACTCTTAGAATTTTAAAAACTATTTATTTTTGTCTGTCTCATATGGAATAGAATTTCACATGGAGAAGGAAGAGAAGTTAGGGCATCACTGTAACATAAACTGTTGGCTGCCCACTGGGAATTCCAGGCACACAAGTTTCATGCTCTGGCAGTTGAGCCAGGCTGTATTGGTAAGTAAAGCAAAATAAAACACAGGCAGGGATGGGACATAGTTCACCTGATAGAGCACACATTTTGCCAAGAATGAGGTACCAGCTTCCACTCCCAAGCAGCACATGGGAGCATCATGCACAGCACCAGGAGAAGCATCATGAACAGCAGGGTGATGCTGTCTCCTTTCCTCTCTACTTTAAAAGTCAAAAAGTATCTGCAGGGAGTGGTGGACTCACAGAGGCACAATGAACGCCTCAGCATATATATTGGGGTGTCAGAAAAGTCATGACGCATTTTTACATAGAAAAATATAAAAATAATAGTCATGACTTTTCTGACAACCTATTATATCTGTGTGTCTCTGTATTGTGTGTTGTGTTGTTGTCATAAGGGATCCATTTCTTTAGTCTGTGTTTTTTTTTGAGTAGAGACAAAAAGTCAGAGAGAGTGTGAGAGAGAGAGAGAGAGATGGCAAGAAACCACAACACCAAAGCTTCCTCCAATGCAGTGGGCACCGGGTAGAGGCTACATCCCGCACATGACAAAGCTCTCTCCTGGGGGAGCTATCTTGCTGGCATTATATGTAGATTTTTAAAATATTAATAAAAGCAGTGGGGGCAGAAAAGTACCTCTTTAGTAGGTCACATACATGCCTCACATGTATGAGGCACTGGATTTGATCCTTGTCACCAAATAAAATAAAATGTAGGAAGGTACAAGTAGGATCACTCTAAAGCCTCCCCCTCCCCCCTATCCAAAAGAGGAACTTGGACTGTAAACCATTAATCCCCCATTAAAGAAAGAAAGAAATTACTACCCAAACCAAGAGACCCCTCACAGAATAGAAGATCTTTACATGCCATACATCAGATAAGAGTTTAATAACCAACATATATAAAGAGCTTGCCAGACTCAACAACAAGACAACAAATAACCCCATCCAAAAATGGGGGGAGGACTTGGACAGAATATTCACCACAGAAGAGATCCAAAAGGCCGAGAAACACATGAAAAAATGCTCCAAGTCTCTGATTGTCAGAGAAATGCAAATCAAGACAACAATGAGATATCACTTCACTCCTGTGAGAATGTCATACATCAGGAAAGGTAACAGCAGCAAATGCTGGAGAGGGTGTGGGGTCAAAGGAACCCTCCTACACTGCTGGTGGAAATGTCAATTGGTCCAACCTCTGTGGAGAACAGTCTGGAGAACTCTCAGAAGGCTAGAAATGGACCTACTTACTCTATGACCCTGCAATTCCTCTCCTGGGGATATATCCTAAGGAACCCAACATATCCATCCAAAAAGATCTGTGTACACATATGTTCTTGGCAGCACAATTTGTAATAGCCAAAACCTGGAAGCAACCCAGGTGTCCAACAACAGATGAGTGGCTGAGCAAGTTGTGGTCTATATACACAATGGAATACTACTCAGCTGTAAAAAATGGTGACTTCACCGTTTTCAGCCGATCTTGGATGGACCTTGAAAAAATCATGTTGAGTGAAATAAGTCAGAAACAGAAGGATGAATATGGGATGATCTCACTCTCAGGCCGAAGTTGAAAAACAAGATCAGAAAAGAAAACACAAGTAGAACCTGAAATGAAATTGGCATATCGCACCAAAGTAAAAGACTGGGGTGGGTGTGTGGGGAGAATACAGGTCCATGAAGGATGATAAATGACATAGTGGGGGTTGTATTGTTAAATGGGAGTCTGGGGAATGTTATGCATGTACAAACTATTGTATTTACTGTTGAATGTAAAACATTAATTCCCCAATAAAGAAGTAAATTATAAAAAAAATTTTTTTTAATTAAAAAAAAAAAGAAATTTAGGGGAGGGGAGGGGCGGGCACTTGGTGGAAAAGCCTGGTGCTTTATCTAATTGTGTAACGGGTAAACTTTCTTTAAGGTGATTATCTGTGATGCCTCAGCAAGTCCTCATTTTTGTATATTAAAAAGTGAACATATTAATGGAATGTTATAAATACTCATCAAGCTTTTCTGAGAATATACCTTCACCTCTCTCACTTATCTAATAGACTCCTCTGTTTATTGCTTGACTGATAGATAGTACAGGACCTTTCAATAGACATTGTCAATAAATGGCAGCAGGACAAACAGTGGAGAAAAACAAATAGAAGTACGTATTGATTTTCAGTGTTTGGAGGGATCTGAAAATGTAAACTTTTTAATGGAGTGGTGGTATGGTTTTCCTTGCAATGTCCTATGAATCTCATGAATCTCAGTGTAACCAAGAATCAATCAAGAAGCAAAGCTTGTTTAAATGGATGCTAGTCATTCTCACAGGAAGCAAAAACTACTATCACAGTGTACTAGTTCATACTGCATGTAGTTTTAGAGCGGCAGCTTTTTCTCTTTTCTTTTTGTTGAGGGGATCAGTGATTTACAGTACAGTCATTGATACATGAGGACAGTTTCAGTATGCACCAGGACCCCCTCCTTCCCCAGAGTCCTTTGCTTTGGTGCAGTACACCAGCATCTTTTTTTTTTTTTCTTGTTAAAAGCTTGTGATATTCTGCTTTTCATTATAAGCTGCAAAAAGCTTACTCGCTTAAGGGAGTTTTCTAATCAACAATTTAAAAGCTTGTCAGAGACTAGGAATTTATCATCTAGTAGATGCAGCTACTAAGGTAGCTGAGCGGCATAAGGGAGGTGACGTCAAACTAGGCCTGACAACTCCTATCTCAGTTGTGCTTTTGTTTTGCCTTTTAGGTATTCCAAATGCTGTTAGAGCTCTTGGAGCAATTTACCACCAAGGTTTGGGAAATGCTTTCTTAGCAAAGTATCGCTGCCCACAGTAGATGTATCGTCTGTCCACTCTGGTGCTTCTGGTTAATATGCTAGGCAAACTTGTGTCATTACGAGCCTACTTATTAACATGCATGATGAGTATCAGGCCTGTGTTTTCTGGCACTGCCCCATAAAGGGTCTTGTTCTATGAGGAAATTACACTGACTTACCCCCCTCTTTTTTTTTTTAAATGTCTCGCACTGTAGTCTCTGTATTAACTGCTTTATGCTAACATAACTACATATGACACTAAATTGGATTGGTACTTATATGTGTGTATATACATATATGATTGATTTTATAACCAGAAACAAGAGTAGAACTTTTACTGACCTTAGTTATATTTGCATTCAAAAGGAGAAATCAAAATGAACTTTAAAAACATTTTTTAAATTTATTTATTATTAGATAGAGACAGAAGTTGAAAGGGGAGGGGGGAGAGAGACAGAGAGACACTTGCAACTCTACTTCACCACTTGTGAAACTTTTACCCTGCAGATGGGGACCAGGGTCTTAAACCTGGGTTCTTGTGCTCTATAATGTGTGCACTTACTCAGGTGTGCTACCGCCTGGCCCCCAAAAAACATTTTTAAATGTTTTATTTCCTTATTCACGAAGATAGGCAGAGAGAGAGAGAGAGAAAGAACCAGACATCACTCTGGTATATTTGCTGCTGGGGATTGAACTCGGAACCTCATGCTTGAGAGTCCAATACTTTATCCACTGCACCAGCTCCCAGACCACTGAACTTTAAAATTGATATGCAGGTATTAAAGGTTTCCTTTTGTCGTCACTGAGCAAGGTGATGACAAGCAAATTGATTTGCATCCAAAGGTTGAATGTTCAGTGTGATGAGCTCTTTTATAAGGACATGGAGAAATCAGATGCCCTGGAAAATCCTTTCCTTTATAGTAGAGAACATATAGTAGAGAACATTCCAGATGCCCTGGAAAATCCTTTCCATTATAGTAGAGAACATAAAATCCTTTCCTTTATAGTAGAGACCATCCTTTCCTTTATAGTAGAGAACATTTTAATGGTCCATGTTATATTCTCTGATTTTTTTGTTTTTGTAATTTTTATTTATTTATTAATGAAGGATAGAAGTAGAGAACCAGGCACAGGTACTGCCAAGAATTGAACGCAAGACCTTAGGCTTAAGAGTCTGATGTCTTATATACTATGCCATCTTCCAGACCACCATTTAATGTTCTTTGTAAAAAAAAAAAAAAAAAAAAAAAAACCCTACCATTTCCCAGAAATTCTATTACATGTTTATCAGATAGCACCATTTATGTATTCCTTTAACTACTCTATTTAAAAATAGTGGATTTTGTGTGATGTTGGTAAAATGTTGAAACTATATAGATCCTAATTGTAGATAAATTTATGTTGTCCTAGAAGGAATATTGCTGGTAAAAATTCATTAGAAGTGGGGCCAGGTGGTAGCTCACCTGGTTAAGTTCACACTTACAGGAGTCGGGTATAGCGCAGCAGGTTAAGCGCACGTTGTGCGAAGCACAAGGACCAGCATAAGGATCACGGTCGAGCCCCCGGCTCCCCACCTGCAGGGGAGTCGCTTCACAGGCGGTGAAGCAGGTCTGCAGGTGTCTTTCTTTCCTCCTTTCTCCATTTCTCTCTGTCCTACCTAACAACTACTACATCAATAACAATAACTACACCAACAATTAAATAAAGGCAACAAAAGGGAAAATATTAAAAAAAATTTTTTTTAAAGTTCACACATTACAGTGTGCAAGTACCCAGGTTCGAGCCCCTGGTCCCCACCTGCAAGGAGGAAAGCTTCACGAGTGGTGAAGCTGGGCTGCAGGACTCTCTATCTCTCCCTCCCCTCTCAATTTCTCTCTGTCTCTATGCAATAAAAAAAAAAATCATTAGAAGCAGAGCTGTTCAGTCTTACAGACCAAAATCAAAAGTAAATAATATGTGATTATAGTCTGGGAGGTGGCACAGTGGGTAAAGTAAAGTAAGTGGTCTCTCAAGCATGGGTTTCTGAGTATGACAGTATGACCCCTGGCAGCAGTTGTACCAGAGTGTTGCTTTGCCCCTGCCCCCACACAGAGACACGCCATTTATAAATAATATTTAATGGGTGGGGGTAGATAGCATAATGGTTATACAAACAGACTGTCATGCCTGAGGCTCAAGTCACACGTTCAATCCCCCGCACCACCATAAGCCAGAGCTGAGCAGTGCTCTGGTAAAAATAAATAAATAAAATAATATTTAAGTGACCACATTAAAATTTTCACAAGAACTGTTAATACAGCTTAACTTGGAAATTGTTTTGTAGCTTGCTGCTGCCATCTACTGGTTCTCAACTCTTAGATTTCTAGCTGCTGGCTTACTGGAAAAGGGGGAATTTGATCTATTTACTTTATTAGAATTCTTAAAATATTCTTTGAGAGCTAGCTATAGGAATTTTCATGTGATCCATATATGGTTTTCTTTGTAATATGTTTTTAGTACACTGGCTCTCTCTCTGCGATAAACAATGTGCTATTTCTCTTACTGAGTTTCTTAGCAAACCTTTTTTTCCTCTTTGTCACCCCTTCCTAGTTTAATGGACCGAGAAGTGGCACTGCTCGCTGAAATGGACAAAGTGAAAGCTGAAGCAAGTAAGATTGATTTTTAATTACAGCTCTGATCTCTCTAGTAGGTACCTGTCTCTCAATATCCATAACAAAAGTATCACACAAATGCCACAAGAGTTTACATGTTTAGTTACAGTCTTTATATATATATATTGTATACAGACCCCTGTAGACCTGCTTCACCACACATAAAACGACAACTCCACCCCACACCCCTGCGGGAGGAGAGTGAGGGCTTGAACCTGGATCCTTGCACATATAATATCTGTGCTTAGACAGATACTCTACCACCTGGCTTTTTTTTTTTCCCTCTTGTTTTTTTTCTTCTTCAGAGTATTGCTCAGCTCTGATTTATGGTGGTGTGGGGGATTGAACCAGGGACTTTGGAGCCTCAGGCATGAGAGTCTCTTTGCATAACCATTAAGCTATCTACCCCTGCTCTAGTTAGACAATCTTGAACAGTTGTGTTGTAACAGCAGATGAATTTTATAGGCAAAACAACTTTATAAGAGCCTTTTTTAGAAGAAAATTTCCAAATTTTAAATATTTTGAATATAGAATTAATTATATAAGGGATGGTGTCTTGTTATCTGCTGCCACAGCATCAGTTAGGAAATAGAGTGACACCTGACTTCATTATGTTTTTTTTAAATTTATTTCTTTATTGGGGAATTAATGTTTTATATTCAACAGTAAATACAATAGTTTGTGCATGCATAACATTCCCCCGTTTCCCATTTAACAATACAACCCCCACTATGTCATTTATCATCCTTCATGGACCTGTATTCTCCCCACCCACCCACCCCAGAGTCTTTTACTTTGGTGCGATATGCCAATTCCATTTCAGGTTCTACTTGTGTTTTCGTTTCTGGTCTTGTTTTTCAACTTCGGCCTGAGAGTGAGATCATCCCATATTCATCCTTCTGTTTCTGACTTATTTCACTCAACATGATTTTTTTAAGGTCCATCCAAGATCGGCTGAAAACGGTGAAGTCACCATTTTACAAAGTGTGTAATATATGTACATATGTGTACACAGATCTTTTTGGATGGGTGTGTCGGGTTCCTTAGGATATATCCCCAGGAGGGGAATTGCAGGGTCATAGGGTAGGTCCATTTCTAGCCTTCTGAGAGTTCCCCAGACTGTTCTCCACAGAGGTTGGACCCATTGACATCCCCACCAGCAGTGCAGGAGGGCTCCTCTGACCCCAGACCCTCTCCAGCATCTGCTGCTGTACTTCATTATGTTTTGTTTTTTCCTTCAGTGACTAAATTTCATTTTCTTTTTTCCTTGAGAAGAAAAAAACTGGCGGAGTGGAGTCTTCAGGTTACTGCTTTCAAAATTCCCTGGGCTTTGTTGTTGTTGTTGTTTGCTTGTTTTTGTTTTCTCCTTCAGTGTAGAGCAGTTTTCACTGAGTCATCACTAGGTAAGAAGCAGGTTATATGGGGGCCAGGTGGTAGCACAGCAGGTTAAGCACACATGGTGTGAAGTGCAAAGACCGGCATAAGGATCACAGTTCGAGTCCCCGGCTCCCCACCTGCAGGTGAGTCGCTTCACAGGCGGTGAAGCAGGTCTGCAGGTGTCTGTCTTTCTCTCCCCCTCTCTGTCTTCCCCTCCTCTCTCAGTTTCTCTCTGCTCTATTCAGCAACAACAATAGCAATACACAAATAACAATAACGACAACAACAAGGGCAACAAAATGGAAAAAAGTGGCCTCCAGGAGCACCGAGCCCCAGTGATAAACACTGGAGACAAAGAAAGAGAAGAGAAAGAAAGAAACAGGTTATGTATACTTCTGGCAGATACTAGGTCCTGGGGACCTTACTAAAGTAGGCTCTAGAGGAAAAGAGTCTAAATTGGGTTTTGTGAGTTTTTTAGTTTTTATATTTTTATTTATTTATTATTGAATAGAGACAGAGAGAAGTTGAGGGGAGGAGATAGAGAGGGAGAGAGACACCCTGCAGGTGGGGACCAGGGGCTTGAACCTGAGTCCTTGCACACTATAATGTGTGTGCTTAATCAGGTGCACCGCCATCTGGCCCCATTTGTGAGGTTTGTTTGTTTTTAATTTTTTGTTGCCCTTGTTTTATTATTGTAGTTATTATTGATGTTATTGTTGTTGGATAGGACAGAGAGAAATGGAGAGAGGAGGAGAGAAAGACAGACACCTGCAGACCTGCTTCACCGCCTGTGAAGCGACTCCCCTGCAGGTGGGGAGCTGGGGGCTCGAACTGGGATCCTTAAGCCAGTCCTTGCTCTTTGTGCCACCTGTGCTTAACCCGATGCACTGCCGCCCAACTCCCTTTTTTTTTTTTTAAAGAAATATGTATCTTGGTTTATTTGCATTTCTGTTACTTTCTGTTAGGGCTTAATGTAAAGATAGACTGCTGCAGTCCAGTGCTGTTCACCTGGGGCTTTTCAGCAGCAGAGTACACTCTCATGTATCGAATGCCAGATTTATAATTAGGAAGGCTGTTTCTTTTAACCTGCTGTCAAACTGGAAGAATAGAAACAGGTTGATATGATGACTCGCGGTTTAATCACTGTGGTTGTGGACCAGAGAAAGCAACTTTGGAGCACAGGGCTGAGTTCGGTTTTGATCCATTTTAATCTGAAATCTTGAATCTGTAACAGAGATCTTTTGCAGTATTTTTCAAAGCTGAGAATTCATGTAAATAATTCTATAATTCAGGTATATCCTGAAATTCTAAATGGGATAGATTCAGTCTATCCTTGTATCGATGTGTCTTTTTGAAGGTGAGGAGGGTGCGTATAAAGTAAAATGCTTTTCTTTTCTTTTCTTTTTTTTGTCATCTCTGGGGCTTTAATGCTCCAACATGAGGTGAAAGAGACCACAGGCCAAAGCTTCCTCCAGTGTAATGGGGGCCGAACTTCAACCTGAGTCACGCACATGGCAAAGCAGCATACTACCCAAGTGAGCTATTTTGCCAGCCCTAAAGTAAATCTGTTAAAGAGACCTTGGGAGTCAGGCGGTAGTGCAGTGGTTCTGAACATACTTCAAGTAGAGAGGCTAATATTCAGCTGTCAGAAAGGTCATGACATAAGTTTTTCTATGAAGAAATGCATCATGAGTTTCTTGACAACCAATATAATTAATAACATGGTTATTCAGAAGATTTATTTTATCTGGTCAAAAAGTATAGGACTTCTGGATCAATCTAGACCTTCCAGTAGGTCTGGATATGGCATGTTGTAGTCAAGAGTTCCTATAAACTAAAAGAAAACTTAATGTTTCCTCCTCCAGCATGACACAGAAAAAGATTAGGAGAATTGTAGTAAAAATTCCCACTTAGAAAAGCAAAGAATGGGAGTTAGATGGTAGTGCAGCAGGTTAAGTGCACGTGGCACAAAGCGCAAGGACCTGCATAAGAATCCCAGTTCGAGCCCCCGGCTTCCCACCTGCAGGGGAGTCACTTCACAGGCAGTGAAGCAGGTCTGTAAGGTGGCTATCTTTCTCTCCCTCTATCTGGCTTCCCCTCCTCTCTCCATTTCTCTCTGTCCTCTTCAACAACGATGACATCAGTTAACAGCAACAATAACTACAGCAATAAAACAACGAGGGCAATAAAAGGGAATAAATAAATATTTTTTTAATTAAAATGGGGGGGCGGGTGGTAGTGCACCTGGTTAAGCACTTGCATTACAGTGTACAAGAACCCAGATTCAAGCTCCCGGCCCCCATCTGCGGGGGAAAGCTTCATGAGTGGTGAAGCAGGGCTGCGGGTATCTTCCTCTCTGTATCCCAATCTTCTTTCAATTTCTCTCTGTCTCTATCCAATAATAAATAAATAAAAATATTAAAAATAAAAAATAAAAAAAGAAAGAAAATAACAAATCCAACTAGACAAGAAAGACAAAATTCCCTGTCCAGAGGTTAAGTTCTCAAGTTCCTCAGGTTCAAAACACAAAGGGGGAAAAAAAAGAAGAAAGAAAGGAAAAAATGGCTATCAGGAGCAGTGGATTTATGGTGTTAGCACTGAGCCCCAGCAGTAATCCTGGTGGCAATTTAAAAAATAAATATTTAAGTAGGGCTAGGGAGACATCACAGTGGTTATGCAAAAGACTTGAATGCCTGAGTTTTAGTCCCAGGTTCTATCCCCAGCACCACCATAAACCAGAGCTGATCAGTGTTCTAGTCTCTCTCTCTCTCTCCACATCATATAAATAAGTAAATAACATATTTTGAAAATAATAAGATTGTAAATCTAAATATCTACTGAAATTGGCAATTAACAGTAATATGCCAGGTTAGAATGAGAATGAAAGAGATTCTACATATTAATAGGAAATGAGCTTCAAGTTATATTAAGTGAGGGCAGGGAAGGTAGCATAATGGTTATGCAGAGAGACTCTCATGTTTGAGGTCCCAGAGTCCCAAATTCAATCCCCTACACCATCATAAGCCAGAACTGAGCAGTACCTGGTAAAAAAAAGAAAGGTCTATTGAGTGAAAATAACTAAGGTGGTAAAAGCACCAGGTTTATTATTTGTGAGAAGGAACAAAGGGGGAGAGAAATGTTGCATAATATATTGTATGTATTAGGAAGTATCCATAAGAAACTGTGAACAGTGGTTTCCTATAGGCCAAATACTGAAAAGACCCTGTACTTTTCATTTTACACAGATTATTCTAGATGAGTAGTTTTGCCATTAGGGTTACTATTGGGCTTCAGTGCCTTTAGGACTCTCCTGCTGCTGGTGGCCAGTTTTCTTTTTTCTAGACGATGAGGGAGAGGGACCCTAGCACTGCTCCAATGCTCTTGAAGCTTATTCCCCTGCCCCCAGGCCACCCCTGCAACCACTTCATATGATGACCTGGGGCTTAAATATGGATCCTTGTACATGGCTCTGCTGATGGAGTCACCTACTGGCCCCTCTAGATAAGATGTTTTGTGTTTTGTTTTGTTTGTTTGTTTTTTGTAACCAAGTGTTCATATTTCTGCTTTAATTTCTTAATACAAAAATTGTTACTGGGGAGAGAGAAAAATGACAGATGACTTTGTGATTCATTAAAAATAAAAGTCTTTGTGATTCATTAAAAATGTTTACTGTATAATTCTCTTTAAAGTTCCTCAAGAAGGTGGAAACTGGACCTTTGGTATTTTCATTTTGTAGATGGGTAGGCAGCTAAGTTTTTGGCCATCCAAATGCGCACTGCAAAATCCATGCTGGAGGTTCTTTATCCTGCTTAACAGTACCTAAGCCACACTCCCTTTTCCTCTGCAGTGGAAATTTTGCTCAGCCGACAAAAGAAAGCTGAATTTCTAAAGAAGATGACTGATGTGGCTGTTCGAATGTCAGAGGAGCAGTTGGTTGAGCTCAGAGCCGATATCAAGGTAAACAACTCACCATTGAGGAACAAGTAGAAAAATCTCATGATTCATGCATGAATATCTGATACATTAAACTATATCTGATACATTAAACTCATCATCTTCCTTTCCCAAGTCTGGCCTTCTTTCAGGTTTCTTTTCTCTGTGAGCGATCCTGTCATCTAACCAGTAGAAACATGAGGATAAGTTTCCTTATCCCATACTAAATCTGTCAGCAGACCCTGTCCACTCGACCTCCTTCTGAACTGCAGAACTGACCTTTTTTCTTTTCTTTTTTTAAATTATATTTATTTTCCCTTTTCTTGCCCTTGTTTTTATCGTTGCTGTTGTTACTGATGTCGTCATTGTTGGATAGGACAGAGAGAAATCAAGAGAAGAGGGGAAGACAGAGGGGGAGAGAAAGACAGACAACTGCAGACCTGCCTCACCGCCTGTGAAGCGACTCCCCTGCAGGTGGGGAGCCGGGTTCGAACCAGCATCTTTACGCAGATCCTTGCACTTTGCACCACGCGCACTTAACTGCTGCGCTGCCGCCTGACTTGCCTTTTCATCTCCGCCATCACGAAAGTATTGTGCGCTCTTGCTTGAACTTATGTAATAGGCTCTTAACTGACGCTTACCACTGGGCCACTCTTCTTCACTTTCCATTTGTGTTCTTCACGCTGTAGTGACCTGCTTCCAACTTTTCCTTGCTTTTGGCATGAAAAGACTGTGATGTTCAGCATCGCCTATAGGGCTTGCCATGATCTGACTCTGTCACCCTCCTCATTTCCCACCATGTCCACAGTCATATCCTTTCTCTCCCTCTTCCCAGCATGCATGTGCACTCGTGTTCTGCTTGTCCTTCAAGACTTTCCTCCTTTGTGCATTTCATAAATCATAATCTTATGTGCACTTGATTGGTCTGTATTCCCTGCCTAGTTATGCATTTCACAGTAGGAGGAGCTGCTGTCTTCAGTGCTGAGCATAGTGCCTTGACACATAGTAGCTACTCAGAAATGTTTATTTCTTTTTCTTTTATTATTTTTAACCAGAGCACTGCTCAGCTCTAGTTTATGTTGGTGTGGGGGATTGAACCTGGGACTTTAAAGCCTCAGGCATGAGTCTGTTTGCATAACCATTATGCTATCTCCCCCACCCAATTAACAGTTTTTTAAAGTTTATTTATTTTATTTGATAGGACAGAGAGAAGTCGAGAGGGGAAGGGGAGATAGAGAATAAGAAAAAAAAAGACACGTGCAGTATTATTGCTTCACACTTGTGAAGCTTCTGCCCCCAGCAGGTGGGAACTGGGGCCTTGAAAGGTCTTTGCGTATGACAAAGCATGCATTCAGCTGGATACACCACTGCTCACCTGCCCCCCCCAAAAAAATCTTTCTGCATAACCATTTTGCTATCTCCCCAACCTCTGAATTGAAGTTTCAGTTGTTAGGTTTTGTGATATCTTTGCAAAATACTCTTTAAAAAAAAACCAGAGTACTACTCAGCTGTGGTTTGTGGTGGTGCGGGGGATTGGAGCCTCAGACATGAGAGTCTCTCTTTTTTTTTTTTAATATTTACTTATTTATTCCCTTTTGTTGCCCTTGTTTCATTGTTGTAATTATTATTGTTGTTGCTATTGCTGTCGTTGTTGTTGGATAGGACAGAGAGAAATGGAGAGAGGAAGGGAAGACTGAGAGGGAGAGAGCAAGATAAGACAACTTCAGATTTGCTTCACCACCTGTGAAGTGACTCCCCTGCAGGTGAGGAGCCAGGCACTTGAACCGGGATCCTTACACCAGTCCTTGTGCTTTGCGCCACCTGCGCTTAACCTGTTGTACTACCTCCGGAGAGAGTCTTTTTACGTAGCCATTATGCTACCTACCCCCACCCCTGTAAAATATTCTTGCTTTCATTAGGCATACATGTTAAATTCTTATATAAAGAACAAATATTTCTTTTTAAAAGTTTTTTTTGAATATTTATTTATTCTCTTTTGTTGCCCTTGTTGTTTTACTGTTGTAGTTATTATTGTTATTGATGTTGTCGTTGTTGGATAGGACAGAGAGAAATGGAGAGGGGGGAGAGAAAGACAGACACCTACAGACTTGCTTCACTGCCTGTGAAGCGACTCCCCTGCAGGTGGGGAGCCAGGCGCTCGAACCAGGATCCTTACACCAGTCCTTGTGCTTTGCTCCAAGTGCACTTAACCTGCGCTACCGCCCGACTCCCAAACAAATATTTCTAAGACTGAGATGGGAACCTGAAAAAGACTGAGATACTCATGGATAATTATAGACACTGGTATGTTTTGTTTTTCTTGATTTGTTTTTACCAGAACATTGCTCAGCTCTGACTTATGGTAGTATGGGTTACTGAACCTGGGACTTTGAAGTCTCAGGCTTCAGTGTCTCTTTGCATAACCATTAGGCTATCTTCCCCCACCTGGCTTGTCCTCTTTGTTCTTTGTTGATGTGAAATAGTGAAAACAAGCAGATTTTAAATTACCATTTTCTGGTTAGCTAAAACTATATTAGTAATTTTTTTTAGGAAGTCTTCCTCACACTGATGCCAGTCAGTCTCATTCAGCTCCCTGGTAGAAGCCGGAAAGCCCTTTGGATTTAGATCAGGTTCTGGCACTCAAAGGCTTCATCTGTTCTCCTTCCCACGTGGTTGAAAAGCTGCTGGAAACATTTCTTCAGGCTGACTAAGGATCTGTTTCCACATTTTTCAGTGTGCTCACTGGGATGGGGGCTGAGCCACTTAAATGTCTTATTTTCACATCATTTTATTTCTGTCATTGTCACTAGGTCTTTGACTCAACAAACCCTAGGATTTATTTCAGAATTAATCTTTCTGACATTATATATCTGAAGACTTTTTTTTTTTTTTTTTACAGAGATTCATGTGTCACAATGTACTCTGAAGCTTTAGGACTATAAGATCCAAAAGTCATTTTTATTTCTTTACCACTTCCTGCTTCTAGATAAGTTCTAAGGATTCTGATGCATTTCCTTCTTCCCTTGGAAAATACAGAGTGGAACTTGAACACCCCCGGCCAACTAGGGACCTGTACTGAGGAGTCTAGTTCTTCTAAATCACATGTGGGCATCTAACTTTCTTTTTCATCATCATTAAAAATAATAATAATAATACTCAAAGCTACTATAGAAATTATTTTGAAGTGACTTGGGAGGTTGTTCAATGAGTAAAAAAAAAATGGAATTCTCAAGCATGAGGCCCCACATTCCATACCCAGCATCACATGCCAGATTGACGCTCTATTTCTTCCACTCTCTCATTAAAATATTTTTTTTAAATAAATTTTTTATTGAAATGAGCCCTTGGGAGTCGGGCGGTAGCACAGTGGGATAAGCGGACGTGGCACAAAGCCCAAGGACCAGCGTAAGGGTCCCGGTTCAAGCCCCCGGCTCCCCACCTGCAGGGGGGTTGCTTCACGGATAGTAAAGTAGGTCTGCAGGTGTCTATCTTTCTCTCCCCATCTCTGTCTTCCCCTCCTCTCTCCATTTCTCTCTGTCCTATCCAACAACGACAACATCAATAACAACAACAATTTTAACTACAACAGTAATAACTACAACAAGGGCAACAAAAGGGAATAAATAAATATAAAAAAAGAAAAAAAGAAATGAGCCCTCAAAAGTACTTGGTTCATGACTTATTTTTAATCTCACAGTTTCTGTAGTTAATTTTTGTTTTTTGTTTGTTTGCTTTTACTTAGAGAGTTGTTTATTTCTTAACTCAGTTTTTTTTTTTTTAAGTATTTTATTTTTGAGAGAAATACAGAGAAAGACTCAGAGAAATACCAAAGTACTACTCAGCTCTGGCTTATGGTGGTACAGGTTATTGAACCTGGGACTTTGGAGCCTCAGGCATGAGAGTCTCTTTGCATAACCATTATACTATCTACCCTTGCCCCCAGTTTTGTTTTGTTTTGTTTTGTTTTACAGGGACATGATTACTGTATCATAAATTCTTTTCACTTGCAAAGTTGATTTTTCACTTGAGTTTTTACTAAAGAGTATCTATAATGGTTATGTAAAGAGACTCTCATGCCTGAGGCTCCATAGTCCCAGGTTCTGTCTACCACACCATCATAAGTCAGAGCTGAGCAATGCTCTGGTAACAAAAATTAAATAAATAAATAATATCAAGCCTTCCGCTTAAGGGGAATCATTGTGGCTTATGAGCTGCCTTTACTTTTCTATAAAATGGAACCAGGTGGAGACTAGCCAGCAGTTGAAAGTGACCCTCTACTATCAGTTCTTTCTCTACAGACTTTCTTCCTCATGCCTACTAGCTTTAACCATCATATAGCATTGAATAAAGCTCCTAAGTGGACTCCTTCAATTCTATTTTATTCTATTTGTTTTATTTTAATGAAAGAAGAGAGGCAGAGAGAGCGAGACCAGAGCACTGCTCAGCTTTGGTTTATAGTGGAACTGGGATTGAACCTGGGACTTCAGAGCCTCAGGCATGAGAGTCTTTTACATAGCCATATGCTATCTACCCAGCCTTTCAATTCTTAAAAAAATTACTGAATTGGGAGTCGGGCTGTAGCACAGCGGGTTAAGCGCAGGTGGCGCAAAGCTCAAAGACGGGCATAAGGATCCCGGTTCGAACCCCGGCTCCCCACCTGCAGGGGAGTCGCTTCACAGGCGGTGAAGCAGGTCTGCAGGTGTCTATCTTTCTCCTCCTCTGTCTTCCCTTCCTCTCTCCATTTCTCTCTGTCCTATCCAACAACGACAACAACAATAATAACTACAACAATAAAACAACAAGGGCAACAAAAGGGAATAAATAAATAAAATAAATATTAAAAAAAAATTACTGAATTATGGGGAGTCGGATGGTAGCGCAGTGGGGTAAGTGCATGTGGCACAAAGCGCAAGGACCAGCATAAGGACCCCGGTTCGAGACTCTGGCTCCCCACCTGCAGGGGAGCCACCTCACAGGCAGTGAAGCAGGTCTGCAGGTGTCTGTCTTTCTCTCCCCCCCTTTGTCTTCTCCTCTCTCCATTTCTCTCTGCCCTATCCAACAACGACGACATTGTTAGCAAGCATAAATCAAACCACCATCCACTGTAAGGAAGCAAAGATGTTTATTGACGAATTGCAATCCGGGCCGAGATGGTGACTGGTGTTAGTCTACCAAGCTCGGCCCCGAACAGGGCTCAAACAATACAATTTATAGGAATTCAGACTACACTCAGGGAGGGGGAGCACATCACCTTATCAACCTACATCCCACCCATCTGGTAGACAGCACACCACAAAGTCTGTTCAAAGGTCCTGATAAGGCTTGTCCTCAGGCAGGGTCCTTTGAACAATGGGTGGCCTTAACTAATTAGGTCCTGCTTATTCAAGGGGGAAGGGGCAAGGAATTTTACACCTCATACTACAAGCAACTCATACTAAAAGCACTTAACAAACAACTGCATAAAAAGGGAATTTCAAGGCTACTGCCTTTTACAGACATCAATAACAACAATTATAACACAACAACAAAAAAAACAAGGGCAACAAAAGAGAAAATAAATAATAAATAAATATAAAAAATTACTGAATTATGTCAGTCACACAACATTGGTAATATGAAGACTGTTTAGTAAACTTTGAGCGGTAAAAAGAAAACAAGTGAAGGGCCAGGAGATAGCTTCATAGATAGTGTAACAGTGCTGGAGCTGTGAAGCGCGCTTCATCTCTAGAGTCCGGTTTACCACTTTGCTCACCTGGAGACTTTATTTGTCCTTTCTCCAGCACTTTGTTAGTGAACGGAAATACGATGAGGATCTGGGACGAGTAGCCAAGTTCACCTGTGATGTAGAGACACTCAAGAAGAACATTGACTCATTTGGACAAGGTGAGATGGGGAGATTCTGGATGCTTGGTGCGGCAATGAGCTCATCCTCTGGTAGAGTCTGCAGTGCCGGGACTTCAGTGATTGTTCCGTAGTGTCTCGTGTGTTTATGGGAGGTGACTCTGAGATACATATATATATATATTTTTTTTATTGTTGTAGTTATTATTGTTGTTGTCGTTGTTGGATAGGACAGAGAGAAATGGAGAGAGGAGGGGAAGACAGAGAGGAGAAGAGAAAGATAAGACACCTACAGACCTGCTTCACCGCCTGTGAAGCGACTCCCCTGCAGGTGGGGAGTCGGGGTTCGAACCGGGATCCTTATGCCGGTCCTTGTGTTTTGCGCCACCTGCGCTTAACCCGCTGTGCTACAGCCCGACTCCCGATACATATATTTTTTAAATTTATTGGGGGATTAATGGTTTGCAGTCAACACTAAAGTACAATAGTTTGTACATGCGTAACATTTCTCGGTTTTCCATATAATAATAATTTAGCCCCCACTAGGTCCTCCTCTGTCATCATGTTCTAAGACTTGAACCCTTCCCCTCACCCCCCGAGTCTTACTTTGCTGCAATACACCAACGACTCTGAGATATTTAAGAAGTGAGTGGATGCAGACGCTTTGAGCTCTAAGAATGAATATCTCAGGACCAGCGCAAAGATCCCAGTTCAAGCCCCCAGCTCCCCACCTGCAGGGGGGGGGTCACTTCACAGGCGTGAAGCACATCTGCAGGTGTCTTATCTTTTTTTTTTAAAAAAAAGATTTTATTTGTTTATGAGAAAGATAGGAGGAGAGAGAAAGAACCAGACATCACTCTGGCACATGTGCTGCCGGGGATCAAACTCAAGACCTCATGCTTGAGAGTCCAAAGCTTTACCACTGTGCCACCTCCCAGACCACAGGTGTCTTTTTGTCCTCCTCAGTCTTTCCCTCCTCTCTCTATTTCTCTCTGTCCTATCCAACAACAACAACAGCTGTAACAACAATAACAACCACAACAAGGGCAACAAAATGGGAAAAATAGCCTCCAGGAGCTAGCTCTGAGCCCCAGTGATAACCCTGGAGGCAAAATATATATATATATATATTTAGCTTCCTAAATGTACAATAATATTTGCTCCTCATCTTCTGCTGAGTTGAAAGATGTATCATGTTTGGCACACACACACACACACAAAAAAAATACACTGACTTCTTGAGCCTTATTGTATTCTTCCTAATGGAAAGAACAATACTTGCTTTCCCTGGCTCAGAGTAGGTACTTAGATAATGAAGGGGTGAGAGGAATCTGAGGTGAGAGTGTATCCATCAATCAAGCCCTGAGCTCAGCTTCTGTATATATATATTTACTCTCTTTTGTTGCCCTTGTTTTATTGTTGTAGATATTATTGTTGTTAGTGAGGTCATCATTGTTGGATAGGACAGAGAGAAATGGAGAGAGATGGGGAAGACAGAGAGGGGGAGAGAAAGACAGACACCTGCAGACCTGCTTCACCCCCTGTGAAGCAACTCCCCTGCAGGTGGGGAGCCAGGGGTTCAAACCTGGATCCTTAAGCCGGTCCTTGTGATTTGTGCCAACTGCGCTTTAACCAGCTGCACTACCGCCTGACTCCCCTGTATTCTTTTTTTTTCCCCTTTCGTTGCCCTTGTTTTTCATTGTTGTTGTAGTTATTGTTGTTGTTATTGATGTCATCATTGTACAGGACAGAGAGAAATGTAGAGAGGAGGGGAAGACGGGGAGAGAAAGATAGACACCTGCAGACCTGCTTTACCGCCTGTGAAGCGACTCCCCTGCAGGTGGGGAGCTGGGGCTCGAACCGGGATCCTTACACCAGTCCTTGTGCTTTGCGCCCACGTGCACTTAACCCGCTGCGCTACCGCCCGACTCCCATCTTCTGTATTCTTTCAGTACAAAAGTGGAATGTACTTCGGGCAGTGATTGTGAGTTCATCATTTGTCTCAGGACAAAATAAACAAAAAATAGAGCTGTGACCAAATTTGAATTGAAAATATTAATATTGGAGATAAGGGAGGTGACTCAGCAATCAATATACTGAGTACATGTTACAATGTATATGTTACATGAGACCCACAGGTTCCTTCTCCAACACCAAATGAGATTTCAGAATAGGTGTGTGTGTGTGTGTGTGTGTGTGTGTGTGTGTGTGTGTGTGTGTGTGTGTGTGTGTGTGTTAAAAACAACATCCTTTGAAGGGACTGGGTGGTGGTGCACCTGGTTGAGCACATATGTTGCAATGTTCGGGCCCCCGGTCCCCACCTGCAGGAGGAAAGCTTTGCAAGTGGTAAAGCAGGGTTACAGGTGTCTTTATGTCTCTTTCCCTCTCTGTCTCTCCCTCCCTCTTGATTTCTGACTATCTCTACCCAATAAATAAAGATAATAAAAATTTTTTAAAAAAAAAACATCCTTTGAAAGGAAGGGAGGGAGGGAGGAATGAAGGAGCAGGCCAGGCAGTGACACAGTTTATAGTGCTCAGAGACCCAGGCTTGAACTCCTCCCCACCTGCAAGGGGAAGGCTTCACAAGCAGTGAAGCAGTTGTGAAGGTGCCTCTTTTTCTTTTGCCTTTCAATTTCTGTCTTATCTAATAAAAGATAAATAAATAAATAAAAAGAAAAAATGTCCACTAGGAGCACTGGATTTGTCATGCAGGCACTAAGCCACAGCAATAACTTTGCTGGCAATAAATGATGATGATGGTGGTGATAATATAAATAATAAGTAGAAAATAATAAAAATACTAATATTTTTCAGCTAAATTGACATATTGAATTTGGGACTATTTGTAGAAAGTACCTTGGGAAAATGTATGTATGCTATAAAAACTAGTTATATTCATATTTAAGTAATTATTTATATTATGTATCATTCAAAAAATTGTTAAAGGACTTAACTTTTTTTAATTTGCCTTTTTGTTTCTTTGCAAAGTATGTACTTCAAAATGTTCCTTGCATAGGAAACTGAACATATGGCCCATACTATTGTTCCCAGGATTATTAGTCAGCCACTGGAACCATATCCAGGAGCCAGGTAGTAGGAAATGCCATGGCATCATTAGTTGGTGAGGGGATGGCCCACTTAATCTATTCCTGTAGAAGTAATGGCTGAAAAAAAAAAAAAGTAAAGGATGGGAGGGGTGGGGCAGGGGTGAGGACACACGTCTGACTTATGGGTTGTTTGGTCTGGCCTGGCCAAACTGAGACTCAAAATTCAATAAATTCAGGAGCTTTCTTTCATAGCAACATTAAGTGTTAATCTTTAGACTAATAATTTTGTGTGACCCATGAATTCGGTTAAAAAAATATTTCTTGGCAGAAAAAGATTCCCCATTCCTGGAGTAGAGGAAGAGATCAGAAAGGAAATTTTCTTATTATCATTTCCTATAAACATCTGCAGGATTTTCTTACAACAGCTCAGGTAGACACTTCTTTATCTTAAATTGCTCACTGTGAAATAGAGAAATGGAGACAGTCTCACCCATCGTGCCCTTCCATCATATGACCAGAAACTCATACTTCTGTTTCAGTGTCCCATCCAAAGAACAGCTATTCAAGCAGATCCCGGTGTAGCTCAGTTACATCTGTGCCCTTGAGTAGCCAATGTGTTGCCTCTGCTGCTTGTTCTCCCACCTGTGCCTCTGCTTCCAGCCTTACCAGTACTAACAAGAAAAACTCAGCACCAGGAGAGACACCTGCAGCTGTAGCAAACTCCAGTGGCCGACCGTACCAGCCTCGAGAGGTAAACTACTCTCCACACTGAGGAGATGAGGAAGAAAAATGACCACATGGTCATAGTTTCAGTGCTGACAACTCAGTTCATTACCTTTCTTTCTGTGCCCATTTCATACCCATTTTGAAGCTTCTGGGCCCCACTAGTTCCAGAGATAGTGTTTGGTATATATGCCTCAAACCATCAGCCAGTTTAGGATTGCCCGTTGCCAAGAACTGCTGACTTCCTGGTGCTGGCAGTTATCCTACCTGTTGTATCCTACCTGATTGCCTGGTAATTAGTCACTCTGGGAATCATGTGCCCATCTCAAGGTAGAAGACAACATAGTTGCAGTTTACCGGCGTGCATCTGAAGTAACATTTCCCTAGAAGCACCATGTGGGTGGGCTAAAGCAGGGGGAGTGCGAGTCAGCATGGTGACATGCGGAGCAAACATTAGAAAGTCAAAGCATGATCTATATTTTGTCTTCTTTGGTTTGAAAAAGATACACAAGAGCTATCTTAAGTGATATATATATATATATATATATATATATATATTTTTTTTTTTTTTTTTTTTTTTTTTTACCCAAACACTGGTAGTACAGGGGATTGAACTTGGGACATTGGAGCTTCAGGCCTGAGAGTCTCTTTGCATAACCATTATGCTCTCTACCTTGCCCAGTGCTGTAATTATTCAGAAGTGGTATAACACGAGTTAGTGGACAAAAATAAAATCATGTGCCAAAAGCTTTCCAGATTATAATAGAAAAGATGTCACATTTTTGAAAAATGCTAAATGTCATAGCAACATGATTTAATGTATGGTTCATGATATATACCATAATAATCACAGTGGGTTTTGTTTTATTTCCTATGTTCGTTATCTTTTTTTTTATTATTTTTTTTAAGAATTTATTTCTTTATTGGGGAATTAATGTTTTACATTCAACAGTAAATACAATAGTTTGTACATGCATAACATTCCCCAGACTCCCATTTAACAATACAACCCCCACTATGTCATTCATCATCTTTCATGGACCTGTATTCTCCCCACCCACCCACCCCAGAGTCTTTTACTTTGGTGTAATACTCCAATTCCATTTCAGGTTCGACTTGTGTTTTCTTTTCTAATCTTGTTTTTCAGCTTCGGCCTGAGAGTGAGATCATCCCATATTCATCTTTCTGTTTCTGACTTATTTCACTCAACATGATTTTTTTTCAAGGTCCATCCAAGATCGGCTGAAAATGGTGAAGTCACCATTTTTTACAGCTTAGTAGTATTCCGTTGTATATATAGACCACAACTTGCTCAGCCACTCATCTGTTGTTGGACACCTGGGTTGCTTCCAGGTTTTGGCTATTACAAATTGTGCTGCCAAGAACATATGTGTACACAGATCTTTTTGGATGGGTGTGTTGGGTTCCTTAGTATATATCCCCAGGAGGGGAATTGCAGGGTCATAGGGTAGGTCCATTTCTAGCCTTCTGAGAGTTCTCCAGACTGTTCTCCACAGAGGTTGGACCAATTGACATTTCCACCAGCAGTGTAGGAGGGTTCCTTTGACCCCACACCCTCTCCAGCATTTGCTGCTGTTCCCTTTTCTGATGTATGACATTCTCACAGGAGTGAAGTGATATCTCATTGTTGTCTTGATTTGCATTTCTCTAACAATCAGAGACTTGGAGCATTTTTTCATGTGTTTCTCGGCCTTTTGGATCTCTTCTGTGGTGAATATTCTGTCCAAGTCCTCCCCCCATTTTTGGATGGGGTTATTTGTTGTCTTGTGGTTGAGTCTGGCAAACTCTTTATATATGTTGGTTATTAAACTCTTATCTGATGTATGGCATGTAAAGATCTTCTCCCATTCTGTGAGGGGTCTCTTGGTTTGGGTAGTGGTTTCTTTTGCTGTGAAGAAGCTTTTTAATTTGATGTAGTCCCACAGGTTTATACTTGCCTTAGTCTTCCTTGTAATTGGATTCGTTTCATTGAAAATGTCTTTAAAATTTATGCGGAAAAGAGTTCTGCCAATATTTTCCTCTAAGTATCTGATAGTTTCTGGTCTAACATCCAAGTCCTTGATCCACTTGGAATTTACTTTTGTATTTGGTGAAATACAGTGATTCAGTTTCATTCTTCTGCATGTTTCAACCCATTGTTTCCAACACCATTTGTTGAAGAGACTCTGCTTTCCCCATGTAATAGTCTGGGCCCCTTTGTCAAAGATTAGATGTCCATACGTGTGGGGCCTCATTTCTGGGCTCTCAATTCTATTCCACTGGTCAGTGTGTCTGTTCATGTTCCAGTACCAAGCAGTTTTGATGACAATGGCCCTATAATACAGTTTGAGATCTGGGAGTGTGATGCCTCTGGTTCTGTTCTTTTTTCTCAAGATTGTTTTGGCAATTCTAGGTCTTTTCTGGTTCCAGATAAACATTTGTAGCATTTTTTCTATTCTCCTACAAAATGTGCTTGGGATCTTGATGGGGATAGCATTAAATTTGTAGATGGCTCTGGGTAATATATTCATTTTGATGATGTTAATTCTTCCAACCCATGAACATGGAATATCTTTCCACTTCTTTGTGTCTTTTTCAATTTCTTTGAGTAGTGACTCATAATTTTCAGTATACAAGTCTTTCACTTCTTTGGTTAGGTTTACTCCTAGATATTTTATTGTTTTTGTTGCTGTAGAAAAAGGAACTGATTTCTGGATTTCAATTTCTTCTAACTTAGTGTTTGCATAGAGGAATGCCACTGACTTTTGAATGTTAATTTTATAGCCTGACACATTACTGTATTGCCTGATGATTTCCAAAAGCTTCTTGCTGGATTCCTTAGGTTTTTCCATGTATACTATCATGTCATCTGCAAATAAGGAGAGTTTGACTTCTCTTCCAATCTGTATGCCTTTAATTCCTTGCTCCTGCCTGATTGCTATGGCAAGAACTTCCAACACTATGTTGAATAGTAATGGTGATAGTGGGCAGCCCTGTCTAGTACCTGATCTGAGGGGAAATGCTTCCAGTTTTTCACCATTGAGTATGATGTTGGCTGTAGGTTTGCTATAGATAGACTCCACTATCTTCAGGAATTTTCCATCTATTCCCATTTTTTGTACTGTTTTGATCATAAAGGGATGTTGTATTTTGCCAAAGGCTTTCTCTGCATCTATTGATATGACCATGTGGTTTTTGGTCTTGCTTTTGTTGCTGTGGTGGATCACATTGATTGATTTACGTATATTAAACCAACCTTGCATGCCTGGGATAAACCCCACTTGGTCATGATGAACAATCTTTTTGATATACTGCTGTATCCGGTTGGCTAGAATTTTGTTCAATATTTTCGCATCTATGTTCATCAGAGATATTGGTCTGTAGTTTTCTTTTTTGGTTGTGTCCCTGTCTGCTTTTGGTATCAGGGTGATGTTGGCTTCATAGAAGCTGGCAGGGAGTATTCCAGTGTCTTCAATCTTCTGGAAGACTTTTAAAAGTAGAGGTATTAGTTCTTCTTTGAAGGTTTTGTAGAATTCATTTGTAAAACCATCTGGTCCAGGACTTTTATTTTTGGGAAGATTTTTGATAACTGTTTCAATTTCATTAGCTGTGATGGGCCTGTTCATGTTATCCACTTCCTCTTGACTTAGTTTTGGAAGTTGGTAGGTATCTAGGAAATCATTCATTTCTTCCAGGTTCTCTAGCTTGGTGGCATATAGTTGTTCATAGAAGCCTCGCATGATATGTTGAATTTCTGCGGTGTCTGTTGTGATTTCTCCTCTTTCATTTACTATCCGGTTTACTTGGGTCTTCTCCCTTTTCTGTTTTGTGAGTCTGGCTAAAGGTTTGTCGATTTTGTTTACTCTTTCGAAGAACCAACATTTACTTTCATTGATCTTTTGTATGGTTTTCCTATTCTCAGTGTTATTTATTTCTGCCCTAACTTTAGTGATTTCTGTCCTTCTAGTTGCTTTAGGATTCCTTTGTTGTTGTTCTTCTAGGTCTTTAAGATGTGCAATCAGGCTGTTTATTTGTGCCTTTTCTTGTTTCCTAATGTGTGCTTGTATAGCTATGAACTTCTCTCTTAGGACTGCTTTAGCTGTGTCCCAAATATTTTGATAGCTTGTGTCTTCATTTTCATTGAACTCTCGAAACATTTTGATTTCTTCCTTGACTTCCTCTTTGACCCAGAAGTTGTTAAGAAGTGTACTGTTGAGCTTCCACATTTTGGGACTGTTACTAATCTTTTGTTGATTGTTAAGTGTTAATTTAATTCCACTGTGGTCTGAGAAGATGCTTGGGATGATTTCAGTGCTCTTGAATAGGCTGATGCTGTCTTTGTGGCCTAACATATGGTCTATCCTTGAGAATGATCCATGTGGATTTGAGTAAAATGTGTATTCCAGTTTCTTGGGATGAATAACTCTGAAAATGTACAGTAGTTCTAGTTTATCTATCTCTTCATTTAGCTCCCTTATGTCTTTACTGATTTTCTTCCTGGATGGTCTGTCAAGTTGAGATAGTGGGGTGTTGAAGTCCCCTACTATGATTGTGTTACTGTTAATATATTGCTGTAGCTCTTTCAGTAGAAGTTTGATGTATTTAGATGGCTTCTCATTGGGTGCATAGATATTAATAATTGTTAAGTCCTCTTGATTGACTGATCCTCTGAGCATTAAGTAGTGTCCATTCCTATCTTTTTTAATCTTATCTATTTTCAAGTCTATCATGTCAGATATGAGAATAGCTGTTCCTGCCCTTTTTTGTGGGCCATTGGCTTGAATGATAGTTTTCCATCCTTTCACTTTAAGTCTGTGTTTGTCTTGTTGAGTTAGGTGAGTTTCCTGTAGACAACATATTGTTGGGTTGTGTTTTCTGATCCATCTTCCTACTCTATGTCTTTTAATAGGTGAATTCAGGCCATTGACATTTATTGATATCAAAGATTGAAGATATTTTAACGCCATTCTTGTAGAGTTTTAGAGTGTTTTGATATATATGTCCTATTTGTGGTGGTCTGGTTGTTTATAGGAGACCTTTCAGAACTTCTTTCAGGGCAGGCTTGGTGATGGTTGCTTCCTTCAACTGTTGCTTGTCTGAGAAGGTTTTGATGCTTCCATCTAGTCTGAATGACAGTCTAGCAGGATATAGTATTCTTGGCTGAAAGCCTTTCTCATTGAGCACTCGATAGATATCTTGCCATTCTCTTCTGGCCTGTAGTGTTTGTATGGAGAAGTCTGCTGCTAATCTTATGGGTTTTCCTTTGTAGGTGACTCTTTGTTTTTCTCTTGCAGCCTTGAGGATCCTTTCTTTATCCTTATTCCTTTCCAATCTAAGTATGACATGTCTTGGTGTCTTTAGGTCTGGGTTAATTCTGTTTGGGACCCTCTGGGCTTCTTGAATCTTTATGTCTTTGGTGTTGTCTAGACTAGAGAAATTTTCAGCTATTATGGCCTGGAGAATGCTTTCTTCCTCTCCTTCTCTTTCTTCCTCTGGTAAGCCAATAATGCGTATATTGTTTCTTTTGAAGTCATCCCATAGGACTCTGTTGTTTTCAGCATCTCTTAATCTCTTTTTGAGATCTCTTACTTCTTTTTTAGTTGTCTCTAATCCATCCTCAATCTTGCTAATTCTGTCTTCAGCTTCATAGATTCTATTCTCTCTGCCTTCTACTGCTTTCTGGAGTTCATCTGTTTTGTTGCCCTGCTCTGATACTGTTTTAGCTTGTTTAGCTAGTTGCCTTCTTAGCTCAGCGATTTCAGCTTTCAGCTCTCTAATAACCATGAGATAATTAGAATTTTCTTCCATATTCTCATTTGTTGTTCCTGCATTTCTGATTACAATTTTTTCAAATTCTTTACTCACTCCTGTTATTATTTCCTTAGCTAATGTTTGGATGTTGAACTCGTTGTTTTGTGCTTCACCCTCTGGAGGACTTTTAGCTGGACTCTTGTCCTGGTTTGAGTCTCCAATATTTTTTCTTGTTGTTTTAACCATTTTATATATTATGTTATGAGTTCCCTTTATCAGTACTTTTCAAATTATTGATCACTATTGCCTGGATTGACTTGTGTTTAAGTAATTTAATTAAAGGGTTTGCCGTGGTGGAAGTTAACAGTTTTTTCAATCCCTGAGTTGGAGCTCAGTGGTGTAAAAGCCTCTTTTTTTTTTTTTTCTTCCCTGTAGGCTATGGGAGCCTGAGGGCTTTTAAACTATCAGTAGGCTTCTTAGCTTAATCACTGACTCCTGACCAAGAGATAAAGCAGAGTGTGGCAGAGATAATCCAGTGGTTATGCAAAGAGACTTTCACAGCCCCTCAGCTATGCCACGGAGGTATAGGTCTTCTCCTGAGTTTCCCAGTTAGATCTCTGTCCCCTGGTGTCCCTCCCTGTTGCTGCTCCAGATTCTGAGGGTAGTAGCAATGGAGACTCAGAGTTGCACTTGGTGAGTCTCTGGGGAGTCCTTTCCTCCCTTCAGCCGTCCCCTTGTTGTGGAGCAGACTGGAGGTGGTGTCTTCACTGATAAACTGTTGAACTGTTAGCAGTCACTTAATCTCTCCTTAGGCCCCTCTCTCCTCTCTGTCACCAGCCATGTGTGTTTGTACTCACGGGTGATTTACTGGGTTCCTGTGGTCATTCTAGTCCTGTCTTGTTTCGGTCCGGGTGGTCTCCTTTGGTACTCCTAGTTGATCCGGGAGAGGAGAGGAGAAGAGAGAAAGTCGTTCGTTATCTTTATAAATGACATCATTTGCAAAGTTCAGACACATAGCAAGAAAGTTGTTCAGTAGCATGTAACTACCCAAATAAATAATATTCTTTTTTCTTCTTTGCTCTTAAATAAAAAATGGGGGAGGGCAGGTGATGGTGCACTTGGTCGAGCCCATTACTATACACAAAGGACCCAGGTTCAAGCCCCCCAACCCCTCCAGTCCTCACAGGGCAAGCAAGTAGTGAAGCAGTACTACAGGTGTCTCTCTTTTCCTCTTTCTTCCCCTCTCAAATTCTTTTTTTTTTTATTACTACATTTATTTATTTATTGGATAGAGATAAAATCCAGAGGGAAGGGGGAGTTAGAAAGGATGAGAGACACCTGCAACACTGCTTCACCACTCACAAAACTTTACCCCTGCAGTTGGGGACTGGAGGCTCAAACCTGGGTCCTTGAACATTGTAACGTGTACTCAACCAGGTGTGCCACCATCCAGTACCTTAATTTCTTTCTTATCAAACATGAGAAAAGTAAAATAAAAATAAAATGAAGGAAAGAAAGAAAGAACATCTCTTCAGTAGAGAAGCTCAGGCTGAAAGGCAGAGAGATTGAAGGTGGGGAGAAGAATATGAAAGGTGCATTAATTCTCATGTCACTGCTAGGTTGGATTGACTGACAGAATTATCTCAGTCTGGAAAGAAAACTGATCCTTGGCAAGGGAGACAGCATAATGGGTTATGCAAAGAGACTCTCGTGCCTTAGGCTGCAAAGTCCCAGGTTCAATCCCCTGTACCACCATCAGTCAAAGCTGAGTCATGCTCTGATTTAAAAAAAAAAAAAATGTAAAAAGGTCTTTCACAGAAAATTGATCCCCTGGTATGGTATACTATAAATAGGCCTTGAGCATCCATTCATAATATGAGCAGGGACAAAATGGGTACTATAATGCCAGCCTGCTTTGAACACTGAATTCTTTTAT
Source organism: Erinaceus europaeus (assembly GCF_950295315.1). Lineage (NCBI taxonomy): Eukaryota > Metazoa > Chordata > Mammalia > Eulipotyphla > Erinaceidae > Erinaceus > Erinaceus europaeus. The sequence continues at coordinate 115,334,739 of NC_080168.1, read as the reverse complement.
CCTTAGGTACCACCAGGAAACCGGCGAGGAGGACAAGGCTACAGGTCCCAAGGCCAAAAGTCCAGTGACCCCACAAATCAAGGGCGACATGACAATGGTAGTCATTACAGAAATAGTTCATGGTATTCATCTAGTTCCAAGTATCAAAATACTCCACCCCAAGCACTGGGAAACACCAGTGAACTGGGCCAGGCTCACTCTGCAGGGACCAGTGGAACTGGAGCCATCAAGGAAACTAACCCACCCAAGCCTGCATTCAAAAAGGGACTCCCCCAGCGCAAGCCCAGGACCTCTCAGCCTGAATCTGTGCACTCTTGAGGGAAATTCCAGCCACCCTCTCTCCTTTATCACACACATTTCAACTTGATAACTGGACTTTAGGAAACTTATAGTTAGATTCATTAACAAAAAGGAGTTTACACATACCACATTTTATGTCACTCTATAAACAGTTTTGGTTTATTCTCTCATTTCTTCTGTATCACTTTTGGAGGGGAAGCTTTTTCACCCCTGTATGTCTCCCAGTGATTTGGATGAGCTCTGATCATTCCACCAGGAATCAGGCAGCTGTGGCTAGGTTTCCCAAGGGTAAATGATGTTCTTCTCAGTGCGCCCGGCCTTTCAGTTGCCCAGAGAGGACTTCCTCAGCATCCCACGCTGTGCAGACTCAGAAGGACTTGGATCAGAGCTCATCCTGCTGCCTTTCCAGTCCGAGCAGAAGCCACACACGCTTGGGGACCCTCTAGCCAACAATGTAATAGGAGCAGCGAGAGGAGGGGTTGAATTACCGAGAGAAGGGAAGATGAGTTGGTAAAAAGGAAGGAACACTAGGAAACATTTGGTAATCTGCCTTTGTTCTCAGAATGTGCCTAAGATTGACACTCGGACCCAGGTTTCAGTCTCCTGTTCAGCACTGCAGCTTAACCGCAGCTCCTTCCGAATGCCCAAAGCCTCGTTTCTATCACCTTAGACTGCAGACTAGTCTAGGGAGGTCTGTAGGAGAGTAGCATTTGATTAAAGTTTTAAAAAGTGTTCATTGTTCAATGTTGGAAGATTTTTGTTATTCGCCTTCTTTCCCAAAACCTCTTCTGATCCTGAACAAAATTTATAGCAATATAATTAGTGTTCATCTAAGGCGTTACCTAGAGATTCTCCACAGTCAATTTATAGTCAAATAAAAACAACTGCATAAGTGTTTACACATTTGTTGAGTAGCAGAAAGTGGCTTCATTTTTTTTTTTTTTAATTTTTTTTTCCTTTGGATGGCATGAGGTAGAGGTCATTCGTTTTATGTGGGGCTTAAATAAAGGTATCTGCTTCCTGAGTCCTTTGTCCACCACTCAGCTCTCGAGCTGCATTAAAATGTGGACACTAGTATGAACAAATACAACTTCCTTATGGGAAAGGGTCCCTAGGACAAAGACTCATTTCCCATAAAGGCTTATGGGGGGGGGGGGAGGCGGGAATCACAGCTGCCAACAGCTTTTCAAGGCACCAAAGGCTAAATTGGCACCCTCTTCACTGCCTGTCTAATTGAACTGCCTATAGCAGATGACATGGCCAGGCCCTTCTGCCCTTCACCTGCATCTGTGGCTTAATAACAACAGCATTTGTTCTCCCAAGTCTAAAGCCCATACTGTAAGTGGCAGTGGTGCAGAACCTAGCTTCCTCAGAGCATCTCCTGGCTCTTCAACTAAAGCTGATCAGGTTGGTTGAACACACAAAGTGTAAGCGTGTGCGCGTGTGCACGCACGTGCACGTATGTCCATCCTTTCCAGTAAAATTTTAGTCAGTACTATGAGATCATTTTCTAAGAGAGACTGATCACTTCGTTTGGGGGAATTTGTCTTAATACCATCAGCTCTCTGAGTATTAGGGAAAAGCCTTACTTTTCTGATTAATTGCTTACCTAGACTTCATAGGAAACCCAGAGATTGAAGTGGCCTTGAAGGACTAAGAGCTATCCCTGTATCCAGGCAAGACTGTTTTTAGCCACTCAGACAGATGGAAAAACCACGTTTGTCAAAATCTTGCAGCTGAAATTTAAATCTTACATAAAAAATATATATATTTGGAGTTTTTTTGTATAGACATAGAAAGTTTAAAAATCATGAAACTTTACATTTTGTTTTAATTATAAGAGGCTTTAATGAAATATATAGCAGTAAAAATTAGAAAGGGTTAAAAGTTCTCCACCTCCCCATTCTCTTGGGATGTTAGCCCAGGTGTAATAACGGTTAATGATTTGGCATATAATCTCATAGACGTTTTTCAGAGTATGCACATGCACATGGATATATACTTTGCGTGTGCATGTTAAATTTTTTGCTTTCGCTTTTTACACTTTTATTAGTACTATTCTGTCTTTTGGGTTTGGGGGGGGAAGGGCAGGGACCAGAGCACCACACAGCTCTGGCTATTGGTGGGGAGCAAACCTAAAAGCTCTGGCATGTGACATAGCTATTTCACTGCTGAGCCACCTCCCCAGCCCCTTGTTTCCTTTGTCTAAAGGAGTTACACTGTATATATGCTGCAATTCTTTTTTTTTTTAATTTTCCCTTTTGTTGCCCTTGTTTTTTATTGTTGTTGTAGTTATTGTTGTTATTGATGTCTTCATTGTTGCATAGGACAGAGAAAAATGGAGAGAGATGGGGAAGACAGAAAGGGGGAGAGAAAGACAGACACCTGCAGACCTGCTTCACCACCTGTGAAGCGACTCCCCTGCAGGATCCTTATGCCAGTCCTTGTGCTTAGCACCACCTGCACTTAACCCGCTGTGCTACCACCCAACTCCTGCTACAATTCTTTTTTAAAAATGTACTGGGCTGTTGGGAAAGTCATGCTATTTTTTTTTTAATTTTTTATTATCTTTATTGGTTAGAGACAGCCAGAAATCAAGAGGAAGGGGGGAATAGAGAGACAGACACCTGCAGCACTGCTTCACCACTCGTGACGTGCGCTCAACCAGGTGCACCACCTCCCGGCTCCATGATATATTTTTCTATACAAAAATGTGTTGTGAAAGGAGTCGAGCAGTAGCGCAGTGCATTAAGCGTACATGGCACAAAGTGCAAGGACCTGAATAAGGATCCCTGTTCAAGCCCCCTGCTCCCCACCTGCAGGGGAGTCACTTCACAAGAGGTGAAGCAGGTCTGCAGGTGTCTGTCTCTCTCTCCTCTCTGTCTTCCCATCCTCTCTCCATTTCTCTCTGTCCTATCCAACAGTGACGACATCAATAACAACAACAATAATAACTACAATAAGGGCAACAAAAGGGGATAAATATTTTTAAAAATCTTTTTTTAAAAAAAATGTGTTGTGACTTTTCCAACAACCCAATATATCTAAACCATGATTCCTTTAGAGTCTCTCATTGATTTTCTGCCCAATTTGCCAATTTGAGTCTTCCTCAATGAAGACTTGGGTTTGTCTTAAGTGTAGCATATTTCTCACTCTCCATAAATGCTCTTGGCTCCCAAGATAGGGAAGGCTGTAGTCCCTAATTAGCCCCACTGAATATTCAGAGACTAAAGTATCACTTTTCTTGCCCTTTCCATTTCTTAGAAATCAATGTCTTGCCCTTTCCCAGCTGAAAGATAACTTCAGGTTGTTTAGCTCTGCCAGTTATGTAACCCTTAAGAGATGAATTTAAAGTTAACATGGTTTCATCATTATCAGATCTAAGCTAGGCCTTTTCTTTATAGCAATTAAAAATTTTCTCTTAGAAGGGTACAAATCAGTTTTTGTAAGGTATAAAAGGATACTTGGGGTTGAGGTTGTGGCAGGTGGCTCATCTGGTAGAATGCACACATTGCCGTGCACAAGGACCTGGGTTCAAAACCGGGGAGGTACTACATGCTGCATGGGAACACCTGTAGGGGAGTTGAGCATGAGTAGTGCACTGCTGCTGTGTTTCTCTCTCTCTCTCTTTTTTTTTTTTAACCAGCAGTGCTCAGCTCTGGTTTATGGTGGTGAAGGGACTTTGGAGCCTCAGGCAGAGAGTCTCTTTGCATAACCATTATGCTGTCTTGCTATCTACCCCCACCCTTCCTACTCTCTCTCATCTATCTAAAGAAAAGGAAAAAATCACCACCAGAAACAGTGGCATTGTTTTTTTTTTTAATTTTTTTATATTTATTTACTCTTTTGTTGCCCTTGTTTTTTTTTAAATTTATTTCTTTATTGGGGAATTAATGCTTTACATTCAACAGTAAATACAATAGTTTGTACATGCATAACATTCCCCAGTTTCCCATTTAACAATATAACCCCCACTATGTCATTCATCATCCTTCATGGGCCTGTATTCTCCCCACCCCCCACCCCAGTCTTTTACTTGCCCTTGTTGTTTTATTGTTGTAGTTATTATTGTTGTTAGTGAGGTCATCATTGTTGGATAGGACAGAGAGAAATGGAGAGAGGAGGGGAAGACAGAGAGGGGGAGAGAAAGACAGACACCTGCAGACCTGCTTCACCACCTGTGAAGTGACTCCCCTGCAGGTGGGGAGCCAGGGGCTCAAACCGGGATCCTTAAGCCGGTCCTTGTGCTTTGCACCAACTGCGCTTTAACCCGCTGTGCTACCGCCTGACTCCCGAAACAGTGGAATTGTGCAGACACTGAGCCCCAGTGATAACCCTGGTATAAAAATCAGGGGGGTGGGCAGTGGTTCACACATTGACCCAAAAGCCCATCACCCCACCAGAGCCCTTTGCTTTGGTGCAATACACCAAACCCAGTCTAAGTTCTTTGTGTTTCTCCTTTCTGTTGTTATTTGTTCTTATTTCTTAACTTCTGCCCATAAGTGAGATCATCCCACATTCACTCTTCTTTCTCTGGCTTATCTCATTCAATACCTTCAAGCTCCACCCTAGATGAGGTTAAGAAGGTAACTTGGTGGTCTGGGAGGTGACGCAGTGGGTAAGGTATTGGACTTTCAAGCATGAGGTCCTCAGTTTAATCCCTGGCAGCACATGTACCAGAGTGATACCTGGTTCTTTCTCTCTCCTATCATTTCTCATGAATGAATAAATCTTTTTTAAAAAAAGGTGACTTGATTATTAATAGCTGAGTAGTATTCCATTGTTTGTGTGTGTGTGTGTGTATATATATATGCCACAACTTTATCAGCCACCCATCTGTTGGAGCTTATTCTTTTTTTAATCTATTATTAGGACAGAGAGAAACAGAGGGGAGGGGAGATAGGGAGAGACAGAGAACCCCTACAAACCTGCCTCACCGCTTATGAAGTTTTCCCTCTGCAAGTGGGGACCAGTGGCTTAAATCCAGATTCTTGTGCATGATAATATGTGCACCACCACCCTGCCACTATCTTATTCTTTCCATTACTGCTTAATATTCTATTGTATTTATGTATCACGATTTGATCATCAGCATCCTTTGAAAGGCTTTGACTTTATTTACTTTATTTTCCCACCAGGGTTATTGCTGGAGTTGTATACCTGCATGACTCATTGTTCCTGGTGGCCTCCCCTCCCCTTTTTTTTTCTTTTTTATCTTGATTGAAGTGATAAGAGTAAGAGAGAGCTACACATACCACTGTTCCACCACTTGTGAAACTTCCTCCTGCAGGTGGCCACTGAGGGCTTGAACCCAGGTCTTTGCACGTGGTAATATATGCACTCAACTGGGTAAGCGACCACCCTGTCCCTAATTTATTAACGAGAACCAGATCACCACTCTGGCACATTAAAGGAGAATGACCTGGGAATGCCAGGCTGCCTGGTTATCAGTCATAAAGCAACCTACATTTTGGAAGCTCAGTATAGTAATGATTTGTAGTCCCTGGAAACTCCCTTTTGACCTAACAGAATGACTTTGTCTTGCCTGATGGAGAGGGTTCACCCACCTTGGTCCACCTGCTGAGGGTTCTGTCTACACAGCAGCACACTTCATGGAAGCAGCAGGTCCCTATTTGCTGCTCACAACCCAAAAAAGCAGCTTATTTGTCAGTACTTTTTTTTTTTTGCCTTCAAGCTTATCATGGGCCCAATGCTGGCAGTATGAATCCAATCCACGGCTCCTGATGGCCACTTTTTCCATTTCACTAGATCGGACAGTGAGAAACAGAGAGCGGAGGGGGGAGATAGGCAGAAAGATAGACAACTGCAGACCTGCTTCACTGCTTGTGAAGTATCCCCCCTCCAGGTGGGTAGCTGGGTGCTCGAACCCAGATCCTTGTGCAGGTCCTTGCACTTAGTACTATATGTGCCAATGCCAGACCCCTTTGTCAGTACTTTTTTTTTCCCTCCAGGGTTATTGCTGGGGCTCAGTGCCTGCACTATGAATCCACTGCTCCTGGAGGCCATTTTTCCCCTTTTGTTTCCCTTGTTTATTGTTGTTATTGTTGTTGTTGTTGTCATTGGATAGGACAGGGAGAAATTGAGAGAGGAGAAGAAGACAGAGAGAGGGAGAGAAAGACAGACACCCGCAGACCTGCTTCACTGCCTGTGAAGTGACTGCCCCTGCAGGTGGGGAGCTGGGGGCTCGAACCAGATTTTTTTTTTTTTTTAAGATCTTGTTTATTAATGAGAAAGACAGGAGGAGAGAGAAAGGACCAGATATCACCCTAATACATGTGCTGCTGGGGCTTGAACTCAGGACCTCATGCTTGAGAGTTCCATGCTTTATCCACTGAACCATCTCCCAGACCACTCAAACTAGGATCTTTACGCCGGTCCTTGCACTTTGCACCATGTGTGCTTAACTCGCTGCTCTACTGCTAGCCACCCCCTTTTTTTTTTTCTTTATACTTTGGATAAAGACAACCAGAAATCAATAGAGAAGATAGAGACAGAGACACTTGCAACACTGCTTCACCACTTGCAAAGTATCCCCCTGCAGGTGGGGATCAGGGTCTCGAGGCTGGGTCTTTGTGCATTGTAATGTGTTCCACCACCCGGCCCCTTTGTCAATACTTTTTTTAAATTTTTTTATTACCTTTATTTATTGATTGGATAGAGAGAGACAGAAATCGAGAGGGAAGGGAGGAATAGAGAGGGTGAGAGACAGACCCCTGCAGGACTGCTTCACCACTTGTGAAGCTTTCCTCCTGCAGGTGGAGGCTGGGGGCTTGAACCCGGGTCCTTGTACATTATAACATGTGCGCTCAACCAGGTACGGGCCCCTGTCAGTAGTTTTTAACCCATCATGGCAACAGGCCACAATGCCATCGCCACTGTGAGCTAGCCACTATGCTGAGATTTGAGGCAAGGATAAAATTCCAAGTTTTTTCCCTTCACAGCTCTGCAGGTAAAGAAGTAGAGCACTGAGCTCCTCCTTGCCACCTTGCAAGCTGTGCTTGGTGGTTAGGCGCTGTGGTAGAAGTGGAAAGGCCCTGTATTTTTTGAGACATACACGTGATTTATTTTATTTTTACTTCTGGGCATACACACTTGTCCAGTCCAATACTCCCAGCAGACTCCTATTCTGTTTCCAGATAGAAGGTGAGAAAAACACAAGAGATGGATGTTGGGTGTTTTAGCACAGCGGGTTAAGTGCATGTGGCACAGAGTGTAAGGACCGGCGTAAGGATCCCAGTTAGAGCCCCGGCTCCCCACCTGCAGGGGAGTCACTTCATAAGCAGTGAAGCAGGTCTGCAATTGTCTTTCTCTCCCCCTTTCAGTCTTCCCCTCCTCTCTCCATTTCTCTCTGTCCTATCCAAAAGTGACAATAACAACAACAGTAAAAACTACAACAATAAAACAACAAGGGCAACAAAAAGGAATAAATAAATATATAAAAAAAAAGATACCTCAGCACCACTCCACCACTCATAAAGCTCTCCCATTTGCAGGTTACTCCCATGTGTTGGCCATTGATTCAAACCTGGGTCTTCTGAGCATAGTATTATTGTGTGCACTCTCCTGGGTAAGTTCTCTCCCTGCCGATACTTGGATTAAAGTTTTAATTTCACAATCTGGCAGCTATGAGACCTACTAACATAGGTTAGCTATGGTAATTATTATTATTTTTTAATATTTATTTATTCTCTTTTGTCACCCTTGTTGTTTTATTGTAGTTACTATTGTTATTGATGTCCTCGTTGCTGGATAGGATAGAGAGAAATGGAGAGAAGAGAGGAAGACGGGGAGAGAAAGACAGACACCTGCAGACCTGCTTCACCACCTGTGAAGCGACTCCCCTGCAGGTGGGGAGCCAGAGGGCTCAAACCGGGATCCTTACGCCGGTCCTTGCGCTTTGCGCCACGTGCGCTTAACCCACTGTGCTACCGCCTGACTCCCAGCTCTAGTAATTATTAATAACATCTTTGTTGTTGTTTTGCCTCCAGGGTTATTGCTGGGGCTTGGTGCCAGCACTACAAATCCACTGTTCCTGGTGGCCATTTTTTCCACTTTATTGCATAGGGACAGAGAGAAGTTTAGAAAGGAGGGGGAGATAGGGAGAGAAAAAGACACCTGCAGATCTGCTTCACAGTTCATGAAGTATCCTCCCTGAGCTGGGGTGCTTCAACCTATATCCTTGTGCTTCGTACTATGTGTGCTTAACTGGGTGTGCCAGCACCTGCCCCCGAACATAACATCTTTGAACCTCTTTCTGGACTGTAAAGTGAAGACAGTGGCAACCACTGCACACAGTTTTATCTCACTAAGTTTTTTAAGAACACCCTGGCATCTAAGCTAATCTGTGAAAGGCTGAATGAACCTTTGTTTTTCTCTCTCTCCGATGGAGAGAGAGAGAGAGTGTGCGTGTGTGCAATGTTCATCCCCAGCCCCAGATTCTGAGGTCTGTAGGAGGGGCAGGCCAGAGTCTGGCCCTGATCTGAGTGAACAGAGCAGCAAGTAGGAGTGAGGCTGGGCCAGGGCTTCCCAGGGGAGAGCCAGGGACTGTTATTTCCATACAGGTGCTCAGGGAGTTGTATTACCTCCTCTGCTCCTTCTTACCTAGGAGGAGGAAACACTTTCTGGAGGAGGCTTTTCTGGGCAAGGAAGTTCACCCACCATCAACACCACCAGCTCAACTGTTCTCTAGTCCGCCCACCCACCCCTTCACTACCATCAAAACAGCAGGAACAAATCCCCACCCACCCACTCTGACTCCTCAGGGGAAAGTCAGGTCTCCTTGTACAGTCTCTCTTTAACTTAACCCAGTTAGGCTTTCCCTGCAATTAGATTTCACACAAACCTATTTTCTGGTACTGCTGGAATACACAGATTGGAAGGTGGGGACCACTCAGACTCATCTACTCCTACCCAGTGGGGCCTGCTGCCATGTGGCCTGAGGACAGAAAGTCTAGACACATGCTAAGTCAGTGACCGATCATCTAAGGACTGCGCCCCACTTCCAATCATAGGCTCTTTACCAAAAAGCAGGACCAAGCCACCTTAAAGCACTGCTGGCTAGAGAAGTGCTGTCATTCCCAGTCAAGTCTGCATTCAGACCTGGATAAGAAAGAGAGACTGACTAAGCAACCGTGCGATAGGAAAGTTTATCTGTGGTGCTGCCCAGGACCCCCTAGTTGAAAGTTTATTGGAGTTTACTCCTACTCACTAGAATCCCCACTACAAGACAAGGAACGGCCAAGAAAGAAATACCCAAGGAGCAAGCAGCTAAGCACCAGACATTTCAAAGTGTTTCCAAAATGGTTTGTTTTGATGGAGGCAGAGCTCCAGCCTGAGCTGTGTCCACACCCCTAGCACCCAGGGTCTGCACAGTGCTCAGGGGACTTATTTATTTATTTATTTATTGCTTCCAGTTGCTGAGGCTCAGTACCCACACTACAAAATCTATCACTCATGGTGGGCTATTTTTTCTTTATTTTTATTTTATTCCATAGGCAGAGAGAAATTGGGGATGGGTAGAGAGGGAGAAAGAGAAAAACCTACAGATAATAC